>NC_062549.1:115610351-116810351 GCF_016906955.1 Phacochoerus africanus | reverse complement strand
ACCCAACTGGGGACAAGGAGGATTCGGGTTTGATCCCTGGCCTCGCTCAGTGGGTTAAAGATCTGGCACTGCCGTGATCTGTGGTATAGGTCGCAGATGCAGGTCGGATCCCACGTTGCTGTGGCTGTGGTGTAGGCTGGCAGCTAGCTCTGATTCGACCCCTAGTCTGGGAACTTCCACATGCTGCGGGTGCGGCCCTAAACAGCAAATAAATAAATAAATAAATAAATAAATAAAATAAAATACTTTACAGCACAGAGAACTATTGTGATGGAGGATAATGTGAGAAAAAGAGTGTGTGTGTGAGAGAGAGAGAGACTGGGTCACTTTGCTGTACAGCAAAAAATTGACAGAACACTGTTAACCAACTATAATAGAAAAAATAAAATTCATTAAAAAATAAATAAAAATTTTAAAAAATTCGAAGACTTTCCCATATGCTAGACTCTAAGAAAGATAACTCTTCCATCCTTTCTCTCTTTATTGAAGATCTCAAAATTTTTTACACATTCATTAATAGATTTACTTAACATGGCAAAAAATATACTTTAAAACAGTGAGGAAGAGGGAGGAAATATACATCCCTAGCTGCGGACAACCTGGTTTGACGTATTGGTATAATCAAACCACCTTTCCTGAGTTATTTGCTCTCAAAGATGCTTTCAATAGAAGCTGGGCAAGAGTAAACTAGAAATTTAACCCTCTGGGAATCTCAACAGTAGTTATGGAAACCTTGCCTCTTAAGGATTGTGCTAGGGGTTGAGTTAACATCCTATATTAAAATTGAGGAGTCCAAAAGGATTTGTAATTAAATAATATTTTTGGGGGGAGTTTCAATCAAACTTTTCCTCCTTGGTAACAATTTCATTGTAACATTTGGGGAAAGTTCTTCGATGATTCAGTAACCAATTTTATTCTATGCTGGCATCTTTAATTCATCTCTGAGTTCTTTGAGATATTTGATTTTGCTAAAGAACTGGTTTACAGTCAACTGAAATTTATATCTATGTGTATTTCTCTTTTCCTTGAGCATTTACTGTGATTCTGGATAAAAGCCAAATGAGTCATGGGTACAAAAAGAGCATAGAGAACTGGAACCAACTAAAATCACAGCATCAGGGGGACCTGAACTGAACATGTGGTTAGCAAAGATTTGTTGAATTGAAATACATCTCAGAATTGGAAGGGACTTTAGGGGACATTTGTTAATCCAATTCTATCCTAATTTATGCAAAAGATTTTTCATATGAACAAGTAATGTTCAAGAGATTAGAGGCAATATGTGAGAACATATAAAATTGTCTCCTTCCACTTCTCTTTTGTCTATCCTTAGGGCAAATCATTGGTTGTTATTTTTTACAAACAGTTGTGTTCTTGGCTTCTTCTTACATCCATAGTCTTTTCTGTTTTGAAGGATGTTGCTTTCTCTTTTCTCTTTTGGTCCCCTAAATATCAACCCTTTCACACCATTGTTTCAAAAGATAATCTAAAATCATTAAACTTTATGAGGATGGGGTCAGGGGCAGGTGGAGAGTTTCTATAAGGAATTGATAGGATAATTCTGTGTTCATAAAATATACTGGGAATGATGTAAATTTGAATAAGAGGAACTGCATGAATCATGTCAAGTAACAGATTTCGTACATTTAGTTAAGAAGGGGGACATACAGCATAAGCAATATTTTTTGAACACCACTTTACCGAAAAATAGGCTGCCATTTATTTAGTACTCACTAAATACCAGGCGGTGGGCTTGGTGCTTCAGAGGTTGTCTTATTTAACCTTCATGTAGTCCCATAAGGGTGGTATTGTTTTCCCCACTGTATTACTGAGAAATGTATGATCTAGAGAGAAGTAACATGTTTCAAGCAAGACAAGTGATTTATTATGATTTCAATCAATAAACATTGTTTTTTGCAATTTCCTGTCATTTGTACCATGTAATAATTGTGACAGAGGTCGAAGATGCCATTTTCTTTGTGTAAAGGATAACAAGAAAAGAAGCAAGGAAGGAAGGAAATATGCTTTTTTGAAATGCAAATGGCATTTTGATAGGAAATTAAAATCACTCCTGTTCATTCAATTGATAGGATAATTTTAGTCATTTCATCTGTTTTTGTAATGAGTTCCGAAGATCTCTATTAGGCAAGAGTTCAAATAAAATTTCTAGGACTAACTTAGATTATTATATGATTTGGAAATAATCAAGCTGCATTTAAAATATTTTGTAATTCATACCATTCACTTGCTTCCATAATTGGTATAATTAGTTATGATTGTTGAGGTTTGACTCTAGTAGTTACCAGATGAAACTTTTCCTCTTTCACACACAAATATACACATGCATACGTGCAGAGAGGTGCATCCTTTGATTTTCCATTTCCAGTTTCTCAGTTCAACATCAACGTTACATTACCTTACACCTTCTTTTTACTGTTTTGTAATGTCATCCAATAGCAAGGGACGTGAGAAGAATGTCATATATATATATTATTAGTTACATAATACTAAACTTCACAATTTTCTTTATGTATGTTTGTCAGATAACTAGAAAGATATTGTATGATAGTTTAAGAGCCATGTGTTAGCCATGTTTCCATAAGCATGTGCTAGAGCAGAAGTGAATGCTAAGTATAACAAACTACAAACTTCTTTCTGTTAATATAGTACATTGAAATAACATTTTATTTTGTATTCCAGATTTATGAAAGAAACAAAAGTGAGCCCAAACTTCCTTTGTGTTTGAAGCTGAAATAATGTTTTCTGGGACATAGGAAATTTGCTATTTAGAACTGATAGCCCCCACATCAGTCAGCAATACAGCTTTTTTATATTGCTTTAAAAATTGTTTAAAAAAAAAAAACTGTTCCAAGGTAATTTTCAAGGTAGAGTTTTGCCCCAATATAGTTAAAATATATAAGCTTGCTTGCTGTCAACTCTGCTGTTCTCTCCTGGTTATACCTTATCAACTTCTAAACTCAATGGGTGAGTCTTCCTTCGAGTATGATGTGACATCTAGAGATAAATCTGGCCCAGAGAGAGGGGGAAGGGAGTGACACATCTCTCTACTTTCTACTCTAGTTTTTGTTGAATGCCCTCCAACTAGTGTATGGCTTTGTTCATTTTCCATATCTGGAGGTATTTGAACTTGATAAACTTTTTCACAGAGTCAGTGAAAAAATAACTTGTTTCTGGGGAAAACTCAGACTGTCTTTCACTATACATGAAAGTTCATTATCGATTTGATGCAGACAGCAGCATGTGAGAAACTCACAATCAATCATTAGTGACATTCCCTCGTGTCTACTCACTTCTCTGAAAATTTCCTTCACATTTTTATTTATTGAAATCTGGTTGTTCCCTGAGAACACACACAGCTGCTGCTAAAGCCATCTCGAGCCCTTTGCCTCACTCCCCTATCACTAAGCTGGCAGTAGAAAAGATGTTTTCTTTGCTCCTAATTGCAGTTTCCAGGACCTTCTTTCCTTCTCTCTACTCATAACTCATTCTCATTTTTAGCTGATGACCATGCTTTCTGTTTCACTGAGAAGATAAGAGCAATCACAAGAGAATGTCCACATGCTTGAACTCCCTTATCTAAACTACTGATAGCATTTGTACACATATACTTTGTCTTCCCACTTGTTCCCATAGAAGAATTCTCTGTTTTCCTATTTAAAACAAACCTCTCATGGATAATTCCAATCAGTGTTATAACGTGGTGCTATTTCTCTAGTTTTATTTTAGTTTATTTTTTATTTTTTATCTGTGTCTCTGTATACTTAGCAACACCATTTGCAATACGTGAGACATGAAAACAACCAAGTATCCACTGACAGCTGAATGGACAAAGCACACATGGCACATATACACAATGGAATACCACTCAGCCGTATAAAATAGGTCAATTTCTGCTGTTCAGCAAAGTAACCCAGTCGTGTATATGTGTTTGCTCCATCATGTTCCATCAGAACTTGCCTTTTTACATTGTCCTCTGTCATGTGACTAGATATAGTTCACTGTGCTACACAGCAGGCTCTCATTGCTTATCTACTCCAAATGCAGTGGTTTGCATCTACTAACCCCAAACTTCTAGTCCATTCTACTCCCTTCCCCTCCCCCTTGGCAATCACATGTATGTTCTCCAAGTCCATGAGTTTGTTTCTTTTCTGTAGATGGTTTCATTGGTGTCACATATTATATTCCAGATATGTGATATCATATGGTATTTGACTTTCTATTTCTGACTTACTTCACTTAGTATGTGAGTCTCTAGATCCATCCATGTTGCTGCAAATGGCATTATTTTATTCTTTTTTATGGCTGAGTAGTATTCCATCTAGTATACACACCACATCTTCTCAGTCCATTCATCTGTTGAAGGACACATACGTTGTTTCCATGTCTTGGCCACTGTGAAGTATTTCTCCAATTTCAGATATCGACAAAAAGAAACGTCTGGTGCCATATCCTGCTCTAGGTATACCCAGTTTCTCTTCTCTTTATAGTAAAACTCATAGGAAGTCTTTTTTTTTTTTTTTTTTAGGCCACACCAGGGGCATATGGAAGTTCCCAGGCTAGGGATCGAATCAGAGCTGCAACTGATGGCTACACCACAGCCACAGCACTGCCAGGTCCAACCACGTCTGTGACCTTCACCACAGTTCACAACAACACCAGATTCTTAACCCATTGAGCGGGGCCAGAGATCGAACCTGCATCCTCATGGATACTAGTCAAGTTTGTTACCACTGAGCCACAACGGGAACTCATAGGAAGTCTTAGTTTATATCTATTTGTTGTTTCAATGTATTCTTCCATCTTTATTCAATCTGTAAGGATGAGGATTTTGCTACCATCGGTCTACTGAAGCCAGTTATCTGTGTTGTCAATTGCTTCCATTTCTAAAGATAATGAATAATTTTCAGTTTTCATATTACTTAGTCCATGTAAAACATATAATAGTAATTTAATAAATCTTTATCCTTGAGACATTTTGTTCACATTGTTTTCAGGACAGTATCTTCCAGTTTTCTTTATATCTCATGGATTACTTCTCAATCTGTATTACTGGTTGTTCTTTGACTTTTTACCTCTAAATATTTGAGGCTTAGTGATCTGGCGACATCTTTTGGTGATCCCTTCCAGTTTCACTGGCTTATATACTATCTATATATTGATGATTCCCAAAATGATATATTCAGTCCAGACGACTCCACTGAACTCCAAATACCAGCTGCCTACTCAACAACTCTACTGGCTATCTGGTAGACATTTCAAACTTATCATGTCCCAAATAAAACTCCTGATCTCCTATTCCAGTGTTTTATGCATCTTAGAAAACATATTTATTTCCAGTGGCTTAAGCCAAAAACCTTCCATAAACAATTTCCAGGAGTTCCTGTTATGGCTTAGTGCGTTAAGAACCTGACATAGTATCCATGAGAATGTGGGTTTGATCCCTGGCCTTGCTCAGTGGGTTAAGGATCCAGCATTGCTGCAGGCTGTGGCATAGGTTTCAGATGTGGTTTGGATCCGGCATTGCTATGGTCGTGGCATGGGCTGGCAGCTGAAGCTCTGATTTGACTCCTAGCCCAGGAATTTTCATATACCACATTGCAGTCTTAAAAGAAGGAAGAAAAAAAAATCCAGTGCATTCCTCACAAATTCTGTTAGCCACCATAAACATTAACTTAGATTTTTATGCCACCCGGTCTCTTTACTTCTTCCCTTAACACCAGAAGTAAATTCTTCACATAGCAACCGAAGTGGTATTTTTAAGATGAATATTATACCATGCTACATCTATGCTCAAAGTCCACTAGAGCCTTCTCATCCCACTCAGAATCCATCCGATCACTTACAGAGGTCGACATGATCTGCCTCCTGCTAAATTATTGATTTCATTTTCTGTTAGTCTGCTACTTGCTTGATTCCTTTATTCACTAGTCTTCTTGCCTTTTCCCAAAATTACCATGTGTGGTCTTGTTTTAATTAGTGTGTACTTTATATTTTCTCTGCTTGGAATTCTCTTCTCCCAGACATCTGTGTAGCTCACTCCCTCATCTTCTTCATATTTTTGCTCAAGTATCATGTTTACTGTGGGACCTATTCTGTTTGTCACTCCCCACAGCATGTCACTGACCCACTCTTATTTTGTTTTTATTCCATATAATATATTACTGTGTGACATATATATATATATATATATACTTATTTGTTGTTTGTTTATTATTTTTATTCAACTGTGAGTGTTATGAAAGAAGTTTTGTCTTGCTCGTCACTGCTATATCCTTAAGTTCCAGGTAGTGCTGGCTTTATGGCAGACATTCTGAAAGTAAACCGAAAATCTTTCAAAGTCCCTGGTGATGCACATATCATGCATTTAGTGATTTACATCAAACTTCCATAGCAGGCTTACCTTAGTCTTTTTGTTACCTGTATTGCAACATGGCAACGGATTTTACATGTCTTGAACTTCAGGCTTCAGTTTGAACATTATGATAGGGTTTTTATTTGGGGAATGAATAGAAGAAAAAAAGAAAGACGTGGAGAAGGAAGGAATAAATGAGAGGAAAAAAGATCGGAGAAGAAAAAATAAAAGACAAAAGAAAAAAATTCCTCTTAGTCCAAGATAAATAAACTTTGAGTCATGAGAAAAAAAAAAAAACAAAACTAGTCAATAGAATTTGAAATCAGTATGCAACTTGATTAAAAGTTTTAGGTGATGCAAAATTGCAGGCTAGTTTAACTAAGCCAGAATCATCTTGTAACCAAATGATAATGTAAGACATCATTTATTGGGGGAAATTACCCTGACAACAGATTTGTGACCAAAGGATTTACAATAATTTTATAATTGAGTGATAGTTTCATGTCTGATGGTGATGATACAATATTCCACAATGCAGAGGCTCTTCAGTCAAGACTTTCATGGGAGACCAATCAGCCTGATATGGACAAGGCAGAGGCAGATAATTACCGTACAGTTGTAGAGATCTTGGGATAAGATAATGTGTTGGGATTCTCAGTAATTTACATTTTGATTATGAAAATAGGTAGATCATTACAAAGCTAGCTAGGTAGATAGAGCTGAGATTAGGTAGACTGACATAATAGAGACACTTAGCTATATATCTATATAGATTTTTAAAAATATTACTACTGAGGGGTGAGAGAGGGGAGGGCAGGGACCCCCATAGCAGCTTCTTTCTCTCTGTGGGGGAATCTCAAGTTTCAGGGCACTGCTTTCATGAGCTTTGGGGGCAGGTGTAAGCCACCACTGCCATATTGGGTTCCTGCGGCGGGGACAGACCACTGCTTCCACTGAGGGTCTTACAAGCTCACAGTGGTCACTTATTTCATCTTCCTGAGAGCATACATGTGCTGCCACTGAAAGTCTTACAACCAGATGTCAACTACTGCCCCCACCTTCCTGGGAGCATGTGTGGATGGTGCACCCCTTTTCAAGGGGAGAATGGCCAGCACACACCAAGGCCTACATACCAAAAGTAGGCCCCATGCAAAAAATAAACAAACGCACAGAAACCTACACAAGCTATTCAGGGATACTACTGCATATGAATAGGCCTCCAAGACTGTGGTAGATAATTGCTTCTAAACTCACAGAATAAGAGAAATACAAACAAAATGAAGAAGCAGAGGAACAACTCCAGTTAAAAGATCAAGAGAATTCCATTAAAGGAACAATGAATCAGATTGAAACTGTCTTCAATCTAATAGACAGTGAGATCAAAAAGGAAGTAATGAAAATACTGAAGGAATTAAGAAAGGCTGTCAACAGAAATGCAGATTTCTATAAAAAAGAAACTAGAAACTATAAGGAGGAGCCAAGAACAATTAGAAAATCCATTTTCTGAGACAAAAACTAAGCTAAAGGTATTGAATAGCAGAATGAATAATGCAGAAGAAAAAATAAGTGATCTGAAAGATAGGATAATGGAAACCACCCAGTCAAAACAGTGACAGAAAACTAAATTTTTTAAAAATGAAAAACAGTATGAGACCTTTGGGGTAATATAAAGTATGCCAATCTATGCATAATAATTCCATTATTCCAGGAAGAGAAGAAAGAGGAAAGGGATGGAAATTGTATTTGAAGAAATTATGGCTGAAAACTTGTAAAACCTAAGGAAGGGAAACAAATATCCAGATACAGGAAGAACAGAGGGTTCCAAACAAGGTGAAATCAAACAGACCTGCACCAAGACATAGTGTAAGAAAAATGTCAAAAGTTAAAGATGAGAATTCTAAAGGCAGCAAGAGTTTTTCAAGTTCTATGAGTTAGTATCTCCAAAGGAGACAGTTTGGGGGGTGGGGGAATGTGCTGGGGTTGTGGGATGGAAATCCTATAAAATTGGATTGTGATAATCACTGTAAAACTATGAATGTAATAAATTCATTGAGTAATAAAAAAACAAAAAAAAATTTAAACTGAAAAAAAAGCAGAAAGAGAAAAACAAAAAAATTAATTACAGGGAACCCACAAAAGGCTATAAAATGCCTTATCTGTAGAAATGCTGCAGTCCAGAAGGGAATGGCAAAATGCAGTCAAAATCTTAAAAGGGAAAAATCTACACCCTAGAATAGTCTATCTAACAAAATTATCATTTCAAATAGGAGAAGAAATAAAGAATTTCTCAGACAAACAGAAACTAAAAAAATACAGCAATACTAAACCTAGCCTAAAAGAAATATTGAAAGGCCTTCTCTAAATAGAAAAGTAGCAAGAAGATATAGGAAGGGGGAAATCATAATTGTAAGGAAAATCGCCTAAATTAGCCAGTATACAGATTAAGAAAAACAAAATCTACTTTTGAAAGCAATGATAAACACAAGGAACAGCAAAAGATAAACACAGAGATGTAAAAAAGGATATTAAAATCATAAAATGGGTGGAAGGAAAGTAAGAAAGTATAGATTATTTTGTCTCTTTTCTTTTTAGAATGTGTTTGAGCCCATATGACCATCAGTCTGAATCAAGCAGATACAGGAAGGAGTTAACATACTTGAAAAAGTGAGCAACCACAAATCAGAAACATACAATAGATTCACTGAAACCAAAAAGAAGAGGGTACAAGCATAAAATAAAAGGGAATCATCAAAAACTACAAAAAGGAGTTCCTGTCATGGTGCAGCAGAAACAAATCTGAACTAGGAACCATGAGGTTGCGGGTTTGATCTCTGGCCTCACTCAGTGGGTTAGGGATCCGGGGTTGCCAAGAGCTGTGGTGCAGGTTGCAGACTCCGCTCAGATCTGGCATTGCGGTGACTTTGGCATAGGTCAGCAGCTGTGGCTCTGATTAGACCTAGCCTGGGAACCTCCATGTGCTGCAGGTGTGGCCCTAAAAAGACAAAAACAGAAAAGGAAAAAAAGAAAAAAAAACCTCAAGAAAGGAACAAAGAAATAGAATCAATTGGAAAATGAAGTTTAAAGTTACAATAAATGCATGTGTAAATATTTACTTAAATGTCAAAGGTATGCTCCAATTAAAAGGCATAGAGTGGGAGTTCCCATTGTGGCTCAGCAGTAACGAACCTGACTAGTCTTTATGAGGATGTGGATTCAACCCCTGGCCTCACTGAATGGGTTAAGGATCCAGTGTTGCTGCAAGGTGTGGTATAAGTTGAAGATGCAGCTCGAATCATGTGTTGCTGTGGCTGTGGTGTAGACCAGTAGCTGTAGCTCCAATTCGACCCCTAGCCTAGAACTTTCATATGCCTCACCTGCGGTCCTAAAAAAAAAAAAAGACAGGATTTAAAAAACCCCAAAAAACCAAGAGTCCTGCAAGAGACTCACCTTAGGGCAAAGGATACATATAAATAGAACATGAGGGGATGGAAAAAAATATTTTATGTGAATAGAAATGACAGGAAAGCAGGAGTTGCAGTACTCATATCTGACAAAATAGACTTTGAAACAAAGACCATGAAGAAAGATGAAGAAGGACACTAATGATAAAAGGATCAATTTCACAAGAGGATATTACACTCAACATATATGGTCCTAATATTGGAGCACCTGAATACATAAAACAAATACTAATAGGTATAAAGGAAGGAATTGATTGGAATGCAATAATAGGAGGATACTCTAACAGCCCACTCACACCAATGGACAATCTTCTAGATAGAAAATCACTAAGGCAACATAGATCCTAATGACACAATAGAACAGTTAGACTTAATTGATATTTTCAGGACATTATATTAAAAAAAAAGAATATACATTCTTTTCAAGTGCAGATGGAACATTCTCTAGGTTTGACCACATACTGGGGCACAAGACTAACCTCAACAAATTTAAGAGACAGAAATTATTTTAAGCATCTTTTCTGACCACAATGGCATGAAACTAGAAATCAACCACAGGAAAAGAGAAAAAAATGACTACATGGATACTAAACAACATGCTACTAAAAAGCACATCAGTCAATGCAGAAATAAAAAAGGAAATTAAAAAATACCTTGAGACAAATGATGATGAAAACCACAACAACACAAAATCTAATGGATGCAGCTAAAGCAGTTCTTAGAAGGAAGTTCATAGTGACACAGGCCTTCCTCAAAAAAAAAAAAAAGAAAGGAGGGAGGGAAGGAGGGGGAGGAATGAAGGAAAGAAGGAGAGAAAAGAAAGAAAAACCTCACATAAACAACCTAATCTGTCGTCTAAAAGAATTAGAAAAAGAAGAACAAACAAAATCTAAAATCAGCAGAAGGAAGGACATAATAAATATCAGAGAGGAAATCAATAAAATAGAGATTTAAAAAAAAATAGAAAAAATCAATAAAATCAAGACCTGACTCTTGAAAGGGTAAAAAAAAATTGACAAATCTTTGGCTGGGCTCACCAAGAAGAAAAAGTGAGAATTCATATAAACAAAATGAGAAATGAAAAAGGAGAAATCTTGCTTGTAACCACAGAAATACAGAAAGCCATATGAGAATACTATGAATAATTATATTCCAACAAATTTAAGAACCTAGAGGAAATGTAAAACTTTCTAGAGACATTCAACCCACCACAATTGAATCAAGAATAAATAGATAATTTTAGCAGACTGATCACTAGAAGTGACATAGAATCTGTAATTTCAAAGTAAAAAAACAAACAAAAAAGCACTCCTTACAAACAAAAATCAAGGACTTGTTAGCTTCACAGGCAGATTCTACCAAACATATAACAAACTTCTACTGATGCTTCTCAAACTCTTCCAAAAGATTGAAGAGGAGGGAACACTCCCAAAGGCATTTTATGAAACTGCTATCCCTGTAATACCAAAGCCAGACAAAGATACCACCAAAAAAGAAAGTTATAGGCCAATATCTTTGATCAATATAGATGCCAGAATTGTCAACAAAATTTTAGCAAACCGAATCCACCAGCACATAAATAAGATCATACACCACCACCAAGTGGGACTCATCCCAAGTACTCAGGATGGTTCAATATACACATATCAATCAATGTCATATACCACATTAACAAAAGTCAGAACCCACATGATCACTTCAACAGGTGCAGAAAAAGCATTTGACAAAATTCAACGTCCATTTTTGAATTTTGAAGTCTTAAAAAATTGGGTATAGAGGAAACATCTCTCAATGTAATAAAAGCCATTTATGACAAACCCACAGCAAATATAATGCTCAATAATGAAAAGCTGAAAGCCTTTCCTCTAAAATCTAGAATAAGACACAGATGCCCACTCTCATCACTTCTATTCAACACCAGATCTGAGCTGCGTCTGTGATGTACACTATAGCTCACAGCAACAGCGGATCCTTAATGCACTGAGCAAAGCCGAAGATTGAACCCGCTTCCTCATGGATACCAGTTGGATTTGTTTCCACTGCACCACAGTGGGAACTCCCCAAAAATATTTTAAAATCTGGTCAGGTTAAGTTTTAGATCCTTTAGTTTATAAATTTCTAAACATTTAATACCAGCAATCTGCATCAACTTTCTTTCTTACAGTAAAAGAACTTCAGTCACATAAAAAAGCTCTTTAGTGTTCCCATGCTCTCTTACATTTCTGTGACTTTATACAGACTATTGCCTTTTAATGGAATCCTCCTCCTACTCTTTTCCCTTCATTGTCCAACTGATCTTCCTTTAAGCATCACCTCCCTCAGGAAATGTTCTCTTATGTCTCAGTCTATTGTAGATGTCCATTCTCTATGCTCTGCTTGCATCCTATTCAAGTCTCTGCTATAGGATGTATTACCATTATTAGTACACCTGTGTGACTCCTCCAGTAGAAAACATTAAGTACTTTTTAAGAGTAGTAAATATACCTTTTTAAAACTTAAAAAAAAATCTTTAACTCCTAGAATAGTGCCAGGTGTACTTGTTGAAAAATTATTACGTGTGAAAGCCAGTGAACTGTTATCACATGTGATAATTAAGATCATTGAGAATCATTCATTTCTGAACTAATTATTTTCTCATATTACACATTTCCTAAAACTAAAAACAAATCTCTTATTTAATATGACAAAGTAAATTCAGGAACACCTTACTTCCAATATTGGCACTGAAGACTTGCCAATGCCTTTGGTAAATCAAATTTGACTAATTAAAAATCTGTCATCATCATTTTACTGAATCATGGGTGTAGACAATTTATTTGTATTTTTATGGTAGATTACAAATCCAGTACAAAGAATCTGGAATCAAATACTTTTAAAAAAAGTCCTATGCTTGCAAACAAATGAAATGAAAACCATTAAATTCTTAGATTGAGGAGTTCCCGTCGTGGCTCAGTGGTTAACGAATCCGACTAAGAACCATGAGGTTGTGGGTTCTATCCCTGGCCTTGCTCAGTAGGTTAAGGATCCTGCGTTGCCATGAGCTGTGGTGTAGGTCGCAGACAAACCTCGGATCCTGTGTTATTGTGGCTCTGGCGTAGGCCAGCGGCTATAGCTCCAATTCGACCCCTAGCCTGGGAACCTCCATATGCCATGGAAGTGGCCCAAGAAATGGCAAAAAGACAAAATAAGTAAGTAAGTAAATAAATAAATAAATTCTTAGATTGAGGGTGAGATTCTGTAGGCAGGTTTTACCTAACAACAACCAAAAGACTTACTTTGTATCTTTTAACTATCAACTGGAGACAACCTATTGTGCAATTCAGTTAGAATTATGTATAATCTAGTTTTCTTTAGTAAGCAATTTTTTTTGTCTTTTTGCCCCCCCCCCCCCTTTTTTTTTCTAGGGCCGCTTCCTGCGGCATATGGAGGTTCCCAGGCTAGGGGTCCAGTCGGAGTCGTAGCCACTGGCCTACGCCAGAGCCACAGCAACGCGGGATCCAAGCCACATCTGTGACCTATACCACAGCTCATGGCAAAGCCGGATCCTTAACCCACTGAGCAAGGCCAGGGATCAAGCCTGCAACCTCATGGTTCCTAGTTGGATTCATTAACCACTGCACCATGACAGGAACTCCTCTTTAGTAAGCAATTTTTAATTTCTATATTATCTTTATAATTTTTAGACCTCACTGTAAATTCGTGTCTATGATGTCTCTTATCTTAATATTCACAAGCACAGACTACAGCATTCTTTCCTAATTTACATTTCGTATTAACATATTAAGTATTATCATGTAGACTAATTACTAGTTTCCTGTTGCTGCTATAATAAATGACCATAAACAGTGATTTTAAAATACAAATTTAGTGCCTTGTGATTCTGGAGGGCAGAATTCTGAGCTAAATCTTACAAGGGTAAAATCAAAATGTCAGCAAAGCTGCTTTCCTTTATGGAGGCTCTAAAGAAAAATCCATTTTCTTGGCTTTCCAGTTTCTAGAGGTGGCCTGCATTCTTTCGCTTTTGTCCCCTCCCTCTATCTTTAATGTGCCTTTCTCCATCTTTGCTTCTGTCATCATCTCTTCTTTTTCTGACTCTGAGCATCCATCCTTCCTCTTATAAGGGCATTTTTGATTACACGATCCCTTCAGAAACTCTAGGATTCTTCCCATCTCAAGATTCTTAATTTAGTCACATCTATAAATTACCTTTGGCTATGTAATACAACATATTCACAAATTCTGCCAATTAGGATGTGAATATCTTTGGGAGAATATTATTCTGTCTACCACAGAATATATACTTTGTTTCTTATTATATTTAGCCACATAAGGAATGTTAGCTCATGAGTTCCCATGTGGCATAGCAGGTTGAGGATCTGGCATTGTCACTGCAGTGGCTTGGTCGCTGCTGTGGCACAGGTTCAGTCCCTGGCCCAGGAATTTCCACATGTCATAGGCATGGTCAAAAAAAAAAAAATCAACTCAGTGCTAGAAAATATCATTGGAGGTAATAACTCAATAAAAAAATAAGCTTTCTAATAGTTATTTTTGATTAAAAAAAGTCCAGTTACTTGAATACTACCCTGCTCTCCAATATTAGAAAAACATGGACAGAATCTAGCTAACCATCCATCAGATATGTTATGGAGGAGATTTTTGCCTTTATGCAGAATTAAAACAGATGGCCTTTATATTTCCTGTAACTGTAAGAATCTCTTTAATTTTAACTGTTGTCATATAAAAACAATATAAATGTGACATCATACACTAATTTATTTTTCATTAAATCTTCAAAAGCTAGTGAAAGGGAAGGATGTAAAATCAATGTAAAATATCTTAAAATGCTTGGGATATGAAATAAGCTTATATGTTTTCACATTTTTTATGACACTGTGTATACAACTGAATGGTATGATGTTCTCAATGTCATTACTTTGATTTTCAGCAGGAAAGTGGAAGAAGCCTAAGTTGTATCCTTGATTTTAGCAATCTGAGAATCTGTGAGCAGAAGGAAGGAGGATGGAAGGGTGATGAACTACATTTAGAAGAGACGAATGGTGAATGTCACTTTAGGATGACATAGCAATAAAAAAAAGAGCATTCGGTTCAGCATCCTTAGTTTGTACATGAAATGAAAACCAAAAAAGTTTAGTGAGTTTCTCAAAGACATACGACTAGATAACTGCAGAGTGGATGTTTGGCCTCAGATTTTCTAACTCCTAACTTAGTTCTCTGTTCACACTGCTATGCCTTTGCAGTTTCCTAATTTTCATATATTTTGCTCTAAATTTGATATGGTTTCTCTCTTCATCTTTACTTTATATGTTAAATTAGTATTAATTAGACTGAATCACTTGAAGGTAACTTTCCTGAAAGAAATGATGATGTGCAAATAGACAAAATGCCGAATATTTCTACTACATTTCTATCTGCAAAGTTTAAAAGCAAGTAAAGCATGGAAAAGGAATTTAAGAATGTTTTCATGCCGTTTTCTTATTTCTGTTTCTTACCAAGAGTTATTAAAGATTAGCTGAACTAATTTAGAGACCTTGTTCTAAAAAATGAATGTCAGCGGTTAGTAGGAGAAGCACAGCCTGATCTCAGATTAACGAATGCAGTCTTTGTGGAGAAGTGCGCGCGCGCGTGTGTGTGTGTGTGTGTGTGTGTGTGTGTGTGTGTGTGTGTGTTGGGGGGGGTATCGGTAGGGGGCAATACATTTCACTTGAAAAGCTTAAATATGTATTGGCAAGTGTATGGCGTATATCATCTGTAAAAGCCGCAATCCATCCCTGAAGTGTAGATAAATGCTCACCTCTCCTTAACTCTTCTGTTTTTCTCTTAACCGTATTTGAATGTGTTTATTGCCATGCTGCATGCAAGCACATTTATACTTTCATCACTTCTTAAAATCGTATTCCATTTTTATTTTAGGACAAACATTTAAATTTGGAATCTTTTATCATTTTGATAGACAGGGACGTCACGATGCTTTAGCACCAGTGAGAAGCACCGTTAGTAAATAGTGACTCATTCAACCCACTGGATTCCTTACTGTCAAGTATCTTAGGCCTAGTTTTGAGTCACTGTATATTATAGTAACTACCTCATTGGCATGAGCTTTGTAGCTCTCTGTATACTTCCTCCTCCTTATCTCTAGAGACATTTAAGGTATATGCCAAGCAAACTGGAGTCATTTTATTCCCTGACTTTGTCTAGCACTTAGCTTATTGTAAAGAGAAGAATACATCTGTAGCACAATGCAAATAATAAACAATAAGTATAGCAAAATGTCTTTAATAGTCTTGAGCTAGATGCTATTTCATTTTGTTTAGCATTACAATAACATGCACTAAGATATAACCATCATGCCCCAAACACATGGAGGTGTGACAGTCCTAACCAGATAAACAATTCTGTAAGCAGCCATAGACAGATCATACCCAGAAGTGATGGCATCTTTTTTGAGGCAATTTTTCACCAGTGACATTTCGATGCCAGGGAATCAACATTTCTAGTACTGATCTCTATTTAAAGAAATCCTGCCATTTGGAACTGGTCCCTCTAGCAGTGCTATTTAAGTCACCATGGGATAATGCTTCTTAGTCACCTTCAATTTAGTTGGAAGAATAAAAAGGATACTCTATTCAATTTATGTCCTCCCTATGGGGTTATTTAGGTAGTTCTTTATTTTTGCTGTTGAAACAGTTTTATTACTGACATTTCTTTTCAGAGCATTTTAACCTACAAAGTTGATTATAACAATCTGAATTTCTGACTGTGGTTAATTCGGATCATTCTAACTTGATATTTGCTTTTAATCATTTAAATTTATTTTATTTGGTGGTATTGTGCTCATATAGTAATGTAGTACAAATATGGAGCCAGTATTACTTTTTTATCTATGTACTATCATAAGAACATGTAGTATAATAATTTCAATGGAATATTTTAGATCCTTAAAAAAAATAACTCAGCCCCTGAAAGAGGTAGAGAAATACACTAATTTATCCAATAAGGTGACCTTACATAAGATAATGATTAGTCAAAACAGTAAGCACACATTAATAAAATGTTTGGACTTATATGAAAATAAAATGGTCACATATATACACCAAGGAATAAAGGATATGCTTACTTAGCCAATAAGCGTCATGAAACAGAAATAATTCACATGAATATTAAATTTGTAGCATATCAGAGAGTTGCCAAAACTCAAAAAACAGCACAAAGGATGGTGAGTTAGGACAGGAAGTTAATCAAAAATTTAAAAAGACATAATCTTGCAGCATCCTTCAAGATAAATAACCTGATATGAATTCCAAGCCCTTGAAAACAAAGTTCCTAAAATCAGTCTGACTTCCCTTCCCCTAATATATTATCTGATAAAAGAGCATGGACTAAAAGCATAGATTATATTCATGAATTATTTAACCCAGGATTTTAAGGATTTTTCTTCCTCTGTTCATTTCTTCATTCAAGAAATGTTGATAAATATCATATCGGAATAGGCACTGAGTTGACAGGAAAGGATAAGATAATGACCAAGGCATGGAGCCTGCCCTCAGCTACATTATAACTTAGTAGGGGAGACACAATACAATAAATAACCAATTTTTAAAAAAGAAAGTGGTTAAGTGTAATGAGACTGCTTTACAGATTTGGAGGTAAAAGAAATCCAATTCAATCTGTGTTCATTGAACACCTATTCTGTGTCAGACACAGTCCAGTTGCTGTAGATCCAGAGATAAGTAAAGCGTGATACTTTTCTCATAGGAGTTCTTAGTTTATCAGGATTACCTCTTCCTGGGGTAAAGGGACGACCAGGCAAGGATTTATGGAAGAAGTGACATTTCAGTTTCATCTTAAAATATAGGTAAAATTTTGACATATGGAGAAGAAGAGATGAGCTTTCCAGGGAGAGGCAAAAGCATGAAACACAGCAGCATCTGTAATCCTTTTTTTCTGAATTTATTTTTGTTCCTTAAAGGCTTAGTATGAGAATAACAGAAGGCATAGCTTTGTGATATATGCTTTACAACACCTTATTTTTAAAGCACAAAAGATAAGTGTTTTTAGACAACAATTTTTCATTGTTTTGACAACATTTTTGAGTATTTTTATTAGCACCATTTAAATTACTGGCACTTTGATAGGGTGGGTCTTATTCTGTTTATGTCTCGTGGACCCCCTCCCCTCAAAATAGTTTGCAACCTCCTCAGTAAGGAACAAGTGAGTTAAACCTAAGTATGTATAGCGTGAAAGTATTTTTGAAATAATATATTTCTTAAATATTAGTTGTTCGTGGGTAGGGTCTATCCTAGATATTACATACGTGTTCTCATCTGTTTTTACCCTTCATATGAAAGAATCGATCTGGAGTTACTCAGGTGTACTTGCATTTGGATGAGCAGCATCAAGAGAAATGTTGTTGTTTCTAATTAAGGGTCAGGTCTTTTCCAGCACTTTATAAAAGTCTCTATTGAGAAGAGCAGGGAAACCGCTGTAAAAAGTGGGACTGAGTAAGAAACCAGGAGAAAAGAGCAAAGAATTGTGTTTATAAAAATGGTCATTTCTCTATTACTGCTATGACCCGAATGTTTGTCTCCTCCAAAATTCGTATGTTGACATCCTAATGCCCAAGGTGATGGTCTTAGGAGATGGGCCCTTTGGGAGGTGATGAGATCATGAAAGTAGAACCCATAGGTCCCACAAGATTATGATTTTATCAGCTATACTGTACAAAAGAATTTGCTGGGTCTCAGTGAGTAGACAAATATTTTTAATGAATATCTTAGCCTTCTGGACTGCTATGACAAAATAACCTAGACTGGGAGGCATATATCTATTTCTCACAATTCTGAAGGCTGGCAGTCCAAGACCAAGATACCAGCATAGTCAGGCGAGGCTGCAGACGTCTCCTTGTATTCTCACATGATGGAAAGGATGAGCTGTCTCTCTGGGGCCTCTGACCTTGTTCATGAGGGCTCCATCCTCATGACCTCATCACCTCCCAAAAGCCCCACACCTTAATAGCAAGTTGGGTTTAGATTTCATCATATGAATTGTGGGAAAGGGAGGGGCACAAACATACAGATCCTAGCACAGAGTCATTCTAGAGTTTTAACAAAGAAGTTTTGAGGACATGCAGGGTCCTCATTTGAAAGGTGAGGTCGTTGAGATCACAGCTTCCTCAAAGATTTATACACACACACGTGTACAAACATATGTGTATATATAATATGTTTATAAATGTGTAATATTTTATAATATATAAATTTGTAAAACATTGTATACATATATAATGCATTCACACATATATACTTGTCAGTGGCAAAGTAGGGATAAAAGATGAGAGACTTTGGATCCTGATCCCTTTGTTTCTCATTCTTGTTCTTGTGCTGCTTCCCTCCCAACAGAAAATGGATTGTCACAATAGTCATTTTCTAAAGAGAATAGTTGCAAAATTACAAGGAACAAGAATTTTAAAATAAAGAAAAGCAGCGCTATTTTAACCTTCTCAAGTTACCAAGAAAAAGAGTAAGAAAGATTATTTACATTCTAAGATAAATATGTAATTGGGTTGAGAAGGATGGGACAAAGTGAGAGAAAGTCATTTGCTCTTTCAAATCATAGATGATGGGCAGTGTTGAACTTTTCACTATTTACAATATCAGGGTTTATTGGTGTGTAATTACAGGTCCTTACAGTTGCCATAGATCCATATTTTCTAACTTGAGTTGATCCTGTTGTATAGAGGATGCCTCTGGCATACAGGAGATACAGGAGAAGACAGATTTTTAAGGTGAATTTTAAAGCAAATTAATACTGATCTCAATTTACTTCTCTGGCTGTTTGTGCCTTTATCAATTTTATTTAAAAATTGTAAGAACATGAACTTTAACTAGATTTATGTACTAAGGTCACCTCTAGCCAATTTAGTTCTTTGATGTTTCCTTTAGCAGTACTAAAACACAAAGGCACTTATACATGGTATATTGTTATGAAACATTTAACGATAATTATTGAAATTCTCCTGCTTCCCATCACGTTGATACGGCTTAAAGCAATGATCTTATTTAAAGCAAGAGTTCTAATTGTCTGAGTTGTTTTGGACAGAAAGAACAGTTTCATGTTGAAGATTGCTGAATCATTGTTTCATTTTATGTCTGTAGTGTCAGAAAGTATCATGGTGATAAGTTCTTTAATATATTTCTAGGTAAGAAGATAGTGAATTCTTTCTTAATCTAAATATGCTGAGACATTTTGTAATACATTTATCACACAAATATGACTGCAGAAAAGTTTAATGGTCATTGTAGTGTGTGGGTATGCCCATGTCACCTCTTTTTAACTCTTCTCCAAGTGTCTGACTCCAGTGTGCATGCTCTGTTTGAAATCTGCACACATTTATACCTCCTTTCTTCATAATTCAGCAGTGCAGAACAGAGAAATTCGTGGTTCTCATTCACAGGGATTACTGTTTTGTTATAATGTTCAAATAATGGTCTGCTAATAATCTTCTTGTAGAAGAAAAAGAGGTTCACTCTCCACTATCAAGGTCATTACTAAACTCTGTGCCTTCCGTTTAGAAGCACAGAGATGCCATCTAGCAGCCACGTTCAGGAATTTCCTAAACAAAAAAAAAATACTCCTTCTCTATAAAACTGAGCAATAATTGAATTCTTACAAGCTTTTGGATTTTCTTACTTTACTTATGAATGAATGATGGTGGCATATTGCCTGTAGTTCAGACATTCCATTACAAATGAAACTAATTAGTATCTTAAAGGAAGCAAAGTAGTATACCCATGTATTTTTCTAAATGGAACTGGAAAGTTGTTAATAAGATTTGAATTAAGAAAACATAATTCTCATTATTTTCTTGAGAGGAAAATTGATAATCTGTCTGTATAAAAATACAAGTAATTGTTTAGTTTTGAATTGCCTTCTTTATTAAAAGAAAATACTAACTAATCTTACCAATTTCCTGATATATTAAATGAGAGAAGAGAAACTAAGTCCATCCTATAAATATAAACATTGGGGCATTTTTTTTTAATTTAAAATAAAATTGACTTTCAAGTAAGTTATCTTACCATAAGATGGCGATACTCAAGCACTTTATAAAATGTCATATATGATCTGTAAATTTCAATCTCAGGAATGATCATAAACATAAATATTACACAGTCTCCCATGAAATAGAATTGATAGTGTTGTTATAAAGCCCTTTGGTTTGCTCTTTCAAATCATAGATGATGGGCAGTGTTGAACTTTTCACTATTTACAATATCAGGGTTTATTGGTGTGTAATTACAGGTCCAATTACAATATGCAATAAGCACACTCTGTAAGATTTAGATTTCAAATATTTGATGTATGTGACAATCCTATACCTAAAAGAGTCTATTCAGTTTTCATAGCTTTTCAGTTTTTCAGTTTGCATGTATATGTTCATGATTTATGTGTACTATAAACATAAAATGTAATATATAAAAATACTTAACTGAATTTATTTAAAATATTATTTTGAAATATATGTCCAAATAGTTTAACATGTAAAAAAAATAGTTGTTTAGAATTTCTGTATGTTTAAGTGTCATTACTTATTACTTATTTGTCTATACGCCGTGGTCTTGTATACTACTCTGCTATTGGAATTTAATTTCAATTTCACCAAACATAATTTGCATTATGGATGTGAATTTTATTATCTAGACCTTTAAGTACTTAGCAAAATAATAATAAAATCTGAGCATTTCTATTTCATAACTTATTTGGCAATTATTTTGAGAACTCAGTGGTGCCATTTGTGATTTTGAGGAGGGGATGTGATTTAGTTTGGTGATTCACAATAGTTTGATAAAAGATAACAAATATAGTTTTATTCACCTTTTGAAGCAAAATTTTGTCTACCAGTTCAAAAAATTTTACATTAAAATCACTTGCTATAAACATTTTAATATTCTCTATAATGTTATATGTGGTGTAGAACAAATACTATCTGTTGTTCTTTGCATACAATATTGCAGTATCTAGAAGCTGAAAAGGATTCTTTGAAAAGTTAATGTATGCCTTTCTTTTCCTGGATTTCTCAGCTGTACTAAACAGCCACAGTTAAGTCTAAAGAAAAGTTTTCTGTTGTTGAATACATAGAAATAAAGTTACCAATACTAGAAAAAAAAAAAAAACCACATTGACTAAAAATGGGTCATTTATATGGAGGGTTTATGTCACTGTTTAACAGAAGCTCTTCTTTGTTTATATAGGGTTAATCTGGGAAAGAATGGGGTGTAAGTAGTGAAAATATGTATGCATTAAAGCTATGAGACAAATCAAACATGCAGTTGTTAGTAAAGCTCTGTGTTTCTGAATTCCTTTTAAAGAATGACAAAACTCACTTTGATTTTTTTTAATGTAGTAACTCAGTAATTAGCTTTGCTTTAAAAAATTTTTTTACCAAGAATATTCCCAATGAGATATGTAATAGAATGTGTTCAAACCAAGATAACATGAGTGGCAATGGATTGTGTTAAGAGAGGACAAAATGAATAAAGAAGATTAAAAAATATAAAAGCGGAATCTACACTTTGTACCTATATGTAAAATGCTTTAAAGCTAATTAGTGTGTAAAATACCTCATTAAGATCATTAAGATGACATTCACATGTGAAAATTTGACAGTGACAATATCAGCACAACCATAGCTTAAAATAAGATGATTTTATTCTCAGTCTCTCTAGAAATTAAAAGTGCACATAAGTATTTACAAGTATACATGACATGATTCTAAGTTTTCACTATATATATAGAAATAGAAATATTCAGTCAATCACAGTATTAAGTTATGCTTGGTTACATCTTAGTTCTATTCAATTATGAAAAGAACCAGTTTCTCTACACAGTTATTTTAAAATAGTTTTACAGTATTCCAAAATATAGCTTTCAATGGGTTTTATAACATGACATCATTTTTCCTATTGTGTCAAATTGCTCTTGACCGGTTAAATGAGTAAGATCACTTTAAAAATTGTATCTCCTTAGACTTTTTACCAGATGCCTTATATCTTATTCCAGATAATTATGATTTTCTTCATATGCTGAAGCTGTCAAATTATCTCACTTTAGCATCAAGACTTTTCTGATACACTAGTGAAAATATCTCCCCATATTTTCTGACTTTTTATCAAAAGAGGTTAGCGTTCACTTTAATAGCCAGTACCGGATAATTTTCAGAGTTCAACAGCTAGGAGACAACTCATCCTTCCTATTGCCCTCCTTAGTTTGAGAGCTTTCTCACTTCCTGCTTCTTAACCCTGGTAATCAGAACTTCCTCAGCCCTCCCTAATTTCCTTAATGAAAAGAAAGAAGCAAATAAACACAAGCCCCTTTCACCAACGCCTCTCAGCCATGGCAGAGAGTAGAGCACTGCTGCTCTGCCGTGTGTGTTACAAGCAGCATCCCAAATGTTTTGGACACAAACCGCAGCACGTCTGCGAAGGGAGTATTATTGACCAGGATCATTTGGAAAACACGCTTCTCTGCTTTCAACAAAGAAACAGCTCGACATCAACTAATACATGATTACAAATTGCACTGTTTTAACTGCTAACTCCTTTGCATTACCCATCGGACTTCAGAAGAGAACCTTAAGCACTTGGATACCAAATAAGCTAAATTCTCCGGAGAGCCGCATTGCCCGCTGCCCAAACACATTATGTGCACTCCTGGTCCCTCCCCCCTCTCGCCAGGACTCTACCTTGAGGAGCTATTCCTCCGCTAGTTCACCTTGTTATCTTCCAAGCAGTGGGGATACGCCAGGCAACACAAGATAGCTGGAAGAGCTGTCTTTCGTGCTTTTTTTTTCCTTGTATTTTTTTTTTGCCATAATTATATGCATTTTCGGTCATTCTGTTACATATCGCACATTTATTTCAAACAAGAGTTAAAATATTGCCCATACCTTGGAAGGATCCAATCCAGCCAGCAAAGACAGCAGCAGGAGGTTGAGTAGGTTGGACGTCGCCTGCATTCTGATCTGGGTTTTTTCCCCCTTTACTCTCTTTTATGTAGCCACTCCACTCTCACTGCAGAGACCTTTCCTTCGTCAGTTGCACTTTCTGCCTGTCAGTCAGAGCAGAGTGGAGACAGAGGCAGTGAGTGGCTGGAGCAGCAGCAGCAGCAGCAGCAGCGGTAGCGGTAGCGGCAGCAGCAGCGGCAGCCGCCCTGGGGGCGATCATTCCGCAGGCATTCTCAGAGCTGGGAGTCCGCGAGCTCTAGGGGTGGGTTGAGCTGCAGTGGGCGCTGACCGAGGTGCTGAAGCTCCACCAACCCGCGGCGCCCCAGTTTACCCTCTCGTGTGGCTCTCTAGCCAGACCTCCTCAAAAAGTTTGGACCCAAGAAAAAGATAAAGGGAGTAAACTACCGAGAGAGGTGTGGAGACCTGGACAACGGATATGACATCACTACAGCTCCTGGGGGCTTGGGGAGATGTTTTGCGGGGGAATTTGTTAACCAAACCAGGATTGACTCTTGTGTTCCAGTTCAGCATTTGCTGGCAACTTGAACTGCAGAGAAGTACATAGAGAGTCAGCTAGATATAGGATTATGAAACAAATACTGCCTGGAATCTTCTGCTGTCATTGGCAGAGGACTTGATATAGTACTTGGTGTACTTAGTGCTTTAAAGAAAGTTGGCAGTGAAGACTATCAATGTGTATTTTCTGTCCAACACACACAGTCTGTAGCTATTATATATGCATATATTCACTGTCATTTATAACTAGCCTATTGAAATATATTTGGTTAAATGTTCATGTGTTTTTGCCTATCCAGGGCTTTTGGTCATCTGAAAGTGCTATGCATAAATAAATTAAGAGCCATTTTTTCCTTAAAATGGGATAATCCACTAGTGACCCCCACAGCTGAAATTTCTCCCCTTCACCTAGAAATATAATTTCCTTGTCAGTCTGACTTTGTTTATGCCTAAGGTAGAATTCAGTGATGGCTGGACAGTGGTATGGGAAAAGCATTATTTCTAAACTCCCAAATAGTTGTTTTCTAGAGCTCAAGAGAAGGCAGGATAGCTGCCTCACAAGAGAGGAAAAAAAAAAAAAAAGTCAGCGACAAACTAACTCTGTCACACACCCTGCATCATTTAACTATACTCAAGAAACTTTTTTTTAAGTTAGGAAAAGTGTTTTTCATATAATAAAAAGATAAGGATGAGTTGGCAACAACTCTCTCATATAGTTATGCCTTTAATGCAACTTGAATTACATCCTCTGTTGATTTTTGCATATGTGGGCATTTCTTCTGTGTTAAAAAGAGGATACATTATTTGAGATATGAGATACAGACTGTGTATAAACTATCTACCAATTTTTTACTGAAAACTTTTCATAGTATATATGTGTGTGTATTTAAGAAATCTCAATTAGGATTCAAGTACTTTTGAAAGTTATAATCCCCAAGGATTCGCATCATATTGCGTATATTTTGATCCTGATATTATAAATCGTGTGTATATGTAGATGATTACTTGAGGCTTTGTTTTTCCATGAGGCATAGATAATAATAAAAGTAAATTCAAAAATTCCTTTTGAAGAGATGGATCATACATAGAAAAGAGGTTACAGACTCACAGAAGGAAGGTGGAATTATTTGAGGATTTTTAGTTTAATAACCCTAGCAATCATAACCACAGATTGAAATTTCTATTATTTACTTGCAGGAACAGAAAAACAGAACTTTTTTTTGAGGTAATAGGTAAAGCTGTAGTTATGCCTGACACTCTTTGGGGTCTCTAGAGGCTAACTTTTTTTTTTCTTTATTTTTAACCTAATCTATCTCTCTCTCTCCCTCTCTCTCTCTCTCTCTCTCTCTCTCTCTCTCTCTATCTGGGATAAATCAGTATAGAGTATTTTTCAGTGATTAATAAATTAAAATTGTTGGAAATTTTGTTCTGTACTCATTTTCAGACCTTTCATATCATTGCATGATTTGAAAATGAATTTACAGAGGTGCAACAGCTAGCTAATTGTAGTAGTGCATTTTTATTATCTATACTAAATACCATATGATTGACTATTTGTTTTTACACATGTTTTTATCTCTTCTCAGAATGTCTTCTACAGTCTTTTTTATCTCCACTTCTCAGCAGGCAGTGGAGTGTGCTTATTTGAGTACAGGAAGCTATATTTAACAGACATGCAAAAAAGTTCTGTGAAAATATAGTCATATCAGCTTTATTATCTCAAGATCAACTGCTATTCTTTTCATAACATTAATGTGTTTTTTTCTGGGAATAAAAATTATTCTGATCTCATACATGGTTCACAATATTAATGATTGGATCAAGACTCCTACATAAGCACATTTTTTTCCCCTTTAACTCTCCATTTTCCTATATTTCATGGTACTGGAAGATCATTTGTAACAAGCAGTTAATAAGAAGACAAATTCTATGAAAAGAATTTCTTTGATAGAAGATTATACTTAAGTATTATGAAGTAAGCGATGTATGGTAATTATGTTACAGAGAAAACTGATGATTTTAGCATACATAATACATACTTGCTGTAAGAGAGCTTATTCATTTGTAGAGAACACTTAAGTTTAGTAATAAACCAATAACTCTATTTAACATGCCACTGAAAAACAAAAGCTGTAGCTAAATAGCATAAATTTCATAATACCCCATTACTTCTTCTCTCTGCTTTAAAATAAAATAAAACTTCATAATTTTTCTTAAACATAATTCTATTGTTTCTAGTTAGTCATTTGTTTTGTAGCAAAGCTTTCTTATAATATATTTTCTTCTATACAATCAATTTAACAACCTTGTAGGCTACATCATGTCTTATCTGTACATAGCAATTCACATGGCATTTCTCTTTTTTAAAAAGTCCATCAAACGCTGTTTCTTGTGTCATACGTTAGCTATTCAAAATAATTTTATTTTAGAAAAGAAATGGTATAGCTAATTTTTTCACAGTTCAGATTGGTTCCTATAACTTAAATTAGTAACTGGATCTTAGAACAATATGATAAAGTGTTATCTATATCATAGATTTAAGAATATTGCATTTTTTAATACATGCATGAGAGTATTTGATATTTCTATATATAACTAATCTTCTCTGTTTTTCTCTTTTAAGGTGATTTTCCCCTTGTTTGATTTTTAGTCATTTCCATCTGAATCCCCTACCTTTCCTATCCTATTCAGTACATGCCTGAGAGCACCCCACTCATTCTCCCTTCACATACTATTTTATTGGGTTGATTTTTTTTTTTTTACTGTCTGTCTTTTTTATTAGAATACATTCTTCATTAGAAAGGGTCAGTGTTTGGTGTTCTGCTCTAATTTAATCACCTAGAGTCATGCCTGGCACCTGGTAGTCACTTACTCAGTAATTAATAGTTTAATAAATGAGTGAATTGGTGAATTTCCAACCCTAATTCTCGCATGCATGGTATTCGTATGCCCACGATGTGCTTGATGTCACTAACTTAATTTCTTACCGATGCTTCATACTCAGTATATTAAACCACTCTTTTCCCTCAAAAATATTAGTTTATATAAGCACAATCTTCTCTCCATTGCAAAGCAAGAAACATGGAATTCTTTTCTGATTTCTCCCTCATATCTATCCTTGCATTCAATCCATGAAAAATTATGTTGAATCTTCTCCTTAATATTTCTAAATCCGTCCCACCTCTCCATATATACCTGAGTCAGGACCTTATTTTATATGATCTGAATTATTACGATGGTTTCTTTGCCTTGCCTTGCCACCAGTATTTCTTTTCCTTCTACTTTCAACCTACAATTTCTTATCCACATGGCACCAGAGATGATTGATTTATGGTTGATTTAAAGATGAATTTGTTCATGTTGTTTCTCAAATTAAAGGCCTTCGGTGTCTCCCTGTCTTCTACACAATCAAGTGTGGATTCCTTAAAATGGCTAATCAAGGGCCCTGCATGATATGGACTCTTTCAATTTTCTCTAGTCTTTTCTTTTTTTTTTTGTCTTTTTTTTTGCTATTTCTTGGGCCGCTCCCACGGCATATGGAGGTTCCCAGGCTAGGGGTTGAATCGGAGCTGTAGCCACCGGCCTTCGCCAGAGCCACAGCAACGTGGGATCTGAGCCGCGTCTGCAACCTACACCACACCTCACGGCAACGCCAGATTGTTAATCCACTGAGCAAGGGCAGGGACGGAACCCGCAACCTCATGGTTCCTAGTCGGATTCGTTAGCCACTGCCCCACGACGGGAACTCCTCTCTAGTCTTTTCTAACCATTGTCTCCCAATAATTTGAATCTAGTAAAATTTTAATGCTTGTAGTCCTCTTAACAGTGTTCTCCTTTCTTAAAGAGGGCAGGGGAGAATATGAAACATCTTAATAGCATGTATTTTGCCTGGACCATTCTTGTTTTTCTTTTAAGTTTCTTTTTAAATACTATCTCATGGAGAAATCTTTTCCTGGGCCTCCAGTGCCCTCTCCCAATTTTTTTCTTAACATCTTGTGCATACTCTTTGTCATTATATTTACTACACTTGACTATTAAAATCTCCTTTTTTTGTCTTTTTTCTTCACTTGATCATAGAGCTCTGAAGGATGTTTAGGTTATCCATTGTCTAACTAATTCTTCCAAAATTTAGTAGTTCAAAAAATATTAACTCATGGTGCTGTGATGATTCTCACTTGAAGTTTCTTGTGTAGTCTTAGTGAGATGGAGACTAGCAATCTCACAGCTGGTCTTGGGGACACTCAAAATGTAGTTGATGCTGGCTGTTGCCTGGTGGCTCATGTGGGGTTGTTGAATAGATCACCTCCATGTCATCACTTTTTGTGGCCTGTGCTTCTTATAACATGGCAGCTAGATTCTGAGGGAGCATCCCAAGAGCTAATATTCTTAAAGACCTAGGCAGAAATGATAAGGATTCCTATGACCTAGACCCAGAATCACAGCAGTCATATTTGCAACAATTTTTTTTTTAAGTAACACTCTAAAGCTGGCCCTGATTTAAAGGGAAGTGAATTAGGCTTCATTTCTCAATGTAAACTACATTGTGCGCATACAGGGAGGGAAGAACTTAATAGAAGCCATATTTGTGTGTATATATATATATATATATGTATGTGTGTATGTATCTATAATATACATAGACACACACATACATACATACATATACACATATACGTTTTGGGTTTTGCTTGTTTGTTTAGTTTTTTTTTTTTTTTTTTTGCTTTTTAGGTCTGTACCCAGGGCATGGAAGCTCCCAGGCTGGGGTCTAATTGGAGATGCAGCTGGCGGTCTCTGCCACACCACAGCCACAGCAATACTGGATCCCAGCTGCATCTGTGATCTACACCACAGCACATGGCAACACCAGATTCTTAATTTGAGTGAGGCCAGGAATCAAACCTGTATCTTCATGGATACTGGCTGGGTTTGGAACCCACTGAGCCAAAATGGGAACTTAAAAGGGATTGTTTTGCTATTCATTTAAAGTCTTCATGGTACCTCTACCAGTCACTAATCTATCTGACCTAAGATTTTGAAAATGGATTTTGATTTTGATATAATTTAGCAGGGGTAAAGAAAAAATTTCCAGTAAGAAGGAATTGCATATTTACAAATAAACACCGATACCATAGAGGACTTCAGTTTCTGATAATATAATATTAGATAATTTGGACTAACTCTTTCACTGGAAATGATGGGGAAAACCAGAGAAAGATAAATACAACTATTTGAAGGCATTAGAGTGTTACAATGGGAATGACAAAGTAGGAGACCAAGATCTAGGAGTAAAGAAATAGAAGACAGCCTAGCACTTAGAGCTACATTTTTTTTTCTTCTTTTTAGGTCCGCAACCACGACATATGGAGGTTACCAGGCTAGGGGTCAAATCGGAGCTACAGCTGCTGGGCCATACCACAGCCACAGCAACGCCAGATCCAAGCTGCATCTGGGACCTACACCACAGCTCATGGCAATGCCTGATCCTCAACCCACTGAGCAAGGCCAGGGATCGAACCTGCAACCTCATGGTGCCTAGTCGGATTCATTTCCACTGAGCCACAGCAGGAACTCCTTAGGACTACATTTTCATTAAGAGTATCTGCCACCTTCAGAAGAGGCTACATGGAGACTGAGAAACTTGCAGAGTTTCTAGCAGCCACACAGGGCTGGGGTAGCACAAGTTGGAATTTCAGTTTCTGTCACGAAAGTACCCCTGCTTCACTCCTTCCTTTTTCTCTTTCCTCTGCATATAACCTTATTTTGGCTTAAACTATTGAAGTACTAATACCATTATAAATAAGGGGGAACTTCAAATAAAATAGTCTTCATGAAAACTTTTATGCACGGCTTCTGACACTATATTAAGATGATATGGGATTACTTGTAACAAAGGGCCCATAACAAATGTAATCTTTTCTGGTTTTCATTCTAAACGTAAATATTTATTTTTGCCTATACTTATTTTTAGAATGAGTTGGTAGAATTTTGTGCCTGATTAATTAGTGAATAATAATAGGATAACTGAAATTTTGATGTTGAGCGCAAAGAGATGTATTCGTATTTAAAAACAAACAAACAAACACAAAAACAACATAAAGCAAACCAGTTGTGCTTATTTTGGGGAAAGTGGGGAAAATATTTTTTGGTTTTAATCAAGTTGAATTTGAGTTAATGAAAGGACATGGAGTCAAAAAAAAAAAAAATCTCCCTTACAATTTAAAACGTGATATTTGAGTGTAGAGAAAAAATAGGTGTTTCATATATGTAGAGATAAATTCTGTAGTCTGTCACTTATATCAGCCAAATCACACAGCTTAAATGAAGTGTCTCTTCTCTTATAGTTTTCTATTTACATTATTTAAAAATCCCTTCCTAAAGTACTTAATACAAGTAAACAGCTTTTTTCAAATCTTAAAAAAAATTTTAAATTTTTACTAAAGTATAGATGATTTACAGTGTTGTGTCAGTTTCTGCTGTATAGCTGAGCGACCCAGCCACAAATATATACATACCTTATTCTTCTCATACTACCTTCCATCATGTTCTCTCCCAAGAGAGTGGATAGAGTTCCCTATGCTATACAGTAGGAGCTCATTGCTTATCCATTCTAAATATAATAGTTTGCATCTACCAGCCCCAATAACTGGAGCTGTGGAAACATTTTATTTGATTATATACTCTGCTAAAACTGTAAAAAATGAAAATCTATGAAAATATTAAACTTCACTAGGAAAATGAAAATTAAAAATGGGATACAATTTAATATTTCTAAATTTGGAAAAATGTGAAAGCCTGAAAATATTAAATGTTAGCTGGGATGTGGGAAGACATGGTACTCATATACTCCTAATGGGAACGCAATCTGAGAAGCAAAATCAGTGGGAAAACAATTAAGTAATAGAGTTGAAAATGTACATAGCCTGTGATATAGAACTCATTCTCTGTGGACACTTTAGAGAATGTGTCACATATGTGCATAAATGGAACCATTCAGTAGCATAGTTGCTACTCATAGGAAAATCAGAAACTGCCTAAATATTTCTCAGTAGAAAAAGAAGAAATAGATAAACTTGATTTAAATACATCAACATAATAAGTGGATGAAAATAAAGTTGGAATTATAGCTCAAGTATGATGCAGTTTATGTAAATAGACATTAATAAATGTGAAAAATATAAAGTATTTTGGAAAGTAACAAACTGTATTTAAGATTGTAGGTGCCCCTGCAAATGAGGGAAGCAATAAAGGTTTCAACATAATTAGTACTATTTGATTTTTTAAATTTTTAAATTAAATCAATTAAAAAAAATTTTTGTATGGAAGTATGGTTGATTTACATTATTGTGTTAGTTTCAGGCATAGAGCACAAAATATATATATACACACACACACATATGTATATACACACCCCACATATTCTGATTTCCTTTACATATGTTATACATATATGCAAACCATGAACAACTATAATATATTAACATGTTAATGCTAGTATATACTTCTCTGTGTATTTTTAATATTTTCAAAATAGACAATTAAATTTGAAGGGCAATTAAATTTGAAGAAGACAATTAAATTTGGATGTACTAAAGTGTCAAGTCTTAGGGCATGATCTTATTAAATAATAATCTTATAGAGTTTTGTAACTACAGATAGGAAAAATATATAGCAATCCTCTAACTTTCAAATAACTAGAGTTTCCAAACATCATTCAGGTCAGTTTTCCATTTAGAAATTTTTTTTTTTTTGGGTATTAGAATCTTAGGTCATTCAAGATTGCTAAAGGATAACACGTAAGTCACCATGTGCAAATAAATACTATAGGGAAAGGGCATTCTGAGTTCTTTTTTGTACTCTGAAGATCTGTTTTCATGGTGCAGTGTAAAGGGGGATGCTTCTAGTTTTCACCGGAGCCATGAAATTTAAGGGTCAGGAAGTGGCTTCTTTGCCTAGGACCAGCTGACTCCTTTAGGCAAAGGACTATTTGGAATGGTAGTAAGGGGAAAGGGATAGAAGTCTAGCAGACTGAAGTGGCAGAACATATGACAGTGATACCTTCTGTTGATATGTACTGCCAAATACTTATTTTCCCAATCGTCATTGTTTGCTTCCTTGGTGAGCTCCTTGAATTTAACTTGTGGTATTCCACTACAATGAACTATTGCATCAGAGTTTCCCTTTCAATAATTAGGGGAAACAAATCCTGATTTTCAGAAGGAATATTCAAAATATGTAGCAAACATATGGTGCATACCTGCTGAACCTTTTGTTGCTGCTGTTGCAGATATCCTGAGGGTTAGAGGGAAGGACAAGGTCTAAATGAAGGTACTGAGGCAGCCCTGTCTGTAGAGTGGCTGCAGGAAAATCCAGATATTTTTAGCATTATATACAATTACTACTTACAGCTTTGTTACATATTACTCACATTATTAAATATTAATTGCTTTATTTGCCCCATTATTATGCTTTATATACTGTATACTATCAGTTATCAGCTATTGACCAGTTGGTAGGAAAGTATAGTAAAATCCAGCCATACTCTAACAAGCAGGGCTCCAACATTTCAATTGCCAAAGATGCAAGTTTGTAAGCTTCCATGTTTAGAAAATGTCATGTACAGCCTTCTGTAGTGGGGAGGTGCAAAGGACCAGCTATATTACATTCAAATTTTCCTTTTATGTCAATATTTGAGCACCCGGTGGGCCTTCCCAATATACTTGCTGTGCATTGCCAAGGTGAATATTGATTAATCCTGCTCATTCTCATCTCCTTGCATTTTCTTGAGGAAGGGCATTGATAGAGAACCATGTCTGTCCATTCTGCCTACCCTTACTCACTTATTTCTTTGGGAGGAGGGGGAAAATATTTCTTTACTGAATTTGGGATATGTCACTGGTCACGATCACTTAAACCCTTTCCTCTCCTTTTCTTTAAGATCTGCCTGACATTTAGACTTAAGTGCCAGAAAGGTCAGTTGAGGAGCAATATGCAGTCTGTACATCTGCCTGTAGAGGGTGCCAATATAATTACAGGTTTTTGCAGTAATGGAACCATTTAATAGTGTTGACTCAGTTTAATGAAGAAAACACTTTTATCCTTGACTCCAGTGGGAAGATAATCTTCCTACCCCATAGCCATGTCTGTGGCAGAACAGAGGGAGCAGTGAGAGCCACAAGGAGATGAACCGATACTCAATTAGATAAAGGCAACTTTCTCACATCATAGCCAATCAAGGAGATCTGTTTAAAAGACTGCATTAGAGGGAAGTCCAGATCTCTGCCTCTTAAAATTCAAGCAGGATAAATATAGAAGAGATTGAGAATTATTTGAAATTAACTCTAACAACTATGACACTAAGGATATCTTACAATGTGTTCTCACATGGCATCAGAACTTCAGGGAACAACAAAGTGATCTGTCGAAAATGTGTGGAGAAAAGAAAAGAAAACCAGTATGAATCAACTGTTTTTAAGCACTTCTCCATGCCAGTCATTCTGTTGAATCCTGAGAAGGATTATTTCACATTATCCTCACAAAACTCATTCTGTTCTAGTTTCCATTTAACAGGTAAGGGACCTGAGGCACACAGTTTATGGCTCCACCAAATTCGCACATTTAGTACGTGGAGAGGTCAAGCAGTCTAATTCTATAAACTATGCATTTCCTCCTTCATTAGATTGTTTTTGATTCACATTGTGCTAGAATAATGACAGGTCTGTTTTTCCATATTTCTTTTTTTAAATTAAAGTACAGTTGATTTACAATGTTGAGTCAATTTCTGCTGTACGCAAAGTGACCTAGTCATACACACACACACACACACACACACACACACACACACTCACTCTCTCTCTCTCTCTCTCTCTCCCTTTCTTATATTACCTCCCATCGTAGTCTATCCCAAGAGATTGGATATGGTTCCCTGTGCTATATAGCAGGACTTCATTTCTTATCTATTCTAAATGTAATACTTTGCATCTACCATCCCCAAGCTCCCAGTCCATCCCACTTTAAGGTTTACTCCTCAATGCACCAAGTGTCAGAATTATCCAAGACTTTTCTTTAAATGGCAGATTCCTCAGTTCCCCTCACGTTCTTCTGACTTAAAATCTCTAGTTTTTAAAAAAATTTCCCACATGTTGATCATCCATATTAATGACTGAAAAACATTTGAGTTGATTAAAGAAATCAGTATAGCTAATGAAGATACCGTTATAATCCTAATACATATTATTAATATTTGGAGGAATAAGTATGCTTCAGGATATCAAACAGGGTAAGTGCTGTCATGAAATTGAATTCAAGCTCCTTTATGTAATCTTAGTTTTTACAAGCCCCATGTGTGCCCATACATAGAAACAAAGTTCTTTCAAGTCTTAAAATCATTTTACTATAAGTTATCCAAGGAGACACAGACTGAGAGTTAAAATATTTCTTCCTTCTACTAACAGATTTCTCCTTTTTTCCCTTTGATCCTGCAGGGAAAGAAAAAATTGCATGGGCCTTTTAATTGGTTGTCTTTTTAAACAAAGGCCATATGTGGAAATTAACATGTTTTAAAAACAAATCCCAGATTATGCCAGATATTTTATCACAAGTGTTCAGGTGAGGAATAGGTTGGAAGCTCTACTTGGAAAAGAGGTAGTAATAGAACAGGAGAGACTTTGAAGTTCAACTCATATTAGGCATTTATAGGAGCTGACTCTCTCTTTTGTTTCTTTTCTTGCAGCTGGTATTTTTAATTTTAAAAGTTCTGTCACCCAGTTTAGCCATAGTACAGGAAAAGGGATGAAATGACTTGAGGGGTAAATCATATTAAGCATCAACTAGTAGGTCAGGAGAAAGTAGGAAGGAAAAAATTCCTCTCTACTCTAGGTGGCAACCAACCACATTTTAGTGTCCATATGTATGCAAAGGAAATAAATGGGGACAAAAACTCAGAAAAGACCTCAAGTAATTTTTCCATCTTCTTCAGAGATCAGCATGATGGTACCTAATTAATCATTGAAAGAATATCTGGAGTCCATTAACATGTGCAATCAATAAGACTTATTTAACATAATGTAAATAAGTTACGAGATCAAACATTGGAACTGGGCGAGTGAATGGCATCAAGTTTGAGAATGGGCAGCTCTGGTTTTGCTGAGGAGTGTGTAAAGGTAAAAATGACGTGAAAGCTAATTCTGTGCAAAACAGTTCCAATCATTGATAGGGAAACATTGGGAAAAATATGGTTACTCTATGGTTTCTAAATATTTCTGTCCAAACATTAAAACTTTCTTACTGTTGGGATAAATATATAGGGAAATTAAACTATAATAAAACTAGTATGTATCTAGTGCATTGTAATTTTTTTTAAAAATGAGACTTAAAGTGTTCTATGTCTCTAAAAGTTTATCAAGAGTACTTTGAACAGTGTTTTCTTCTTCTGGTATGACATGACAGAGGATGCTCTCTGTGACGGAGGATTGTTGTGTTCCATTCTAAGTGTGAAACTACTGAATTTGGGGAGAATTTGCACACTCAGTATCCTTAAATGGTGTCTTAGAGTTGCTTTCCTTTGATGTTTTTGACATTGTCACAAGCACTTTTTTCCATTATGTCCCTATATCGACCTTCACTAAGTTTCTTTGGCTTCATTTCTAGGGTCTCTTGAACTGTGTGATGATATTCACCATCCCTCAGTCAGATATTTCTTCTAGCATTCCATTTAGTTTGGATCTGAATTTCACTTCCAGCATTATCACTTTCCATTTCTTTGCTGTACTTTCATCTTTACTGGCCAATTCTCTCTTTTCATTATTCATTTTGTAAAATGGCTTATGAGTTTATCACCAGGAAAGAGGAGGCCACATGGCTACACTTTTACTGTGACCTGAATAACAGAGTTACAGTGACCAGTTATTGATAGGTTTTGAAAGAAGTTCCGTGATTGATCATTAATCAGGATGTACATCTATTACTTACATGGTGATTCTTGGCCTGAAGAGTCAGAATTGAATTATCCTTTATGTAGTTATGGTTTGGGGTGACTTTTTTTTTTTTAACTAAACCATGGTAATTGACATTCATGCACAGAGAACTATGCAAAGACAGGACTATCTATATTATGCATGTTTTTTGAGAATGGAACATCATGAAGAAATAACTCACTTAGAAATCTCTAAAATATGTAGTGAGAGAATAAAAATGACATTGTGAAAGGATAATATTTTTTCCTATGTTCATTCTCCCTCACCTCTGTCAGGTTGGGGTGAGGGTCTTTGAAAAATAAGATAAAGAGGAGAGGGCTTTGTTAGCATAATAATGTGTCAAATTTAAGCCATTTGATAAAGGTTTGTGTCCTCACGAACACTCCACTTTTTTAAAAGTTAAAGTCATCTCCTAAAATTAAAATTTTCAGCAATCTTGAAAAACATATGTAGGAAGCATTCTTCGTGGAGGTGATAATTGCCCCCAGGAAGTAAAACTTGGCTTTGGGGGGAAGAAAAAATTTAGATGTTACAAAATATTTTGGCCTTTCCAACTCAATCGTACATGACAAAATCTTATTCTTTACTACTTAACTACATTCAATGAGAGTTTAGATTTTCTCTTGGGAAGCAAATGAGAAGGTTGAGAAAAACTGATCTATAGTCAAGTTTAGAACCTAGAAGCCTCGTGGGAATGGAGCTGGAGGAAGGGTAAGTTTTAAAAAGACTAAACTAGATGAAGGAAAAACAAGTCAAGAAGACATTCTTGGTCATCCATTGAGGTTGATTCCCTGTAATCTTGATGGGGAGAGTAAAAAAAGTGTTAGTACTGTTTTTTGAACTCTAAGTATTTATGTCGTTAATTAATAGAAAAATTTTGGTTAATTTGATAATGACCTGATAATGAGGTTTATCAGACATTGTGGGAAATAATTGAATCAGCAAATCAAATTAAGTATTTAAATTCCTAATCTCGGAGTTCCCCTCTTGGCGCAGTGGTTAACGAATCCGACTAGGAATCATGAGGTTGCCGGTTTGGTCCCTGCCCTTGCTCAGTGGGTTAACCATCCGGCGTTGCCGTGAGCTGTGGTGTAGGTTGCAGACGTGGCTCAGATCCCATGTTGCTGTGGCTCTGGCGTCGGCCGGTGGCTACAGCTCCGATTCAACCCCTAGCCTGGGAACCTCCATATGCCTCGGGAGCGGCCCAAGAAATGGCAAAAAGACAAAAAAAAAAAAAAATTCCTAATCTGTATAAAGCCTTATGTTGTGGATGATACAAAGTCTCAATATTGAGGGACTATAGACTTAACATTGAGAAAACATATTAATATATGAAAAGTTAAATGGTGTAAAAAGACAAATGTATCCCAGTGCTATGCAAGATGAATTAGTGAATAAATTATTGGTTCATAAGGGCTCTGAGTTAAAGGGAATACAAAATTTTTAAATTGATCTTGAGAAGACGTGACCTGAACTTTAAAATATGTATATTGTATGGATAAAAATTTTAAAATGGCACAGAAAAAATATTAAAACAAGTTGACTTTTAAAGAATGTATTTACTTTTCTATAAATCAATTTAAAAAATTTTTCAAGTAACTATTTTAGTGGAGTGCAGTTTATTAACAATATTTTTATAAATGTTCCAAGTCATGAGTCTCATAAAATTGTAAAATAAATGTGTCAAAGATTTTATTTAACTCAATTAATAAAGGAAATAGAAAAAAATGTTTTAACAAGTTTTATGGAGAATCCACAAAGCAGACGCATTCACATTCCATTAGAAATCTTAAAATGAATTTTCTTAATAGATGTAAACTTATTTTTCTATGGGGGGAAGGGAAATCAATTGAATCTCCATTAGAGAGATTTTGCATTTCCATGTGCAAGAATTATTGGCATAATTTTCCATTTTTCTACAAATCATTTTCTACCTCTTTAGGCTTATAAAATAGTCTACTCAAAACAATAAAAGGCAAAGATAATCAGGAAGATTGACTAGAAATCCATCCTCAGATTTCCTTACAAGGCAATGAGGAAGTTGCCTTTTAGATTTATAAACCATAATCTAAACACTGACTCATAGTTTACAAATTGATTTTTAAAGCTTTTGAAACTAGATGCTGAAATGTGTTTTAGGATAAATATCCCAGATTGGCCCTGTGAGAGGCAAGGCCTAGCCACTCCTAGGGAGTACTTCTAACTACTTACTGGATAAACTAGACCTGGAATCTCAGATGCCAAGACCTAAGAGTAACTGAATAACCATCAGTAACTCCAAAAAAGCTTACTTACAGCTTTTAAAGTCTACAGTAATTCCATCAAGTGAACTTATTCTGACAGTACAGCGTTGTATGAAGCTACTGTGTGTTTTTCTTTAAACAAAACTATTTGAGTAATGCCATTAAAAGCATAGGCAACAATTACAAAAAAAAAAATAGGTAAATTGGATTTCACCAAAATTTAAACCATTTGTCCTTCAAAGAACACTATCAAAAGGGGGAAAAGGCAAACTGTATAGAATGGGAAGAAATTTTCACAATTACATACCTGAAAGGAGATTCATATCCAGAATATAAAAAGAACTCATACAAGTTAACAAGAATGACAACAAAACCCAACCTGACTAAAAAAATGGGCAAATAACCTGAATAGGTATTTCTCCAAAGATAGACAAATGGTCGATAAACAAAGAAAAAGATGTTCAACATCACTAATCACTAGATACAGGAAAATCAAATACTAAGAAATATCACTGCACATGCATTAAGATGACTATTCTCAAAAAAAAAAAATAGAAAGTTACAAATGTTGTGAGGATGTGCAGAAATTGGTGCATTGCTGATAAGAATGTAAAATGATGCAGCCACTTTGGAAATAGTAGGGAAGTTCATTAAAATGTTAAATTAGAATTACCACATGATCAAACAACTCCATTTCTAGGTATGTACCCCCCCAAAATTGAAAACGGATTCAAACAGACACTTGCATACCAATGTTTATGGCAGCATTATTTATGATAGCCAAAAGATGAAAATAACCCCAAATGTCCATTAACAGATGACTGTATAATAAATGTGGTACATACATACGATGGAATATTGTTCATTATTAAATGATGAAATTCTGATAAATGCTACATCTGTGAACCTTGAAGATAGTATGATAAGTGAAATAAGACAGACAAAACAGGGACAGATATGTGAGTACTTACATGAAGTACCTACAATAGGCAAACTCATAAAGACAATTATTAATAGAGGGTAGTTAGGCTGGCGGTGGGGGGCGAGGAGAAGAGAGCGATTGTTTAGTGGATACGGAGTTTCTGTTGGGATGAGGGAAAAGTTCTAGAAAAGAAGAATAGAGATAGTTGGACAATATTGTGATTTCCCTTAATGCCATTGAATTGAATATTTAAATGTGAAAATGGTAAATTTTATATTAAGTGTATTTTGCCATTAAAAGGAAAAAAAAGATGGCATTCCATTGTGATGCAGTGGGGTAAGGATCCAGAACTGTCTCTGTGGTGGCTTGGGTCACTGTTGTGGCGTGGATTTTATCCCTGGCCTAGGAACTTCTCATGCCACAGAAGTTGCCAAAAACAAACAAAAACAGCCTGATGAACATTCTTTCATCTGAACATAATGTTCCTGACTACTGACTCACTATCAACTAGAAATGTTTTATCAAAAGAGGGTATACTGACTATTCTAAAATGAAACAAACAAACAAAAACCCCATTTCTTTCCTGGTCACTTAAACAGGGTTATAGACATTTTTAGCCTCTTTGCAAAAAAAAAAAAAAAAATGTTTTTCTGCTTGTTATCTTTTGTAAGTTCTGCCTTAGGTTTTGGAATCAAATCAAATGGCCCTTTATATGCAGTGCTGAAAGTTTGTGTTTGGGATCTTCAAAGACAACCCAGTATGTCATGTTGTAAGACAAATATTTCCATAGAGAATTTAGAAGTCTTCCTTTTATGGATTTTACTTGCTACCTTAGTGGTCTTTGCAAATTGTGTTCACAGCTTAAGATTTATAATCTTTTAATTGAGTTTGAGCTTGAAAAAGGAGGAGCAGAAAGTCTGGTTATTATGAACATGAGCTCAATGCATTCGTTTTACTACAAATAATAAAAAGAATGAAGGCAGTTTCCGTACTTTAATCAAATTCTGCCTTGTAAGGTAGAAAATATTGAAATCCACTTTTTAAAAAATGATGGCACCTTGCATTTCTTGTTTACTTTCTAATAGTTTTGACATGTTTGTTTGAAATTATTTGCCATGTTTGCTTATTATACATTATGACCCAAAGGTTTGTATAACTTGTTTTAGAACAAAGGCCTTTTTGCAACCAAAATATTTAACCAAAAACAAATATACAAACCAGAAAAGCAAACAGTTATTTTGTGAAAGTTTAAAAAAATGTGTCTAATAGATCAAGAACAAGATAATTTGAGGTGGGGGTGGTGGCTGCTGAAAAAACTAATGTCGGAAGATATTAAGACAGGGCTTAATATTAAGTACCTTAATATTAAATATTAATATTAAGTATCTTAATATTAAGTATCTTAATATTAAGATACAAGATATTAAGACTAGGGCTCTTAATTCTATAAATGTTAATTTTAGCAAATAAACTTTAGAAAACCAGATTAGAGCCAGTCTGTGACTAGAGGTATATATTCTTTTTTTTTTTTAATTTCAAAATAGTTATTATTCATTTATTTACCAATGACAATAATAAACCCAATTATTCTTAACATAGAAAATCCTCCTCTCCCTAAAATACTCTAAATCCTTTTATTTATCAGAAACTTCATACCATATATTTCTATAGTCCTTAGCTATTGCCTTTGAGTATAAATTGAAGATATTGCAATACAACCCCACCTCTATGCAAGAAGGAAGTAACAGTAACACGTTTTTTTTTTCTCTTGTAAATGAACTTCTTAAAAATGTTGAGCTTACAGACTGTCATTTTTAGGTTGAGACCTGGAAAATATTCAAAACATATTCAAAATATTCAAAATCATCAGTCGACTTTGACAAGATTTTGATGTACCAGCTAATAATCAATATTGTTGTGTATAGCACAGATCTTGTAAAAGTAATATAATTTTAGCTTAAGGAAGGATCCTGGACCTGGTTAATAAAGTCAAAAAAATGTATCTTGATTTAGCAGGAATTTTGATTTGGGCTTGGATGACAAAGCCGACAAAAAAAAAAAATAGTCTGGATGAGGCTTATTACAAAAAGAATAGATCCATGAACCTACCATATGACTTACTTTTCACCCACCCTCCTTGGTCCACCCAACATGTGCATATTCCTCTAATCAATTGGTAGCTCCTTGATAGAGATTTTTGTGAAGAAGCTCACAACTTGAAATTTTGAAAGTTTTTAAAGAAGATAAAATATGCTAAAGTTTTATATAGGTCCTGAAGCTTGCCATAGGGATGTCATAAAACTTCCTTGATTTTTTATGGTTCATAGAGCTTAATGTCCGATCCCTTAGTAGTTAGATATGACAGAATGTGACTAGCAAGTTTTTAGGCTAATGAGGCTCTGTCATGAGTCCATTTTCTAATTAACTTTAATCTTTTGCAAGTCCATTAATTCAGATTCAGTAAAGAGATTATCATTTATATAATCATGATTGAGCACTTAATAAGAATGTATAGATCTTTCCAAAATGCAAATCTGATCCTTCTGAAAATCCTTTGGTGGCTTACTATTGAATCTATGACAAAAAATATGTCTTGTAGCACAACACACAAGGTTTTAAGCATTTGGACCCAACCTTGCTCTCTGTAATCAACTATTGTAGTTGTTAGTTGAAAATAATAAAGTTTTATAACCTTTCTTTTTTTAAATTGTTTTTTAAAAATTTTATTGGAATATAGTTGACTTACAATGTCATTTTAGTTTCAGGTATACAGCAAAGTGAATCAGATATACACATACATGTATCTATTCTTTTTCTGATTCTTTTCCCATATAGGTTATTACAGAATACTGAGTAGATTTCCCTATGCTACACAGTAGGCCCTCGTTACTTATCTATTTTATATGTAGTAGTACGTAGAAATTATCATACTAAGTGAAGTAAGTCAGACAGAGAAAGACTAAAATATCACTTTACTTTTAACTTTTCCAAAATACCATGTACTCCATCACAGCAATTCTTTATACAAACAGCTCTTCTGTCTTGAATATCTTTTCCCAACTCGTGTTTTGGCTTTCCATCTCAATGTATTTCTTTCCTCTTCCCTCCAGGCTGAATCTAGCTCTTCTCTTGATTTCTATTACACCCTAAAGTTGATTCTGCCTTGGCATTTGTCACATTTTTTCTAAACAGTATCTGCATCTCTACTTTCCTCACTAGACACTGAACACTTTCAGACCAAGAAATATATCTTTTACGTCTCTTTTCACAACATTCAATGCAAGGCTCAAAATAAGAACTAAATGAAAGATGAATGATTGAATGCTTGTGCATTTACGCCTCATAACAACCCTGCAGGGTAGATGGTTTTTCCTTATCCTCACTTTGAGGAAACAGATTCAAAAAGAACTAGTCAGTATTCTTTGTTACCTAAGGTGATATAGCTAATGAATTGCAGAATCAGAACTCAGCACATACCCTCTGACTTCAAATAATGCCGCCATTCAAATAATTCCTTCACATATGTGGCCCAGAAAGATTAATTTGTGTAAATATCTCATTACCCAGTTTTTGAAATTTAAAGATCATTAGCTATAGAAAAAATAAATAAATACCACTGTTTGGTAAGTAAAAACTATATTTGAGAAAAATATATGATTTATCCCTTATAAATATCACCCAGCATCATGTCTTAGGTCGAGGCTTTATACTTACATATTAATTACTCTTCTTTGCACTGAATATACAGGTATCTCAAAAAGTACTATTTTAAATATTGGCTTCTACTTGAACAATTGTTCAAAGAAAGTGATGAGAAAACCTATTTTTTTCTTTAGTGTATTATTGATCCTTTGACTAAGGGGTATTCAGTTAGTCTATGAGGAGGGATATTGAAAATGTATTATTTTACATAATAGAATAAATTGAATATCAATATTTTATCTTATTATGACTGAAAAATCAGTAAACTGTCTATTAATATATCAGCTTTGCTAACGAGGCTTTGGTAGAGAAAAAATTAGTTTTTGTGTTTTGTAAGTTTTTTAGGGTTGTGGGGCAAAAATCAACCAGAGGAAATAGCACATAGGATCATGGGCAGCTAAAAACAGAAGACAGAAATTGAACCTAGGAGTTCCCTTCGTGGCTCAGTGGTTAACAAACACAACTAGGAACCATGAGGATGCCGGTTCAATCCCTGGCTTTTCTCAGTGGGTTAAGGATCTGGCGTTGCCATGAGCTGTGATGTAGGTCACAGATGCAGCTCAGATCCCGGGATGCTGTGGCTATGGCATAGGCTGGCAGCTGTAGCTCCAATTCGAGCCCTAGCCTGGGAACTTCCACATGCTGTGGGTGCAGCCCTAAAAAGCAACAACCACAAAAGAAGAAATTAAACCTAGAGAACAGGAATTTGTAGACATAAAAGAATGAAAGCAACACCCCTCCCACATCTAGGGATCTGTAGAAATATTAGTAAGGCTATTTAAATTTTCCTCCAATAGGCTATTTAAGTTTCGTTGAAGTGGAGTTTAAATGATTTTTTTTTTAAATGAAGTTTTTAGGAAGGATGAGATTCTTTGTAGCAGAAAATTACTCCCACTAAGAAAACTTTGAAAGGCTTAAAATACCAAAAAAAAAAAAAATTACCTATCTACATATATTTGAGAGTTCCATTTAAAGGCTACATGATAATCTATAACTCTTTCCCCATGTGGGTATTTGCCAATTGTGATAATTAAGCATCTGGGCTTGGAGAGATGTATTCCACTAGAATAGAGAAACCAATTGAGCTTTTGGCTAGTTGTATGGAATTTGGGTGACGAAACAGGAGATGTGAGTAGAATCCGTGAACGGCTGGTTTCCCTTGGCTGACAGTTTTCCAGTTCTGAAGCATGATCATAGGACATCAGAGGAGCTGAAGACTTCTGCAAAGCCATGTGGAATGACCTGTAGTCTAAGGGTGCCCAGGAACCTACTGAAAACACCTGTTGATGGAACAAAGGGTATCATCTAAAAAGCATGTCGGATATCATCTAAAGGTATGCTTCGTTTTAGAAAAGCTGTAGCCTGGTCTCAACTTAGCTCAATCTCTAGATTAAGAGCAGCCTATCTCTCAATTTATCTGCACAGCAGAAGAAAAAGTGAACCCTGTTTGATGGAAGATAATAACATCACGTGGAACCTCTAGGCTCTGAATGCGCTATTCCTGGTATCCAATCAAAGTTACAAGGCATGCCAAGGAAAAACAGAGATAATAGAAACAGACTCATATGATTAAAATATTAGAAATAGGAGTTCCCGTTGTGGCGCAGTGGTTAACGAATCCGACTAGGAACCATGAGGTTGCGGGTTTGGTCCCTGCCCTTGCTCAGTGGTTTAACGATCTGGCGTTGCCATGAGCTGTGGTGTAGGTCCCAGATGTGGCTTGGATCCCAGGTTGCTGTGGCTCTGGCGTAGGCTGGCAGCTATAGCTCCAATTCGACCCCTAGTCTGGGAACCTCCATGTGCCTGGGGAGCGGCCCTAGAAAAGGCAAAAAGACAAAAAAAAATTAGGAATAGCATGTAGGGACTTTAAAATAACTTTTATAAATATGTTAAACAAAATAGAGGGAAAAAAGTCTGAAAAGATACAGAATTTCAACAATAAAATGCAGTCTTTAAAAAAATTAGATGAACGTTCAAACTAGAAAGTTACAGTGTCTAAAATTATGACTCATTAATTGAGATGAACAGCAGACTGGAAACAGCAAAAATCATGTCAGTAAATAAAAGGACAGTTCCATAGAAAATCTACTCTATAGGGTAGGAAAACAAAAATGAAAAGAATGGAGAAAAAAAGAGATTGTAAGACACAGGTAGGGCACAGTCGACCATACGTGTGTTTGTAAATCCCTAACATGTATGTTACTAGAGTCCCAGAAGGAGAGGAAAGAAAAAAATGTCACAAATGTAATATTTGAAACAATGCTAAAAATTATACAAAAGTGAAGATACCAGCCAACAGATTCAAAAAGCTTAGTGTATATAAAGCACATTATAATAAAATTGTCAAAAACTAGAGACAAATACTCTTCAAACTGGCCAAAGGAGGGGGCAGTAATTTTCAAAGGAACAATAATACTTCTCAACCCTAAAGATAGAAGCCATATAACAGTGAAATGAGACCTTTAAAATGCCAAAAGATAATTCAGATCAAACTACAACTCCACACCCAGAGGGAAAAAAAAAAAGCAAAAAAGTGGAAGTAAGAAGAGAAAATTTACTATTCAAACCTAACCACTAGGCTCATATAGATATATTGCTATCATACAAAGCAACTGTTAAAATGAATTCACTGCACATTTTATGAGTTTGTTTTTATTTATTAAGCCATCAATCCATCAGGAAAATATAATCTAAATCTATACTGCCAAGTTACATAGTTCTAAATAAGGAAAACACAAATTGACATTATTCAAAGCAGAAATAGACACAGTTATCATCAGAATAAAAGACAGAATAAAAAGACGAAATCTAAAAAACACAACTTATAAACTGACCTGACATGTTCAGAAAATGGATTCACCAATGACAAAGACTATATTATTTTCAAATGCATATGTGACTTTTACCAAAATTGACTGTAATCTGAAGTGTAACAAAAGTCTCAATAGTTTGCAATATATTCTATGACCTTAGTGGAATGAACTCGAAGTCAATAACAGAGTGCCCAACTTCATGAAGATTAAGCAATGCACTTGTATATAAATAATCCATGGTTCAAAACAAATTACAACGGGAAGTTCCCTTGTGGTGCAACAAGTTAAGGATTCAGGGTTTCTGCAGTTGTGAACCAGACCCAGGAAATTCCATATACCCTGGATGGGCACCCCTCAAAAGGAATTACAATGAATTAGAAAATATTTTGAGCCTAATGGTAACAAAGATATATATCACACTTACAGCACACAGCTAAAACCTTTACAAGAACCAAATGCACGTATTAGGGGAAAAAAAGGAGAAAAACCAATGATAAAATTCTATTCTCAAAAGCTAGAAAAAGCCCAGTAAATCAAATGCAAAGGAAATAGAAGAAAGTAATAATAAAGGTAGAGCAGAAATCAGTGGCATAAAGAATGAATGTCTAATAAAGAATATATCCAAGCCTGAATTATGTTCTTTGAAATGATTCTTAACTTTATAAACTCTTTAAGACCATCGACTTAAAGAAATGCACAACCTGAAAGTTGAGAGTTAAGTTTTATTTGGGGTGAAATTAGGACTTAAGACCAGGGAGATAGCATTTTAGGTAACCCTGGGAAACCCCTCCAAGGAGGTGAAGTGAAGAGCTAGGATATATGAGTTTTGCAACAAAGGAAAGGTAGTAGGAACAGAAGATTTATGGAAAACCAGATTTACAGAAGATGGAAAGGTCTGGGCTTCTTGGAATCCCTCCTTTGCTTTTGATATGCACCTCAGCCAAGGGCCAGTCTTCTTGTTTATTTCCTGAGTTCCCTCAGGGCTCACTGGCCGACCCTTGGGAGTGGCTGTTCTCACAGATGACTGTCACATCTTTTGTTTCGTCCACCTAACTACAGCCCAGAGAGCAAAGGGGGAGTACCAAGATCTAAGTCCTGAAGGTGAGGGGGAGGTGCCTGCAGCCAGGCACACATTTTACAGAGGGTTGCTGCTGAAAGTTCCTCCTAGCCTCAGACATCAGTCATCACTGGTGGATTTGAGTGTTTTTCTAGATATGAGGAGATGCAAGAATTGGGCCCCTAAATACTTCTCCTAAAAACAGCTAACTCTCTGAAGAGCGGTTCTTCCAGCTTTTCCCAGACCGCAGAGTGCTTCACTCCTGGTTTCCATCCTGTGAGCTCTGCTCAGGGGTTGCTTTGGGTTGGCAGTGGTAGTGGCTCATGTTTTACTCTGCTGATGGCAAGTGCTAAACTTCACTTCGCAAGACTAATCAAGACGAAGGGAAAGGCACATATTTTCAAGATTAGAAATAGAAAGGTAACGTCAAAACAGTTTCCACAGTCATTAAAATACTAGTTAGGAGGTGCTGTGAACAACTTAATGACAATAAATTTTACAGTTTAAGCAAAAGGGACACATTTTTTTAAATAATTTTTTTTAAGTTTTAGAATATGAAATAAGAAATACGGTTAATCTCATATCTATTCAAGTAGCTGAAAGTTTTATTTTAAAAAATTCCTGAAAGGAAATTCCAGGTCCAGATGTCTTCTCCAGAGAATTCGTCCAAATATTTAAGCAAAAAATAACCCCAGTCTTACACAAAGTCTTCCTTTGCATATAAAATAGGGGAAAAAATTCCTAACTCATAATGGAACAGTATATTGAAAGCAAAATACATCATGAATGTGTGGAATTTATTTCAGTGATACAAGGGTGGTTGTCCATTTAAAAAATCAGTCAAAGAAGTTCAAACACTAATAAAGGGTGACCTCAAAAGTTTTATTAATTTGGAAATATTCAAATTATTGATAGAAAATGTACTGAACTTGCCCTCATGTAGCCCACAGTTTTTGTTTTTGTTTTTTTTTTGTTGTTGTTGTTGTTGCTATTTCTTGGGCCGCTCCCGCGGCATATGGAGGTTCCTAGGCTAGGGGTTGAATCGGAGCTATAGCCACCGGCCTACGCCAGGGCCACAGCAACGCGGGATCCGAGCCGCGTCTGCAACCTACACCACAGCTCACGGCAACGCCGGATCCTTAACCCACTGAGCAACAAGGGCAGGGACCGAACCCGCAACCTCATGGTTCCTAGTCGGATTCGTTAACCACTGCGCCACGATGGGAACTCCAGCCCACAGTTTTTTAAGCAGATCGATTATAATTAATATGATTAAGAAGTGACATGAGCAAAGAGTTGAAGCTTACATTTTCTGGTGAAGTCAGAGAAACATTATCAGAGAACAGCATTTAAATCATAACTATATTCCTTTACTCAGTCAGTAATTATTTATAGAGTTCTTTCTTTGATTCAAAATGGACTAGGCAAAAGATGAGTAAGAACTAGTTGTATTATCAATCCCTTTAGCGCTACTTATCATGCATTTGATATTCTTTCAATATTTGTCTTTTTTCATAGAATAAGCTTTTTTTTTTTTTTTTTTTTTTGCGGCTCCCAGGGCATTTGGAAGTTCACTTCCCCGGCTAGAGATCAAACCCACACCACAGTTGTGACCTGTGCCACAGTTGAGACAATGCTGGACCCTTAACCTACTGTGCAACAAGGGAGCTTCCAATACAAGCTTTTTGAGAACAACTCTTTTTCACTTGTTCACTGCCACATCCCCGAGCACCTATTTTAGTGTGGTTAGCCACATAACTGGGAATTGGGGACATGATAGATAAAGTATTTCACATGTAATAATGGAAAATTCCAAAGTACAGAAGTACAGAAGTGGTGGAAAAAAGAGAAAACAGCAGAAAAGTTCATTCTAAGTAGAAGAAACATAAAAATTAAAAAGAACGCAGAACAACCCCTCTATTGACTTATTAGCTATACGTCTCTGCTTTATGAAGAGAAGTATGTATATAGTAGATAGTAGGAGTATATATATGTGTACGACCATGTGTGTGTGTGTGTGTGTGTGTGTGTGTGTGTGTGTGTGTGTGTGTGTGTGTGTGTATCCTTAAAATATGGCCATCTACTCTTTTTTTTTTTTTTTTTTTTTTTTTTTTTTTTTTTTTTTTTTTTGCTGCACTCATGGCATAGAGAAGTTCCCAGGCTAGGGACTGAGTCTGAGCCACAGCTGTGACCTATGCCACAGCTGTGGCAATGCAGTATCTTTAACCTACTGTGCTGGGCTGGGGTTCGAACCTGTGCCTTAGCAACAAACTGAGCTGCTGCAGAGACAACATAGGATCCTTAACCCACTGTGCCACAGCAGGAACTCCATGACCATCTACCTTTGAAAGGTATTATAGTATTATATATAATCAAATAATCTATTAGGGTATACTTCCACTTTCCCGTTCTTGTCTTTGTGTCATTATTATCATGAATTTTTTCTATAGAAGTTATAAACTGCCAACATAGTGTTATTAATTTTGCTTTAAACAGTAAACTGCCATTATTATGGTATATGGAAAATACTTATTCTGTTAGCTATAGAATAGTATTATTCATCCACATTCTTACCATTTTGGAAACTATATTCAGCTTGAGTAATTTTTGTTAGCACTTCATTTAGTGCTGGTCCGATGGTTCAAAATCTACTCAGCTTTTGCTTATCTGAAAATATGAATATTTCATCTTTATTTTTCATGGATGCTTTGTTGCAAACAGCACCTAGGTTGACAGTCTTTTTTTTTTTCCTTCAGCACTTTAAAGATGTTGTTACATTGTCTTTTGAATTGCATTTTAATAAGAAATTTGTGTTATTTTTTATCTTTGTTCCCCTAACTTCTTTCCTATTTGTCCTTTACAGATGTCTCTGATGATACATGTTAAATTGCTTGACATTATGCCACAGGACAGTGAGCATCTGTTTAATTTTTCAAGTCTGTTTCCTTTATGCTTCAGCTCTGGTAGTTCTATTTCCTGTCTTCAGCTTCGCTAATGTTTTTTTCATCATTTTCTAATTTTCTGAAAGCCTCACCAGTGATATTTTATTCTACATGTTTTTTGGCTCTGGAAGTTCTATATTTAGTCTCCACGTCTCTTTTCCTTTTGTTTATGCTTTTTTTTCTAAGTGGTTAAATATGTTAAAATAGTTCTTTTAAGGTATTTGACTACTAATTATATCTTCTTTACCATTTTTGAGTCTATTTACATCAATTGATTTTTCTCCTAGTTATAGGTCACATTATTCTACTTCCTCATCTTATATAGTTTTTTGATGAGCTCTTGGACATTGTGCATATATGTCGTTGAGTGTCTGGATTTTGCAGCTTTCCTACAGACAGTGTTGAATTTTGTTCAGACAGTTAATTGATATACTTTTGAATGAGCTAGTGCCTTTTGAAGAGACTTCAAAGACTGCAAATTTTTAATTTTACTTCTTTTGTCTGGATTCTTATTTTTCTGTTATTTATATGATGGCTCTCAAACCCAAAGATGTGACTTTAATGCAGCAGGAGGCATGCAAATAAGATTTTTTTAGGAAAAGAATTAGCTTCAGATTCCAGATCTTCTTGGTACTGCTGCCTTACAGATGTAGATCTGTCTGATTTATCTTATCTTCCCTCCTTCCTACCATTCTCTCTCTCTTTAGCAGTCTGTTTTGCTTTCCTTCCTGATATGGGGGTGCTTTTGGTTTTTCATTGCCTCCAAAATATATTGCTTTGACCTATACAGTACCTATACATTCTAGTCTTTTGCTTTCTCAATGGTTTCACATTTGACATCCAGGCTTCTTTCAGGATCCTACTGGCAGATTGTTGTGTAATCTTCTCATTATTCTCCTGAAAACCAGGCAGAACAATGAGAGTAACAGTCTTTCCTCCCATTTTTTCACAAATAGCATTAACATTTTGGAAAATCAGAAACAGATTGTGTGTGTGTGTAATGTGTACACGCATATTGTGTATTCTCCAGTTATCCTTGAGGAATCACTGATTCTAGGTCTTGGGCAAAGAATACACAAAGGGAGCTAAGAATACTTGGGCCAGTAAGGAGAAATTTTTCAAAAACTACTAGGGTCCTGTTAAAAGGACATAGTAGCCCATCTAAAGCGGCTTTCACAAGCGTTCCTGTAGTGGCTCAGTGGTAACCCAACCAGTATCCATGAGGATGCAGGTTCAATTCCAGGCCTTGCTCAGCAGGTTAAGGATCCAGTGTTACTGTGAACTGTGGTATAGGTTGCAGATGCGGCTCAGATCCTTGTTGCTGTGGTTGTGGCATAGTCCAGTGGCTGCAGCTTTGATTTGACCCCTAGCCTGGGAACTTCCATATGCTACAGGTGCAACCCTAAAGTGAAATAAAGTTAAATAAAATAAAATATAAAGGCTCTCACTGGCCAAATTTGGAGCATTTAGAGGAATTTAAGTAATAATGACTGTAATTGTAAATGAATAAAAAGCAATTTATTCAAAGGTTACCTAAAGAAGAAAAAGCCAAAAAACAAACAAACAAAAAACAAAAAAACAAGCAAAGCAAGGAAAAAAGCAAAATGAAATATACTACCAACTGATGCTATTATAATATCCAAGTGAGTTGAAATGTTACTAAGTTTATTTTCCTACATAAATTCTTATTGTTTGCTATCTAAAATTATATATCTTATGAATTATTTTTTTCTCATATTTTCAGGGCCTTAAATGAAAGTCTTAATCACCATCTATAGTTTCTCATAATTGATCTTTCATGTTATAACAACAAAAGACTAACACAAAGATAAAACTTAGACAGTTTATTGGGATGAACTTATATCTACTGACAAGTATGTATGTACTCAGTAATAGTTCATAAATCTGAATATAAAATAATTGTGATACTGGGCTCTTTAAATGTGTTAACATTTTAATAGGGTTATCAGAAATAGTATTAAATATGTGCTGATATTGCCTCAGAAGTAATTTTAATCAAGTAGATAGTTTATTCTTTGATTTTGTTTTAAAGTTAGTATTTGTTTTTATTACTGATAAGCTGTAGTGGCAAGCAGTATTTGTAGTTTTTCCATTAGCTTACCAAGACAAATCTTTTAAAAATTCAGTTGGTTTGTCTGATGTTCACTGTTAAAACACTGTGAGTAGATAACATTCTCATCCTTTATAGCTATCTATCCTTAAAGTTCTGCTTCTAGACTTACACTGTTTAACAGTTGTATCAATTTAATTTCAAGGAGCACTTGTAAATTCTTAAAGAGAAACAGATGTATCTATTTGTCCCTAATTAAAGTTCTATAACAATATAAAACCATACACCTTTCATTTTCTTTTTATCCTGTTACCTCTGTAAATCTTTAAACAAACTGTATATTTTTTTCACTTTTGCAATTAATCTTTCACATTATGAAATAATGCGTAGGAAAAATGGCTAGTATGAAACCTGGTAGTTATATTAAAATCCTTTGCGACAGGGAAGAGAAGAATGTTTCAGTCCTTGAATTCCTCATATATTTAGTAAAGCTAAAATTAAAACACACACACACACACACACACATGCAGAGACTATAAACTCAAAAAAAAAAAACCATTTTTAATCCCTCAAAGACTATTTTGAATTTTCCTCATATTTTTGTTAGGTTAACAACTCCCAGAAAGCATTATGTATTCTTATTTCTCAAATTAAACCAACAGTGCAATATCATTACCTTAAAGTATCTCTGCCATTATTACATTGAAAACTTGTGCTTCTGTTATGTAGAATTACAAAGGAACAGCAGAGAACTACCAATTCCTACTATAATTTTATTTAATTTGTAGCATGAGATCAAATTCAGTAATATTGTAATTTCAATTTTAATTAAGTTGTAATGCCTATGTTCAATAAATAAGCACACAATTTTCTTGTAAGTAATGGTATAATAGTGAATATGCAGAAGCTGAAACATTGTCTTCCAGAAGCCACAACTATACTGAAAGTAACACAATATTCATTTGTCAAATGAATGGTAGACATAAGAATGAGGAATTCTGAGGTGATAAAACCTGTGTTATTAATTATGAATAGGACCTTAAGGGTGAGAACAATTGAACAGGTAGAAAGACTTAAGGAGGGCAATCCATGATGATAGTTTAGGTAATAAAAAATGAAATCAGACATTTTAAGGGTGGTTTAAGGTGAAAAAATAAACCTGTTTGTCACAAAAAGCCATACCACCTCTGCAATTGAAATTGTATTATTAGGAATTCCCATTGTAGCTTAGTGGGCTAAGAACCCAGCATAGTGTCCATGAGGATGTGGGTTCGATCCCTGGCCTTACTCGGTGGGTTAAGGATCAGCGTTACCCTAAACTGTGGTGTAGGTTGCACATGCGGCTCAGATTCTGTGTTGCTGTGGCTGTGGCATAGGCCTGCAGCTGCAGCTCCAATTTGACCCCTAGTCCTGGAACTTCCATATGCCAAAGGTGCAGCCTTAAAAAGAAACAAAAACAAAAACAAAAACAAAACATGTACTATGAAATTCCTATTAACAGTCAGTTAGAAGAGAGGGGTGGTTACCCTGAACTCTGAAGAACTCACTCCTCTGTCAGAAAAATGTGTAACATAAAAATTCCCTGTGTCCTCTCCTACTTACACTGAAGCAAAATGTCCAAATTGTTTCAAAAGCTCCAATCACAGTTACTGGTTTCTTTATACTTTTTATTTTTATACTTTGTACTTATCCCTCTTCCCTTTGCTTTCGGCTTCTCTTCTCCTTTTCTCCCCATTCTCTTTGATTTTCCATGCCATATCCTGCTGCTCTTCTCTTTTTCCCTCCTTTATGACTTTCCAAGAACATTCATCTACAAGCTTCACGCCTCTAAAAACCTACTCTTTAAAAACGCAGAAAGCAAAAAATCAAACACTCTGTGTCTTCTGTGGAAATGAGTGACACTATACCCATTTATTATTTTGGAGAAATAGTCATACTCATATTGTAATGGACAGATATGGATGTCCTACCCATCATTCATTCTCCTTTCCTCTGGGATCTATGCCACCTTTACCTACCACTACATGCACATACTCAAGCACACCTGGTTCTGGATGATCAGCGAGTTTGTACTCTGAGGTCTGGTCATTAGGTCATAGTTGTGTGGTCCAAATTTGCCATCTGTTCCAAGCTAAGCAATCAAATTAATATTTTCTAATATTTTTTTTTAGGACCTAGACAATTTAGGCATGCTCTGTCCAGTTGGATAAAACAGTAAAGATTTAAATTTTGCAAATTTTTATTGACTATGTTTCTCATATAAAGAAATCTGAACTACAGGAAAAAAGAATTAAGCCTAAAAGTAGAATCAGCGATGTGGATGGACTGAGAGGCTGATGAGTCTCTGGTTTGTCATTATTCATCCTAACCTTAATTTTGGGTTCAGTGAAGCTTTGTGATGTTCTTAAATGATATGCTATGTAGAACTTAAAGTCTTAGCAGTTCCTTGAATATGATGGATCATTTTATATTTGTAATTAAAAAAATTAATTATATATATATATATATATATATATATATATATATATATACACATCTTACATTTTCTTTATATAGTCATCTGTGAATGGACATTTAAGTTGTTTCTGTTTCTTGACTGTTGTAGATAATGCTGCTCTGAACGCTGGGGTGCATTATCTTTTTAATTAGTGTTTTTTGTTTGTTTGTGTTTTGGTTATATGCCCAGTAGTGGAATTGTTGGATCATATGAGAGTTATATTTTTAGTTTTTTGAGAAACCCCCATGCTGTTTTCCATATTGGCTGCACTGGACCAATTTACATACACACGGAGTACAAGGGTCTGTTTTCTCCGCATCCTTATCAACATCTGTTACCTGTGATTTTTTTTCCACATCCAGGGCATGTGGAAGTTCCTGGGTAGAGACTGAATTGGAGCCACCACTGCAAACTACACCATAGCTGCAGCAATATGGGGGCTGCGGCAGTGCTGAATCCTTAACCCACTGCACCACAGTGGGGACTCTCAGTGGTCATTTTGATGACAGCCATTCTGACAAGTGTGAGGTGATACCTTACTGTAGTATTGATTTTCATTTCTCTGATAATCAGCAGTGTTGAGCATCTTTTCATGTGCCTGTGGGCCATCTGTCCATCTGTATATCTTCTTTGGAGAAATATCTATTTAGATCTTCTGCCTATTTTTGATTGGGTTATTTTGTTTTATGATATTGAGCTGTATGAGCTGTTTGTATAGTTTGGAAATTAATCCCTTGTTGGTAACATCCCTTGCAAATATTTTTCCCCATTTGTTATGTTGTCTTTTTGTTTTGTTTATAGTCTCCTTTGCTGTACACAAGCTTTTAAATTTAATTAGGTCCCATTTATTTTTGCTTTTATTTCCATTATTCTAGGAGACAGATCCAAAAAAATATTGGTCTAATTTATGTCAAAAAGTGTTCTGCCTCTCTTTTCCTCTAGAGTTTTATAGTATTAGTCTTAACATTTAAATCTTTAATCTATTCTGAATTTATTTTGTGTATGGTGTGAGAAAATATTCTAATTTCTTTCTTTTGCTTGTAGCTGCTCAGTTTTTCCAGCACCGCTTATTGAAGAGACTGTCTTTTCTACATTGTACGTTATTGCCTCCTAAGCTAGATTGAGTGACCATAAGTATAACTATGTAAGAGATTTATTTCTGGACTCTCTGTTCTGCTTCATTGATCTATGTGCATGTTTTGCACCAGTATTGTACCATTGTAGCTTTGTAGTATCGTCTAAATTCAGGGAGCATGATCCCTCCAGTTCTGTTCTTCTTCCTCAATATTGCTTTGGCTATTCTGGATTTTTGTTTTCTGTGTTTCACCATATTCTAAAGAGGCAGATATGAGTAATCTAATACATAAAACAGAATATAAAACTTATTAGTTTATATAGATACCAAGGAGCACCTTCAGAATTCAATTATGAAAATATAGCTATTCTACTATTGAATCTTTACCCATAATAGAGGTAAGTTTATGGGAGCTATTTTACAAAGAAAAAACATAATCAAGTGCTTTGAAATTTTATTTACCTCATTTTGAAGGCATTTACAAATGTCTCACTGAATCATGAAAATCATGAATCTCTTTTTATAAACATAATTTAGACTATCAATGATATCATCTGAAATTTTCTGAGCAAGTCTTCAATGTTCATTTGATTAATGATTTCAGACTTGATGTTACTATCTTCTCATCACAGTCTGTGGAGCTTGGTCTCCTATGTCATAAAGAAGTGATTAACAGAAGGATTAAGATGACAGAAAGGACTCTTTCTTCTTTGAGAGACAACTAATTGACATATTATTTGAAAATAAAAATAAGGTCTAAGACATCTTTTGATTCTATCAGAGTTTGAGTCAAGTCACATTAACAAACAAAGAAGCTGAAAATAAAAATAAATTATCCAGAATGTAATGAAAGAGGTGAAAAGGTAGACCACAAAAAATGAATAGTCTAGGTATATACTATATTGAAAAGTTTGTTTTAATATATCTCAGGAATAACAGAATTACATTGGTTGGCCTTTCAAATTGCCATATTTAAAATTTTCTTGAACAAATATCTTCCTTAAAATCAGAATACATTACAGTGTTCATGTGAATATTTCATAGGATATTAAAAATTTTAAAAATATTTTCCTGTCTTCTAAATGGTTATCTATCTATTAGGCTGTCTCATTTTTGGCTAACATAAGCTGTAATCTTCATCTACTTGTGTTAAATGTTTGTGAAAATGTTATGATATATATAGTAAAAGAGACTTTGCAGATAGAATTAAGATTCTAATAAACTGACTTTATTTTTTATTTTTATCTTTATTATTTTTTATTTTTTTATTTTTTTGGTCTTTCTGCTATTTCTTTGGGCCGCTTCCGCGGCATATGGAGGTTCCCAGGCTAGGGGTCTAATCGGAGCTGTAGCCACTGGCCTACGCCAGAGCCACAGCAACGCAGGATCCGAGCTGCGTCTGCAACCTACACCGCAGCTCACGGCAACGCCGGATCCTTAACCCACTGAGCAAGGGCAGGGACCGAACCAGCAACCTCATGGTTCCTAGTCGGATTCGTTAACCACTGCGCCACAACGGGAACTCCTAATAAACTGACTTTAAAATAAAGAGATTCTCTTGAATTATCACATGGGCCTTTAAAAATGAAAGAAGAGACAGAAGAATCAGAGAGAGATATGGTGAAGAATAGAAGATAGGAGAGATGAAGTATGAGAAGGACACAACCCACTGTTGTAGGTTTTGAAGATTGTAGGGGCCATGAGCCAAGGACTCAGACAGGCTCTAGAATAGGCAAGGAAACAGGGACCTCAGTCCTGCAGTCGCATGGAACTAAATTCTCCCAACAATGTGCATGAACTTGGAAGTGGATTCCAGAGCCTCCAGCAATGGAAGTAGCCCTGTGTAAACCTTGTTTGAGCCTAGTGAGACCCTTGTGAAACATTGACCTAAAGAACTGAGATAGTAAATTCATGGTTTTTAAATTAGTAAGTCTGTGGTAATTTGTTACTGTATACATGGAAAATGAATGCAGTTGCCCACTTCATTGCCTTTATTTGGACTTCTGCAGGTACCTTCACAAGAATTCAAATGGAATAACCTTACGTATTCTGAAACTGTATCATAAAATTTAGAGGTGATAGAAGTTATAAGAAGGCATTAAAGATAAATTAACCCACATAGTCATTATTATTACTTGGTTATGGTGAGAGGAGAAATATTGAGGACCCCTGGTAGATGCAGGAAGCATTGAAAAAGAATGGGAAGATCACATGAATGTAAAAGTACTATATAAACTTTGAAGTGTTAGAGGAAAACCAAGAAATACTATGGGGCATCATCCTTGTGTTAGTTACCATTTAATTATGCAAGCAAATTTCATACTATGTAGACAATCCAGGATTTTCCATTAGAGTAAGCGTTTATCAAGCAATATAGCATATTACATACACAGCATTTATCAAGTTTGCCAACTACTTTCTATATGTTGTCTAATTTGATCCTCACAATAATCCACATAAGTAAGTGTTCTCTATAAGGAACTGTTGTGTTGATGACAACATTGAAATAGAATTTGGGAGTTCCTGTTGTGGTGCAGTGGAAACGAATCTGACTAGTATCCATGAGAATCTGGGTTCGATACCTGGCCTTGCTTATTGGGTTAAGGATTTGCTGTTGCTGTGAGCTGTGGTGTAGGTCCCAGATGTGGCTTGGAACCTGTGTTGCTATGGCTGTGGTGTAGGCTGGCAACTGTAGTTCTAATTTGACCCCTAGACTGGGAACTTCCATATGCCACGGGTGCAGACCTAAAAAGCAAAAAAAAAAACCAAAAAAAAACCTCAAGTAACTTGTGATATAACTATAAAAGTTACAATGAGCCTGTAATTCAACTTGAGTTAAGAACTTGATTTTGAATTCAGGTTTTATATCCCAGAGTTGAATTCAGAACTTGAAGTTTTTGTATCTCAAAATATACATTTTAATAAATACCATGGCATTGTGCCATTCTGTTGTCACTGCTCTTAAAAACTATCTGGGGCTTTGGGCGATTACAAGATTGCTATTTGAATTGAAAAATTAAAAAGAAAAACATTGTATTATTGGTCACACAATTGCTAAGGAATTAAAATATTCGATTTAGCTATCCAGCTATGAATAACCTGAGTATCAAAGGCCTCAATTTTACATAAGATGCTTTAATGAAAGGTTTAAAATTAATTTAGAAAAATAAAGAGAACATCAAGTCCATCATAACATGATTATACTTCTTCTTTAGGGCATGGTGCTCATCCAAGTTTTGAGTTGGTATAACTTATTTAACTGTGAGATTTGCTGAAAGCTCTTATCCAGAGAAACTCAGCCAAACTGTAGGTGCGTCACTGAAAAATGAATATAGGATGTCCTTTGTCAGCTGGAAACCATTCTGGTCATTTAGGAATCTTAAACTACTAGGTATCTGTATAAACTTGTTTATATATTTTCTCACTCTCCTTAGTAAAGATCAAGGTTTATTCACATGCTGTCCTTAGACAGATATTCTTCATAAAAAAATCAAGAAATAAATTATTTGACTCATCGATTTTAGAATCATGAACAAACTCTTATTTTATGGTAAGCTACAGAATAGAAAGCAATAGCTGCTTTATATAGTCAATTTTGCCCCAGTCTAGTGAAGAGAAAAATGAAATAATTCAAAAAAGCTAATTATTCAAAAGATTATGCCTGTTTTTTTTTATTATTTTTTTTTATTTTCCCACTGTACAGCAAGGGAGTCAGGTTATCCTTACATGTATACATTACAATTACATTTTTCCCCCAGCCTTTCTTCTGTTGCAACATGAGTATCTAGACAAAGTTCTCAATGCTATTCAGCAGGATCTCCTTGTAAATCTATTCTAAGTTGTGTCTGATAAGCCCAAGCTCCCGATCCCTCCCACTCCCTCCCACTCCCTCCCACTCCCTCCCACTCCCTCCCCCTCCCATCAGGCAGCCACAGGTCTCTTCTCCAAGTCCATGATTTTCTTTTCTAAGGAGATGTTCATTTGTGCTGGATATTAGATTCCAGTTATAAGTGATATCATATGGTATTTGTCTTTGTCTTTCTGGCTCATTTCACTCAGTATGAGATTCTCTAGCTCCATCCATGTTGCTGCAAATGGCATTATGTCATTCTTTTTTATGGCCGAGTAGTATTCCATTGTGTATATATACCACATCTTCCGAATCCAATCCTCTGTCGATGGACATTTGGGTTGTTTCCATGTCTTGGCTATTGTGAATAGTGCTTATGCCTGTTTTTATTTGGTATTTTTTTCTTGTGTGTGTATGTTTATCCTGCAAAATACAGATTCAGTTCAAGATGGCAGAACGAACATGTATTTATTGCTTCTCTCATGAGTGATTCTCTCAGATATATAGGATATGAATTTTTTAAAGTGTGTATAAAGTAAGAAGGGCAGAGATATCAAAGAAAATGAGGTTTCAATAAAATTATGCAAGATGAGTCAGATAAGAGTGTTGATGGAAAATTTGGGAGAGAAAACTGCAACCTTCAAGAGGAACCTTCTCGTGTTGCCTGAGCTCTTTTGCCTCTTCGATTCGAACTCCAGCAGTGGGTGAATACAAAGGGATTATTTAAAGATCTTTAGAGAGGATAGCCTGCTTCCTATCCGTCTCACATATCCTGGCCCATGAGCAAAGGAGTCCTATGATTGCCCTCAGGAAAAACAACAACAAAAAAGAATGTTCTCTTAAACATTCAAGAAGCATCTTGGGAAAAAGAGAGAAGTTTACGTGAGTGCTGACAGAGCAATTCAAGCTTCCCCAGTTTAGCTCGTCACACCCATACTACTTTCCTACACCCCAGAACACAGCCACCCACGTTCTTACTCTATGGGCTGTTAACATGCAGAACTCCCAGCTTTCCTGTTTCCTTCCTGTTTTTCAAGATGATTTTATTGCCATGAAATATTTGATATGTACAAAATAATACAATGCCGATAAATAAGGTATACAAATAATAACCAAGACTAAATACATACAGTTACAAAGACCATTGCTCACATCCTGTTCCTTTGTATTGTGAGGGTGATCACAACTCTGAGTTTTGACTTGTTATATATCTTTTTGTTTTTCGCAGTTGTTTTGCTCCTTTAATAGGAAAACCAGTGTATCAGGAATTATTCTTAACTTTATGTCATTGGCATCATACTACACATATTCTTCTGTTGCTGCCCCTTTCTCTCATAAATACATTTTCAAGATCTAGCCATACTGCTGCCTGGTTCTGTTCTAATTCCTTTCATTTGAGTTATAGTATTCCATTGCATGAATATGTTGTCAAGTTGTCGTTTACCTATGATAGACATTTGTGTCATTTGAAGTTTGTGTTATTACGCTACTAGTAATGAATGCTTTTGCCTGAGTTTTTCTTGGCATATTTGTGCAGGTACAAGATACACAAAATCACCAGTGAAATGAGTACTGTCAGCTGTACAATAAAATGTAAAATGTGCTAATAAATGCTTCATTCATTTATTGAGCTGTTAAATTAATATTTATTAAGCATAAATTACATGTGAGGCACTATTCCAGGATCTAGGGATAAAGCAGTGAATAAAACAAATAAAAAACTAACATTATTGGAACTTAAAATCTGTTGACCAAGAATAGTATGTTACATAAATGGAATCGTAAAGTGTGTATTCTTTTCTTCTGTATTTTTTCAGTTGGCTTAGGCATTTAGAAATTTATACATGTTATAGCACGTTTCGATATTTTATTCCTTTGTGTTGCCGAATAGTGTTCCATTGTATGGATATATTACTTTGTTTATCCATTCACTTGTTGATGGACATTTGAGTTGTTAACCAGATTTTGTCTGTTACTAGTAAAGCAGCTGTTAACCTTTGTGCACAAGTTTTTGAATGGGCAGGTACTTTTATTTCTCTTAGTAAAACATAAGAGTGGAATGGCTAGATTTTATTATATGTTTATGGTTAACTTTTTAAGAAATTGTAAAATGGTTTTCCAAAATGGTTGTACCATTTTCCATTTCTACCTGTACTTTCTCAAAATCCCAGTTCCTTCACATTCTCAGAAGCACTTTTTGTGGTCAGTATTTAAAATTTTACACATTTTATTTATTGTATAGTGGTATCTCACTGTGGTTTTAAATTCTATTTCCCTAATGACTAGTAATGTTGAAAGTCTTTTCATAAACTTATTTACAACTACATGTATTTCTTGATGAGTTTTTTTTAAAACTTTTGTCCAATCTTTGAGATGACTATTATCTTCTTACTGATTTTTGAGTATTCTTTATATATTCTAGATACATATTTTATGAGATATAAGTTTAAAAACTTTTTTTTTCTCATCTTAACTTTTCTTTTTCTCAACAGTATCCTTAACAGGGCAGATATTTTAAGGTTTGATAAAATTTAATTTGTAAATTTGTTCTTTTAAGGACCATGCTTTTGATATTGTGTTTAAGAAATCTTTGGCTAACTTAGATTTTCTTCTATATTTTCTTTTAGAGATTTTGCCATTTTATATTTAGGTCTATGAACTATTTTGAGTTAATTTTTGAGTATTATATGAATCACAGATCTTTCTTAACTTTCTGTATATGTGTGTGTGTATAGCTATGCAGTTATTCTGTTACGGCAGATACCCAGCAGCCCCGTGGCTGTAGCGTACCAGCTCCAGCAGCTCTGTGACTGCAGTGGATCAGCTCTTTTACCCGGCGAGAAACCAAGCGAGCACTCGGAGAGTTGGAGAACTCAGGTTTATTATGCCGGCGGGCTCAGAGGAGATCGCTCTCCAGAGTCTGAGCCCGGAAGAAGGGTTTCACAGGGCTTTTATGGGCTACGTCTTCCGGGTCCAAGCTTGGCTAGTTGGACTGGAGTGATTCAGGCAAGGTAGTAGATGTGGAAACAAATTTACAGAAGCAGATGCATGGGGGAGGACTGGTTGGGGCAGATGGCTAGACTTTGCTTAGTCATCATGGCTGGGGGCTCTCCTTTCTACCTTTTATTGGGACATTTTCTCCTACAATTCCAGCACCATTTATTTAAAAGATTTTATTCTTTCTCCACTAAAATGCTTTTGTGCATTTGTAAGAAATCAGTTGTCCTTATATGTTTGGGTCAATGTCTAGCCATTGTTTCTCTTCTGTTGGTCTGTCTTTGCCCATATCCCACACCATCTTGATTATTGAAGCTTTAAAATAAGTTTTGAAAACAGATGATATTAGTCCAACTTTGATTTTGTTTTTTAAATATTTCTGGTCTATTTTATATCCTCTGTATTTCCATTTGAATTTTAGAATGGTCTTATAAATTTCTATAAAATAGACTGTCATTACTTTGATTAGGGTGCATTGTATATGTAGATAAATTTGGGTAAAAATGGAATATTAACATTATTGACTCTTGATATGTATCTTTCCATCTCTTTGGTTCCTTAAGTATCTCAGCAGCATGTTATAAATATCAGTGTACAGTCTTTCTCACATCAATTACCAGATACATTTCTAAGTATTTAATTTTTGTGATGGTATTATAAATGCTATTTTTTTTCTAATTTTCAGTGTACAGTTATTCATTACTAGTACATAGATAGACAAAGGATGGTTTCTTTATTGATGTTTTATCTAGCAATGTTGCTATATTCTGTTGTTAATTCTGGTAGAATTCTTTTTTGAAGATTCCACTGGATTTTTTTTACATATCATATAGGAATAAAGACAATTTTGATTTTTCCTTTCCAGTCAGGATGGCTTTTTTCTTTTTCTTGTCTGATTGCACTGGCAAGTTGTACAATGTTGCATAGAGGGAGAGAGAGCATACATTATTTATTTAACTTTTGTTAGGAGGAAAGAAAGAATTCAGTCTTTTACCACTAATTTGATTTTTAATCTATGATTTTCCTAGATACCCTTTATAAGATTGAGGAAGTATTCTTCTATTCTCACTTTTAAAAATTAGGAATGGATGTTGAATTTTGTGGAATGCTTTTTCTGTGTCTATTGATGTAATCATAAGGGCTTTCTTTTAGTTTATTAAGAGAATGGATTATATTGATTAATTTTCAAATTTCAAACCAACCTATAGTCCTGAGATAAACTCTACTTAGGATCTATTATCCTTTTTATATATTGTTTAATTACATCTGTTAAAATTATATTTATAACTTTTGCATCAATGTTCATAAGGGTTATTTCTCTTTTTTCTCTTAATATTTTTGGTTTTGATTTCTGGCCTCAAAGAATGAAGTTTTCCCCTTCTCTTCAATTTTGTGCAAGTGTTTGTATATATTTGTATCATTTCTTAATAGCTTGGCAGAATTTATCAGTGGAGCTACCTGAGCCTCTTGTTTTCCTTATGGGAAAGTTTTTGACTTGTAAGTTCAATCTGTTTAATAAATACGGTGCTATCCGTGTTATCTGTCTCATCCTGAGTTAGTGTAATAGATAGAACTTTAAAATGCCAATCTCAAGATTCCCATGCTAATACCTGTGACTGTGAGTATGATGAGCTATCAAGCCTATAATTATTTTATGCCACATGGCAAAAGATTTTTGCAGTTGTAATTAAAGTTACTTAATTAGGATTACTTAGGACTTTGAGTTAATTAAAAGACAGCACAAATATACACTAACCACATCATAGTTTTGAAGGCAGAGAGTTTTCTTCTATTGGTGGAAGGGGAAATCAGAGAGATTAAAGGATGAGTAGGATTCTAAGTGTATTGCTGAATCAAAGATGCAGGGGTTGAGGATGGAGAGTTGCATGCACAGGAAGGAGAAAACAGTCTCAAAGAGCTGAGAGCTGTCCCTGACTGACAGCCAGAAAGGAAAGGAGAACCTCAGTCTTAGAACTACAAGAAACTGTAGTATGCCAACAACAAAAATGAACTTTTAATTAGGTTCTTCTCCAAAATTTCCATGTAAGAGCTCAGCCAAGCTAATACCTTGATTTTGGCCTTGTAAGTACCTAATTAGAAGATGTAGCTAAGTCTGCTTAGATTTCTGATGTACAGAACTGTAAGTTAATAAATAGTAAGCTAATAAATGATAAGCTACATTCGTAGTATATATACATATGTAGAATGGCTTAGGAAGCTGGTAGTGGGTAAAGACTGGAAAGATTTTCAGCATAGTGTTAGAGAAATCCGAAATTGTCTTTACTAAAAGGCTTTTATTTTTAGTTAAAATCTGGAAGTTGCAAGCCTTTACAGAGAGGACTTAAACGGAACTGAGAAAAATGTTCTTAGAAACTGGAGGAAGGAGCATAACATGGAGTGACAGAAGCTTAACAACAGAATCTACTTAATGTGCATGTGAAATAGAAAGTGTGCTTAATGAGTTGGGTGATATAGCTCAGGAGATTTGCAAGCAGAGTGTTGAGGGTGGGTGTTGAGGGTCTGCAAGACTAATATCAGGTTTGATGAGTCACTAAAAGGACTCACAGGACTTGGAAAAAGCTTTTATACTCATAGTTACAGTTTATTGCAGTTAAAGGATACTGCAGAGAAAAAAGATAAAATCAGAGAAAAAAGGGGCAGGGTCCAGGAGGAACCTGATCTTGATTATTGAAGCTTTAAAATAAGTTTTGAAAACAGATGATATTGGACAAGCTTCAACATCAGTATTACTTCTGTTATCTTATGACTTCCACTAATTTTAATTCTTAGCAACATTATGTTTTGTTTTCTCTGTGTGTGTGTATTTTAGGGTAGAATTGAGAATCATTACCATCAGTTGAACCCTGTTAATACCACAAAAAATGGTATTAACCACATAAAATACCCTGTTAATATACAAGTATTAAAATAAAAAGAAAATAACCTACTGTATATAAAATATGTGCTATTGCTTTCTTCCTGTGGAATCACTTTTTTTTTATTACTCAGCATTCCAAAAATTAAGTACTATTATAGACCTTTTTGCTCATGCCTATTAAATTTGCCATTGATGCTAAAATTATAATGATTACTTATTGATGCTGTCTAAAGTAATTGCAGTGAACAGTCTTGTTATGGGCCAATTAAGCTGGAAACCCTAGACACAGTTTAGGTTAAGATTCTCAAAAATGGCATTAGAAACAGATATTAAATGACAAGTTCCGAGAAAGGAAAAAAATTCATTGACAAATAGAATAGCAAAGGGCATGTTGTAACACAGACTTAGTGTAACATGTTGTTTTATACTTGAATTCCTCCTCCATTAATGCTCATTAGTTTTGACATGTGGTCTTTGAATAATGGCAAGTAGAATGTTATATGACTAGCCATGGAGACATACATTTTCAGTTGCAAGAGACTGTAAGTGAGCTATTGAACTAATTGAAAACATCTGAGAATATTCTACTGTGTGTCTCTGTCATTTCTCTTGGAAGTATACTAGCGCTTACCAACTTGTGATTGTTATAACCTTAGCTCTACTCTGTGAGTGAGCAATGAGGTTGACATTTTCCTGTGACACATAGCTTATTTAGAAGTAGCTATTGTCTACAAATTTTTTTCATAGATAAAAAAAATTTAAATGGTAAAAGTAAAACTTATCTTTTTTTCATTAAAAAAAACCCAGGAAATGTAGAAAAGTGTAGAAAACCTAGCAAAAGTCATATCAAAATAGAAAAAAAAGCCTTACCATTAAAAGGGTACTACTTTTAACATATGAGTGCAATTTATATGTCCTTTTTCTAAGTACTTTTCACATCATATGCATTTTGAGGCGTTGTAATTTTATATACAAGTAGTTGTAAGAGCTATTATTATCGAGTGATTTCTGCATCAGGTATGATTTAGTCACTTTATATGCAATTTCACATTCATTGCTCACAACAGCACAATGAGATAAATCATATGATTTTTCTTATTTTACAGAGAAGGAACCCGAGGTATACAAAATTAACTCGACCATCCAGCATCACCAGGCTAACTAGTGGTTAATTGAGATTAGGATGCCACTCTAGAGCCTAAGTGTGGAGCTGCTATTTAAGTTACGTTAATGTTACCTCCTATTTAAACAACTTTTAATACCCTTAAAAATTTTTTTCATGTATTTGGTATAATGTATTACTGTAAGTATACAATTTACTTCATAGTAACTTTGTTATTGAATATTTAGGCTATTTTCTTTTTGCCCCTATTACAGATTAAACATGTTTAAAGTTTTAAAAAACATACTGCTGAAGCTTTGCACACATATTTACTTGATTTAGGCTCCCACCAGCAAAGTGTATGACTGCCCATTTCTCAGCAGCTTTATCAGCACTTCAGTGTAATTTGAAGAAAGCTAGAGATCTTTTTGTTTCTGCTATGTGGTGAGAGGACATTCATTTTTCCTGTTTCATAAATCTTCAATTGTCTATAAAAAGCTTAGAAAAAAGAAAGGGCATGCAAAACACTCAATTAGGAGTACTTTCTATTTAGGGGAATGCCAACTAGATGGAAACTTTCTTTTCAAATAAACTGATATTCAGAACATAGAGGTTCATGTTAATTGGTACTTATCCCACAACATTCATTACTCTTTGATATGTAGCATGAGATTAGTAAGTACTGTTAGTAATTAGTGAGAAGAGTCATGTTGCTTTATGAAGCTGACTGTGTTTTTGACACACTTGTCTTTGTGGAAATGGTGACAATTGTGCAGAAAGTAGTAACGCTAAAAACATTAAAGACAGTCACAATGGGCAACTTTTATGTTTCTTTGGAGGTTAAAAATTGCTTGTCTGCAATAAACCATGTATGATCTTCTGCAGCTCCCAGACTATTAGGTTCTGAGTACTGAGCGATCTTGACCCCCCCTTACTCCCCCCACCCCACCTCCTACCCCCACTAAGAATTATACAGCATGAGTTGGAAGACGCTAACTCTTGGCACATCCATGGGTGTCTGCAGCTATGAATATATATAAGGATCCAGTATGTTTTTGCGGGTCTTACAAATTGTTACTCTGTTTTCTCTTGAATAGTTTTCTCATTTTACAACCTTGGAGCTAGCATTCTGTTTTGAAGTATAGTTGGATTAAAATGTAGAATTCAAAAAAAGAGGAAAAGGTGATGAAAATAAATTATGAAATAATATTTGTTGGGGATGATTGCCACAAGTGGTCACCAACCACAACTTTTTACAGAAGACTGCTCAGTGCCAATCACCACAAGTGTCTTATGGATGTCATCTCAGGAAATCATTGTAGCAAGGTGATAGATGTTACATTTATTATGTACTTAAAGATTCAGAATGGTGCATGGCTCACACTACCCATGGTTACATGAGTAGCAAGTGGCACAGTGAGGAATTCAAACCTAACTTAAAAAAATACATCTCTTCAAACTCCCATGAGAGAAGCCATCATTTATTTACAAAATTGCTATCTGCATTTGACTTTTAAGATCTGGTATATTTTGAAATTGTATTAGTATGTAACAAATGTATTTTGTTATACATATTTTAGAGAGATAACTTGAATGATGCCATAAGCTGGCAAAAAACTCCAATAGTTAAACTCCCAGAGTCTCACAAGAGAAAGAAAAATCAGTTATCTTTTCCAGTATACCTTTTCCTTTGTTTAAATAATGTGCAGCATTTTATAACTTTAGGCATCTAATTTCAGGTATATTTCATTTTTACTGTCTTTAAAAATGCATTTTTAATTTCGAGGAAGTCATTTTGCTCAATGTCCATTTTATGCATGAGAAGCTTGTGGTTGCACTAATAGTATTTACATTTCAGGAATCAAAGTTTACATGTGCTTATTTATTTCCCTATTCTTCTTCAAAGTGACTTTTATGGAAATCATCATCTTTTACTAAAATAGCAAAATATGAAGATATGAACTTTGTATTTCTAATTTTCTGATTATCTCTCTTGGTAGTTCATTTTCTGTTATGTCAGTTCACCATTGTATACATTTACTCAAACAGGTAACATCTATCTTTTACATTTTAAGTTATTTAAATTTTCACCTAAATACGACTACCTCTACATGCCAAAATAATGGATTTTGAACTATCTGTATTGGTAAATTTTAACTCTCAGTATTGGTTCGTACATTAGTCTGTTGCTATCAAGAGTGAAACTAAATTAATTCAAGAAACTAAGAACATGATTTTTTTTTGGTAACATACAAACACAAATTTTAATTTGTATTGATGTTCAATAAAATACCTTTATCTTCTTGAAAAGTAGTATATTCAGGATGTATGTTTATGATACCAAGTACTATAAGGTAAACAGAAAGTGTCTATCCTTAAGAATTGTCTTTTATTTTTATTTTTAAAAATATAGTCATTATATTTAGAAATGTTATTGTTTAGAGTGATTTAATTAAACTATCTAGTAAATGTTTCATTATAGTTTATTGAATTGAATGTAATCAGTGGACCAAATGGCATTTATTGCACTCTGTTTCCTACATGGATTTAACGGGATACCTCAGGAGGTGTGTTTAAGGAAGTATTTGCTAGCTTATTGTATATTTACCTAAAAAGAAAATATAGAATACTAGGGGGCAGATGTAAAAAAACCATCTTTTGAAATTCAGTTTGTGCCTTATGAACTTAACTTGTTATCATAACATAGGGATTTTGGCATGAAGTCCTGATCTTGAATCTTTATAGAGCTTTTGATTTCACTCTTTCTCTGCCCAAAGAGGGCCCTTTTATTGATGAGGGAATATTAACTAAGCAGTGCACATCAGTACAGTTTTATATCTATAAAAAAATGCAGACTGCTTAAATTTATTTGGAATTTAGGTGAAACAACACATGAGTTCAATATTCTTGGCAGAATAATTATAAACTGAACTTATCATTAGTATATTTCTATTTTTATATATTTATATATTATACTTATAATGAAATATATTAATATGGTTTATTATTATATTAACATTAATTAAAATTACTAAGCATATCAGAAAGTGAAATAAAAAAAATCTCACTGCAATAGCATCAAAATGAATAAAATACCTAAGAATAAATTTAATCAAATAAGTGAAATACCTGTATATTGACTGCTACAAGACATTAACAAACAAAATTGAAGAAAACGTAATAAATTGAAAGATATATCTTGCTCATGGATTGGAAGAATCAATATTGTTAAAATGTTCATACTATTCAAAGCAATGTATAGATTCATGGCAACCCCTATCAAAATTCCAATGGCACTTTTCAAAGAAATAAAACAAATCCTAAAATTTGTATAAAACCACAAAAATTACCCTCAGATAGTCAAAACAATCTTGAGAAAGAAGAACACAGCCAAAGCCAACATGCTTCCTGATTTCAAACTACATTATAAAGCTACAGTAATTAGAACACTATGGTATTGGCATTAAAAAAACAGACACGTAGATCCATGGAAGAGAATAGACAGCCCAGAAATAAACTCACACATATATGGTCAATTAATTTATAACAAAAGAACCAAGAATATACAGTGAGGAAATGACAGTCTCTTCAATAAATGATGTTTGGGAAAATTGGACAACCATATGCAAAAGAAAGAAATTTGACCACTGTCTTGTACCATTCACAAAAATTAACTAAAATAGATTAAAACCTTGAATTTAACACCTAAAACCACAAAACTTATGGAAGAAAACATAGGCAGTAAGCTCTTTGATGTAGGTTTTTGCTAATGATTTTTTGAATCTGACACCTAGAGCTAAAGCAACAAAAGCAAAAATAAATAAGTGAGACTGTATCATGATAAGCGCTTTTGCATAGCAAAAGAAACCATCAACAAAATGAAAAGCCAGAGCAATGAATGGGAGAAAATATTTTCAAATCATGTAACTGATAAGAGGATAATATCCAAATAGGTAAAGAACTCATACAGCTCAATAACAAAGCAAAATATAAAACCAATCAATTAAAAAATGGGCAAAAGATCTGAATAGACCTTTTCCGAAGAAGACATTCAAGGGGCTACCAGGCACATGAAGAGATACTCAATATCATTAATCATTAGGAAAATGCAGATCAAAACCACAATGAAATGGCCCCACACCTGTCAGACTGGCTGTTATCAAAAGGATAAGAAATGACAGGTGTTGGTGAGGATGCGGCAAAAAGTGAAGCCTTGTGCTCTTTGGTGGGAGGGTAAATTGATACACCCACTAGGGAAAAAAGCTATGGAGGTTTCTCATTATTTAAAAGTAGAACCACTGTATGAACCAGAAATTCACTTCAAAACACTTTAACACTAACTCACAAAGATATATGCACCCCCATGTTTGATGCAGCATTATTAAAAATAGCCATGATTTAGAATTCAACCACAAATGGATGAATAGATTAAAACTGTGGTATTTATACAGTGGAATATTATTTTGCCATAAAAATAATGAAATCTTGCCATTTGCAACTTGGTTGGGCCTTGTGGGCATTATGCTAAGTGAAGCACGTTAGATAAGTCAGAACGAGAAAGACAAATATCTTACAATCTCTCATATGTGGAATCTAAATAAATAGAAAAGATACAAAGCTTATAGATACAAAGAACGGATTGGTGTTTGCCAGAGGCAGGGTTGGAGGAGTGGGAGAATGTAGAAGGGGGTCAAAAGGTGAAAAGAAAACATAAAATTAAAAAAAAAAGGCATCAATTTAAAAAACCCCAAGCAACCAAAAGAATTTCAATAAATCCATGCACATAAAGTCCTTAATTTTATTTATATCTTTTTAACAAGTTTGGTTAGCTGGTTTTCTAAACCATAATAAATTACTATTTAAAAAAACATATTATGTATAAAACTGACTTTTCAATTATAGCAGCACCTATGAATATGTGGTCATCTGTCTTTATTGCTCTAATCTACTTTGAGATTGAACTGTATCTGTATGTGGTGACATATCTGACTATGTATAGTGAGTACAATTTGTGGTATTTGGTGCCATGTCTAAAACATTCTTTATTCACTAGACTTTATTTCTATATTGTGATGTTTGAGGTTTTGAAAGATAAATAGGATTGTGGTTGGGATTTGACAAGTTATAAGGCTGTAATCTAGAGTTTAACCAGAAGGAAAAATACTCATAAATTATAAACTAGAATAGAAAGAGCATGGTCAGCACCTTTTTTGGATTTGCTTTGTTCATTGTTCATTTTGGCAAACTCATAACTGTTGTGTCTAAAGGATTTAAAACATCAAAACCATATGTCCAAACTTTTAATTTCTTATGACAGTCAGTAGAGAAATGAAACTTACCCCAAGTTTTTTTTTTTTCTTTCTTTTTTTACCTCCAGCAAGTCAGGCTTCTTTCTTTTCCTTTTCTCAACACCCTGAGGAAACTAATGAAATAAGACATGTAGGGCATTTTGTGAACTGGTAAACTTTAATATCTATCTTGTTTTCTTTTTAACTCACTTCTATACATGTGTCTCCCTAGCTTCTCTTGAGTATTTCTTTTCAGTTTTTTTTTTTTTCCTCCTGCACCTGGGGCATGTAGCAGTTCTTGGGCTAGGGATTGAACCCATGCCACAGCTATGACCTCAGCAATAACACCACCAGATCCTCAACACACTGAGACACCAGGGAATTCCATCCTTTCAGGAGATCTTGTAGTTGTTTCTCCCATAGGAAATTTCAGACAAGGAATTTAAGTTCATGAAGGGTAAGGTAATACTAAATCAATAATTCAGAATTCAGCTAGCGATGTTTCACCACCAGTTATTTAATTAGAATATTAATATCACAAATATTTCTAAGTTTAATTTTCTATAAAACATTGTGATAATTCTGCTTTAGGCCATGGTGGGATATAACCAACAATTTATTTACCTTTCCACTTTTAAACTAGAAAACCACACAAAGTCTATGAAACAACAGTTCTCAAATTTGGGGCATCAGGCAGCTCAGGACTATGCTCAGAGAAAGAAGGAAAACAGACAAGGGGAGCCTGTGATTCCTCCAGCTTACTGCCTCCAGCTTACTTCGGTCAGCAGTGCAGGTAAGGGGAGCATAAACAAGTTGTGGGGGTTGCCGAGTGGAAGACAGAGTCAGAGTTTGGGGAGATTATTTTAGTGGAGCAGAGCGCCAGAGATGAATGAATGGCTCAGAGAAAAGAAAGAGACAGGAGAGAGAGAGACCTAGAATGAGTGGAGAGTGGGTAAGCTCCGATCTGAGAAGGAACCTGGCGCAACCCTTGAGCTCAGTCCTCTGTGTGAGTAGGTACTAACCAACAAAAAGCAGCAGGCTGAAAAGTCTCCAGGACTCTCATAAAACCAGCACTAGTTTATTTTCCCAACCGCCAGCATGTAAACATTTCTTAGTATCAAGGCCACATATAGGATTTTCAGGAGACTATTGCCCTGGTAATGGGGCTAAATAAGCCCTGGAATAAGGTATCTCTGGACATATCCCATTAAAGCTTAACCTGAAAAGGACTGAATTAATTCCAAGTGACACAACTTTGATCCAAAAGAAAACTTAGTGATAGTTAAAGAAATACAACAATGAGTGCCCAATAATGTTAAATTTGCAACTTCTGGCAGCCAAATAAAATATTATTATGAGCATGAAGAGAAGCAGCAAAATATGACTTGCACATAAGATACAAATCAGTCAATAGAAATGGAGCCAGAAATGAGTGAGATGATGGGGGTGGCAGAAAAGGATGTTAAAACATCTATGAATATGTTCCACATGTTACAGAATGAGAAGAAACATATGAGTACAATGAGGAAAGAAATGGGAATATAAAAAAGAGGTGAACTGAATTTTTAGATATAAACAAATAAGATACTTAAAAATATACTGAATGTGATTAAAGCATATTGGACATGGCAGAAAAAATATTGGTGGAATGGAAGCCATAGCAATAAAAACTATTCAAATTCAAGAACAGAGATAGAAAAGACTGAAAGAATTATGCAGAAGTGAATTATGGGACAATGTTGAATCCAAAAGCAGTCACAGGAAATTCTTGTGATAAGCATTGGGGTCTCCCTAAATAGCAGATTCTGTGCTAAGCCCTTACATGTGTTAGCTCATTTACCACTGGTATGTGGGTACTACGTTGGTCCCAGTTGAAATGCAAGGAAAATATGAGATCATAACAATGACTTTAAGCATATTTTGAATTTAAAAAATAAACGCTATTTGTAAAACACTTTAAATTTTTCAAATATTTCGTCCATGTTATAAATTCAAAGCATAACATGTTTTTTGAAGCTCAAAATAGAACTGGTTGTTAAGCTGAATAATTTTTATTAAATATAAGATATTAAAAGTTTTATTCAAGGTCATATAATTAGTGGAACCAAGAATAGAAATGTTTCTAACTCTTTCTTATTTGCTATTCCATTTCTACGAATCTTGCCTCTTTTTGTCACAGCAGGTCCAAAGGGAAGTTAAGAACCCAACTAGTATCCGTAACGATGTGGGTTTGATCCCTGATCTCTGGCCTTGTTCAGTGGGTTAAGGATCTGGCATTGCCATGAGCTGCGGTGTAGGTAGCAGAAGTGGCTTGGATCTGGTGGTGTTGTGGCTGTGGTGCAGGCCAGCAGCTGCAGCTCTGATTTGACCTCTAGCCCTGGAAATTCCATATGCCACAAGTGCAGCCCTAAAAACAAAACAAAACAAGTTCCACAAGCAGAAGAGGGTGTATTAGGTGCTTCAGGCAGAGAGAACACTTGAGGAAAGACACGAAGAAGAAAGCGCTCCAGATCTGTGCATCAGGCAACAGATAATATATGTTTGCTAAAGCAGAAATTTTACAGAGGGACATATTACAAGAAAGCCAGAAAAAAATGGATTGAGCTAAATCACCAAAAATTTCCAATGCCACAAAATTTAGTATAGAAGCATATTTTAATCTCAGCTATCTAAAATCTGGCAATTTAGGATGTTTAGGCCCCAGGAAAATTCCAGCCTTAAAGTTGTCCCAACAGTTAGCCTTAATGCTGAGAGATTATTGAGCTTAGTTAGGAAATTTCATTTATGTCTGATAGACCTGGTGGTTGCATAAAAAGTAACGTGCACTCTATTTCATAAAGTGTAAAAACCCCAACTATTTTATCAATAAATCAGAAAGAGTGGGAAATGTGACACAGTCAGGATAGACAAGCATAAAGAGCTAAAGAGATGTGGGACCATTCGTGAATGGCAAGAGTGGAAGCTGCGTTAGAATTGGGGTTTATTAGAAAGTGATGGAGGCCGTGAGTGAAGGCTATGCCTGCAGCTGAAGGGCAGACAAAGAAAAGATACAGTAAGTAATAGCCACCTACAGATTCTCCATTTTAAAATTCTTCATTGACCCATTCAGTCTGAAATAGAGCAGTGGCACAGAATGCCAGTTTTTCTGTTTCATGAAAACTCAACAGAACATTGTCTCTTCCCTGGTTTCTGTCTAAACTTCACCTGAGAAAGGTCACATTTAGGAAATACTTTTTAGCCATATGCAATTTAATATTCTGAGGTATTCTTCCATCAATATGATCACAATTGGGCTACATGTACCAACCCCATTGACTTAACTCAGAAGCTAAATTACCTTCATTGTAATTTGTCTTGTAATTTTTATGCTCTTGGACATTATTTTCTTTAGCAACAGCTGTAAGGTAATGACTATAGTTGTCGAGCTGCCTCTACAGTATCTGAGTGGGTAAGACAATCACTCCAAAACAGTACCAGGAAGATTATTCAAGGGGCCTGATTCCATCTGAGGGTTATTGTCCCCCTCAAACTCCCATTTTAGTTGTATTCAATTCATGACTTTATTTGCTGTAAAAGTGTGTGGGACACTATCCTATTCAACTCTAATCTCCTATAAAAGCTACTCTTGATTTTGGTTTAGAATTCTATGGGGTGAAAGTAAATGTTTCTCCTGAGCAAATGGTATGCTGCTTCAATCTGCCTTATAAACAAAGCAGGGTAACAAACTGTGGTTCTCTTGCTCTCCAAAAAGCATAGATTCAAATTTGAAACCACAGTAACTGTGTTGATACATGTTTTAGTAATGCAATAGCGTTCTTTTCCATGATTCTGTTTCTACATTTATATTTTGTCATGCCATTGTTTATATTTTTGTTGTAAGTCACCTTAAATCCTTTCTTTAAAGAGGCAGAGCATATACCAGTGGGATCACAATTCAAGTTATTTATATCAAGCCAGAGCCCACTCAGTGCTTGCCCTTGTCCCAGCCACTAACAAATCAAAATATAGAAATGTCAACACTGATTTTACACAACTCAGAGTTCAATTAAGAAGGTAGGCCTGAGACATTAATAATTTCAAGGCATTATTTTAGAGTTAAAAACAAAGTTCTATGGGGAAAACAGAAGTAATTTATTGCTTGAGAGATTGGGAGAGTTTTCCTCAGAATGAAGACATTTTGTCTAGTGAATTTGATAAGTAGAGAACATTGATAAATATATCTCTTAAAGAAAGACTTATATAAAGAGAGAGATTTATTTATTGAGAGTATGTGATGATGTGAGAAAAGTTGGTGAAATTATAAGTATATTTTACAGTAGAGTAGGAAGAAATTACAGACTGAGGCCCATAGACCAAATGCAGCCTGTGACCTATTTTTACAAGGACATGAGCGAAAAAATTGCTTAAATGTTGATGAATGAAGGAATAGATAAATAAATAAATAACAGAGACTATATATAGCCCACAAAGCCTAAAATACTCATCATTTAATATTTGCAGGAAAGGCTTATGAGACCCTGGTATAGGATATAGTTTGTTAGGGGTACAACTGGGGTAGAGAGTGATGCCAGAGATTTTTGAAAAAGTCTCATATAACATGTCAAGGAGGGATTTTTTTTCCTTTTTTTGTTTGTTTGTTTGTTTGTATTTTTAGGGCCACACTCAGGGCATATAGAAGTTCCTGGGCTAGGGGTCAAAGCGGAGCTGCAGATGCCAGCCCATGCTGCCACAGCAACGTGGGATCCGAGCCACATCCGTGATCCACACCACAGCTGAGGGCAGTGCTAGTCTTAACCCACCGGTCAAGGCCAGGGATCAGACCCGCATCCTCATGCATAGTAGTTGGGTTTCTTACTGCTGAGCCATGACGGGAACTCCAGGAGTTTGAACTTTAGTCTTCGAAAATGATATGTGATATGCGGTGGCTTTGTAATGTGTTACTTTGGCTAGACGGTTAGAACATACCCCAGAATTTCCTTCTCTATTTAGTTGCAGTTAGGATAGGCCACAACTGAGAAATCTGTGCAAGACTTGAAAGATGGAAGTAAAGCAACAGGCATTTTCTAGCTGGCACGTATTGCTTCCAGTCTGCTGGCTGGTCCTGTTAGCATGGGGACAACAGCCAGTCTTGCATCTGTTCAGCCTTGCCTTGAATTCTCCTTCAACTTCTCTGACTCCTGAGACAGGAGGGCATGTAGCTCTATGATGAAGAAACTTTTTGTTTCTGAAGTTATATTAAAAGTCAAAAGTAAAGAATAAGTATTACCTAGTATCAAGTATACATAATTACTTTCCTCTGATGATGTAAAATATAGATTTCCGATCATGTTTCTTTAAGAAAATTTGTCAGATTATTTTTTTTTTTAATTTTTATTGAAATATAGTTGATTTACACTGTTGTGTTAGTTTCAGATGTATGGTAAAGTGATTCGGTTATACATACTATACGTGTTTTGTTATATTTATTCTTGTTTTACATTCTCTTCCATTATAGGTTAGGTTAATGTAGGATATTGAGTAGAGGTTCCTATATCACAGATACTTGAAATGTTGTTACCATTTCTTCATAACCATGGTGAAATGTGTTTCAGGTGACCTGGAGTATTAAGTGAAGGCTCTTAGGAAGGAGCTCGTTTTCCATGTATTGGTGTATAAGTCAGATGTTCTTCTAAATGATGCTAAAGAGTCAGGAATATTTGAAAAAGCCATTTTGGGAAAGACAGTTCTTGCCTTAGAATCTATACGTAAACCTGTGAATACACACACAGACACACACACACACCGACACCCACACCCACACCCCTGTGCTACAAAATTTAGGATTTCATCCTTTGATCAACAATTTGAAGATGGAAATTTGTCCCCCCCAACCAAAGATAGGTTGACATCTTTCTAGAGAAATCAAGTTCTAGTTTCCATTGTGTTTTCTATACTTTTCATCTCATGTACAATTCCATTTCAGCTGAACCATTATGTAACACTCTACTGGAATGAACAAGAATAACTAACAACTATAATGGAGAAACTTAATCATAAGATAAAAGCTATATTATGTTACTTGGACTCCTCTTAGGAAGAAAAGGAAATGTATAGTGGATTTAACCATGCTTTCTCCTTGGTGTCTCAAGTGAGTCAGTCATTAATGAAGGATTTGGCATTGCCAAGATTTTACTTTATATTTTCCTTAATTACTTAATTCATATCTAGACACCGGATACCAAGTCATTAGCTTTAGATTGGTGCCTGTTGTTTTTATAGCTGGAAGTAAAATCTCCTCTGAAATCCTTTAGCATTTTATCTACGTCTTCTTTAATAGCACATGCCAATTGAATCCTAAAATTTTAATTCCTATGTATTTACTTAAAGTCTCAGATACTTATAGATCCTTTTGTTTTTCATATGTATATTTACATTGTACTTTATTAATATGTTATGCACATTATGTTAAAGAAAAATGTTAAATACTTTTTACTATCTGGTACTATTATTCTAAATTATTTGATAGCTTTGTATTGAGGCTTATAAATTGTCTACATACAATATATATAAGAAATGTGTATTAAATTTACAGACTTTAAAGTTTCCAAATTTTACCCAGTTACAATAGTCTTTATTTTTAGCTCTATTTAAATGTAATTAATCATTTCCATTTTCACAAATATAAATGAGGGTAAAGGATGATGTAAATTTAGATTCAATATTCTACCAAAGGTTGAGACTTTCAACATGAATTAGAATTAAGTTTTTACCTCAAAATATTCCTAACACCACATAATTTATTTTTAATAAACTGAGACATTTGCTCGTGTTTTAGTGTCTCAGTGAAGTTAAATCTCTTCAAATCAGTTACCAATAATTAAGATACAGATGTTCTACTTAAAATGTGCTAATCAGAGTGCCCTTTCAACTCCTAAAGAGTTCAATTTACAGTGACGTTATTTCTCAAAATTTGATACCAGTCATTATTTTCATATTTACATTCTTGTCCTATTACCCATTCAATTTGTGGAATTCTCAAGGTAACTTGAGAATTATAAATCCAGAGTAAAGGCATTTATCATTTTTCATTTCTCCAGATCCTTAGTATGGTGGAGCTAGACAGTTTTTCCTGTAATTCTTCATCCTTAGGGATGCTGATCAAAGGTTAGAGTTCCTTTGGAGGTTAGTGAGAACTCTATGTCTAGATGAATTTCATAAGTAAAGGCAAACTATGACCTCCAAAGGTTTATTTTTCAGACAGTAGGATTGCTTCTTTCCCACCTTCCTGCCAAATGAAGTGTTGGTACTCCCAGAGTTGTTCTTTTTCTTCAAGATGAATGTGCATTAAAGTGTCATGCTTTATTAAAGGATAAAATCTATTGGTTAAAGTATGAGGCATGAGGCATTCTCTTATGTTGATGAATCACTATAACTGTCAGCATTAAGGACTTAACAATACAGCTTCCTCGGGGCTCCAGTAGCCGTGGAGCTGCTTATCGATTTGGGAAATTTGAATTGTGAAAATGGTGATTTAATTCACAATTTTATTAGTTCTATGCTTCAGTTTTTATAACTTCAAAATAACTGTAAAGTCTCCCCACTATCACCACACTTAAGGTCACTTAATCCATACTTTGCAATTTCATTTCTTCCCAAATCCCGTGCTTAAGCAAGAAGAATATAAAGGGCTCTGATTCAATGCTATAAGACTCGAAGTAGTTACTTTTGTCATATTTCCAGAAATGATCTTTGAAAAGGAAGTGTAATGTAAGAGAGGAAGCCATCTGGCTCAGAGGCCAGTAGACATAATTTCAAACACCAGTTCTTCCCTGTGTTAGTTGCCCTTGCACATTACACTTCACTTCTCTTGAACTTATTTCCTCATCCAGAAGATGTTGTTAGTAATGCCAGTTGTGCAGGGAGTAAAGTAAAAATAGTAAATAAATAATAAACAAATATAATACATCCTCTTTCCTATTTCAGTCCTTTGAATTGTTCAAGTCTATAATCTTAGACCCCACATAAAATCTGTGTCCCTTCCAAACAGATACATTATTTGATCACTTTTTACTATCTCCACCACTGCCAGTGTGGATCAAGGCTTTACCTGCTCTCACTAGATGACGGTGATAGCCTCAATATATCTTCATGTTTCACTCTTTCCCCATGTATAGTCTGTTCTACAGATGCAGGCAAATCTATTTAAAAACAAAGTCAAGACCTGTCACATCTTCTCTCAAAATCCTCCAAAGTTTTCTTCCTATCTCAGTAACAAATTTCTTAAAATGTGCTGAAAGTCCTGCAAGATTTGGTCAATTTTACCTCTCTGGCTCTCCCTGTTCATTCTATTTAAAATCAACTTGCCCTTCTCTGATATACCTATCCCCTTTTCTTGCTTTATTTTTGTTCTGTAGCACTTAGCACCATCAACCAACCTGTACTTTTAATTTCATTTTTTACCTTTTCTCTGTATCAACCACTGTGCTGCACCATTTCAGTTTGTTCAACTGTTTTGCTTATTTCCCCCCTCATAACCTCTGCTACTTGAATTATACTTCCTAATAAGTTATTTTTATTTGAACTTTAATTTTAGGCTTTGTTTTTGGGGAGAAAACAGGCTAAGACAGTGGTATCCAGAGTTGCCTAGAAAACTGAAATTTGGGGGTTCAATCATATGGCAAACAGTCAAAATCAGTCATATGGCAATAAGAAATTTTCTGGATTAAGGGAAGTGCTGAAAAACCCTGGATATACATCTGCTTTGCAATTCCTGTACTTCTCACCTTAGCTGGATTGAGATGAAGGAGAAATAGAAAGTAAGTCATTGTTTTATATTGTAACTGTGATACTTGGGAAATACAGAGACAATAAATATTATGGAGATATTGGCATTGGGATCTTTGAATAAAGAAAATTATAAGCTGAATCTCATAGCAAGTCTCTATGGCAGTTTAAAGAGATTTTCATCTCCTATAGTCTCAAGAGAGACTGTTTTGAAAATTGGGTCAGGTTCTGTATGTAAGGAAAGCAAAATTGCATAGAAGATAAATCCATAGCCTTGACAGGTGTCCTTTTTTTCTTCTGCTTCTCCTTCTTGGTCAAGAACTTGATAGAAAGATTAAGACTCTGAGAACAGGATGGGGACATTTTGATGGAGTAATCTGTGGAACTCAGATCACAAATTTCCCTCAATTTTCTTTGTGTTAAAAAAAATACCCCACTCCTTTCCAGAGGAGAGAAATCTTCCCATTCCCAGAGCAGGCACCTTTCAGCAGAAGCTGGCACCTTTCACCCTAGAAAAGGCAGCCATCACAAATTTGACATCTATTCCTGATCTGGGTTTATCTTCCTTTTCCATAGTGCCTCCTCCACTGTGACCAGCAGAGAGTTTACAGAATGAATGCCTAATCTCTTACAACACTACCTTGCAATAAGATATCTATTTTACAGTGAAGGATATCTAAGAGAGTGGGCTTATGGCCATTGCATATGCATTTCATCAATTACAAGTAGCTGCTTTAATAAAGCATGGAGTACTTAGCTAACATGTCTGAAAGGGATTAACATCCTATGAAGTGGGGTGGGGGGAGGGAGGGAGCTAACACTCAGAATATGAAATATGTGCTGAAACAACCATTGATGCCTAGCATTCTGTCTCCAGTACTAGAGTAGGTTAAGTCAGGAGCCAAGAGATACAAGTACTCTCAGATCCATGTTCAGAATCTGTACTTTCTGCCTTTATAACTTTGGGTTACCTTCCTGGTGCCTTGAGATGGAGAGGATGCTTCTGCTTAGGGGAACTCTATTTCTTACATAGAACATTAGACTATTAGCAGTTCATTTGTTGCTTTTCATTCCAAGCAAAATAAATAAATAAATAAATAAATGAACTGTCAGGAATAATTGATTTCAAAATAAATTGAGGAGCTAGGATGGCTGTTAAACACAGAGGAGAAATCTGTTAGAGTACAAGATATTCTCTTCAAATTCTCTTGAGGCTTTTGTGACTAGTGATAAATTTGAATATACATTACAGCAACCACAGGATGACAAGGGCAAAACACTGAAGAGCTCATACCTTTTGGAAATTTGGTCTCAGAACAGCCAAACTGCTACCAGGGTGAGATAAATCTGCTGAAAGATATATTAAATGAATATTAAATGTGATCCCAGAGTCAGTGGTTTCATTGTGGATTATGGCTTATTTTATTAACCTTCTTGCCTCAAGACTTTGCAGAGTTCTCAGTAGATCATCGCCTGGATAGTGATTCTGTATTGGATTGGATTTCAGGGAGGAAACAATTGGAACAGCGTAGTGCAAGAAGTGATCTGTATCAGGTAACTCTTGTGCACAGCTTCCTATCTGATTGTCCTCATTTGTTTTTTATTCCAGCCATGGCCATCGTGAATCTGTTCTGTATGTGCTCTGAGAGTATGTCAAATCACTGTCACAGTGTAGATGCTACAAGAAACTTGATGACATAAGCATGCATAATGTGTTAGTGTGAGTGAGTTAACACCCTGTTGAGTAAACTTGTGGCCAACAGGCTGTGGAGCCTTAGAAGAAATGCCTTCTTCATTTTAATCCTCTCACAGATGGTTCTAATATTAACTTCATAGAGCCTCTTAAGAGGACCTATGGGTTTTATCAACCCTTTCTAGCAACTTGATTACATATAGTGAAATAAGATTTCCCTTGTTCTTGATATGCATCCAGTGCTTCCTACCCACCCCAATAAATGCCTTTTATTTCTGAATCTGATTCATTGCAAGCCATGTAACCCTTTGTTTTGGAAAGTAAGTTCTATCTGGATAGTGGTTTTTGTCTGTTCACAGCTTTGTATCCTAATAGTAGTGAGCCTGGCAGAGCACATGTCTTCATTAAACATTTTTTAAATTGATGTATGAGACATTGTTAGTGCTCTTCCAAGACACTTTCAAGTTAGTTTTTGGTACTGCCCAACTGTCCCTCAGTTTCTCTGTGTTTTAAAATTTATGCATGCAACGTCCCCGGGCCTATCGAAACCCTTTGCTCCCATGCACTAGAAGAGCTGGAAGGTGCCTAGGATTTTACGTTCTCTCGTTTACCTCTAACTGAGCCTGACAAGTGTGGGAATAGGAAGGTCCAACTCCCTTGTCTCGAGGAAGGACAAACTCTGAAGTATAATTTATGCCTCAGAGCTTTCTGTGTAATCAGACATAAGTTGTGCCTTAAATGTTACCCATGCTTATCTTCTCATTCTCTGTCTTACTTCCACAGCATCCTATTGGTTTCTTCTATAAGCAGCTCCTTAAAAAAAAATCATAAAATCCCAACTTGAAACAGTGAAAGTGCCAAGAATGTAGCAAATGCTCAGTAACAGGTGATATGCTTGAAAATAACAATTAGTCTTTGTCATCATCATTATTTTTATGAAATTGGCATTATTTCCTCTTTTAGGGAAAAAAAAAAAAAGGCTTCTGCTACCTTTTATTTTTGAGAGCCCAAACTTTGAGACCCAGAGCTGTCCAGTTCTGAAGATTAGTTTCCATAGTATTCTTTGTGACTGGGGTTCTATTTCATAACACGGGAATCAGAAGAGGTATATAACACAAATATAGCATCAGGCATTTTCCACGCTTGAATGTCATGTACATCAACAGAAAGCTATTCGAAAAATGCAAACTTTTGAAGACCCCACCATCCAGAGATTCTGATTTAAGATGTCTTTGTTTTTTAGGAAACTGTATTTTTAAAATTTTGCCTGGGTGATTTTCATGATCTGTCAGGCTTAGGGACCACCAAGCTTAGCCTCTCAAGATTGTAGTCCTGTTTTGTTCTTGAGAGCCTTGTGGTTGATTTCATAAATAGGTCTTATTTTATTGTCCTGTGTTGTCTGTTGTTGAGAGACCCGGTTGCGCAGACCAGTCAGGATCAACTTCCAGCTCCAACAACCAATTGGTGGGTCTGTTACTAAGACTATAGAACCTTCTAATTAGTTGAAGCTACTTGCAGTTAACAATAAGCTATTGTGTATGTGTATGTGTGTGTATGAATGACATATAACATAATATTGTAACATAGGATCATAAATCAAACTATTTTAACTATTGCAACTAGATTTTTAAATGTTAAAAATTATAACCTATGTTTGGAGTTCCCGTCGTGGTACAGTGGTTAACGAATCCGACTAGGAACCGTGAGGTTGTGGGTTCGATCCCTGGCCTTGCTCAGTGGGTTAAGGATTCGGCGTTGCCGTGAGCTGTGGTGTAGGTTGCAGACACGGCTCGGATCACGTGTTGCTGTGGCTCTGGTGTAGGCCAGCGGCTACAGCTCCGTTTCAACCCCTAGCCTGGGAACCTCCATATGCTGCAGGAGTGGCCCTAGAAATGGCGAAAAGACAGAAAAAAAAAATTATAGCCTATGTTTCTCATACATGTATAATTATTTTCTTGTAAATTAGGTGTTATCACTAATTATCTGATTTACAATGTGGAACAGAGATTTCCAAGCAAGATTTATATTAATAAAAGCAAATCTAAGAAAATATACTTATTAAAATAACAATCTATTGGAGGTGATATGTTTTCATATGTGTGTGTATATATATGCATATTCTTATATATAAATATGGAAAATATGTAAAGATATAGAGACATTTTAACCATTATTTAATAGCATCTAACCAATATATATTTATATAATCATATACCATATATACCACACACATATGTGTATAATCATATATATGTATACTATAGATGTAATTTTATTATGTTCTATTAAATAGTGACCAATTTACTTAATCAAGGTAAAAATAAGAAAATAATATTTGTGTTCAGCAGTAACATTATTTTAGCACCATATAATTTATCAAATGTGCTCATAAACTTTATTTCATTTTATCTTTATAACAACTAAGAATTTAGCATTACTAATAACTAATCAAAGGGAAGGATGCAGGAATACAAAATATGTTTCTCACTTTGAAACCCCTTGAAATAGGTCAAATATTTTTTCCACTTATTATATAATGATCATATTTTGTGCATGTTTCTAAGTTACTGTAATACTTTCAAAATACATTCTCTCATTTGATCTTATAAGAATCCTAGGGGATATGTAAAATTAACTACATTTTATGAATTGAAAAAATGTAAGCTCAGAGAAAATTGACTTGAATAATATCAATTGGGAAAAGACTAACTGCCTTGTAAAACAATTTTTTTTAATTTTCAAAGTGTGTGCACATTTATACCACTCTTCTTTTCTCTGATTATAGTCAGTTTTTATCATACAAAAATAAATTTAGTTTTTCTACCTATATAACCTTCTCAACATTATCAAGTAGAATTTACTGGGCCAATTGATCAGAGACATTTATATGCATATGACAAATTTTGTAAACTGTGTTTCAGTAACAGAGATAAATAATACTTCTCTGTAAATCTAAGATTTTTTTCGGAAGTTTATGGTGCATCTCAGCAGTAACAAGCCCGACTGGTATCCGCTGAAGATGTGGGCTCTATTCCTGGCTTCGCTCAGTGGGTTAAGTATCTGGCTTTAGCCTGAGCTGTGGTGTAGGTCACAGACTCGTTTTAGATCCTCTGTTGATGTGGCTGTGGCATAGGCCAACAGCTGTAGTTCTGATTCTACCCCTTCTAAGTGTGGTCCTAAAAAAAAAAAAAAAAAAAAAAAAAAAAAAAAAAAAAAGCAAAATAAATACATAAGATTTTTTTTCATCTGGAGGTCTCTTGCATTGATTTTTTTTTTTTTTTTGCTTAAGAAACAGGTCGTGTTTCCGTCTTTGTTTTAATTTTGGGTTTTGTATTGGACATTTTGAATTCTGTGTTGTAGGAAACTTAAGTTAGGCTCTCCCAAAGAATAATTTTTAAAGTGACATTTAACTTTTATGAACTAAACTGCAATCTTTGATTTAGCTGTCTGCTGTCTGCTTGGAGTTTGCTTTGTGCATGTCTGGTGCAACAACTGATCAGATATTTAGCTATTATCCTAATTTGAGCTTCCCTTTTTGACATCCTCTTCTCAGGAATTTGTATCTTCATTTTCTAGTAGCTATGGTGGCTTGAACAATGTTCTTTAATTCTGCTAGACAGAATTAAACTCCATCAGAGTTCTAGCAAGTGCACATGGTGTGGAATTGGGGGTAGGAGTACCCTTTGGCTAAAGGTGATAAAAATATGAAATTCTCAAGCTTTATTCTTATTATCCAAGTCTCAACTTGTCCCTAGTTCTGCCTATATGTGTTTACCCTCTATTACATGCAAGTAGCTGTTGTGTTTGGGGGATTTTTTTCCCTCAATGTTTTGTACACACTTTAAAGTTTTAATCTACTGCATAGTTATTCTTTTAAGAGTTCTTTGGCCTTACTAGAAGAGGAGCTCCCATGGTCACTTTTTAACTCAATACATTTCAGTGATTGAAAACCTTTTTGGTTTTAATCTTTTTGTTTTCAAGAGATTTATAACAATAGATATTAAAGATCTGTTTATGTCATATAGCTGATTATACATAAAACATCTGACTGTTTATATTTCCTCTTGAGCTGGACCTCATATAATAAAAAAATTGGTCCATGTTTGTGATAACCCAAAGGTACTGTTAAGAGCTATTCTCATATTTTTTATCTGCAGCCTATGTAAAATGACAATTAATGTATTCATAGAAGCATAAGCAAAAGGAAGCTTACATATCCTCTTGCCAGAGTAAACATTATACAATTGGACTGAGTCTTGGAGAATATAAGGAAGATCATTCAGTGGCTACAGTGATTCAGAAAACAGGATTCTTGCCTTGAACAGAGTGACATTTTGTCTATGCCACACTCTTTCTTGATGGAATAAATAACATCAGCTTGTCAACAGGCATGTAATCTTTAATGAGGATGCTCATTTAAAACATTATAATCAATTAGGTCAAAGATGTTATTGATCTGTTGATAACTTCACTTATCACCATGGAGCTCGTTGTTTTGGTTATAGTCTTCTCTCCCCCATTTAAAACTAAACTGTAGAGCAATAGGAGTAATTAGTTAGACCGACTCTATCCACTCTTCCTTATGCTAACATTATCCAGGCAGAGTAACCAGAATAATAAGGCTACTTTGACATTTTTTTTTAAGTTAAACAACTTATTTGCTAAATTATACATGAATAGTATATTTTAATCATTTCAAAGTATTTTTTTTCTTTCTCTTTTTATTGTTGCACCTTCAGCATATGGAAGTTTCCAGGCTAGGGGTCTAATTGGAGCTTCAGCTGCCAGCCATAGCCACAGCTACATCAACACAGTATCTGAGCTGCATCTGCAACCTATGTCGCAGCTTGTGGGATCCTTAACCTGCTGACAAGGTCAGGGATTCTGCTGGGTTCTTAACCCCTGAGCCACAACAGGTACTGCTCAATGCATTCTTGTTTATTGTCCTTTATGGCAGTTTATTTTTTAAATTTTTACTGCAGTATAGTTGAGTTACAAAGTTTCATTAGTTTCAAGTGTACAGCAAAGTGAATCAGTTATCCATATACGTATATCCATTCCTTTTTCCCATGTAGGGTATTACAAACTATTGAGTAGATTTGTCTGTGCTATAAGTAGATTCTTGCTAGTTACTTTATAGAGCAGTGTGTATATGTTATTCCCATTCCCATCTTCCTAATTCATCCCCCCTGCCTCCAGTTTCCCTATAGTAACCTTAAGTTTAGTTTTGAAATCTGTGAGTTTGTTTCCATTATATAAGTAAGTTCTTTTGTATCAGTTTTATTAGATTTCTCATATGAGGGATATCATATTATATTTGTCTTTGATTTACTTCACTTAGTATGATAATCTCTAGTCCATCTATGTTTCTGCAAATGGCATTACTTCATTCTTTTTAATGGCTGAGTAGGATTGCACTGTATATGTATACCACATCTTCGCTTTTCCATTAATCTGTTGATGGACATTTAGGTTGCTTTCATGTCTTGGCTGTTGTAAATAGTGCTGCAATAAACACTGAGGTGCGTGCATGTATCTTTTCAATTTATGGTTTTCTCCAGATATATGCCCACGAGTGGGATTGCTGCATTATATGGTAGTTCTATTTTTAGTTTCTTGAGGCACCTCCATACTGTCTTCCACAGTGGTTATACCAATTTACATCCCTACCAATAGTGTGTGTGTGTGTGTGTGTGTGTGGTGGTGGGGGTTCCCTTTTCTCCACATCCTCTCCAGCATTTATGGTTTGTAGACTTTTTCATGATGGCTGGAGTGAGGTGATACATCATTGTAGTTTGAATTGCATTTCTCTAATAATTAGTGATATTGAGTGCCTTTTCAGGTGTTTTGTTTTTTGTTTGTTTGTTTTGCCTGTCTGTCTTCTTTGGAGAAATGTGTATTTAAATCTTCTGCCTATTTTTGGGTGGGTTGTATTTTTTTTTATGTATAGAGCTGCATGAGATGTTTGTGTATTTCGGACATTAATCTCTTGTTGGTTGCTATGGTACTTTGTTTACATAATAAAATCCAATATTTTAACATAAAGTATTTGAGGAATTATAAATTAATGAAAAAAGTCTGTGCTTGTACATCAGGTGAAAATATTTATAGAGATTTTGTTTTTGAACAGAAATAAGCTTTGCAGTACAGCATATCAGAAATGCGTCCTGATGGTTATTTAGAAGTTAATTCACAGACATGTTTTCTTATGATTATGAATCTTGGGCACAGGTTTATTTCAGCATATTCCAAATGGCAACAGTTATACTGCAGGAAACAATTTTTATCCTGTCACCAGATCACTAATCAAATGTCAGCCCCTTCTCAAGATCTCATGTCTGACTAAAAAAGCCCTAAATAAATTACAGTTGCAAATGTCCATCATAATGAGTGAGCCTCCGCTTATCTCAGTCCTATGACTGACTAGCTTGGAGCAAAGCATCCCACTTCTGCTAGAATACCCAGTGACATGAAGCTTCTGAAAAAAAATTGCATAAAATGACTCATACGAGAACAATGAATTGCATATCCACATTTTAATGAAATCAGTGCTTATAGTTTGTCATTCAGAACTGATGCTACTATTGACTCTTGCCCTATAAGGCCATGCTATCCTTTGGGGGTGGTGGAAATGTGGGTTGTGTGCCCAGATTCCCTTGCTTTAAAATATTATTTGTCTTCTAACCCTGGAAATAGAGGTACCTTTCAAGTTGGTTACGTTTTACACTTAAGATTATTATGTAAAGAAGTAAGATTTTTGGCAGTGAAAATTTCTCAACTCTTTTCTACACTTACATAAATTTTAGTCTCAGTTTTACTAAAAACTGCCCATCTTACTATACATAATAAGATACATATCTAAAAATTTTCAAACACTCTGGATTTTTTAAGGAATTTCCATGCAATGACACTTTCTTGGATGCTTAAAATGTACAGAGGCCTAGCAGATATTTTTACCTACACTGAGAGGATCTCTGAATGAAGCAAATGAAATAATGATTTTGAAAGATGCTATCATTGTATCAAACACAAATATAGCAAAAGATGCTATATTGTATCAAATATATTTCCTTGAATTGGTTATGATCTAAAAATACTCTCCTTGTATATATAGAAAACTTGTAGATAATATAGAAACAACACTAACTGCAGAAAATGTGTTTTTATCTTATAAACATTATGATTAAGATTCCTTAATTATAATGTACCAGGATCCATTATCAAACAGTACCTGGGTCATTATTCATTTCTTGTGTAAGCTCATTAACCACTTGCAAGTGAGTACAAGTTTTCCTTTCAAATTCCCTATCCATAATATCTGAGAAAATTCAGAAAATGTATTTTTATTTTGGTTAAATGAAGCAGAGGTGAGGACTAGATGCTAGGTCATGCTGTGTTGATGTCAGGCAATGTCAAATGTCTGAATTAATATATATTCTATTTCGAAGTAATGTGAGTATAACAGTACATAATAATAGATCTCTCTACTTTTATATTTCATAGTTGATGTGGAATTTGCTGCAAACCCTAGTAATTCTGTAGAGAAGGCATTGTGCTCTTAAATCATATAAAATTTTCATTGCTTGTCTTGGCTAATATATCTTTTGCTCTCAAAACACCATTGTCTTAAAATAAGAAAAGAACTCTCTGCACATTTCTCCCACAGTTGAAATAAGCATGGTCTCAACCAATGGGTATAATCTTCCTTATTCTAGTATAAACCCTTAGTTAACTCTAATTGAAAGAAGTGAAATATGCAAAGAAAAATCATTAAAAGGAAGCCTCTTTCAGAACTGTAATTAAATAGATTGCTTTTGTGGGATAAATTAAGAGCAAAGAAAATTAAAATCAGGATAGTATGGGAGACACAGCAGAATGAAAACCATACGATCAAAAAGATAAATATTCTTGACCCTTTTGTTACATGTGTGTTTCCTAGTAATTTGTCCTTGGAATCTTTCAACACCATTGAGAGTGACTAGCCATTTTGATTCCATTCTATACAAAAGGAGATAGAAGAAGACTATAAGTTTTTAAGGAATACACCTAAGCCAGTTTCCACTTTGTAGAGTTGTGACAGAAGTGGTAACACAGGAGCTCTTGAGTTATTGTAAATGCTTCTTTTAGACCAGAAATTGGTTTATCTTTGCTGGGGCAAGCTTTATTCATTATTCAGCACCCTTCTTGAATGCATGACTTATACTAAAGCTGGGGAGAGGAGCAGAAAACAATGTATTAAAGATATTTTTACACTAGCACACTTTGCTACATGCTCACTCAAAAGTTTTGTTTTGTATATAAAAATATTCTGTTTTGGATGAATAGTCTGTCTAGTCTTTTTTTTTTGGTGATAAAGCCAACAGATACTTCATAGGTATATTTATTGATTTTTTTTCTCCTCATGCTGTCAACCTTAGGAATAGTAACTGTAAGGTTTCAATCAAACTGCAGCATGTAAATTGACTTAAGTTCTACTCTCCTTTTTTATAACACAATAAATCCTGACAATAGTATTAATATTATTAATTATTTTGGGAAGTTATTTTATTAAAATAGATCAACAACCATATAACAGATGTCTTGTCTTCCAAGAAAGTTGGCATAAAAAACTTTCTTTCATTTTTTAGTTTTTTAAAAAAATTCAGTGAAATTTATTATATTTATGGTTGTACAACCATCATCACAACCTAATTTTAGAACATTTCCATCCCAAACCCCTGGTCCACTATGCCCCAACACTCCCACCTGTTCCCTTTGGTAACCATAAATTTTTTCCAGGTCTTTGAGTCTGTTTCTATTCTGCAAATAAGTTCATTTGTGTACTTTCTTTAGATTCCACATATATAGTGATAGCATATGATTTTTTCTCTTACTGTCTAACTTCACATAGCATGAAAATTTGTAGGTTCATCCATACTGTTGCAAGTGACATTATTTCATTCTTTTTATGCCTGGGTAATAGTCCATCATATATATGTACCACTTCTTCTTTATCCACTCCTCTGCAGATGGATATTTAGGCAGCTACCATGTCTTGGATATTGTATATAGTGCTGCAGTCAACTTTGGGGTACATGTGTCTTTTGAGTCTTGGTTTTCTCCAGATAGATGCCCAGGAGTGGGGTTGCTGGATCATATAGTAATTTTATTTTTAGTTTTTTGAGGAACCTCCATACTATTTTCCATAATTATTGCAACAATTTACATTCCCACCAACAGGGTAAGAAAGTTCCCTTTTCTCCACACACTATCCAGCGTTTTTGTTTGTAGACTTCGATGATGGCCCTTCTGGCTGGTGTAAGGTGGTACCTCATAGTAGTTTTGATTTGCATTTCCCTAATAATTAGTGATGTTGAGCATCTTTTCATGTATTTTTGGCCAACTGTATGTTTTCTTTGGAGAAATGTCTGTTTAGATCTTCCCATTTTTTGATTGGGTTGCCTTTTTTTGATATTGAGCAGCAGGAGATGTTTATATATTTTGGATATTAATCCTTTGTCAGTTGCTGTATTTGCAAATATTTTCTCCCATTTTGTGGGTTGCCTTTTCATTTTCTTAATGGTTTCCTTTCTTGTGCAAATTTTTTGTTTTGTTTTGTTTTAGGGCCACTTCTGTGGTATATGGAAGTTCCCAGGCTAGGGGAGTTGAATTGGAACTTGGAGCTTCAGTGGCTATCCTATCACAGTGGCTGTAATAGGTATTCCACAGCTACAGAAATGCCAGATGTGAGCTACATCCGTTACCTACAATATAGTTTGTGGCAATGCCAGATCCTTAACCCAATGAGCAAGTCCAGGGATCAAACAGGGATCCTCATGGATACAAGTTAAGTGCTTAACTTTCTGATCCATAATGGGAACTTCCAGAAAAACTTTTAAGTTTAATTGGGTTCCATTTATTTATTTTTATTTTTATTGTCATTACTCTAGGAGTTAGATCTGAGAAAATATTGTTGAGGTTTATGTCAGGGAGTGTTTGGCCTATGTTTTCCTTTAGGAATTTTATAGTACAGTCTTATGTTTAGGTCTTTAATCCATTTTGGGTTTATTTTTGTGTATGGTGTTAGAGAGTGTTCTAATTTCATTCTTTTACATATAGCTGTTCAGTTTTCCCAGCACCACTTATTGAAGGGACTGTTTTTCTACATTGTGTATTCTTGCCTCCTTTGTCATAGATTAGTTGACCAGAGGTGCATGGGTTTATTTCTGGGCTTTCTTTCCTATTCCATTGATCTAGATTTCTGTGTTTGTGCCACTATCATACTGTTTTGATGGATGTAGCTTTGTAGTATAGTCTGAAGTCTGGGAGCCTGATTCTTCCAGCTCAATTTTTCTTTCTTAGGGTTGCTTTGGCTATGTGGGAGCTTTTGTGTTTCCAAGCAAATTTTGAAATATTTTGGTTCTGGTTTTATGAAAAATACCATTGGTAATTTGATAGGTATTGCACTGAAACTGTAGATTGCCTTGGGCAGTATAGTCATTTTGATAATATTGATTCTTCTAGTCCAAGAGCATGGTAAATCTTTCCATTTGTTGGTATATTTTTTTCTTTCTTTTATAAGCATCTCACAGTTTTCAGAGTACAGGTTTTTTGTCTCTTTAGGTAGATTTATTCTTATATATTTTATTTTATTTTTTTGATGGGACAGTAAATTGGATTGTTTGTCTAATTTCTCTTTCTGTTCTTTCATTTTTAGTATACAAAAATGCATTTGATTTCTGTGTATTAATTTTGTATCCTTCAGCTTTGCCAAATTCATCTGAGCTCTAATAGTTTTCTTGTAGTGTCCTTAGGATTTCCTAGGTATAGTATCGTATCTTCTACACAGTAATAGTTTTACCTCCTCTTTCCAATTTAGATTCCTTTTATTTCTTTTTCTTCTCTTATTGCTATGGCTAGGGCTTCCAAAACTATGTTGAATAGAAGTGGTGAGAGCCAATATCCTTGTTCCTAATCTTAGTGGGAATCCTTTCAGCTTTTCACTGTTGAGAATGATGTTATCTGTGGGTTTGTCATATATGGCCTTTATTCTGCTGAGGTCACTTCCCTCTATGCCCACTTTCTGGAGGGTTTTTGTGAGAAATGGAAGTTGGATATTTTTTTCAAAAGCCTTTTCTGCATCTATTGAGAGGATTAAATGGTTTTTATTTTTCAGTTTGTTGTTGTGGTGTATCACACTGATTTGTGGATATTGAAAAATCCTTGCATCACTTGAATAAATCCCACTTGATCAAGGTGTACGATCCTTTTAATGTATTGCTGGATTTGATTTGCTAGTATTCTGTTGAGGGTTTTGCATCTATGTTCATCAGTGATATTGGTCTGTAATTTTCATTTTTTGTGGTATCTTTGTCTGGTTTTGGTATTAGGCTGCTGGTGGCCTCATTTGAAGAAATTTGGGAGTGTTTCTTCCTCTGTAGTTATTCGGAATAGTTTCAGAAGGAAAGGCATTAGCTCTTCTTTAAATTTTTGATAGAATTCACCTATGTAGCTATCTGGTAATGGACTTTTGTTTGTTGGGGAGTTTTTAAATCACAGTTTCAATTTCAGTGCTTGTGATTGTTCCATCCTTATTTTCTATTTCTTCCTGGTCTAGTCTAAGAAGATTGTACTTTTCTAAGACTTTTTTTTACTGTCTTTCAGGTTGTTGATTTTATTGGCATGTAGTTTCTTGTAGTAGTCTCTTATGATCCCTTGCATTTCTGTGATGTCTGTAGTAACTTCTCCTTTTACATTTCTAATTTTATTGATTTGAATCCTCTGTTTTTTGTAATGAGTCTGGCTAAGCATTTATAAATTTTGTTGATATTTTCAAAGAACCAACTGTTAATTTCATTTATCTTTTCTTTGTTTCTATTCCTTTATTTTTGCTCTGATCTTTATGATTTTTTTCTTTCTGCTAACTTTGGCTTTTGTTTGTTCTTTTTTCTCTAGTTGCTTTAAGTGTAAAGTTAGATTATTTATCTGAGATTTTTCTTGTTTCCTGAGATAGGCTCGAATTGCTATAAACTTCCCCCTTAGGACTGCTTTTGCTACATCCCATAGGTTTTATATTGTTGTGTCTTTGTTGCCATTTGCTTCTAGGTATATTTAATTTCCTCTTTGATATCTTCAGTAGTCCATTGGTTGTTTAGTAGTGTGGTTTTTTTTTTTGCAGGTTTTTTCTTGTGGTTCATTTATAGTCGTATAGCCTTGTAGTTGGAAAAGATGCTTGGTATGCTTTTAATTTTCTTAAATTTACCAAGGTTGATTTGTGTCCCAGAATGTGATCTATCCTAGTGAATGCTCCTTGTGAAGTTGAGAATAATTTGTATTCTGCTGCTTTTGGTTGGAATATCTTATAAATATACATTTGGTCTAATGCATTATTTAAGGGCTTTGTTTGCTTATTGATTATCTGTTTGTCTCTTATAATATTCTTTATTTTAATGTCTATTCTGTCTGATATGAGTATTGCTACTCCAGCATTGTTTTCATTTCCTTTTGCGTGGAATATTTTCTTCCATCCTCTCACTTTCAGTTTGTATGTGTCCCTAGAACTGAAGTGGGTCTCTAGAAGACACATATATGGGTCTTGTTTTTGTATACAGTCAGCCAGTCCATGACTTTTAGTTAGAACCTTTAGTCCATGTATATTTAAGGTAATTATTAATATGTATGATCTTATTGCCATTTATTAATTGTTTTGGATTCGTTTTTTTTTTTTGTCTTTTTTCTTCCTTTCTTGTTCTCTTCTCTTATGGTTGATGACTATCTTTAGTGTATGTTTGGATTGATTTTTTTTATTTGTGTGTATCTATTGTAGATTTTGATTTCCGTTACCTTGAGGTTTTGATTTAGCAATCTATATGTATACAAGATTGTTTTGTTTCTGGTCACTTAATTGCAGACGCATCTTCAGTATCCTGCATTTCTATCCTCCTCTTCCCAAGATTTTTGGTTTGGGTAGTATATTTGTGTGTGGATGATTTCCTACCTTTATTATATGTTTGCCTTTACTGGTGAGCCTTGTCATTTGTGATTTTCTTATTTCTAGTTGTGGCCTTTTCTTTTCCACCTAGACAAATTTCTTTAGTATTTTTCATAAAGCTGGTTTAGTGGTGCTAAATTCCTAGCTTTTGCTTGTCTATAAAGCTTTTGATTGTAAAGCTTTTGATTTCTACTTCAAATCTGAATGAGAGCTTGGCTAGATAGAGTATTCTTGGTTGGAGGTTTTTTCCTTTCATCACTTTAAGTATACCATGACACTCTCTTCTGGCCTGCAGAGTTTCTTGTTGGGGGTCAATACCTTGTTGGGGTTCCCTTGTATGTTGTTTGTTTTTTTTCCCCTAGTTGCTTTAAATATGTTCTCTTTGTCTGTAATTTTGGTCCATTTGATTCATATGTATCTTGGAGTGTTCCTGCTTGGGTTTGTTTTTTATGGTATTTGTTGTGCTTTCTGGATTTGACTGAGTCATTCCTTTCCTATGTTAGGGAAGTTTTCAGCTATTATCTCTTCAAATATTTTCTCTGGCTCTTTCTTTCTCTCTTCTCCTTGTGGCACCCTTGTACTGCAGATGTTGGCATGTTTAAAGTTGTCCCGGTGTTTTCTTAGACTGTCTTCATTTATTTTCATTCCCTTTCTTTATTCTGTTCCACATCAGTGTTTCCACCTCACTTATTCATTCTTCTGCCTCCTGTTTTCTGGTCTTGTTTCCTTCTATTGAGTTTTTTATTTCAGTTATTGTATTTTGCATCTCTGCTAGCTTAATCTTTAAATCTATTTCTTTGTTCAGTGTTTCTTGCAATGTATCAATCTTTGCCTCTAGTTTATTTCCAAAATCTTGAATCATGTTTACTGTCATTACTCTAAAGTCTTTTTCATGGAGGTTGCTAATCTCCAGACCACTTCGCCATTTTTTTTCTTGTTCCTTCATTTGGGTCACATTTTTCTGCCTTTTCATTTTATATAGATATTTATTTGGCCTCCTTTTTGCAGGCTATAGCATTGTAGCCTATCTTGCTTTGGTGTTGCTCCCTTGTGGATGAAATTGGCACAAAGCCTTGCTGTAGGCTTCCTGATGGGAGCAACTGGTGTCTACCCACTGGTAGGTGGAGCTGATTCTTATCCCTCTGGTGGGTGGGCCTTTGTCTCTGGGTGTGTTTAGAGGCAGCTGTGTGCCTTGGAGGACTTTAGGCAGCCTGTTTGTTGGTGGATGGGCTCTGTTCCCACCCTGTCTATTGTTTGGCCTGGGGCTTTCCAAAATGAACACCTCCATGGGAGTTCACATTGATGATTATTCTCAAGACCTCTGCCTCTAATATCCTTCCCCCATAGCAAGCCACGGTCATCCCGTGTTTCCCCAGAATCCTCCAAGATGTGCAGAGGCAGTTCTGAGCCAAATTCTTATTGATCCTCTCTGTTTTGCCCTGGGAACCAGTGCACATGAAATCCTGTGTGCTCTCCTAGAGTTGAGTCTCTGTTTCCCCCAGTCCTGTGGAGCTCCTGTGCATGTGCCCTGCTGGCCTTCAATGCCAAATGATTTTGGGGCCCCCTCCTCCCAATGCCACACCCCCAGACATGGGAAGCTGATGTGGGTCTGAGAATTCTCACTCCTATGGGAGAGCCTCTGCAATAGTTATTTTCCAGTCTTTGGGTTGCCCACCTGGTGGATATGGAATTGTTTATATCACAAAAGTGTCCCTCCTACCGTCTCAATGTGGCTCTTCTTTGTCTGTAGGTGTAGGATATCTTTTCTGGTTATTTCCACTCTAATGTATTGATGGTTGTTCAGCCATTGGTTGTAACTTTGGTGTTTTCTTGAGAGAAAATGAGCTCCAGTCCTTCTACTCCACCATCTTAATCCTGTCTCCCATAAAATCATTTACTTTCTTATACTTTCATAAAGAGACATTTCTTGATTAATGGGTTTTAGAATTGATTTACAAGTCCTTGTTTTCCTTTCCTTTCTATATCATATGTTTATGTATAACTTCATGTAACAGAGGTATGTCATAATCTATGGGATGATTCCAATTATATTCTATTGTATTCCTTCTGTAGAAATGTCATAGAGTGGCTGCAAAGTCGTGTGATATAAGACACAATGATGGAACTATTTTCAGCTTCATTATTTGGATATATATATTTTTGGGTCAATAGACACATATTTGGGGGAAAAATTCACACCAGTTCTAGTAGCATTAAGTCCATTAATTGTATTTGTTGGAGAATATATACCATTACATGACTCATTATTTTTTATTTTCCAGACAGAGTCATAAAAGACCTTGCCATTGATTAAGGGCACTAATGGCCCCTAAAGCATTCTTTTAAAGGTGCTGATTCTGAGCACCTGATATCATGGGAGTGTTTTATCTATCTCTCCATGAAAAATATTTCTTGGTTATATGAAGTTTTATTTTTTTAAGTTCAAAGGAAAATACATACCTATCTTTAAAGGAATGTGTTATATGATTATGCTATCAAATTACAACAGGTGAAATTTTGAATATATATTGAATGTATGCTTTTAGATTAAACTGATTAATTTATTATAGGGAGATGGTATGTATCTTATTATTAGGTGTGTCCACTTGGTGCCTCAAAAAACTGACAGAGACTCTTACATCTATTAGGGAAATCATTTGCAATGGTTGTAAATCTCATTTCATACGCATATGATGAATAACCATCAATGGTGTTATTTATATTAAAGGCATGTCACCACAACACATGTAAAGCTATTTTTTATTTATTGTTCATCTCTCTACTGAAGTTTTTTAGTTTTAAAATACTAAGAAGATTACCTGAGGAGCCTTCTTCTTGCTTTCTTTAAACACATTCAGTGAAATATGCATATAACCCTCATAAGGATACCTAAGAGAAAAAGCTCAGGAATACAACATTTCATTATTATTAAGGATCCCTTTCTCATTAATTGGATTTGCTTTTGTAAAAATGTTTCCATTACTATGAAAGTAGCCAGACTTTCAGATTTATGAGCTATTTTTACGTAAGTATTGTCATAAAAGATAAAGCACCTTAATCAATTGCCAGGTAACTCTTCCAGTCTCCTTTCAACACCATGTTAATCTAGCATATTAAATTATTTGGAAATAAGTAATCATATTACCATGAATCTCTTTTATGAAATGAAGAAAATTTATGATATCTTTTAAATAGACATATATGATAAAGTATATAGTTCGGAGATAGCGCAGAAACTGCTTTATCAATTTTGACCAAAAATACATTTAGAGAAAGAAAGGGTTAATCTCTTAGTTTAGAAGCTCAGCCTTCAGTTTGCAAAGAGGTTCCACATGACAGTCCTTTATTAATGACTGCAAATATAGTTCCATAAGGCTCAACTCTGATGGAATTTAGAGCTCAACCTTAAAAAGGAGAAGCTTTCTAAGAATTCTGTTAGAAGTTCAGCTTCAGGTGTGCCCTTGTGGTGCAGGAGGTTAAGGATCTGGCATTGTCACTGCAGTGGCCTAGGCTGCTGCTGTAACACAGGTTCCATCCCTGGCCCTGGGAACTTCCACATACTGCAAATGCAGCAAAACAAAACAAACAAACAAACAAACAAAACCCAAAAACAAACAAACAAAAAAAGTTCAGCTTCAGAGGGAAGGAATAAGACATATTTTCTAATTTTCATTTGTATGTTATTACCCTCTATTTAAAAAGAAAAGAAGGTTAAACCAAATCAAACAAATGATCAAACACAAAATCCTTGGCTTGATGATATATAATCAAAAAGACAATTCTTGGTTCTATGAAATTACCAAAGAAGAATTTTAGGATAGGAAAGTAAAATAAAATATTGGGATTATTAAAGTGGAAAAATGTTCTAATTCTCAAATTTAAAAAAAAGAGAGAAAAAAATGGCAGTTGTGTTTTGTTCTTTGTCTACGGCACTTCCTGTCCTTCGAGAAAATCAAAGAGTATCAAGTAGGGGAGAGAAGAAAAAAAATGAAAATGCCACCAATTTGTCAACAAAGCACTAAATTTTGCAACTCTATTCGGCACTAAAGGTGTTAATGTTAAAAAAATTTTATCCACAACTTGGAAATATGGGAAAAAAAGGGGGTTGGCATGCCTAGCATATTATATGGAGCAATGGCAGAGATTGTCTGGGAAATATACTAAATTAATTTCTTTGTAATTATTGATCAAAAAGCTCATATATAGTGGAGTTGCTTGTTGATTTGTAGAATTTTGTCCCCTCGAGATGCAAATAATTTCTTCCCAGTATTACAGATATTTATGGCCAGTTTTGCTAAACAATTTTATATGTAATTCAGCAATCTTATCCTAACATTTTTCTTTTGTACTGCCTGTGAATACCCTACCTTCTTAAATGCTTTGAACTGGTCACAACATCGTTTTGGTCCTCTCGTTAGTAAATGAATTAAATCTAAGAGACTAAGGGGAAAGCAGTGTTGACTTAAAAAACTATGCACAACCTAAAAGTTGAGAGTATTATTTGGGGCAAAATGAGAACTATAGCCCAGGAGGCAGCATTTCAGATAGCTCTGAAATACCATTCCAAAGGGGGGAATGTTAGCACAGATGTGATTTTGGTGAAGGAGAGGTACATGCAATCACACACACACATTTTTACAGAAGGTTGGTGCTGGTCTCATGAAGGTTCCTGCTAGTCATGAAGAGCAGACATCACCATGGAGGATTTTAGTGTTTTTCCTAAATACAAAGAGATGCAACAATTGGGCTCATAAGATGTTCTCCTGAAAATATCTCTTGGAAAACCTGTTCTGCCAGTTTTCCCAGAGCACAGAGTGCTTCACTCCTGATCTCAAGCCTGCACTCCTTTCAGGGCCTGGTGAGGGTTGGCAGCTGCAGCAGCTCAGGATTCAATTCTTGTAGAGGCAGATGGCAAGTACCAGTCTCCAGTTCACATCAGAAAAGTAAAGGCATTTTCTTACCAGATAGAAAATATGCTGAATAGGAAGATTGATGTATCCAATATTATCTGATGAAACATCTTCTTGCAAATCTAGACTGATTCCATATGGCTCATTTGACAAAAGGGAAAAATATTTAAGGAGTTTCAATTAAAAATGCTGCAAGTTTTTTACGCTTCTCAAATTTTTCTCTGAAAGAGTTATGTTCTAAGAATTCTTTCAGTAAGAAAGTATTTATTTCAAAAAATCTCTAAGAAAAGAATATCTAGAACAATTCAAGGAAGTAATTCCTTGTATTTAAGAATATTTGAACATGAACTGAATTTGAATCTATATATGGTAGAGTATGTTTTGGTGTTTTTATGTTTTTGGTGTATAGAATGGAGATGATGTCAAGAAACTGAAAAACATGTTTTACATATTGAAATTAATAATTTTGCAAATGATTGTGGTTGATTCTGCATGATTTCCAATCATATCACATTTACATGGCTTGAAACATAGTCAAATAAATGAAAATCTGCTGTATTCTAAGGGGAAAATTTGGGTGTAGAAATCATGATTTTAAAATATCAGTCCAAAAGGCCTAAAGTGAAATAATATTTAGAATAACAAAAGATGAGAAAATATTTGTGAAATAGCATTTTTTTTCCAAAAAAAAAAAAAACCCCAAAAACCACCAGAATTTCATTTTTTAAGTTACCCTATTATTCCAAAGAGGAGGTTCTGGAACAACCTTTCCAAAAATTACTTTCAACCAAACCTAAAGTGACAGAATCCCTAATCGTTAGAGCCTCACTTGACTGTTTTATTAAAATTCATTTTTCCACAAAGCAAAACATTAAAATGCAGAGGCTTCCCCTCCGACCCCTTACTTCAAGTAGAGGTGTAACTGGAAAAAATATGGCCACTATAATTGTTGTTATAGCCATTTATAACATTGAATGGACCAGGAATTTGAAAATAACCTTGATGTTTTCAGTCAAAAAGATTAAAAGATAAATTATTTTTTGTAAGATCAAAACTATTGAGATTGAAATTTTCTAGATGAAAGACAGGCCTTTTAGGAGAAGTTATATTTTTCTCTGTCATCTCTGTGGTAAAAGCCTATGCAAAATTCAGGTCCAATACTGTTTCTGAAAGATCTCTCCGATTTCTTCCCCTTCAGAACAGAAGGAATAATCTCAGAAATTGCTATAATGAAATATTTTTCAGTACTTGAAAATATATACTGAGGCCACATGAATGAACATGAGTAAATTGTAAAATCAGAAAGTGAGTTAAATAAAGCAAGGTGCACATTTAATTGTCACAATAATCCTTGTTATTACCATTTTACAGATGGGACCATTGAGTTTAGGGTAAGTCATTTTTCTAAGGTTATTCCAGATTTTAAGTTGTGGAGTATCAAAGCATAAGCAAAAATGTAGGAACATATCTTTATTGTCTTTGGCAGAATATATATATTATATTGGGGTTAGGGAAGGATTTCTTTAAAAATATAAATGCACAATAAAAGAAATGAGAAGAAAAACAAAGATTGGAAAAGCTGTTCTACCATCCTAATAATCAGTGGGATGCATATCAAAATACTGAGACATTGTTTCTCAGTCATCCGACTTGCAAAAATTATTAAGCCCAATGACATCTAGTGTTGGCTTGCAAGTGGGAACAAGAACTCCAGTTCGGTGCTAGAATGGAAATCAGTTGGCAAAAACACTTCAGCAATTAATTGGACAACAGCTAGTATAACTGAACCTTATATACCCAGTGATACAGAAAGTCTGTTTATGTATGAGAGAAAAACTCTTGGCACCTATGGCTAAGGTGATGACTAAGATCAGGTAACTACTATCATTCTTTGTCCCAAAGTAGAAAAATAGAGACAATGTAAGGGAAAAGTAAGTGACATATTAGTCATTCAATTCAACTAAGTATTCAATTGCATAATCTACATCAGTGGAGAAGTTTGATAAAATTCATCTATATGTATCAATATAAAGCAATCTGAAAAATAGTATTAAAATCAGCTTTCAAGTGCTTATATATTACACAATTCATTAAAATTTATAATATTAAACAAAGGCTCAAAAATTGCGTTGATCAAAATTTTGTTTCAAAGTTAAAATAATGGCAGCGCAAAAGGAAGCTTTCCTTGATTTCATTTTTCAGTTCTTCTCCTAAAGGTCCTTCTTTAAAAATAATACGGATTTCTTATTTACATATTCTTTGTGCTAACTTTTGTTATATTAATCTTACATTGAGTATTATCTGTTATTTAATGTGTATTAATACATGTGAGTTATTTGCATCTGTTGATTGAAATACTAATAGAACAGTGAGAAATTGTCAATTTTGCTGAGTCAGATTTGACTAGTGATAATAGGACTTATTAACTGATTGCAGGGGTGTGTGAGAAACAAACAAAAGTCAATAATGATTTTAAGATTTTGCGTAAACAATTTATTTTAAATTTGGGACTATTTACTGAAAATAGAAACCCACTCATGTAGAGACAGGTTTTTGCGGGACAATCAGTTGGTTTTGCATGCTTTAAGTGTGATGGCTGTTAGACATCCAGTGAAGTGTGCTCTGGGCTGTCCTATATACCTGTCTGGAATTGAAGGTGGGTGTTTCATGTAGGTATAGATTTGGAAGTCATGATCATTTAGTAGGTACTTAAAGTCATGAGATGGCTTCATTCACCTAGCAAGGGATAAACATGCGGTTTTAAAGGGAAAAAGGTTTAAAGAAGAGAGCACTGTGATAGTAAGAAAAGCAGAAAAGTTTACTATCTCAGAAGTCAAGTGAAGGAAATGTTTCCAACAGGAGTGATTATGATTAATTTATTCAAGTAATGCTGAGAAGATGAATAATTGAATACTAGATTGGGTAAGGTGGAGGTTGTCGGTGACATTGAGTAGAGGAGAATGGTAGAGATAAAGTCCTGATTGAAAGTGGAAAGTGCCGCTGGGAAAGTCCTTTGAAATTTCTCCCTTTTGGATTACAATCCTCATAACTTTAGACTGGAAAAAGTAAGTTGGTCCCCTTTGATTTTTTTCCTTCAGAGATATTTTTGTGAATTCTCAGAAGAAATTTTCTGCAGTTCTCTGCAATCCCTGCGTTCTGTCTAGATGCCTTCTCAGAGGATCTTTCCCTTATTAAAGATGTTATTTGAGGCATTGTTAGCTCCAGCAGAAGGCACTTCTCTACTTGGCAGCAATTTGGCACCTTTCTCAGTGTGGCAAGGGGTTCATAAGCACAGCTCTTCTGATCCTGGCTCTTGACGTCTTTACGCTGAAAATCTCACAGCTCCATTGCACCCCTGGGATTTACTGGGTTCGAATTTGGGTCATTTCTAGAACTGCTCTTTCCTTTGTAGCAGTTTTCTTTTATGTGTATTTTAGGCTTTAGGTTCTCTGCATTTTTCCCTCCATTATTTCCATCCATTCTGCTTTCTGTATTCATGGGACTTATCAAAATGAAATTCACTGAAACTGTATTTCTTTGTTATTCTGTATTGTTACTAATTTATTTCTATTTCTATTATATTTCCTGGCATTTAGAGGAATTTGGCTAGAGGGGAGAAAATACCAAATTCTCCTTTAATTTTTTTTTAAATAGGCATGTTTTTATGAAATCTTGACTTATAAAATAGATACAATTATAATTATTGTGATGAGTAGAGTATATCTGAAGCCTTTAATCCTAGTCAAAAACAATGTAAGGGAAATAGATGAATTCACTTGTCTGAAAAATAACCCTTACTGCTGCCAAACCAACATTTATTTCGATTGTTATTGAGAAGTCAGTGGGGCCTGAATAGAATTATTGCATTGAATATGAGAAGCAATATTGTAAGATGCAATTCTGATTATAGAAATTATAATTAATATTGATGATGCATAAAAAGGGAAAATTTTGTTAGTTCTCTAATCAGGTCACTGTTAAAGCACATGCTCAAAAGATATGCCATGACGGTTAGAAAAACATTTAATAGCCTAGAATTATTTCAAATATTTTACAATAATATCTGTTATTCATGAGGAAAGTCAACACACAATACAAAGACAAACTTGTTTTATTATATCAAATACTAAGTATGTAAAAGGGGGTTATATTTTTTGTGCTTGAGTAAAAACAAAATAGAAGTCTTAAAATATAAAAAATATAAAATGGTAACTTATATAAAATATAAATATAAATATAAAATATAAAAAATGTAAAATGGTAACTTTTATATGATATCCTTTGATTCTCACAACTCTTTAAGATGCATCAAATATGACTTCTCAGAAGAGAACTCTCATTTTTATAGAGAACTAAGACAAAGAGCATTTCAATTGATCTGGAATCACACAGAACTTTTTACTGGTGGCAGAAATAAGTTCTGAAGCATGGAAGTCTAGCTCCAGATTCCATGCTCTTCTTTGAGAGAATGTAGGAAGATTCTTCAAATATATTTTTCTTTTATATTTCTCAGCAACAAGATTTACCAAAATAGAACAAAAGAGAGTAATTAATGCTTAACTAAGTGATAAGTAATAGGAGAAAGTATAATCATTTAAAATTTATTTGTGTATTGAAACACAGAAGAATCATATGCCTAAGGGGATATTTTCAGTGTTTCTATGGAACCTCTAGTTGTTTATCTTGGAGAAACTATGAGAAAATGGGACAGTTGTTATTATTGAGAGACTGGAGAGAACTCAGTGCCCTTCTTCTTTTAACAAATAATCAACAAAATAAAAAACTATAAACTAAGAACATGAAGAATTTGACCAAAATCTCGATTTCTTATAGAAATGTTTGGCACTTACAGAAGAACATAACATACATGAAGCGTCATTGTAAATGCACTAAGAAAAATAATGTCAATCAAAGAAAATGATTTTAATTTCATTTATTTTGCATATAATACTATTGATATGTGGACCAGAGGAGCACTTTACCTCATGTGTTATATATCTTGAATTTTGTAAGCTATTTAACTAAAGAAGTTATGGTTATTTTGGGGGTCATGATAAAAAATTATGGCTTGTGTTGATAGTTGTTTAATATATTTGTATTTGATCAAATATAAACTATATGATGGGTGAATTAGGAAATTTGTAGGGATCCTTCACTTGTCAACATTTTTATAGATATATTAGAGGAAAAAGATTTTCATGTTTACTTAATTTGCATTTGATCATTCATGTAAGAAGAAATGAAGAATTGGTGCTTTTAGGGAAGTGTGTGGAGAGTAAGTGGTGCCAAGAGGCCAAATCCGACCCATTTATGAGGCATGTCTATCCTCTGTGGTCTGGGATGGAGGTTCGAATGACCCTATTTAAGAGTCAGTACTGGAGTCCCTGTTGTGGTGCAGCAGAAACAAATCCAACTAGTATCCATGAGGATGCAGATTTGATCCCTGGCCTCGCTTGGTGGGTTGTGGATCCAGCGTTGCTGTGAGCTGTGGTCACAGATGTGGCTCGGACCCAGCGTTGCTGTGACCATGGCTATGGTGTAGGCCACAGCTGTAGCTCCAATTCGACCCCTAGCCTGGGAACTTCCATATGCTGCAGGTGTTGCCCTAAAAAAAAAAGTTAGTACAACTGTGCAGCTTAAAACTGGAGGGTCCTGCTGTATGCTGTGTGAAGAAACGTGGGAAAGGAAACAAAACTTACCACCCAAGGAATCTGGTGGCCATTGATAGTGGAGGCCAGATATACAGGGAATATATCTCAGAGACATAGAAAGTCCCAGTTTTTTAGTAGCAGGAAGAAATCTTATTTCAATAGTGGAGAATCTGCAGTGGGTGATAGAGTGAAAATAAAGGTGGCAGGTGTTTTTTTATCCAAGAATCTGGAAGCAGGTAGCAAGATCTTAGCTTTGGGATCAATTTCTGGCACCAAAGATGGTTTCTTCATAAATCTTATTTGTCATAGAAATTCAACTCACTGTTTTCTTCTCTCTAGGGTAGAAACAATGTATTTTTTCCCTCCTGGTGTTGCTATTGTCTCAACCATAAAATCAAATGTATTTTCTTAGTAACTTCTTTTCTTAAAATCTCTAAGATTATTAGAACATAGCTTAGCCCTCCTTTACAAATATTTTGCAGCTAATTATCATTATTCTGGCTCTAACACACTAAATGTGTGACCTTAGACAAGCTACTAACTACATTTTGCCATGGTTTCCTTTTCTCTGAAACAGGCATTGGGAAAATACGAACCTTTTTTTTGTGCATGTAAGGTGTTGACTAAATAAATTGATTCATGTTAACTGCATGAATCAATGTGTGGAGGCTGGCTGGCACTTTGATTTTAGCCCAGTGATACCTATGTCAATTTTCTGACCTACCTAATTATAAGAAAATAAATTTGCATTAGTACTCAATTTGTACTAATTTATTACAACAGCAATAGAAAGCTGCTGTAGCTATGTTACCTATTATTATTTTGGAAAAGATTTACAAAAATAGCAAACATTGGAGGCATTAAAAATCTTAAAATGTTCGTATTCTGTCCCTTGCCTACTGCCACAGAATGATCCTGTAGTGGTTTGAGCCTGGGATTTGAAGTGAGATGAGGGTTCATGTTCTGGTTGTGTCTCTTATGCAGTGTATAGCTTTGAGAAAGTCACAATCTCTCTGAGCTTCATTCCCCTCATCTTTCAAATTGTAGTAAGAAATTTACCTGTACTAAAGAAAATGTTTTTAAATGGTTCATATTTACCAACATGTAATAGGCACACAATAAATCATAGCTATGTTTGTCATTGTTGCTTCTAGAAATTCTAAAACAGATGCTGTTTAAATAGCTTTTTAAATAACTTTTTTTTTAATGCTTCATGTTAGATCTTTGACAGGTAGTGTACTCCAATATTTTTGGGGAAACTATGGTTAGCAAAGTGTTTGTCTACCCTTAAGACTAACCCTTCTTTTTCATAGTCGATATGGGCTAACACAGGTACCTTCTTACTATTAATTGTTTATTCCTAAAGCCATGAAGATGCAACTCAGTCCTCCCTCTCTCTTCTAAAAAAGTCCTGATTCCTGGCTGGTGTATTCTCATCCCCAGGGACTGATGTGTGGAAGAGAACCAGCTGTGACATGGTCTATTGAACACGTTCTCTCAGACAAAGGACAAGTTTGTAACTGAGAGCAACTACAGATTTATTCCTCTTCCTCAGAATGGACAAAGTTATTAACTTACATTTCACATTCCTATTTACCGCAGATTCTTTATTAAAAGTTAAAAGGTGGAAAAATGAATTTCCAAAAGTTTCAAACACGTCTTAGGTAGTGCCTGTTAATGTATGACTAATGAACACAATCATGGAACTAGTTAGTCAGTACATGATTTTCATCCTCCTAAAAAACATAAATGAATCTTGGAATCTCTTCAGATTTTTTAATCGGGTAAAATTAGTTCCTTTCTTTTAGATATTCTGATATAATTAGGATGACATGCTTACACAATGCAGGGGATGCTGTTCTTTGTGCTTCATTTCAGCCTCATTTACTTTTGATCATTTTAAAAATTTTAAATAAATTATTCACAACTCCCTCCCCCTCGGCAACCACAAGTCTGTTCTCCATGTCTATGAGTCTGTCTGTTCTGTAATTAGGTTCATTTGTGTCAGATTTTAGATTCCACATATGTGATATCATATGGTATTTATCTTTCTTTTTCTGACTTAGTTCACTTAGCATGAGTCTCTAGTTTCATTCATATTAACTTTTTGTTGTTTCTTTGTTTTCTCTTTGTTACTTTTTAGAGTCCCACCTGTGGCATATGGAAGTTCCCAGGCTAGAGGGCTGAATCAGAGCTGTAGCTGCTGGCCAACGCCTCAGCCACAGCAATGGCGTATCCTTAACCCACTGAGCAAGGCCAGGGATCAAACCCACATCCTCATGGATACAGTTGGGTTTTAACCCACTAAGCCACAATGGGAACTCCCCACATTGATTTTGTTTTAAATTTCATCTACCGCTTGACACTGGTGAGATATTGAGTTGATTACTCATCCTCTTTGGAATTACTTCCTTTATTTGAAAATTGTCATCATAATATCTATTTCACATTATTTTTATATCTTTAAAGGACATGGCATGCAAAATATGTATTCAATAAATATAGGGTTTTTCATTTTCCTCTGTGCCATTTATGGGCATACTTCCCTGATATATACAGCTGCCTAGATTTCTTAGTATCTTCTCCTCACCTTGTTGTCATGGTGCTCTGTCCATCTCTTGGAACATTTTAACACAGAATTTTAGAAAACCAATCTGTGATTTCCTCTATTTTTCTTCAGTTTGGCCATTCTGTTTCCTACTTCTAGGAATTCTCAAAGTTTATTTCCAGGCACCCTAACAAGAAACTGATATCCAAAATCCCCTCAAAGGAAAAAATAATACACTCCTAAATGAGAGAATTGATCAGACCCCAGGGCTTCTGAACCTTTGGAAAATACTGAACAATAAAAACATTCTGTTAAAGTTCTACCCATGGTACTGGAATATATAGAAAAGTTTGCAAATTATACTTTTGCTGGTATTGATTACAAATTGTTGTTCAGCAACCAAATTTCATCTACTGTTCAGATTAGACTCAGTTACCTCCTCTGAAAAATTTATCGTCTCTGATCCAAAAATGTCAGAAAGCGTGTTTCAAGCAAATCATCAGAATCAGCATTAGAACTATAGGGAAACTTTGATTTGTGATTTCCTTAATGAGATTTCCTTCTGAGAATATTAGACCTACATCCCATACTGTAAGCTCTACAACTGTAAATATTTGACCTAGTGAGGGCAGATGAATGAATGAAAAGGACAAACTTGACTTTCTAAACGGTCGTAGATGTGGGACATGGAGAATGAACAGTTTAAGTTTCTCAAATACTTAGAATATATTATTTAGGCTATTCATTTACAAAGGGTAACTGTAATGTTTAAAAAGTGACATGATTAGTATCTTAGAACAAATTTCTGTCACTGAATCAAGCACTCCCGGGGCATTCTAGAATTGTCCTTCTGTTAAGAGTTGTCCATATTTCCTTATACTTATGAGTAGATATTATACTCATTAGACTCTACTGATATTATGTGATCTTAAAAAAGTATAATATACAGTCAGTATTTTAAAGAACATAGAAAGTTAAAGAGCAGATGCCACAAGAGAAATACCACAAGTTCAACAAACACTTCTCTGAGGAGGTGAAGCTTGAATTGAATTTGCAAATGAGCAAGATTTAAAAATGGAGCAGGGATAGTATTTATATTGAGGGGATGGGGTGCATAAAAGTTGAAAACAATATTGCTCTTTTGTACTTTCTGGCTTCATTGACAGGTTTTGAGAATCAAAGGCAGTAGTTTTACTTTAAGAAAAGGTAGAGAGCTGTTTAGTAATATATCTAAAGTCAGGTATCTAAAATGACTGATTTTAGGTGCTGTCTTTCCAGTTGAATTACGTTCCATCCATGGATGGACATTTTTGTGTGTATTTGATATTTTAAGAAGTAAATATGCCAGAATTATAGTAGGTGTTTAGATGGGGCAAAAATTTAAAGTTAGGACAAAAGTTAGCTATAGCAATAATCAGGGTGTGGATGTAAGTGATTTTTTGACATTTTTAAATTTTTTTAATTTTATTTTTTATTTTTAAAGTTCTATTGGAGTATAGTTGATTTATAAGGTTGTGATAATTTCTGCTGTACAACAGTAATTCAGTTATACCTATACACATATCCATTCTCTTTTGGATTCTTTTACTTTAAAAAGCACTGCTTATTCAGCTACTGATAAAATTGACTTTGCTAAAAATGGCGCCTAAACTCAATATATCATAAAAAAATTAGAACATGGTGCAATGTAAAAATTTTTTAAAAGCCCTTTCTTTTTACCTTTTTTTTTGACATAAAGGAAGCTTGTACCTATTTTTGGATAATCAATGTATATTTATTTTAAGAGGTTTCATATTTTTAAAATAGCATTGGATTAAATGAATTAAATGTAGACAAAATAAAGATATTCGTTAAATTAGCTATTCAGACTTTTGTGTGATTGAAACAGATTTTGCAGCTAGAAAATTTTATATGTAATATATTTTATAATTGCCAAGCTTAAGTCACATGTAGTGAAAACTGATTTACTCTTTTAATATATATTTTAAACATTTTAAATAAAGTAAAATCTCCAACTCACTCAAAATTTGAAATAAATCATACTTACTATAACATGGGTCATTACTATAGCATTTTTATTCTCTACAGATAATCTTAGTCCTATAATTTATTTATAAGGGATTAAATTATGGTATTATATATTATGTCATATATAATGTCCTGGAAATGTATTATATACATATATAAATTATATATTATGTCATATATATTATGTCCTGGAAATTTCAGGACATATTAGTGTCTATATAACTTTTTTTAGTAAAGTTAATATTTTAAATATAAAACTAAGGGCTTAAATTTTTTAAATCTTCCTATAAACAATCTTACAAGCAAGCAAATATGCAATGTCAAGAGGCAAAGATTACAAAGGAAAAGATGGTATTGATTTGAATCTTCAAAATTTTAAAACTTTCATGTGACTAGAAAGGTCAGAAAGATTATGTTTGATATCAAGTATATTAAGACATTAGATATAAGAAAACATTGGTTAAACCATTATGTATTTCTTTTGTTTTCAGTATTTAAGTAAAGAAAGAATAATGTGTATCTTGCTTAAAGTCATGATTTATTGTCATCAAATTGCAAACACATTTCTCTGCTTGAATGTAGCTTAGAATGGACACTAAGATATGGTTGGGAGGGTTTGTGTTCAGCATTTACATTTAGAAACTTGATGGATCTGTAGGAAGATTATTACTATATTAATCTATCAACACTATTGTCTGAGGCAAGTGTTGGAGATAATCACAATGCAATTGCTGGAACAGTTCTGATATATTAAGTAAAATTAAACCTCTTTTACCCAAATGTTGTTTGTTGTTCCTTCATCCTGAACAACATAAAAATGCCTAAATACTTTAAAGATGTATGTATACTCCAGTTTATAAATCAGTATCATCATGTGTCTGAATTCATACCTGTCAGAGGGACAACCAGGGAGGTACAGAAGTCCCAACTTAGATTATTTTTATGTATGGGCTTTTACTGCTTGCTGGCTCTGTTACATAGGACAGATCAACAGGAGTACAATATGCTCAGTAATAACAAATGAATTTCACAGAGCTATTTTTAGTGGTAAAAATGAGTTTGTATTAAGAAGTCATAAAAGGTTGCAATCTCTTTAAGAACTTGGTACCACTTGCAAAAAATATACAAGACACGGAGAATGGAAGGAATAGATGTCCACATCATTGAATATATTTAAAGGTCATCTCTGAAGTTGTTTTTGTTTTTAAAATAGCAAATATAATGTTTTTATAATTGTAGGTGACAGTTATAACTTTGCAATACCAATACTACTATGCCAGAAACAGTATTTCTCTTTTATCATAAAGACAAAACTTTTGACACAAAAAAGAACTGGGGAGGGGGCAGGCTATATAATTTATTCTCTAAATTGGGACAATTTTGAGAGTGGAAGGGTAAATAAATAACAATGCCAGGACAAAAGAAGTACAACAGAACTGTCCCAGAAAAAACCTGTTCCAATTTTCTTTTTTATAGATGATTTATGAATTCCGAGGAATTTGCGTGATTTATCAGCATCACCTGACACATTCATAGTAGAGCTAAAAGTAATAATAAGACCTCAGTTTTCCGGCACACAGTCGAGTTTCTGGGAGCTCATAGTAGACACCATGAGTTGATGAGAATTAAAACATGTCATAGCAAAGAATTCTCAAAATATTTTATCTACTTAAATCATTATTTTAAGGTTAAAGTTTTTTTCTCATTAACATCACAAAAGAAAGTACAGGGTGTCCTATTTTGCATGGTTGTTAGGTGCACAAATTTCAGTTATCATGGTTTAGTTAAGTAATACCAGTCCTTCAGTAAGGTCCAAATTTCCATTACTACAGTATAATGCATAAAGTACATATTTATCTAGTAGCTCTTCAGTCCACAAGTTATAACAGACCCATATCATCATCAGTGATCCATCATATCACTTTATTCAAAGGCTATCAGTGATTGTCACTGTGTATTTCTTATTTAGTTTGTATACAGAGAACAAAACATGCAGTTGTATTTTACCTCCTTTTCTCCCAGTAATAAACCCGCTGGACATTTTACAAAAATTAATAATCAAAAGTGGGAGTTAGCCAATAAAAAGTGGCTCCAAAGAAACAAAATAACACTGGAAGTGAAACTGGAGTTGAATGAAAATAGAGAAGAAACGGTTGGCTCGGCATATTGATACTGACGCCTTTGGAAAGACTAGATGTGTAGCCACCAGGATTTAATGAAGGTGACTTTATCAACATAAATGAGAAAAGTTATCTTGATGAAATGATGACAGTGTCGCAGAGGAAGTGACACAAGCAAAAACTTCACGTTGAAGAAACATTTGGAGAATTTCATGGCATTGAAAATGCGAACAACATGATGTTGGAGCTGATTCAAACTTATGAAGGAAGAGGACAGTTCGCCAAGTGATAGAGAGAGATGCAAAGGTCCTCAATCTACTCTTGATAAGTTTTTACATTTAAAAAAAGTTTAATTCTCAGTGTTTCCAGTGTTCTCAATTATAGAGCATAAAATAAATACCAGATTTTTTTCATTTCTATAACTGACATTAACAGAGATTTTATTTTATTTTATTTCATTTTATTTTTGCTTTTTTTGGCCATACCTGCGGCATAAGGAAGGAAGTTCCTGGGCTTGGAGTCGAATGGGGGCTGCAGCTGCCTGCCTGCACCGCAGCCAATAGCAACGTGGGATCCAAGCTGCACCTGTGACCTACATCACAGCTCATAGCAACATGAGATCACTAACCCACTGAGGGAGGTCAGGGATCGAACCTGCCTCCTCGTGGATACCAGTCCTGTTCATAACCCACTGAGTCACAGCGGGAACTCTGGAAATTTTAATGTTTTAAAAATTTGTAAAGATCCTGGAACAATCATGGTTTTTCCCATCAGTTATTAAGTTCTCTTTATGTGCTTTCAGTTTGCTCATTTATATCACAGCCTCATGATAGCATACAAAGTGGGGATTTCTTGTAATATACAGCATATTTAACCAGATTTTTTTTTTCTTTTTAGGGTATGACTTGTTTCTATCACATTGACAATTTTTCTAAATTTAAATTTTGATGTAATTTGGAACTCACCAAAAAGCCCCAATAGTAAAAGAGACTCCCAAATAGCCCTTATCCGTAATCACAAATCCTGTATATTTTGCTCTATTTACTTCATCATTTTATTTTCTTGCTTGTCTCCCTCCTTCTGTCTCCCTCCCTCTCTCCCTTCTTTATTTTTCTTGATCTTGCCACTTTGAACCTTATAAGCTAGTTTGTTTCCTTGATTAGAGTTAGTCCAATGTTTCCTCATGCTTATACCGGGCATGTGTGTATTTTGGCACAAACACATGAAAGTAAGGCTGTTCTTTTTAGTGAATCTTATAATTTAATCCCATTACTGATGATGGCAGCTTCAGTTACTTGGTTGAAGTGGTTTCTGCTAGGCTTTTCCATGTTAAAATCACAATCACTACTTTTGGCATATAATTTACATTTCCAGGAAGGTATTTTAAGATTTGTAAAATCTAGAGCCACACCTGTGGCATGTGGAGGTTCCCAGGCTAGAGGTTGAATCAGAGTTGTAGCTGCTGGCCTACATTACAGCCACAGCGATGCCAAATCTGAACCACATCTGTGACCTACACCACAGTTCACACAACACTGGATCCTTAACCCACTGAGTGAGGCCAGGGTAGAACCTACATCCTCATGGATCCTAGTCAGATTCTTTTCTGCTGAGCCATGACAGAAATTCCTCTAGTCCCTTGTGATGCAACATGATGGAAGATGCATGTGCACACGTGTGTGTGTGTGTGTGACTGTCACTTTTCTGTACAGTAGAAAATTGACAGAACACTGTAAACCAACTATAATGGAAAAAAGAAAAACAATTAAATAAAAAAATATTTGTAACGTCTTACTTCCTATGAAAGATGAGTTAACCTACTAGCGTTACCATCCATTAATAGTGCAATTTGGGGGTTTTAAGTATAGGTAAGACTAAGGGGTAAAAAGGGTTGGAACATAAATTGGTGCCACCTTTCTCTGAGTAATTTGATAGCAAGTACTAGAAATTTAAAAACTTAAATAACCAGTAATTCCTTTTGTGGACATTTGTCCTAGTGAAATAATCATTGATCCATTTATCTCAGTTCTACTTAAAATTGTGAAATTTATAAAATAAGTAATGTGTGAGTAAGAATTATTAAATATAGTGCTATAGAATATTAGACAGCTATTTAAAATTATATGCTTGAAAAATATTTATCATTAACTATTATACTTTAAATGGGAATTTATTCATTGTTAATGTAGCTATTTTAAGGAATGGAAAAGCTCTTACTACTATTTTTATTTCTCAGTTAAATGACTTCGCTTTGTTTTATTTTCCAGTATCATCGTATTTCATAACATGTACCTTGTCTCTCTACTTTCTGCAATTCTCATTTGTATTGCCAAAATTTGTACTTCTACCTTTTACTGAATGTCTTTTCATTCTTGGCACTCTATGATCTTCTTTGAATTTGCTGCACTTTTTTTTTCCACACCATCATGACTTTGCATATGCTCATAACTCCTACCTCTCCTAAGTTCCATTCAAAAGCAGGCTGTCCTGGGACAAAATTTTTTTTTGTAAAATTTATTTTCTTGGAGTATGGTTGACTTAACAGTGTTGTATTAGTTTCAGGTATACAGCAAAGTGAATCAGTCATACATATAAATATATCCTTTCATTTTTCCCATGTAGGTTATTATAAACTATTGAGTAGAATTTCCTGTGCTATACAGTTTGTTTTCATTAATCATCTATTATATACAGTCGTGTGTATATGTTATTATCACCCTCCCAGTTCTTCCCTCCCTCAATGGTTTCACCTATGGTAACCATAAGATTAGTTTTGAAATCTGTGAGTTTGTTTCTGTTTTATAAATAAGTTCTTTGGTATCATTTTTTAGATCCCATATATAAGTGATAACACATGATATTTGTCTTTCTTTGTCTAGCTTACTTCACTCAGGATGATGATACTTGACTGTCTTTGCTTCATTGTTTCATATATTCATGATCTACTACAGCATATACACACCTTTATATGCAGTGCTTATATATTGCATGTTTATTTCTACATATGTTGAGACCCTCCAAATTTTCTTTCTTTTTATCTCCAGCAAATTACATAGAAGTTGATTGATACACCATCCATTTAGAAAATTCTTAGACTATTAATTAATTGGCAAAATTATGGTGAGATTTATTCACAAAGCTGACTCTTTGGACTCACCAAAAATTACATAGCAGCTGTTTTTAAAAATAAATGTGATTTAGTTATACTATTTTTCTATTTTTTAATTTATTTATTTTCTTTTTTACTAGAGTGTAGTTGATTTACAGCGCTGTGTTACTTTCTGCTGTACTTCGTAGTGACCCAGTCATACATATATACATTCTTTTGTTCATACTATCTTCCATCATGTTCTACCCTCAGAGACTGAATATAGTTTCCTGTGCTGTACAGCAGGATCTCATTGCTTTTCCATTCTAAATGTAATAGTTTGCACCTACCAACCCCAAACTCTGTCTATCCCACTTCCTCCCCACTGGCAACCACAAGTCTGCTCTCCCTGTCCATGATCCGTTTCTGTTTTTTAGATAGGATCATTTGTACAGTATTTTAGATTCCATGTGTAAGTGATATCATGTGGTATTTGTCTTTCTCTTTCTGACTTCACTTATTTTGAGAATCTCTAGTTGCATCCAAATTGTTGCAAATGGCATTATTTTGTATTTTTATGGCTGAGTAGCATTCCATTGTATATATGTACCGCATTTTCTTAATCCATTCATCCATCGATAGACATTTAGGTTGTTTCCATATCTTGGCTACTATGAATAGTGCTGCAGTGAACAGAGGGGTGCATGTATCTTTTTCAATGAAAGTTTTGTCTGGGTATATGCCTAGGAGTGAGATTGCTGGATCATATGGTAGTTCTATTTTTAGTTTTTTGAGGACCATCCACACTGTTTTCCACAGTAGTTGTACCAGTTTAAATTCCTACCAACAGTGAAGGAGGGTCCCCTTTTCTCCGTACCTTCTCTAGCGTTTGTTATCTGTTGACTTGTTAATGATGGCCATTCTGACTGATGTGAGGAAATACCTCACTGTAGTTTTGATTTGCATTTCTCTAATAATTAGTGATGTTGAGCATTTTTTCATGTGCCTACACTTTTTAATATAATAGATTTTGGAAGGTTTCAGGAAGTTATTTTTTATTCTGATTCCTTGCTAGATTTATACTGAGCTTTTAGAGTTTCACGCTTTCTTGAACCAGAATATGTCCAATACAATAAAAATGTTTTAATCACTTACAATGTGCTTCATAAAATGCTAGAGGTTGGGTGATGAAAGAGAGTATTTCCCTGACTTTATAACATAACAAATATCCGAGAATTATTTGCCCTCCATAGTAATGCATAGCTACTAATACTAATAGGTAGAAAGGAAAGGAGGATAACGAAAGAGACAAAGGAGGTTGGAGTATGAGGTAATTATCATATTTCTAGAGCTCTGTAATTTTGCCGAGCAAGAATGTGTCAACTAACCTAGTGACCTCTTTATTTTGTGTCCTGTTACTCATGTCATCTCTCTGGAGGATAATCAGAACAAGATTATTTGTCTTGTCCCTTGAGCCCAACTAGGAGCCATAATGTTGAATAATGCAAGATGACCCTGAGTCTCTAAGAAAAATACATGAAAAAGATTGTACAGTAGTTTAATAAGAGTTTAAAGAGGGCTTTAACTGTTAAGTTTGGCATTCCCTTGTGACTTGGTGGGTTAAGGATCTAGCATTGTCACTCCTGTGGCTTGGGTCGCTGCTGTGACTTGGATTGGGTCCTTGACCTGGAAATTTTTATATGTCACAGGTGCAGCCAAAAAAAAAAAAAAAAGCTTAAAGAAAACGCATTAGGTATTAGAGATATTAGGGAAATTTAAATTTAGTATATTTATTGCCTAACTGTGAAATCCATTTTTGTTTCAAGAGAATGACATATTCAAAAATACATAAATAACGACCACTAAGTTAACTATATACATTGATGTAACTGGAATCAGAAACATAATATTAGGTCTAAAATGGAAGGCTATGTTTTCAGTTGGCCTTTTTTTCAGAAAATAGTATGTCCTTCCATACTGAAAAATTAAATTTGCACTTGGATGTAAGAAGATAAAAAAGATACATCATGAACATTTTCCAGTGAGTGATGGCATAATTTTCCTTGTAAATATTTTTGAAAGCTTTCTGTTTTAAAAATACATGTATGAGTGTCCTCTACTTTTGAAGATGACATTAGGGGAGGTTTTTCATTCTTTTTTTTTTCTTCTAAAGTGTGGAGGTGGTTGGAAAGGCTAATTTAGGATAAGACACCCTGGCGTTCCAATCAGCTTACTTCCTGCAGCAGTCAGTTTCTGTAGGTACCACAGCCCTTTGAAGTCCTATTATCTGAGCTCACAGGCCTCTGACTTAAAATAGGAAGTGCTTTATGAGATGACTGTACATTGGTTGACCTCCTTCCCTCAAGCTTACTGGTACCTCCAGGAATCCTTCCACTGGGCCTAGGAGGTCAAGTATAGAAATGTATCCAAAATATTTGAAACCTCCTTGATTCCATTGTTCAGTAGTTTCTTTCTTTCTTTCTTTCTTTTTTTTAAAGCAGCAAAACTCTTTAAAAAATTAGTGGGAAATTATATTTATAAAAGTGTTAAAATGGAGTAGTTCTATTTGAAGAACAGGTGGAATTTCTATCTCTTCTCTCACAGCCTTCCCCTTGGCATTTCAATAGCTCAGGTCTCATTCATCTTATAAAATGAAATATGCTTAAATTATTTCTCTCATCTCCTACTGACAATGGCAGGTTAAATTAACCTCCTTAATACACACAGATCCAATAATTAATCCATATGTAAGTTTTAGAATGAGAAGTCTGGTGCCATTTGCTGTTCTTTTTCTGCCATAGCTTCTTATAGGAAAGTGATAAAGATATTTTTTGCGATTATTAAAATAAAGTGACATATTCCACTTCCAGCAATAGCATAATAACTGTATCCAGACTTGTCGTTTATTAAAAATACCAAAGAATCTGAACAAGATAAATGAAAATTGTTTTCAGATACTGAACAAGAAGCAGCACAGTGCTGTAACCCTTAAAGGAAGGAAAATGTAAAAATTAAACAAAAGCTGAGATGACCGAGAGAAGGCTTGTATTAGAGGAAAAACTTCAACATATAGTAAAATGATGCCGAGTGGAACTCATTCTACAGAAATGTTCAAAATTGGAATCAATACCTTTTTTCCATTAAATTTTATTAAAGTTACCTGCTGGTTTAAAGCCAAACAAATATAGTAACACCATTATTAGGTTGTATAGATGTAAAATATATGAAAACAATAACACAAAGGCCAGAAGTCAAATGGAATGTTACTTGGAAAATGCTTAATTTTTATGTGATGAGATTATATTGTAATTCCTAGAGCAGCCACTAAAAATATGATGAAAAGAAATATGGCTAAAAAGCTAGTAGATAAATTAGAATGGAATACCAAAACCATTTGATTCAACTAAAAGAAGACTAGAAATGAAAAAAACAACAACAACAAAAAAAAGTGGGGCAAATAGATGTTGACTAATATGATGATATATTTTAAACCCATATTGATAATTATATTAAATATAAATAGGCTAAAGTCTCCGAATAAAACACAGAGAGTATTAGACTGGATAAAAAGACCCAATTACATGCTTTCTGTGATAAATTTTAAATATATAACCATATTTTTGAGTGCTGATTAGTAATTTTAATATCAAAGTAAACTGCAAGAAAAGAGGTATCACTTAGAGATAGAGACATTTCATCATGACAAAAGAGTTAATCAGGAAAACATGACAATCACAAATGTGTGTATGCTCTGAATAATGGACCTTCAATTTTAATGAAGCTGAAACTGATAGAATTAATGAAAATGATAGACAAAATAGATGAATTTTGTACCACTCTCTTCATAATTAATAAAACATTAAACAAAAAATAATATAGAAATATAAATAACACTGTCAACAATCTTGACTCTAATTAATACATCTAACAACTCCATATTAGACATTATTTTCAAGTTCAAATGGGATTCTTGTCAAAATAAACCATAAACTGGGTAATAAAACATGATTCAGTAAATTTTAGAAGGCTGAAATCTTACAGCCTATATTTTATAATGTAAACATAAATAAATTATAAATCAATAACAATAAAATAGCTTGGAGACTAGTTACCGTCTGTGCCCACACAAAGATATTACGTTATTTTTGACTATATTCTCCACTGGAATTTTGTACCTCTTAATCTCCCTCACCTACTTCAATATTTGGAATATAAGCTACATATTTCTAAATAATCCAGGGATCAAGAAGATGTCACAAATAAAATTAGGAATATTTTAAATTTACTAGTAATGATTATATATCATGTAAAAATGTATAGATGCAGTTAAATCTATATTTAGAAGGGAATTCAGAGCTTTAAATACTAATACTAGAAAATAAGAAACATTTAAAATCTGTATTTCTACCTAAAGGGCAAGTTAGACATAATGAATTAGGAAAGAAATAATAAAGTTGTAAGAAATCAATGAAATGAAAACAAAGTAGTATTAGCAACTCTAAAAGTTGTCTCTGTTAAACATAATAATAAAATTATAATAAACATGATTATAAAAAATAGAAAGAAATCACAAGTTATCAATATGTGGAATAAAAAATTTATTACTGGAAAATCACCATATAGTAAAAAAAAAAAAAAGAGTGACATGAATAACTTCATGTCAATAAACTTGATGAATTCCTTGGAAATACATGATGAATCAAATATGAGCAAAGAAATGGAAAGTGTGAATACCTTTGTACCTATTAAAGATATTGAATAGGTATACAAAATCTTACCAAAAAGAAAACTTTAGGGCCAGATGTCTGTATTTGTGAATTCTAGCAAACACTTAAATAAGAAATGATACCAATAATACATAAATTAGTTCAAAAAGTAGAAAGGAGACATCCACCCCACCTCAATTTATGATACCAACAAATCCTGACAGCAGCATTTAACCAAGACATTACAGAAAAATAAAATTATAGATCACTATCCCTCATGACCTTAGATACAAAACTTCTTAACAACATATCAAATCTAGCAATATATACAAAGTTAGTAGTACATTTTAGTGAAGTAGAGTTTATCCTAGAAAGGCAGAGATTTACTAATTGAAAATTAATCAGTGTAGTTCATCACATTTACAAAATAAATTAGATAAAAATATATAGTTTTTCTCAACAAATGCAGGAAAACCATTTGGCAAAACTTGATAACCTTATATATTGAAAAGTCTAAGCAAACTGGGAATAAAGGAACTTTCCTTATTCTGTAGAAGACAACCTCTGAAAAACCTAGAGATAACCTTATACTTAATGGTGAAATATTGAATGATTCTCCTCCTAAACCAGAGGTAAGCAAAGATGTTCACTTTCATTATTTCTATTCAACATTGTATTGGAAATTTCATCTATTACAACAAGGCAGTGAAAGTTAAAGGCAAAAAAAACTTAAAAAGTAAGATTGTTCTTTATTTTTAGATAGTTAAAAAGTCTATACATCAAACCAGAATGCATCTATAAACTACTTCAACTAATAGGGGAATTTATGAAGGCCAAATAATAGAAGATTAACATACAAAATCAATTGCCTTTTTAAATAGTAGGAATAAATTTTGGAAAATAAAATTTTTAAAATTAATTTGCATAGCATCAAAATAAGACATAAAATATTTAGTTGACTCTAAGTTCATATGGAAAAGCAAATGGATCAGAGCATACAAAACAATCTCAAAAAAGTAAAGAGAAAATTTTGAAGAAACACACTACTTGATTTCATTATTTTTTGTAAAGCTACATCATTCAAGTCTCCTTTGTATGAGTTTAAGGATATATAAATAGATCAGGGACTGAAAATTAGACCCACACGTATTTAAAACATTAATTTTCAACAAAAGCCTCAAAGCAATTCGGTAAAAATTGTATTTCAATAATTGGTGCTGGAACAACTATATTAAAACATATCTTGGAGTTCCTGTTGTGGCTCAGTGGGGTTAAGAATCCAGCATAGTGTCCATGAGGATGTGGGTTCAGTCCCTGGCCTTGCTCAGTGGGTTAAGGATCTGGCTTTGCCGCAAGCTGAGGTGTAGGTCAGTTCACAACAGGTGTTCCTGTGGCTGTGGTTTAGGGCCGCAGCTGCAGCTGCAGCTCTGGTTAGACCTCTAGCCTGCGAACATCTATATGCTGCAGGTGTGGCCTTAAAAAAACAAAACAAAAAAAAACACAAAAAAACTTGACTCCTAACTTACATGGTATAGAAACAGTATTTTGAGACAGATTATGAAAACAAATTTCAAGTTAAAACTATGAGACATAGAAAATAAAAAAGACTGCCTTCACAAACTTGGAATAAGCAATTTTATTTCACAAAAGATGAATAACTGTAAAGAAAAAGAAGAGATTCACTATACTTCATCAAAATTAAAAACTTCTGATTATCAAAAGACTTTTCCAAAAAATAAAAATTAAAATCACATACTGAGAGAAAATATTTTCAATACATATATCTTGCAAAGAATTTATATATTGAAACTCTAAAGAATATTAATATATCAATTATAAAATATCAGGAATAAAAGACAATACATTAAGAAAAATACAAAGGAAATACCACTAGATATCCGTAATAATGGCTAAAGTTTAAAGACTAAATACCAAATGCTGGTGATAATTTGAAGCAACCAGAACTCAAACATCTCTGTGCTATGAAGTATAAAAGTGTGTATCTACTTTGGAAAACCGTCAGTTTTTTTTATAAATTTAAATATGTACCTACACAGGAATTCCCGTCTTATTTACTGTATTTACTTACTTATTCTCAAGGAAAATGGAAACATATGTCCATAAAAAGAGTTTTACAAAATAAATATGGCAATTGATATATAATAATTAAAAACAAACAACTGGTTATTTCTAAACAGGTGGGTGAATAAATGAATGTTGTTATATTTACAAAACAGAATACTTCTTAGCTATTAGATATAGGACTACTCATCTATGCAGCATAATAGCTAAATCTTAAAAACAGTATGTTGAACAAGTAATTCAGATAAAAAGAATGCATACTGTATGGTTCTTTTTATGTGAAGTCCCCAAACAGGCAAAACTGATCTATGTTAATAAAAATTAGAAGAGTGCTTATTTACAGGGGGGTCGGATTTGTTTTTAATGGAACATGGCAAGACTTTCTAGGGTGATGGAAATGTTTTATGTCTTCATTTAAGTGATGACTACATAAGTGCATTCATAGGTCAAAATTCTCGGATTGTACAATGTAAATTATGCATTACACTGTGTAAATGTTTTACTTCAGTTGAGAAAGGATAAAATTCAGGAAGGATCATATATTACTTATCAATATAAATAGACTGATTGGAATCTCTTTTTTGAGGTTCTAAATGTAAATATCTTTATATTCTCATCTTTATCAATCTAAAAAGTACTGATTGGAATCTCTTTTTTGAGTTCTATATATAAATATCTTTATATGCTCATCATATCAGACTGCTTAAGTACACTTTAATTTTCTAGCACTCAAACTTTATTCTTAGTATCATAGCAAATCGGATTTCACCTATTGATCAAACTGGAATCTCAATAAAAAATTTGCAAACACGCCTCAATTTTTGCTTCAAATATTGTCTTTAGTACTTATCTGAAAGCAAAAATTTAATAAGTGATCCTCACATCAGGGCCCAGATAATAAAAATTCTGAAAAACATTGGTTATATAATAAGGACCAGATTAAAAATTACTCCTAGTTTGCCTTTTTAAAATATATTTACCATTCTTTTCTTTTCTTTTTTTTTTTGTTATGGCTGCACGTGCAGCATGTGGAAGACCCTAGGCTAGTGGTCTAATTGGAGCTGCATCTGCAATCTACACCACAGCTTGTGATCCTTAACCCACTGGGCAAGGCCAGGGATTGAACCTGCATCCTCATGGATACTAGTTGGATTCTTAATCCACTGAGCCACAGTGTGAACTCCCACATTTACCGTTCTTATTTCAAATTTGTATTGTTCCAGATTACCTTTCTCCACTTTTGGTAATGTTGAAGTATTTATTATATTTAAAGAGTAGAGAAAATAATATGAAAATTCATGTATCTACCACCCAGATTTAAAGATATGGCTTTTTATATTTGCCATATCTGTTGAAATATTTTTTTTCCAAATAAAATGTTACAGGTACCATTCAAGTTCTCTCTGTCCTGCTGTATTTCTATTCCCTTTCCTCTCCTCTCAGGGGTAATTACTATTTAAGGTTTTTATATCCTTAAAAATATAAAATGTGCCTTTTCAACAATATATAGTATAATTTGAGGTGTTTTACAAATATATATGTAAATGTACTTATTCTTTATCTTCCTTCCAATTTTATTTTACATTAAACTATTATACTTTCACCTTAAAATGGGAAAGTAAAAAAAAATTACTCAGAGTAAAACCAAATTGCCATTGATTCTATTTTACCCTGTTCTCCATTTATTATTTAAATTAATATTTATGGGCATAATGAGGAAGAAAAGTAAGAATTATTGAACAACTGTTTTGTGCCAGGGATTGTGCAAAGCATTTTGTTTACATTATCTCATTGTATTTTTAATGCAATGCTATCAACATTAAACATCATTAAGAGTAAAAACTTAAGTTACTGAGGGCGTTGTAAGCAGCTATAGAACTCATTGTCAACTGTCAAAAGGCCTATAATGTGTTTGCACAGAATATTAACATAAAACCACAAATAATACGAATTAATGTATGCAAAATGCTGAAAGAATAGTAATCAAGAAAACAACTCTTAGAATTTAAAGTTGTAAATATTTACTGAGTTCAGGGAGGGATTCATGGATCTACCTCATGTTTGCCTAAAGTGAAACGATAAATTCTCAGTTTTCAACCTGTCTCAAAGTTTTCTGGAAATCCTTCTGAAATTGTCTTGAACAAATATTCTTCCTCCTTAGGACTTATCATACTTTTCAAGCCTCCATTCAACTACCTTTCTTCTTAGACCCGGTAGAAGTTTGACTCACAGAAAGCAGAGATCATCTGCCATGAACTGCTTGTTTCTTTTGCTCTATAAAACATAAAATGTTCATTTTGTGCCTTCCTGCTATTGATTTCTAGGTTGGTCATATGACTTGCTTTGGCTATCATGATACTACATATGATGTGAGCAGAGATTTGAAATGAGCTTGCATGTTTGGGCATTCTCGCCTTTTGCCAAAAGATATACCTGCCTTGTTTAGCCGCTGACCCAAGGAGGCTTAGAAAAATAAAGCAGACCTGGACCCAGTCTGAATGTTGGAGCCAACCCTACCTGTTCATAGCCTAAATCATCTGGAGCCCAGTTAATCCATAGATACAAGAGCCAAAAATAAATGCTTACTTTTATAATGCCACTAAAATGTTCAGGTGGATTGTCCATACAGTGTTATTGTGCCAACAGCCAACTAATTAATGCAGCCCTCCCCCATTTATTATGAACATGATTTTTTCTTGATTCCATTTGCATAAATACTGACAATGAGCTAAGGCATATTATATATATACTCACTGAAATCATTCTCTTGCGTGATAAAGTTCCCTAAATGACTATTAATTAAAACAGCGATCTTGTCCTCAGACTTAATCAGTTCAAAATTCAAGCAATTATTTCTTTTCCTACCACTCTTCCTGACAGTTTCCCCTCCCAATTGATACCATTTAACCTACTGCTCAAGCCAGAGGATAAGGGACATCACTAACTCATTCCTCTTTCCATTTTCAGTTCATCCAGTTATTGACTAAGAGTTTTTATTCTAATTCCTAAATATCTTTAATCTTCCTCCTTTGTCTTCACTGTTTTATTGTAGAATCTTGTTATATATCTTTGATCCTCTTTTCCTCCTGGCCCACTCTGTGTGACCTGCTAAGCATTTCTCTTTATTGGTGCTGTAATCTTCTGAAAACCTGTCTCATCTTTCATTGTCTCTGCTAGTATCATTGGTGCAAGAATATCTTAGTATGGCAAGCTGGTGGTATGTAAGCAACTGAGCCTATTTTTTTGGCTTCATCTTCTGCTACTTTCCCTTTCTTACATTATTTGATCCAGCCGTCAAGAACTACTTATGGAGTTCCTGTCGTGGCGCAGCGGAAACATCCGACTAGAAACCGTGAGGTTGCAGGTTTGGTCCCTGGCCTCACTCAGTGGGTTAAGGATCTGGCGTTGCCCTGAGCTGTGGTGTAGATCACAGATGCGGCTCAGATCTGATGTTGCTGTGGCTGTGGTGTAGGCCAGCAGCTGCAGCTCTGACCTGATCCTTAGCCTGGGAACCTCCATATATTTTGGGTGTGGCCCTTAAAATAGAGACAAAATAAGGATAAAAATCCCATCCCTTTAGGAAGGTTGCTGCTGGGATGAAAATCAGGAAAAAGCAAAACAAACAAACAAAAAAAGAACTACTTACTTTACATGGGTTTTCTGTGCTTCTCTAATGCTTTAAGCTGTTACATACGCTTTGCCTACAACATGGCTCTTAATTATTTGCCTTTTAGTGTGATCAAAATTATTTATTTTTCTGACATCAATTTTCCAATATAATCATCCAAATTCCTATTCTAGGAAGATTCCTCTGAGCAAACCCTCTCTCCTTGCCTATCTTTCATGTGGAGTCAGGATTGCGACCTTTTTATGTTTCCCTATCTACCTTATAATCTGGTTATTGTCTTCCTTATTCTAATTATTGCATTATATTGCATTTGTGTTTTTACTTTGATTTAGTATCGTAACATCTGGAATTCCCTTTTCACTCTGATTTCCATAGTGGTTACAATGATTAGCACATAGTAGGTACCAGGAATGAATACAGAAAAGGAAGAAAGAGGTTAGTAATAAAAAGAGTTGTCAGATTCTTTTTGTAATTTCTTCAAATGATGGTTGTTCACATGCATTTCACGTTGGGCTTCTCCTTACAATTAAATTATCAGAATATTAGAAAAAGAAATTCCTCCTTTTAATGGATTCTCCCATTCTGCTTAAATGTAAAATGTCTAATATTTAGTAAAGTAAATTTTGCTTCAAACAAGTAGATAATTGGTGTAATGATATTGAAAATCCAATGACAGAAAGAGAAATAAATAATTGTGGAGTATTTGTTGTATGTCGGATGGTTTTTTAGGAGAGGCAATTTTTACTTTTACCTTAGAGTTTTTTTCTGACTGAGCCTGAGAATTCAATTGAGATAAGATAGATCAACAGAAGAAAACACACACGTTTATTTAATGTTTTACATGTCATAGGGGCCTTTATAAGGAATGAAGACCCCGAGAAATGGTGAAACCTACTTGCTTTTGTATTAGGTTCAACAAAGAGAAGCAATTGTAGGAAAGTTACTAAGCTATGTGGGAAATCTAAAGAAAGATAAGAATTGTTTTATCAAGTTCTGTTTGTAAAGATTTCTCTATGTCAACTCATCGCTAGTGATAAGAATGTTCCTTTTCTTTAGGTATCCTTCATGTGTGAATTTCATCTTCTTTTAAGAAAAAGAAGGAAGTTCAGAGTGTTTTTCCTTTACTTGCTGTTTTTCAAGTTGCTTTAAGTCAAAAATTGTCAATGTACCAGAAAGGCATATTTTGGGGTGGCGTACTCTGAACTTCACATTGCATATGCTAAATGTGAATAATCCATAAATAATGTAGGATAGTGTGTTAGTCAAGTCCAAATTTAATATAATTTTACAATATAAGAGGAGAATGGAATGGCAAGGTATTGTCCAGATAAAAAAGGGGGGTTGGATTCTATAAAACATAGGAATAGAATACCAGATATAATGAGCAGTCACTACCCTTAAGGCTAAGATAGAATATCCAGTGAAGACCCTTGCCTCCACGGCTGAGATCAGAGCTTTTTGGTGAGAATTCTGCTCATTAAATAACAGAAATTGCTCTGGTGTTGGAACATGCTCGAAATTTGTAGCCTAAAGTGTTAGGAAAAGCTGTTTATGGGGAAGTGTCTTACAGGAAACACTTCTTTATGAAACTGCCTGACAGGGTGCTGTGGAAAGTTACTGGATGCTGCTGGCCACCAGATACTGCATGAGCCCAGTGCTGGCACTATAGGAGCTGGCCATGCAGGAATTACTCATGGTAGACAGACCAGCCCAGAGGCACCACAGAACTAGTGAGCAAATCCTTTCCTCCTGCCAAATCGCTCCAGCATTCTTTATTGATACGTGGCAAAGAAAAATTACTTAAAGGGCCTAGTTCCATTTTTTCAGAGTAAGCAGTTAGGAGTGGATTTGGAGCCCAGAGGCAATAACCTGGTAACTAATACAGTAAATATTACCATCTACTTTTTAAAGCTGAGGACAGCGAGTCTTAGAAAGGCTTAGAAATACTCTAAGCTCCTACATCTTTGGAACCAAGATTATGGTGGGGACTGAAGGATAGAGGTTGGATAAATGACATAAAAGATATTTGATTTCAGATCTCTGGAATGATCCCCAATTGGGAAATGCAATGCCTTCAATAGAAAAGATTAATTTGTTTCTCAGCAAGAATATCCTTTATATTATAGATACCACATTACCCTAAGGTCAAAAACTGCAAATCATTACTATTTATTTTGATTAATAAATATTGTCAGTGTGTAATATTAACTATTCTAAATTAAATTTATATGCCAATTTATTCAACAGAAATTACCGAGTGGTAATTATGTGACATGTTATTTTAATTCTGTGATTTTATTTTATATTATTTGAAAAAAATTGAATTAAAAATCTAAATATCATGTTTTCAACTCCAACTCTAAAACTCAGTTTAATTTTTTATATTAGATGTCATTATTTTATTTTCTAAGTGACAAAACCACAAAAGAAAACAAGCAAAAAAATAAAAATCCTCTCATTTATCAAGGTAGCATCACTTTTTAGAAAGTGAGAGTTGAACCTATTTTGATATCGTATGATGGATGCCTGGAGTTTTTGGTTTTATTTCTCACAAAGTATTAGTTTTAATTTTCTGATACTTAGTTTTGAGAATGTCAGTGTGTTCAGACTAAATGAAGAAGGTCTTATCAGAAATACTCTATAAAAATGTCACAAAATACAATAAATCCCAGAGTACAACATGATAAGTTAGTTTAAAAGTTAAAATCCCTATGGCCAGTTTAAATGCTATTAACTTAATAAGGAAGGTATTGAAGAGTAAAATAATTTTTTTTCTTCAGGGAACCTGTGTATGCTTAATAGATTAGAATTCACTCAAATTTCTTTGAAACACTTGTTTTTCCAAGAGCAACATAAATATTTTGTTATTTATAATTTTTAAAATTAAGATTATTTTCCTTAACCATGGCCATTTTGGTCTCCTTTCTTGGGAGGGGTATAATTTGATTAACAGAAAATAACTGTTAGTTGCACTTGTTCATTTTAAAATCACGACATTAGTAGCAAATGTTCCATTTAGTCAGTCTTTTTGTCACTGTTAAACTGTGAATAAGGTCACTTATAGTTTATATGACTGAGCTAGAATTATCATTTGAATGTATCAGTTCCAAAAGCAATCAGAAGTCTTCTGCATTTTTCCCTCTTCCTAGACTTAGTCTCTGGTTGTATCATTTTAGTAAGTAAAACTTGAGAGCTACAAGAATCTACACAGCCATCTGAGCCTGTGGCATTTGGTGCAATGTATCATTTATACTGCAATATTTAAAATCTATATAAAAGGCATTGGTAACTGTAGCTACTCTGAAAGTAGGCTTTTCTAGAAGTTGAATGACTTCCAAGTATCAACATTTATAGGAGAAGGTAGCATCTAACATTTAGGATCTTGTGAATTATTCTATCATTGATATGATTGCAATAGAATCTAATCCATAAAACTTCACTAGAATCCTTCAGTGTATCTTAAAAATTGGAATTTATGGTAACTGTGCACCAACCTTTAAGAAAAGTGGTTTCCTAAGAAGCCGTATATTTCATCTATATGGGGGATCTATAATATACATAGGATGTGCTTTTGAACTTCTCTTACATTTTAAAAAGCTTTCTCTGTGTCCTTTGTATTTTCACTGACTTTTCAGATCCCAGTAAGATATTACTAATCTTTATTAAGTTTAATTAGACCCCACTGGTTTATTTTTGTTTTTATTTTCATTATTCTAGGAGGTGGATCAAACAAGATACTCCTGTGATCTATGTCAAAGAATGTTCTGTTTTTGTCTAGGAGTTTTCTAATATCTGGCCTTACCTTTCTGTCTTTAATTCATTTTGAGTTTATTTTTGTATATGGTGTTAGAGAATGATACAATTTCATTCTTTTACGTGTAACTGTCCTGTTTTCCCAGGACCACTTATTGAAGAGTCTGTCTTTCCTCCACAGTAAACTATTACATTTAGAGTGGATAAACAATGAGACCCTACTCTATAGCACAGGCTCTTGGGATATAACATGATGGAAGATGATATGAGAAAAATTATTTATATATATGTGTGTGTGTGTGTGTGTATTCTTGGGTCACTTTGCTGTACAGCAGAAATTGGCACAACATTGTAAATCAACTATATTTTAATTTTAAAAAATAATAAAATAATACAAATGAATGTAAAAAAAATCTTTATTAAGAATGGTCTGTAGGAGTTCCTACTGTGACACAGTGGATTAAGAATCAGGGTCATTTCAGAGGCCAGGTTCAATTTTTGGCCCTGGCACAATTGGTTAAAGAATCTGCTCTTGCTGCAGCTGCATTATTGCTACAGCTGCAGCTTGGAACCATTCTCTGGCTTGGGATCTTCCATATGCCATGGGTGTAGCCACTAAAGAAAAGAAAAAGAAAAACGATGATATGCAATTGACCTGGGTGCCTTTATCAAAAACAATTCCATTTCAGTTCTTAAGGCTTAAATTATTTTTGTTTATTCTGTTACTATATGAAATATTAAATTGTATAATTAAACTATTTATAATACTTAGTGCATAATTATACTAGTATTTATAATGCCACATTTGTCATAGTAATTTTTATAAAAGTTCTATAAGCATGTCTTTTCTAAATTGTAAACATTGTTAGTGTAGATGCTTCTATTAATTATATCTGTTCCCCAGCATTTTGCATAGTATCGGCCCTCAAAATAAATGATCTTATAGCAATTATCCTATAGTTACTATCTACTGCCCTAATTATTCAGAATGTAGCACAAAATCTGGAATAATTAAAAAAAAATCTGTCTGTGTAGCCCTTATGCTAACAGAAAGCCTGTTCACTTAAACTCACATTCTTCATTTAGCAGAAAATCTATTTACTTATTGTGAGCAATTTATTATCTCAGTTCATAGCAGATTAAGCCAACGTAACTGACAATGAGAGCGCAAAGCTATGGTTTTAGAATCCCAGCATGTTTAAGCCTGGGCGTATCTTAAAGATTATGGCACCAAAGACCCTCACTTTACTGTTAAAGAAATTTAGACCTACCTTGAGTGTTCTCCCAGGGAAATGGGGTTCAAATGGAGATTGGATTTACAAGGCTTATTGAGCAGGACTCTAGGGAAGAAATCTGGAAGAAGCAGGTTTGAGCAGAGAGAAAAATTGGGCTGAGATGGAACTGTTGACAGGTCTAAGCCAGCCCCAAGAGGAGCTCTAGAACTGGGCAGTTCCTGCAGAACTGTCCCAAGTGGAAAGCAAGAGAGCAATGCTTTCTACCCCCAATCATCCTGTTAATGAAATGGGAAAAGGAGCATATTCTTTGGTAAGGAAGCACCTTTCTGGCTGAGTTTCATTCCCAGAGGAATGGGCTCATACCTAAGACCCATCAGCAGTCGACCCTTCTGACATTGGGAAAACAAGTGCTCTCCTGAAGGGACAGATTGGGTGCAGAAGTCATTAATGTTACAGGAGAGCCCAATATGTTTCATGTTACCATACGTTTCCTAATATAGATGTCAGCACACCAATGTCAGGAATGACACCTAGGAGGAAGCTCTTTGCACCTGCATTGATTTAGCCACTACCTAACTCTTAAAGAATGGAAGCAACGATGCAGAGTGTTGTTTTTAAGAAGTGTCATTGCCAAAGAATAATGAAGAAAGTGAAAGTTAGGCACAAATATTTTCCATGTCCAAAGGAACATGATAGTTGGACAGTTGAAAATGTATTTACCAAAATGACACAGGTTCCCCAGTTTTGCGATGTTGACTCAGTGGCACTTGGTTGGTTGTTCTCTTGAGGAGATATTAATTACTCTGGATGCTCTTTCAGAGGGAATTCCAACTTTTAGCAGTATTTTTTTCAAAAGCTATCTCAAAGTTATTATTATTGCTTTTTGACAGTAATGCTTGAGCCGGAAAACAACTCTGCAGGGAAAGACCAAGGAGTCCCAAATGAAATCATTTTGGCATGGCATTGGAGCGTTTGAGTTTTTTTAATAAAGGAAATGGATATAAGATGATTTTCTTTTTTTATATATAGCATTTTTGTTACTCAGTTACATTTATGGTTCTACAGTGATCATCACAACCAAATTTTATGCATTTCCAGCCCAAACCCCCAGCACATCCTACCACCCCCCAACCTGTCTCATTTGGAAACCATAAGTTTTTCAAAGTCTGTGGGTCAGTATCTGTTCTGCGAAGAAGTTCATTGTGTCCTTTTTAAAAAAATTCCACATGTAAATGATAGCATTTGATGTTGGTATCTCACTCTCTGAGAGACTTCACTTAGCATGATAATTTCTAGGTCTATCTTTGTTGCTGCAAATGCCCTTATTTCTTTCCTTTTAATGGCTGAGTAATATTCCATTGTGTATATGTACCATGTCTTCTTTATCCACTCCTCTGTCATGGACATTTAGGTTGTGTCCATGTCTTGGCATATAGTGCTGCAGTGAACACTGGAGTACATGTATCTTTTCAAGTCATGGTTTTCTGGATAGATGCCCAGGAGTGGGATGGCTGTATCAAATGGTAATTCTATTTTTAGTTTTCTGAGGAATCTCCATACTGTTTTCCACAGTGGTTGTACCAATTTACATTCCCACCAACAGAGTAATAGGGTTCCCTTTTCTCCACACCCTCTCCAGCATTTATTGTGTGTAGACATTTTGATGATGGCCATTCTGGCCAGTGTAAAATGGTACCTCATAGTGGATTTGATTTGCATTTCTCTAATAATTAGTGTTGAACATCTTTTCATGTGTTTTTTGGCCATCTGTATGTCTTCTTTGGAGAATTGTCTGTTTAGATCTTCTGCCCATTTTTTGATGGGTTGTTTGTTTTTTTGGTATTGAGCTGCAGAAGATATTTCAATCTTCTACCTGAAGGGGATTTTTTTGTGATTCAGCTTTTCTAATAATTGTGCCGTAAACATGATTACATTTAGTAAAATGTATTATTTTCATTGTAGATCATGATAGCATTTTTGTAAATAAGAATATGCCTGGCAATAAAATTTTCTTTTTAAAAAAATTTGTTCCATTTGGATCCACAGTTGGCATCAAGAACAAAAGCAATCCTGACTCAGAATTTTTTTACTTACTTTTTTTTTGTTTGTGCTTCCCTCCCATCCCCCAGTTTTAATGAGATATCATTGACATAAAACATTGTGTAAGTTTAGGGAGTTCCCGTTGTGGCGCAGTGGTTAACGAATCTGACTAGGAACCATGAGGTTGCGGGTTCGGTCCCTGCCCTTGCTCAGTGGGTTAACGATCCGGCGTTGCCGTGAGCTGTGGTGTAGGTTGCAGACGCGGCTCGGATCCCGCGTTGCTGTGGCTCTGGCGTAGGCCGGCGGCTACAGCTCCGATTCAACCCCTAGCCTGGGAACCTCCATATGCCGCGGCAGCAGCCCTAGAAATGGCAAAAAGACAGAAAAAAAAAAAAAACCCCAAACCCGAAAAACATTGTATGAGTTTAAAGCATACAATACAATGATTCGATACACATATTTATTGATGAATGATTACTACAATTAGGTTAGTAAACACCTCTATCACTTCATATAATTACAGGTTTGCGGGAGTTTTTGGTGGGTTTTATTTTGGTGGTGAGATTATTTAATATCTATTTTTTTCTTTTTTTGTCTTTTGTCTTTTTAGGGCCGCACCCACAGCATATGGAGGTTCCCAGGCTAAGGACTGAATCAGAGCTGTAGCTGCCAGCCTACACCACAGCCACAGCAACGCAGGATCTGAGCCGCGTCTGTGACTTACACCACAGCTCATGGCAACACCAGATCCTTAACCCACTGAGTGAGGCCAGGAATCAAACCCGCTTCCTCATGGATGCTAGTCAGGTTTGTCAACCACTGAGCCACTACGGCAACTCCAATATCTACTTTCTTAGTTATTTTTAAAAATTAGATATAATTGACATATAACACTGTATAAGTTTTAATTGTACAATATAATGATTTAATATTTGTGTATGTGGGAAATGATCACCACAACAAATCTAGTTAACATCCGTAGCCATATACAATTTAAAAGCTTTTCTCTTGTGGTAAGGACTTTTAAGATCTCTCTCTTAGCAACTTTCAAGTATGCACTACAGTGTTATTAACTATAAATGCCACCATGTTCTGCATTATATCTCCAGGAATTATTTATTTTGCAACTAGAAGTTGTACCTTTGACCTCCTTTACTCATTTTATCCACACCTAACCCCCACCTCTGGAAACCACCAATCTGTTCTCTGCATCTTTGAGTTTAATTTTCGTTTGTTTTTTAGTCTTTAATTTTTTTTAATTCCCTATATAAGTGAGATCATATGGTACTTGTCTTTTTCTGCCAGACCTGTTTCACTTAGAATAATGTCCTCAAGGTCAATCCATGTTGTCTCAAATGATAACATTTAATTTTTTGATGGCTAAATAGTATCACATTGTGTATCAACTCTCTTAGCAATTATATATATATATATATATAAATTATATAATTACAATTCCTAAGGTGTATATAGCTATATATGTATATCTCAATCTTCTTTATCCATTCATCCATTGATGGACTGACTTATAGGTTGCTTCCATATCTTGGCTAATGTAAATAATGCTTCAGTGACCATGGGGTGCATATATATTTTTGAGTGTTTTTGTTTTCTTCAGACAAGTATGCAGAAGTTGAATTTCTGGTTCATATGGTAGTTCTATTTTTAATTTTTTGAGGAATCTCTATACTGCTTTCCATAGTGGACACACCAATTACATTCCTACAAGCAGTGAGCAAGGGTTCTTTTTTCTCCACATGCTCTTAAAACCTTTCACATATATAATAGAGTGTGGTTAGCTTTAGTCACCCTGATATACATTGGCTCCCCAGAACTTATAACTAGAAGTATGTACCCTTTGACCAACATCTCCCTATTTCCCCCACCACCATAGCCAGGAAACTACCATTCTGCCTTCTGTTTCTATGCGTTCAAAGTTTTTCGATTCCATATGTAAGGAAGTTCATTCAGTTATCTTTCTCTCTTTGACTTACTTCACTTAACATAATGCCTGCAAGATTCATCCATGTTGTTTCAAATAGCAGGACTGCCTTCCTTCTCATGGCTGAAATAATATAACATTGGATATGCACATAACACATTGTCTTTGTGTATTCATCCATCACTGCACACGTAGATTGTTTTCATATTTCTTATTTTATATGTATTTCAATACAATTCAGGCAATTGGAGATAATGCTGCAGTGAAAATGGAGTGCAGGTATCTTCTAGAGATCCTGGTTTCATTTCCTTTGGATATATATCTAGAAGTGGTTTTGCTGGATCATGTGCTTGATGTATTTTTAGTTTTTGGAAGAACCTCCATACTGTTTGCTGTAGTGGCTACACCAATTTAAATTTCCAACAATAGGAGTTCCCATCGTGGCCCAGCAGTTAACAAACCCAGCTAGTATCTGTGAGGATGCTGGGTCAATCCTTGGCCTTGCTTAGTGGGTTAAGGACCCAGTGTTGCCCTGAGCTGTGGCATAGACCTGGACCACAGACGCGGCTTTTGTGGCTGTGGTATAGGCAGCAGTTTTAGGTTGGATTTGACCCCTACCCTGGGAATTTCCCTCTGATGTGGATGCAGCCCTAAAAAGACAAAAATAAATAAATAAATAAATAAGCTTCCACCAACAATGCACAAGGGTCCCCTATTTTCCACAGCCAACATTTGTCCCTTGTCTTTTTGATAATCACCATTCTACCAGATGTGAGGTTATATCTCGTTGTAGTTTTAATTCGAATTTCCTTGGTGATTAGTGATGTTGAGCATCTTTTCATGTACCTATTAGCAATTTGTATGTATTTCGCAGAAAAAAATTAATCAGATTATTTGTTTTTTCACTTTTGAGTTGTATGAATCCCTATATATTTTGAATATTAACTCTTATCAGATTGATAATTCGCCAATATTTTCTCCCATCCTGTAGATTCTCTTTCCAATTTGTTTCTTTTTTTTTCACTTTTTTTTAAAATTACTCAAATGAATTTATCACATCTGTAGTTGTATAATGATTATCACAATCCAATTTCACAGGATTTCCATCCCACGGCCCAAGCACATCCCCCCACCCCTCAAACTTTCTCCTCCGGAGGCCATAAGTTTTTTAATGTCTGTGAGTCAGCATCTGTTCTGTAAAGAAGTTCAGTCTGTCCTTTTTTCAGATTCCACATGTCAGTGAAAGCATTTGATGTTGGTGTCTCATTGTATAGCTGACCACTTTGTTTCTTTGCTGTGCAGAAGCTTTTAATTTTGTTGTAGTCCTGCTCACTTTTACTTTTGTTGCTTGTGCTTTTGGTACTATACCCACAAATAAATTGACAATACCAGTGTCAAGGACCTTTTTCCTATGTTTTCTTCTAGGAGTTTTATAGTTTCAGATCCTATAGTTAAGTCTTTATCCAGTTGAGGTTAATTTTTCTAAGTTGCATAATGGTTCCAGTTCCATTATTCTGTTTGTGATTATCCACTGTTCCTGCTATCATTTATTGAAGAGAGTGTCCTTTCCTCATTAACTATTCTTAGCTCCCTTGTCAAATATTAGTTGACTCTATATGCAGAGGTCTATCTGGGCTCTCTATTCTGTTTCATTGGTCTGTTTCTTCTGCCAGTATCATATAGGTTTTGATTACTATAGCTTGGTAATATAGTTTAAAATCAGAACGTGTGATGACTCCAGCTTTGTTTTTCTTTTTCAGAATTGCTTTTGCTATTTGAAATATTCTTTGGTTGCATACTGCTTTTAGGATTTTTTGTTCTGTGAAAAAATGACATTAGCATTTTATAAGGATTACATTGAATTTATAGATGACTTTGGGTAGTACAAGCATTTGAACAGTATTACTTCTCATCTCTAAACATGGAACTTATTTCCATTTATTTATGTATGCTTCAACTTCTTTTGATGACTCATAGTTTTTAGTGTACAGGTATTTTGCCTCCTTGTTTAAATTTCTTTTTAAGTATTTTTTAAAAATCTGATTCTGTTTACCTGAGATTATTTTCTACCATTTAAAAATTTTTAATTTAATTTTATTGGAGTATATTTGACTTACAGTGATGTATTAGTTTCAAGTGTGCAGCAAAGTGAACCAGTCATACATATAAGTATATCCTATTCTTTGTTCCTATATAGGTTATTACAAACTATTGAGTGTATTTTCCTGTGCTATACAGTAGGTTCTGGTAATCATCTATTTTATACAGTAGGTTCTTGTTAATCATCTATTTTATACAGTAGTGTGTATTCCCACATTCCCCATTCTTCCCTCCTCCACAACATCATGTATGGTAACTATGACTGGTTTTGAAATCTGTGAGTTTGTTTCCATTTATAGACAAGTTATTTTGTATCATTTTTATTAGATTCCACATTTGAGTGATATCATGGTTTTTATTTTTCTCTTTCTGGCTTATATCACTTATTATGAGAATATCTAGTTTCATCCATGCTGCTGCAAATGACATTATTTTGTCCTTTTATGACTGAGTAGTATTCCATTTTATATATATGTAGTCCATCTTCTTAATCCATTCGTATGTCTGTGGCTATTTGGGTTATTTCCATGTCTTGGTTATTGTGAGTAGTGGTGCAATGAACATAGGGGTGCATGTGTCTTTTTAAATTGTAGTTTTGTCTAGATATATGTCCAGGAGTGGGATTTCTGGATCATATAGTAGATTTATATTTAGTTTGCTGAGGAACCTCCATGCTGTTTTCCATAGTGGTTGTACCAATTTACATTCCCACCAACAGTGTAGGAGGGCTCCCTTTTCTCCACACCCTCTCCAGCATTTGTTATTTATAGACTTATTAATGATAGCCATCCTGACCAGTGTGAGGTGGTACCTCATTGTAGTTTTGATTTGCGTTTCTCTAGTAATTAGTGAAGTTGAGCATTTTTTCATGTGCCTACTGGCCGTCTGCATGTCTTCTTTGGAGAAATATCTAGTTGTCTTCTGCCCATTTTTGATTGGGTTGTTTGCTTTTTTGTTGTAGAATTGTATGAGTTGTTTGTATATTTTGGAGATTAGGCCCTTGTCAGTTGCATTGTTTGCAAAGGTTTACTCCCATTCTGTGGATTGTCTTTTTTTTTTTTTTTAATGGTTTCCTTTGCTGTTCGAAAGCTTTTTAGTTTAATTAGGTCCCATTTTTTAATTTGTGTCTTTATTGTCATTATTCTGGGAGGCGGATCAAACAAGATGTTGCTACAATTTATGCCAAAGTGTGTTCTGCCTATGTCTTCCTATTGGAATTTTGTAGTATTTGGCCTTACATTTAGGTCCTGAATCCATTTGGGGTTTATTTTTATGTGTGGCATTAGAGAATGTTCTGATTTCAGTCTTTTCCATATAGTTGTCCAGTTTTCCCAGCACCAGTAATTGAAGAGACTGCCTTTCCTCCTTCTACAAAGACTCTCTCATCGTAAGTGATTGTCTAATTCAGTGCTCCTGGAGTACCTGGACTGCACATGAGAAGGTTTAGAATCAGTTCATGAGTCTCTTCAGGGTTCACAGACAGGATGGAGGTCCGTATGCTTATTGCTTTATGTGCATGTGGGTGAGACTCCTCTCGGGTCTCTTGGTGTATATATGGTGCTGTCGACAGAAGCAAAGCCAATCATGGCTGTAGCTGAGTCCTCTTGAGTATTTCTTAGTGTATCACCAGGACCACAGTCCATGGGTCAGCTGCATGGGTGCAGATCTGCCTTCTCAAAACGTCTCTCCTCATTCTTGGACTTCAGCAGGTTTTCGTAAAATCTTAACTGGATCCCTTGGCTCCCACAGCTAAGAATGAGTAACACATTGTTAAGGATGGATATTAAGAAACATCCTATTCAGCCATTTGTTGACATTCTTTCTCCTACTTACTTATTTTTTTTAAGACACCATGCTTGGGACATCATAGGACTCAGCTTAAAAATATGAACTCAAAAGGCTCTTATAGGACAGATTAAATTGTCCAGCTGCATTGCAGTATTCTACCATCCTATCCCAGTATTAGACTCTTCCTAGAACCAGTGAAGCCATAGATATTCTCAGATGAATATCTTGACACATCAGCTTTCATAATTCCAAAATGTTTGTCTCGAAAGTTTCATTCTGGCTTCTGTTTGTCAATCCCTGTCATTTAGTCATATTTGTGAACTATTCAAGTCAAATATCTTGGCACCAAAGGTATCACTGTGGTCTCCCTTCTGGGAATAGCACTAACAGATTAAGCAACAGCAAGTTTGTACAAATTCAAAATGTCAAATAAAGATAAAAGCTAAATGGTGTAAGGCAAGAGCACTGGAAGTCATTCTTGAATAAGTTAGAGGATGTGATGACGGAGATCTGTTTTATTACCTAGTTCAGGAGACTTTTTTGAAGGAAAAAATGGTTCAGAGAGTAGTTTTAACCACAAATCCCTTAAGTGCATATAGAACTACAATTGGTCACTCAATTCTGAACGTGGTTATCCTGGACACCTAGGGCTTTTGGGGACAGCATTCAGTTGTTTTCTCTGTGAGATATGAAATCACCTGACTGGCTAGCAGGCAGGTAGTTTGGATTACAGAAGTGCTCTGTAGAGTTATGTATCCTGTCCCTGGCTGTTATTAAGTATTTATGCAATGAAAAAAATATTATGAAATTATATGCAATGCACATAAACTAAAATATAATATTTAGTTTGGATGTCTTTTTGTAATGTGTTTTATGATAAATGCCTTTTCTGTTTGTGCTTTTTCTAACAACAATCCATTCATACTAGCCAAATTTAGAGAAGCATTTTAGTAAAATACATTAAAGATGAAAACTATATCTTTTACTCTTTGACCATACTAATACGTGATCTTAAATTTCCTAAATTTTCTTTCCAGACTTTGAAATAATATCAAAAAATGCCTTAAGTTAGGTCTTGCTTCTCTTTCTTGCTACAAAGGGCACTTTGATCCCTGAGTCAGAATTATTTCTGCTTTAATGCAAATATTTTTCTTGTGTTAACTGTAATAATAAGTGCCTGACAAGTGTGTGTATAGTAAAATGTGTTCAGATTCTAAAATTAATTTTCTATTAACAGCTTTTGTCCTTTACAGAAAATATTCACACTGTCATTTTGAAAGTCTTGTCTATGCTAGTCCCCTTGAGCTGCAAAACAAAAACAAAAACAAAAACAAAAACAAAAACAAAATGAGAGTCTTGTCTGATGGTTGGAATATAATCATTTATAATGGAGATTGAGAGATGACTAATGAGAATAAAGGCATTTGGTCTTTAGGGACAGCTGTTCTTCTGTTCTTTTTTTTTGTCTTTTTAGGGCCGCACCTGCAGCATGTGGAAGTTCCCAGGCTAGGGGTCAAATCAGAGCTGCAGCTGCTGGCCTACACCACAGCCACGGCAATGCAGGATCTGAGCCGCATCTGCAACCTAGACCACAGCTCACAGCAATGCTGGATCCTCAGTGTATTGAGCAAGGCCATGGATCGAACCTGCATCCTCATGGATACCAGTCAGGTTTGTTACCTCTGAGCCACAATGGGAACTCCTTGGGGCAGCTGTTCTTAGTGAAGGCAGTTGTGTAACTAATATGAGGCCTTTAGTTTTCAAGACCTTGCTAACCATGTAGTTAACTTGATTTTAGCCATACTGATCATTTGTGAAATTTGAATATGGAGGGTGATGCTGTTGGGTTCTACACTGGACACAATGATGTGAGAATTCATTTTCAACTATTCATGTCCTGGTCATAGATAGTAGTCTTGTTTTCTCTATTATCTTTGACCAAACTGGATTTTACGCTTGACCATAGAATTTAACTCTCAAATAGGCCTTTTCATAAACTATTTTATCCTGTTGCATCTGAACATATTCTATTACTTTGTTTTTATTTCAAAGACTAGATATTGGATCTTTCTCAAAACTGGGGACCATTAAATCCAAATTCATGTCTGGTGGTGTTTCATTTATTATTTCACTCATGGATAATATATAGTGATCAGACATTTTTGTAATAAGACAATAAAATATATATAAGCAGCTCTCATCTTTAATTACCCAGTGTCCATACTATTGTAAATTTCAGTATATTGAAGGTAAGGCTACTGAATTAATAATTTCTATACAGGGCAAATAGTCAAATCCAAAGATCATGTAGCAAATTTAAGATTTAGTAAGATTTACTCTATTATCTCAACAGTTAAAATGCTTTTGTATATCAATTCCCATAGATCTGGTAAGTTTTATACAACTTAGTTTTCAAGAAAATTAAAGCATAAATAAGTGTCTCAAAGAGAAGTTCCCTGGTGGCCTATTAGTTGAGGATCTGGTGTTGCCACTGCTGTCACTGAGGTCACCACTATCCCTAGCCCTAGCCCAGGAACTTCCACATGCTGTGGGTCCAGCCAAAAAAAAAAAAAATACTGAAAGATTTAAATATAATAGAAGGTAGAAAAGATGTTTTTGAAAAAGCACCACAAGGAGCTTCATGACCACTTTCCCCAGAAATGCAATGTAATTTAAAATTATTACCCAACTAATCTTAAAGTCTCTAAGAATTGTCCTCAGAGCATACAGAAAATAGAGAAATATTTATTCAAAATCTGCTAAATTTTACATGACTGTGTGTTATGTCCAAGGCTGCATCCTCTGGGGAATATCAGACTGCAAACAGAAAAGGTAATAAACCTTAATGAATTAATCAAAGTAGATATTACAGAAATAAACAAGCAAATAATACTAAGCCCTGAGGAGAGGAGAGATGTTAGTATTTAAAGTTGCTTTAATGTGTTGTCTGAAATGTCCAGTTTTCAACAATGACAACAAAAGTTTATGAGACAAGAAAAAACAGAGCAGTGTGATCCATACCCAGGGGAAAGAAAAATAAAGAAAAATAGACAATACAAATTGCCTTTGAGAGGGACCAGATGTCAGACTTAGTAGACAAAGATTTTGAAGATGTAGTATAAATAGATGCAAAGAAGTAAAAAAGCCATGGCTAAAGAAGTAAAGGAAGGAGTTCCTGTTGTGGCTCAGCAGTTAGCAAACCTGGCTAGCATCCATGAGGACGTGAGTTCCATCCCTGGCCTTGCTCAGTGGGTTAAGGATCTGGCGTTGCTGTGAGCTGTGGTGTAGGTTGTAGACGCAGCTTGGATCCCTCATTGCTGTGGTTCTGGCGTAGGCCGGCAGCAACAGGTCTGATTCGACCCCTAGCCTGGGAACCTCCATATGCCATGGGTGTGACCCTAAAAAGACCAAAAAATAAAAAAATAAGAAGAGAAGAAGTAAAGGAAGGCATGGTGGCACTTTATCATCAAATAATGTCAATAAAAAGAGAGAAAATTGTAAAAACCACTAAGTAGAATTTCTAGATTGAAAAATGTAATAACCCAAATGAAATATTCAGCACATAATATCTGCATGCTATGCTCTGTACTAGACAGGGAAAATAAAGATAAACCACCACTCTTGACCTAATGGAACAGATATGTTGACTCAGAATTAGTGAAGTTTAATAAATTACAAAACAGGGATATACAGAAGATCACTATGCAACAAAGTGGTTAAAATAGTTGTAGGAAAAATGGTTATCTAAACTGAAACTAGGAAGGCCTTATTTACCTGGTCTACCATAGGTTTTGAATTTCTGGTAGGCAACCGGTAACCAGTTTAGGATTTTAGGCAGTGGCATGCCCTGCTGAGACACTTATTTTGGAAAATGCATATTTAGGCAGTGGAAAGGATAGATGAAGAGTGGTGACAAAATTTATGCAGCCAAGTGAATTAGGAGGTCACTGTTATTGTCCTGGAAAAACTGAGGACTGGTTCGGTGGTAGATGAGATAGAGAGTAGGAACGGTTTAAAACAGTGTTCATAGATAAAACCAGTATGATGATTTGGCTCCAAAAAGTGCAAAAGAAACAACTGACTATGGTTTTTAAGTTTCTAGGCTGAGCTATCAGGTTGATAATACAGGAAGTACAGGAGGAGGGCAGTTGAAGAGATGTGAAGCAACAAAACTAAGGAGTTCAGTTTGGGACATAAAGAATTTGAGGTTTGTGACATGGAGGGGTGGCTCTTCAGGGTGTCGTTTGGGAACCAGATTAAAATACAACCTGAGGCTCATTTATATGATATTGTAAATTAACAAAGTGTAATCGGTGATTTTTGTATACCTATTCCCTTAGCCTACCTGTTACTTCAACTAAACTGCAAAGTCTAGAAGAAGAAAAGTTAATTGAAGTGTAATCTTTTTCCCAGAGCAATTAAATATATTTGCAAGAATATATTTAAAATTTTCAAGTATATAAATTATAAGAGCTAATAACTAACAAAATCTTATTATTTCCTTCTTGGCCCCTTGCCCCCCAAAATTCAGAGCCAAGGAAGGAGCCTTCAATGAATATTATAATTTTGATTGGGGTAAGCCGTGAATGAAAGCTGATTTAGGATACTTAAAGAATTCAGTTTTACTTATTCAAATAGATTTTGTATGCTACAATTTAAGTGTTCTTATTTCCTTGAACTTCATCTAAGTTAAATTTACATTAGAAAATTAATTATCCAAATTTAAATTAATGTTTTATATATGTAAGAAATTTATGAATAAAATTAGTATTTTTTTTATCAAAACCCTTTGTTTAATATTGATTGAATTTGGAAACATTTTCATAGTAATGATACAAGATTCTCCATAAAGCAAGAAAGGTGAATTTAGATTGGAACTACTTTCAAATATATGGCAGAAATACATTTATACATTTATTCAATACGTATTTATGAAATGCTTAACTCTTTTTTTTGTCTTTTGTTGTTGTTATTGTTGTTGTTGTTGTTGCTATTTCTTGGGCCGCTCCCGCAGCATATGGAGGTTCCCAGGCTAGGGGTTGAATCGGAGCTGTAGCCACCGGCCTATGCCAGAGCCACAGCAACGCGGGATTCCAGCCGCATCTGCAACCTACACCACAGCTCACGGCAACGCCGGATCGTTAACCCACTGAGCAAGGGCAGGGACCGAACCTGCAACCTCATGGTTCTCAGTCGGATTCGTTAACCACTGCGCCACGACGGGAACTCCCAGAAATGCTTAACTCTTGCTGGGCTCTGTTCTAGGTACTATTGTAGGGAACAAAACTGTCTGGGTCTCGTAAAAGCTTATTTTCTAGTGGAAGAGATCGACAACATAATAGTAAATAAATCAAATATGTATTTATAAATGCTGTGGTGACAGGCAGGAAAGATATTTATGATTTGTTTGGAGAGAAGAGGACTTTCTTTTGATCCTAGTAGGGAGAGTTAAACATAGTAATAGGATTTTCTGTTTGGCTCAGCAGAAATGAAGATGCAAGGTCGATGCCTGGCCTCGCTCAGTGGGTTAAGGATCCGGCGTTGCTGTGAGCTGTGGTGTAGGTCACAGACATAGCTCAGATCTGGCATTGCTGTGGCTGTGGCATAGGTGGGCAGCTGTAGCTCTGATACGACCCCTAGCCTGGAAACCTCCATATGTTGCAGGTGTGGCCCCCCCAAAAAGAAACTAAATAAGATAATAACTTCTAGATGTATTAATTAGCCTAACTACATACCAGTACTTTCAAAATGATGTCACTGAGGAGTTCCGTCATTGCTCAGTGGTTAACAAATCTGACTAGGAAGATGAGGTTGCGGGTTTGATCCCTGGCCTTGCTCATTGGGTTAAGGATCCGGTATTGCGGTAAGCTGTGGTGTGGGTTGCAGACGCGGCTCAGATCCCATGCTGCTGTGGCTCTGGCGTAGGCCGGCGGCTACAGCTCTGATTCGACTCCTAGCCTGGGAACCTCCATATGCCGTGAAAGCGGCCCTAGAAATGGCAAAAAGACCAAAAAAAAAAAAAAAAGATGTCACTGAATAAATGCAAAATGGAAACAACAAAGCATAGAAGTTTCATTACCTAAGAAACCTTATTAGAAAAAGAGGAGATAGGATAAAATATACAATTTTATGCAAGAAAAAAAAATAAAGATACCTATGGGAATTTGAATCTGTAAATGTTTATAGTCTATTCTCATAATTAAAATATAGTGTGCTGCTGATAAAGTGGATGTGTAAATAGGGACTTCATAATGACTGTAAAAGTGAATTATGCAGGCATAGATGAAAGAACAAAGGATAAGTTTCTGAACAAATTTGCAAATTGATAAATATTTTTAGGGTTTTTTCTCTTCAGATTTATTCAACATACTAAGAAATGCCAGGTTTTAAAATCAAAACTTTTTTTCTTGCCTATTCTTGACTTTCCTATTATAAATCCTGGACTATTTAGCTAAAGCAATATTGAAGGAGTTCAGATAGCGTAATTTTCTGTGGACTATATTTTTACACAAATGTCTTTATATTGCACACACTCTTAGCCTCTGAGGTTTGGAAATTTGCTTTTGCATTGTCATATTAGTTCTTACATCTAGCTTTTCTAGTTCTAGAAAACTAGTCTAAGCTTTTTGCTTTACAGATATGGAAATCAGCTCTTCCTTTTCTTTCTTGCCCTAATCTCTAAGGTGCAAACTGTTAACATTTCGAATGATTGGCCGGTAGGGTCCTACTGTACAGCACAGGCAACTGTGTGTGATTGGATCACTGTGCTGTGCAGCAGAAACTGAAGAAACATTGTAAATCAACTATGCTTTGATAACAATAGCAAAGGTAGAAATTTTCTAATACTCCTCGATTTCCTTCTCTTTTTACTATGTCTATTCTCTCTATCTCTGTTTCTCTCCCCTGCCCCTTATCTCTGCTTTTCTATCTTTAAAATTTTTTATTCAGATAAATTTAATGATCTCATGTATATTAAATATGTACACCTGGGTATAGATTATCCTAAATATAATCATGTGCATCTTTGTAAAAGAGGACAAAGGTATCGTCACCAGTACGGAAGGGAAGATGATGTGACGATAGAGCCAAGAGATATGGCCGCAAGCCAAGGAGTACCACCAGCCTCTGGAAGCTGGAAGAGTTAAGAAACGGATTATCCTCTGGAGCCTGTGAAGCAAGCATTGTCCTTCCTACACCTTGATTTCAGATTTCTGGCCTCCAGAACTAAGGAAGAATAGATTTCTGTTGTTTCAAGCCACTAACTTGGTGATGATTCCTGGCAGCCACAGGAAACCAATACAAGGATATTCATTCAGGTAGTTCAGATCTTTGTAGACTCTATTATGCCTTAGGATGGAAGGAAGAGTTAGTGCAGTCTTGTTCCAAAACTAAATGGATACTGTCTTTTCTTCTAATTGAATGTAGATCATTACTAATATTCTCAAGAGGATGAAAGGGATGTGTTTTCCAGAGCAATGGCTATATACTATGTTAATCTTCTCTAAGAAATATTTCCCATTTGGCGTGCTGGCTGTGGTCACTGCTACTTCTTGTTTTAGTGAAGCAGTCCACTCCCATCCTCCAAGGCCATTCCAGTTTTTGTACACTGTGAATAAGTGGATATAAAGAATTAAGTGGATATAAAGGAGCTATTTGCTTGACATAAAATATGATTTTTTAAAGGGCTTTATATTTTAGGATAGTTTTAAATTTACAGAATAATGATGGATTTAGCACAATGAGCACCCAAATACCCTCTCACTCATTTTCTCCCATAATTAGTATCTAACCTCAGTATGGTGCTTTGATTACAAAGAGTAAGCCAACACTGATATATTATTATTAATAGAAGTCCATACTTTATTTTAATTTCCTTAAACCTTTGCATAAGTTCTTTTTCTGCTCTAGGATCCCATCCAGGACACCACAGATATTTACTTATTATGTCTTTGAGATGCCTTTGGCAGTTTTTCTCAGACTTCCCTTGTTCTTTGATAATCTTGATAGGTTTGAGAATTACTTGTCAAGCATTTTGTAGAACACCTTCTATTGGGATTTGCCCCATGTTTTTCTTATGACGAGATTAAAATCATGGGTTTGGGGAAGAAGACCACATAACTGAAGTGCTATTTTCATTGCATCGTATCAAGGGGTCATACTGCCAACAAGATTTATTACTATTGATATTGACCTTGATCGCCTGGTTGAGGTAGTGTTTTTGGGCCTGTCAGGTTTTCTCACTAAAAAATTCATCTTTTTTTTTTTTTTTCCCCATTTCCATTTTGTACTTTTTTTGGAAGAAGGCACAATGCAAAACGTCCACACTTTATAAATTTGGATTCATGCTTCTCATTCTTGAGGATAGAGTATGTATATCAATTACTTGGAATTTTCCTACAAGAGAAATTTGTCTCTTCTTCCCCATTTTTTAATTTACCCGATAATTTATTTATAATTTATTTAAGTATGAATTCATGGATATTTATTTTGTAATTTGGATTTTAGTCCAAAATTACTTTATTTTGTCTCTCAAATTGTACCAGCTTTGACCATAGGGAGCTCTTTCAGTTGGCTTCTGTGTCCTTTTTACCTCCTCCCATCATCTGGCACAAATAAGATGTTCTAGATTCATCTTGTATATTTCCTGCTCCAGTTTAGAATCAAACATTTCTCTAAAACTGCTGTTCTCAGAAACTCCCATTGCGGCACAGCAGAAATGAATCCAACTAGGAACCATGAGGTTGCGGATTCAATCCCTGGCCTCACTCAGGAGGTTAAGGAACTGGCATTGCCGTGAGCTGTGGTGTAGGTCGTAGATGCAGCTCGGATCTGGTGCTGCTGTCGCTGTGGTGTAGGCCAGCGGCTACAGCTCTGATTAGACCCCTAGCCTGGGAACCTCCATATGCTGCAGGTGTGGCCCTAAAAAGACAAAAAAAAAAATACACAAAAAGAGACAGCGGTTCTCTTTTATTGGAGAATGATATTAGCAAGATCTGATTGCTCAGTGTTTTTTTTGTTTTGTTTTGTTTTGTTTTGTTTTTTGCCACTGGATTGTCATTGCTTCTAGGCAGTCTCATCTGACAGAGCAAAGGAAATGTGTGTATGTGTGTGTGTAGATATGCTCATCCATGACTGTTTATGTAATTATCTGCATTGATGTCAAATATTAAACATGAATTAAACATGAGTTCATACGGATGTTTCAACTGTAGTCCCATTACCACACAGGTCATTCTAGCCTCCTGCCCTTGCTTATTTGTCAATTCCCACTCCAACAGTAGGAAACCTGGCTCCCGGCATGGGCCAGGCATTTAGCTAACTGTTCAACTTCAGTGTACTCATATAACAACATCGGAATCAATAACTTCTACTCCCTCGGAAAGCAACTTTTATCAACTAAAATACAGTCTTTTGTGTGATTCCTTTTGACGTCAGTCTCATAGAGTCTGCTTATGACCAAGCGTACTTAACTTAGCAGTTTTTCCCCCAATTCTCTTCAATGAACTTGTTTGTACATTTTTAATACAGTTGAGGGTCTCCTGTCACAGTGTACATTCCTTCCTGGGGTCCCCTAATCATCTTCTAAAATTTTAATTTGTGTAAAATTCATTCTTATATGGGTTTTGACAAACAATATAAAATATATACCATTAAAATATTGTATAGAATAGTTTGATTGCTCTAAAAATCCACAGTACTTATCTAGTTTTATCCTCAACCACTAGCAACCACTGATGTTTTTTCTGTCTTTGTAATTTTGCATTTCCCATAATACAAATTGAAGTTCACGATGTAGTTGAAATTATATAGGGTAAAACCTTTTCAGAATGACTTCTTCCACTTAGCAGTATGCATTTTAGCTTCCCTCATGTCTTTTTGTGGCTTGATAGCTCACTTTTTTTGCTGATGAATAATATTCCACTATAAGGATGTACCGTAGTTTGTCTACCCATTCACTACTAAAGGGCATCTCATTTGCTTTCAAGTTTTTTGGCAATTATAAATGCAGGTTTTGTAAACATTCACATGCATATTTGCATGTGACCATATATTTTCAAATCAGTGGAATAAAGTGTAGGACCTTAATTGCTAAATTTTATGGTAAGAATATAGTTAGTTTTTAAAGTGACTTTCAAAGTGTCCTCTAAAGTGGCTGAATCATTCTTTCCAAGCAGTAACAAATGAGAGTTCCTATTGCCTCATGTCCTCTATTATTTTGTATTTGGTTTAACCATTCTAATAGGTATGCAGTGGCTTCTCATTGTTGCTTTATTTTCCAATTTCCTAATGATAAATTATATTGAACATCTTTTCATAAGATTCTATGCCATCTACATATCTTATTTGGTGATGCATTGGTTCAGATCTTTTGTTCATTTTTAACTGGATTGTTTTCTTTTCATTGCAGCTTAAGGGTTCTTTGTTCTTTGTATGTTTTGGAGAGAAGTCCTTTATTATATATGTGTTTTGCAGCAACTATTTTCTCTCAGTCTATGACTTTTTTTCCTCTTACTAGTGTCTCTCATAGTACATAAAGTTTTTTTTTTTAATTTTAATAAAGTCCAACTTAGGGTTTTCCAGATCATGCATTTTGTGTTGTATCTACAAACTCATTGTCAAAACAAAAAGTATGTTTCCTTGAAAAATCAATTCCCTAAATTTTTTTTTACCACATTTTTATCTACATCCTTCTTCTAGATCTTAAGCTGAAGGGCTGGTTGGTATATCTTTTTAACACCAATGCAGCCTGAGAGGAAGTGGCATTACCTAGATTTAACTTTGGTCCTCCAGTTACTACCTGTGAGAACGTAGGCAAGTTATTTTAAGTGGGAAATGGGTATTAAGCCAGAAAAATAAATAAGTGTAATGTTATAAATGATTGTTATGCAGATAACAAAGGCACTCGTGATAGATTAAGTGAGATTCTTGCTTATATGGATTGCTCTGGGGAGGGTCTCATTAGAGGTTATCTGATTAGTTACAACTTGGTGCTAAAGAGAAAGTTTAAAACAATAGTCCTTTTTCACCTCCTTCTATAATGAGTTGAATATAAAACAATATAGAAAGTATGTTGGGGGCGGGGGTGACAAAAGACATAGAGTAACCCTTGTGCTCCAAAACTACATAATCTTGTTAAATTCTCCATCAGTCGTGTTGTAGTATAAAATCTGACAGGATTTTATGGGCATGACAGATTGATTCTTCTCAAGTTTCATGTCTCGCAGGTGAACCTGATCCTGGTCTTTGCTTAATATTATAATGCTTTAGATTGGGACCAGCTCTCAATCTCAACTGTGTTGTCATCTAGGGAAGCCTCTTTTTAGTTCACTCTCTACTCTCTCTTTTTTTCTACTTTTCCACGGTTTAATTAAACCATAAACCTAAGCAAAAATGACTAAGAATCCCAAACCTAAACCTGTTTCTTTTTTTTATGAGCTCAACCTCTCTGGACTTCTTAAAGAAAAGGTATCAGATTAGTATTTCTTCTTCCAGATATGCAGATTGGAAAAACCGCCTTTATTTGCTGTGAAAGGATTTTGATTATATACTGCAGAATATATAATTTTCTAAATGCATGCTCAACAGGATGATGTAATCAAGGAGTTGCACTCTATTTTCTTATAGAAAGCATCTTGATCCATAAATGTTGCTATTTGTTATTTAAACTTAAAAGAACGACATGTAAAAAGCTTTATATGTGGAGTTCCCGTCGTGGCGCAGTGGTTAACGAATCCGACTAGGAACCTTGAGGTTGCGGGTTCAGTCCCTGCCCTTGCTCAGTGGGTTAACGATCCAGCGTTGCTGTGAGCTGTGGTGTAGGTTGCAGACGCGGCTCGGATCCCGAGTTGCTGTGGCTCTGGCGTAGGCCGGTGGCTACAGCTCCGATTCAACCCCTAGCCTGGGAACCTCCATATGCCGCAGGATCGGCCCAAGAAATAGCAACAACAACAACAATAACAACAACAAAAGACAAAAAAAAAAAGCTTTATATGATTTCATATCACATGGTTTCCTTACTCATCTCTTTCCATTCTCCTGAGTATGCCCAGTGCCGTAGTTACACCTTACCACTTTTAAATTTCTTTGAATATATAGTTAGCTCTTCCTGATATTGTTTCTATTCCTATTTCTTAACAAACCACTATTCCTGTGCAGATTATGAATTTAGTGGACCTAGATTTGTAACCAAATTGAGGAGGCCTTGGACAATTTTCATAAACTGTCTCCTATTCTGTGATATATAATAAATACTAATGTCTATCTATAGAAATAATGTGAGGATCAACAATCGGCTGAATGTCCTTTTTTTTTTTTTTTAATTTATCTTTTGAATGTCATTCATAATAGAAAATCAATAAATGGTAGCTATTAATATTTACCATAGTAATATTTTAATATATAACAATATTTACTACAGTGAAAACATCACATATTTTAGAATCTGACACATTTGATTTCAAACTTCAGCTATTTCCTAAACTATTTAAGCCTTAATTTATCATCTGAAAATGGCTATATTTGCTTTATAATAAGTATAAAACGAAGACTGTGAACTTGGTCTATAGTCAAGATTAGATGAGAACATGAATATAAGGAGCCTGTGTCCTTAGGAGCATCACAGGCCCTCAATAAGTCAAAAACATAATAAAAGTAATAATTATTATTAACAATGGTAACAATATTATCAATGCTGTTATTAATATTAACTACTATCATATTGTTCAATTATTTATAAGTTGTGCTTAGCTCACAGCTAGAGCATAAGTTGATGTAGGCAAAATTGTTTTCCTGTAAGCAGATCTATGTGATTGTATTAGAGGAGGTTGATATCAATATGATATATAGCCAAGAGTTCCAGGGTCACAAATATTCTCCCAGAGCCATTCATCCTATTTAAATAGGGTAAATCTATGTACATAAAATAATGCTAGCAAAGAGGATAACATTATAGAGATATTAGCCATACTTAACTTAGAGAACTTTAATAACAAAGCTACACTATAGCAAGAAACCCTTTTGCTTAGTCATGGTAATCCAGTTCTCAGAGGTATAACACACTGGAAAAACAAAATCAAACTAATTTCAGATAAGTGTTTGAGATACATTCCCAACTATGTACAATGTATATTTGAGGTACATTCCCAAATATATGCCGTACTATTACCCATTCTTTCCTGCTGTGGGAAATAGTAATGGAGGAAGAAAAACACTAAGCTTTTTTCTTTTCAATACCTCCCAGGTTGGAACTAGAGTAAAAATACTAGGAGAAATCAACCTGTACAGATGTCTACCTTTAATTATTTTTCACAGCTGTGACAGCATGTTAGATTCCCCCTAGAGACACTGAATATATATATATGTGTGTGTGTGTGTGTGTGTGTGTAATCTAGGGTATATAAAAAACTCTGCCTTGTGACTCATGTGAAACCAGAGTTGAGAATCACAGCTTAACTCCTCTTTCTTTCATAAGCAAATCTCCATGTTCTATGAGGGTAATGAATACATTGTTTTTAACTACCTAACTATAAAATCATTGTAGTATTTTAATTTTTTTTCCAATGAGGTATAGGGTAGGGCTGAGGGGAAAAATTCTTTGGGCACTTCCTGAATGATAGCTTATAATTTTCAAAATAGCATCATACTTCACTAAATTTTCACTAAATAAGAATTCATATAAAATATAATTTTATACTAAATACATACATATTTGTATATAAATTATATAATGTATTTATGCTCTATAAATTTATGCATAGTTTACATATAAATTAATATACTAATATCAATATTATTGACATTATATTGTATTAATAATATTAATATAGAAGCATATATGATAAATTTATATATAAATATTTTCAATCTATTTGATCTATTTTAAAATATGTCAAATGTAAATTTTTGGAATAGGGAAAATAAGGTATGGCAAAGGAAGAGACCACTTGAATTAGTTATCTTAGTGGATAATGTCAAAGTGATATCATGAGATATAGGATAGCACTTGCTCTAAGAAATCTCTTATTAGCTTCTATTAGGCTATGTCGATTACATAACTATGAAAATACAGAATAATCAAAATATATATAAATAGGAAGAGGTTGTAAAGGAGACAAATGACTGAAAAGACTTAGGTAGGAGAGGTCTGAGTTCCAGAAACATTGAAATTGACAGTCTCAGCTTGAATACATCTATCTTCTAGGTCTCTCATTAAAAGTACATTCCGAATATTGCTATATAAATGCCTCACTTTAAAATTCCAAAAGTGAGATTAGAATTTCTTTTTTTTTTTTACATTATAATACAAAGAGACGAGCATAGTTTATGCAGTGTAGAATTTAATTATGTTGTTGAGCAAGTGGCTAAAACTTAAGCAATACTTTAGATGAACCTGGCATTAGGACAGAATTCATCAGGACCAGATGTCTAGAGCTTAAGTTATTGAAGTTTGATAAAAACATCACAACGAGTCACCTTCTGTACAGAATCTAAGTAAAAGTAACCCTGCCCTCTCTAGCAGCATGAAAACTACTAACCACTCCTTTGAATTCTCCACACTCTAGCCACACTGCTCATCTTTCTGTTCCTCAGGAGCATAATGTTGTCCATGTCCCCCTGAGTTTTGTAAAAGAAACACTGCACTGGATAGAGTGAAGCAGTCAAGGAAGACTCTTATTCAAGACTGCTGCTGTAGGGGAGAGAAATTTGAACTCAACTCCACTGAACCAAAATGCAGGAGAATTTGAAAGCTGGGGTGAATTAAGGGAAAAGTGGTGAGTGTTATTCAACCATCCGCCTTTGCCAATTATCCCTTATCTGGATTAGGTTCCTGTCCTCCCATAGAGACTGGAAGATAGGGGTGCCGTCTTTTTGATGAGTAGCTTTCAAAAGGATTGCTCTGGGGTCTTTGAGAAAGACATTCCTGAGTTGTAAAACTGGCAAGAAGCTGGAAGAAGATTTACATGTCAAAGGGGTAGAGAAAGAATGTGCAATTTTATTTTCTCAAGTTAATTCTCTAAGAGAAGGTCAGGGGTCTAGAATCAGGAAGAAGCCTTTGAAAAGTTTAGTCAAGCCGAGGGGAATGTTAAAGCCTTCTTGGCAGTTTGATTTTTTTTTCCTCTTCTTCAAATATATTATTCTCTACCTATTACCTAGTTAAATTCTACTCATTTTTCTCTCTCTCTTTTTTTTCTTTTTAGGGCCAAACCTGCGGCATATGAAGTTCCCAGGCTAGGGGTCAAATCAGAGCTGCAACTGCCAACCTACACCACAGCCACAGCAACACCAGATCCAAGCTGCATATGTGACCTATGCTGCAGCTTGCCTCAATGCTGGATCCTTAACGCCCTGAGTGAGGCCAGGGATGGAATCTGCATCCTCATGGAAAGTAGTCAGATTCTTAACCTGCTGAGCCACAATGGGAACTCCCAAATTCTACTCATTTTTAAGGTTTCAGCTTGTCCTTTTCCCAAGTTTCTCTTTCTTATATCCAAACCTAGGCTATTTTTTCCATTTGTTTCATAGCCCTCTTCATACTTAGAATTGTTCAAGTTGCCTTCACTCTTAGATGACAAGGTGCATGAAGGGAAAAAATATGTCTTTCATCATTTCCATGTAGCTGGTGGGTCTAGCAAATTGTCTAGTATATTGTGGTCGTTCAATGAAGCAATAAATAAATGTATGCAAGAATGCCTTCCTTGATTCTGGTGCCCAGAAACATAATAGCCAGAGTGATTGTAAACTCATTTTGCCTGGCTTATGCTTGGTGTCCTGGATAGCTTTAAGCTTAACATTTGTCTTTCCTTTTGCTCTCAAAAGGATCCCCATGTGGACAGTACATTATATAGCACCCTGACAATAGCGTTTGCCCATTCTGAGACTTTCTGATGACAAGAAACTGATGTCTACTCAAATCAGTCCTCGCAGAAATTAAACAATCACTTCTAGTGAATTAGGAATCTCCTACTGTTCTGCTCTTCAGGAAATCTGAAGCCCTTGACATGCAAAATACATGCTAAAGGGAAATGAGCACTAATTTCCATCTCAATATCAGGAGTATACTACCCTTCTTAGCCTAGGAGAGTATCCAGAGAAGACAATCTGGGCGTCCTAGGTAGGAGAGAATGGAAAGAAATTAATTAGCGGCAGGTGCCTGAGGGCCAGCAAATCCTTCTAGTGAAGAGTACCCAAGTGGGCATAGCCAGTTCAAGTGTATTTTAGCTAATTACAAAAAGCTAAAGTTGTCCAATGTGGTAGGTAATAGCTCTGGAAAATAAGGCTCCAAAGAACAGTAACATTCAGGTAAAAAATAACATACTTTTATTCAGTCTTTTTTATTCATTACAAAGATTTTATGACTAGAGGTACAGGGAGCAAGATTTAACACTCCGGAGTAGAAGATGAGGAAGCGCCTGGGTCGGCATCTGTGTTGTTGCTGAGGGGACTGGGTTTAACCGCTGAGTTGTGGTCCACAGGAACTTAGTCCATTCAGGATGCTATAACAAAATATCCTTGACTGGATAGCTTATAAACAATAGCCATTTATTTCTCATAGTTGCAGAGGCTAGAAGTTTGAAATCAGGATGCCAGCATGGTCAGGTAAGATCCTTCTTCCCAATAGCAGACTTTTCCTTATATTCTCAGCTGATGGAAGGAAGGTGCAAAGGAGCTGTCTGGAGTCTCTTTTGAAAGGACAATAAACACTTTCTAAATTTATCACTTTTGTATCAAGCATTAGGATTTCAGCATATGAATATTGTGGGGACACAAACATATTCAGACTATAGAGGGAAATAAATTTCTGGATAAGGAAAAGTAGGAGCAATTGTAAGATAGGAAAGAGAGGTACAATAAATCCCTTGCCTATTCGTCACTGAATCTAAAGTTGCCAATTTCTTTCTAACTATATCTGGATTGGCTGAGAACATGGTAGATTTAAAAATGCACTCAGCAGACACCAGTAACTCCAGATAGAAGAGAATTGGCAAAGCAAAAGCTTATTCTTTTCTAAGATACTATAGGGAGATTCCTTTGGAATGCTTTCTAGAAATCTAACCTCCATCCCATGCCTCATAGGGTTAGATCTATTTTTGGAAATATATTCCAACAAAGTCTTTATCTAGATTATCCATGTCCAATAATTAAATCATATGTTATTTCAATTGCTTCTATCTTGGGATTCCAGCATATCTTCTGAGAATGTAGAAACTCAAGCAGCAAATGAGGGAGCTGTGCCTTGGGACCCAGTGCTCCCCTAGCCCCGCAGCTGCTCTCATCTTCACTCCCTGAAGTCGTGTTGGCTAAACAGATTACAAGCAAGAAATGTGAATATATGATCTTCAAGGCTCTTTTCCGTGTATAGACAAAGTTACACATTTAATTTTTCTAATAAAAATTTATTCAGTTAATCAGGGAAACAGATAAGGAAGGATTGCAGAGATGTGTGTATTTTATGATCCATTTTTAAGCTCAAAATTTAACTTATCATTGCATAGAAGTTTATGTAACAACATTGAAACCTGGTGCTTCTCTTCAGCATGTCATGCAAAGGTCTTGGACTTATATGTGATAAAAGAAGCATGATGTCACTGAACATTAATAATGTTCTAATTTCTGGATAAAAAGAAAGATACATACATTAGGAAAATAATGGAGTCCATATTAAATATCACTCTAGACCTCAGAGCTATTACTCATCACATTCAACTTGTTCAACCATGACCTTCGTGACTCTTTTATTGTACTGAATCCTGATCACCCATTATGCAAAGCATAATTGCAACACAGGGAAGTAAAATAATATTAATCAGGGATAACATTGTAATGGACTTTGACCTATAGGTATAAATTTAATAAATGTGTAGGGTTTTTTTTCCATAACATAATGAGTTCTTCCTTATATCATTACTCATGGGACCAATGTGAAATCATAATGGGAATATTTAAGGCAATTAACGAGACAGATAAGAAATGATCGTATGGTTTTAATTTCCTAATCATTTTAATGCCCCAAATTAAAGGTACACATCAATATACTTCAATTAAAGACTGCCAGTCATATTTCTCTGGAATAATGTGATAAAAGAGTGAAAGTAGAAGAAATCAGATAAAATTAAGCAGAGAAAATGTTAGGCTAACTATCAGAAAAGCAATATCCAAATGATTAAATCAGATGGATTGTGAAATAGTCTATTAAGTGAAGTGGTTAGAAGTACTATCTCTTAGCCCATAAAAATAGACTGTGCTAGGCATTTTCCCAAAGGGAACTGTTCTTCAGTGGTTTGATTGGATAAACACAGGTCATCTAAATCTCTGATTCCAAGCAACCCTATCATCTGTCTGTTCCTTTTTTTTCTGGCATCCATTTATCATTTGTTCAGTGATCCAAATTCAGATCTTTGTCAATCCACATTGTTTCAGCTCTGACCAGAACCATCCAGTTTTAGTAATGTAAGTAAAAATACTTTCAGTAAGCCGAAACCTCCTACCCCACCCACCCCTGCTGGCCACACACACACACACACACAAGTTCTTTGGAGAAAATTATGCATTCAGACCATTTGATACACACGAATGTTTTCCGGTGTTGCAGGAAAACAGTGGAAACCCATAGATTAGCAAGACCATGCTATCACTTAGAAAAACTTTCTTTTAGGAGTTCCCATCATGGCTTAGCAGAAACGAATCTGACAATATTCATGAGGACACATGTTTGATCCCTGGCCTCACTCAGTGGGTTAAGGATCCAGTGTTGCCATGAGCTGTGGTGTAGGTTGCATCTGGGCTGGGATCCTGCATTGCCATAGCTGCTGGCAGCTACAGCTCCGATTTGACTCCTGACCTGGGAACCTCCATATGCCTTGGGTGCAGCCCTGAAAAGACAAAAAAGAAAAACTTTCTTTTAAATATGTTCTATTATTATTTATTTCCAATGGCTCTACATATAACTTATTTTCTCTAAATTCAAAAAACTTATTAAAGCCTGATAGGATATAATTTCCTAAATGTATTTTTGAGGAAAATATAGACGTATAGGTGCCCCAGAACCATGTTAGTGTGGTTTCCTCTGGGAATCAGAACTGAGAATTGTGGGTAAAGGATAAATTGGGGCTTATTTTTCCACCATTTATTCTTTTGTAGAATTTGTAGTCTTTATCACATGCATGCATTATACTACAAACGTATAAGAAAGGATATCCAATCATGAATAAAAAGTGCAAAAAAATTCTTGGAGTTTCCATCTTGGTTCAGTGGAAATGAATCTGACTAGGAACGATGAGGTTGTGAGTTCGATCCCTGGCCTCGCTCAGTGGGTTAAGGATCCGGTGTTGCAGTGAGCTGTGGTGTAGGTCGCAGACTCAGCTAGGATCTGGTGTTGCTGTGGCTGTGGTGTAGTCCAGCAGCAATAGCTCCGATTAGACCCCTAGCCTGGGAACCTCCATATGCCATGGGTGTGGCCCTCAAAAGACAAAAGACACATACACAAGAAAATAAGTGCAAAAAAATTCTTAAATACAGAGCAAATATTTTTTGAAAGAGATACTCCCTCAAACTCATAGGGAACTCCATTAGAAGTTGTATTCCCAGATGTGATAATGTAGAAAGAAAATTGATTGTGAGCAATTATTTGAAATTAGAAGCGTCAGCAGACCTTGACTTTTCTAATAAAAAATGGTTTTAAGGGAATAACTGTTACTGATATGCTCACTAGTAATTTACTAAGCTGAACATCAGCATCAGAAGTTAATTTAATATTTTTAAAGACTTTAAAATTTGGTTTGTCTTTAAAAACATTTCTGTTGATTAAATGTAACTCAGCCTCTCAAAAGCATTTGCTTATGTTTCTTTCTGTGTGATATTGTGAGGATATCTGTCAAACTTATTAGCAAAATTTTACTGTTTAATCCTCTTCATCATAATCATATCTCTTGTCCAAGCAATTTGACAAGAAGCTAGGATCTGGGGTCATATTCATAAAAGACCTGGATACCATAGAATAATAAATAAATGGCTATCTACTGAATCCCATGGCTTTTCGTAATTCATGGTTCATCTTCCTGTTATTTTCTTTGATATAATATCAAAGAAAATAACAGGATTTTGTCCCTCCTAAATGCTGCTTTCCTGCTATCAGTTTTTGAATGAGGGAAATCATCAGAAATATCTAGGCTATAAAAGCAAGTGGCTGGAGACTCTGAGAGATACTTAGGAAGTACATTAAAAACGTGTAAGTAAGAGGGGACTTTCAAAGATTACTCATTGGATATATTGTTCATAACTGCATCTGTAGCACATAGCCCCTAAGCATCTATTAGGTGCTTAACTGGTGTTTATGAATGAATGAATAAAAACTAGCTTATTAGATTATTCTAAAAATGTACTTTTAGATGTCAGATATGCAGTAGACTTTACAATTGCAAGAAAACTTTTTTGTTGTTTTGTCTTTTCTTGTTGTTGCTACACAGCATGGACTTATAAAAAAAAAGAGGTCGGGGAAAGGAAAAACTAGATGCTAATATCCAGAATGGGAAAATCTCCTCTAAAGTTTTCTTTCTAAACATTTGAGAGAGTGCTCCTTTTCTGGATACTCTGCTCCCTGTCTTCTTGCTGATATATACTGTTTCCACACAATCACCTGCTTTCAACTTTTACTATCTGCCCATGACTTTGGCCCCGCTCCCAACCCCAAGCATTGAATGAAACCTTTATCTGTCTGTGAAGATCTGGTACTGACCATTCACCTGCTTAACCCCTGGGTTGGCGGGCGGAGTGCCCAGCTTGAACCTGCTGACAGCTGTGGATTCTGGATTAGGCCACGTGGGAGGTTTTGGTTTTCTTTCAGACCCTGTCATTTCTGCCCTTTCATTACTGCCTCTTTCCAAAACCTTACTTTCTACCATTCAGCACAAAAGGAATTCATGGGATATGTAAGAAAGCAGGACTATGCATCTAAGAGAATACCTTTGACAAACAAGAAACATCCCATGTGTCTTTTTCTGAAGGGGGAAACTGACAATTCTCTACCATCATTTGGCTTTAGGCTCTTCTCTCTACATCTCTGGGCAAAGGTGTATCATAACCTGTATATAGCCTATGTGCTTAGAAACCTCTCGCTGATCTCTCTGTACTCCATTAGTGTTCTTGCCCAAACAATAACAAATCTCCATTTTCCTAATTGTTACTGGGCTTCCACCGATGTACTCCTAGGAAAGGGCAATGGCTTAACAATGTCATTTTGGTTCTTTGGCCTTGACCTCTTACAACACAATGGCTCCCTCCAGTGTTCAATACTTAACACATTATCGGCAAGAGTTTGAATGGATATCATAGACCTGCACTTTTGACAGCTATAGACAGGTCCTTGTCTGCATCACTGTTTATACTTCCAGCAATAGAAAATATTTTAAAGGAATTCCTTAATGGTACTATGCTCTCTGATACAGCCAATACTAAGAATGCTGAGTTCTCATCTTGTGTTTAGCTTAGGGCAGTGACTTAGGTCTTCTCGGCAGGGACGCAGAGATAACTTGGCTCCTTCTCATAGCCAAAAGATAGAGGGGAATAAAAGATCTTCAAATGGTTTCAAACCGTTTGATATATTTTTCAAGTTACTCTATGTTTCCAAGTGCTCACCAAGGCTATGGTTTGGAAAGTATTTAGGGGTTATGGAAGGAACCTTTCAGTAAAACATCAACGTCACTTCCAATCCTCGCTCTCCACTTTAGCATTTTAGTTTTAGTAAACCTCCATATGAAAGCACAGGCATACATGTGTCTGCCACCTCCTTATCAGCACTGCTAAACCAAAGTAAGAAATGTTTTCTTGCTGCAAGGTAATTAACTGCCTATTGACAGATGAAGTACAGGAACGCTTACAGGATGTTGAATTGTACTGAAACATAACCCTTCATTATGTTTTCCATTCCAGTCATTGAACATCAAGCAAAGTCAGTGAGGATGAAAATCTCAACCTATTCAGACCACAACCAAGAAATCATATTTCCCCTTACCAAGCACTGGCAAATCAATGACAGTTGTTTAAGGCATTGAACCTAATCCACCGGGAGTTTGGTTGTCCCACACCAGAGATAATATCTTTAGGTACCCACTCTCTATGATGACTAATCTCTGGCTGAGAAATTTCTTGAGGGATCCTGAAGGATTATTCCATGCATTCGGGACCCCATACATTTGGAATTTCATCATACAAGATGCTGGAATGATACCATATTTATTATTATTATTATTTTTTTTTGTCTTTTGTCTTTTTGTTGTTGTTGTTGTTGTTGTTGTTGCTATTTCTTGGGCCGCTCCCGCAGCATATGGAGGTTCCCAGGCTAGGGGTTGAATCGGAGCTGTAGCCACCGGCCTACGCCAGAGCCACAGCAACGCGGGATCCGAGCCGCGTCTGCAACCTACACCACAGCTCACCGCAACGCCGGATCGTTAACCCACTGAGCAAGGGCAGGGACCGAACCCGCAACCTCATGGTTCCTAGTTGGATTCGTTAACCACTGCACCACAAGGGGAACTCCACATATTTATTATGATTATTTTATGGCAGGTGAGAGAAACTCAATTAGCACCACTTATAAACAAAAAACAAAACAAAACAAAACAAATGTATTGGTTCATGTTATCCAGGCAAGGCTAAATCCAGGAGTTAAAATGGTACTTCTCAGGATCTTCCAGCTCTCTTCAGTTTTACTCTCAGAAAGATGGCAAAATATAGCCTGCAAAGAATATGTTGCTTTCAGAGGCATTTGAATCCCTCTGCTCTGCCATCATTGACCACCAACACAGCTAATCCATCTGTCCAGATTTCTTCAATAATTCCTGAAGTATATCTATGAGAACATCCCTTTTTATAACAAATGTAGCTTTCATCACATGTTCCTTACCTTGGAAACTGTAGGCTTTAGAGTGCAATGATTATGCCATCTTATAAAGCCCTAAAAATAAATCTAACTAGAATTAAAATATATTCCATAACTCAGAAGTGAGAGATCAAATGGAGGTTATTCCTTTCTTCCTTCAGAAAAAAAGGGGGGGAAACCAACAAGACCAACTGCTATTAGAAGTTGAAGGGAACTTCTGTTGTCATCTAAATCAAAGGCGTTGGCATTTCCATGACAATCTTTCACACAGCTATTCCTCATATTCACTTGCTCTGTGCTCTACTGGTCCATGGTAATTGAAGTCTACACCTATGAGCTGTGAAGCACTGTATCAGATTGAACAACTCAAAGAAGTATGCAATTTTCAAAGTAGTATACTGAGCCCCAGTGGTTGGTCTCTTGCCAAGCCTATAGGAGTTTTAATAGCAGAGGTCACAAATTTAAGTGTGTTTAGGGGCTGCCGGGTAATGAAAATGCATGAACCATTTCTGACACAACATAGGAAGGGATGAGAAATGTAGTAAACTTCAAACTGTAGACCATGTCTAAGGAGGCCACCTGTAGTTTGCTACAGCTCATTGATCCTATAAAGAAATGCAGAGCAACTCTTGCTAGATATCCTACTTCTCAAGATCTACCACAAATTCAGATTTTTACATGAAATGTTAACAAATTAAAATACTCTGAATCAAACAAAATATGCCTGAAACCTGAATCTAGAGTGGAGTTGTCTTTGAGAGCCCGCCCTTCTTCAGAAATAGTTGAGTCTTTAGAGCTTTCAGTTGTCAACACTACACAAAGCCTACCCTTGCTCTACCCGAGGAAATGGAATCTTTCCAGGCTGTGGCTCTGGGGGCTCCACTCTTCGCCATTTCCCATTATCCATTTCCAAGTCTCAGGGCCACAATGAAAGCCCATGCCAAGGTTTTCCTAAAGGCTTCTTGAGGCTTTCTTTCACTTTCTCGCATTTCAATTGGTCTTCATTTTGAATCTGAGAATTGGGAACCTCTTTCTGCATTCCGTTACTTTTGGAGGGACTTCCTTTGTTAACTGTCTCCTGTCACCCTTTCTTCACCCTCTGCATTCAGCAACCGCTGCTCTGGCACTCTCAATGGGACTGGACAGGTTACTGCCAGCTGGTACTCATTGTCCTTCCACCAACTGCCCCCCAACCCACCACACAGAAAGGAAATAGAACATTACCCATGTAGAGTTTCTTCAGTTAGCTTAGAACCTAAAGGATAAGATTCAGTGTCTAAAAATACAAGCAATTTTGGGATAAAAAACCAAGTTCTGTCAACTGATTGTATACAACCTTGATTTGATAGAGAATTCCATAAATTTCTGTTATTTCATTTTAATTAACGTAGCTGTGGAGAACCCTCAGAGGCTGTTTATATGCAGTCTTTCAGTCACATTGTAAAACAAGGAAAAAGTGAATCTCGTTGTTAGAACAGGACTTTCCCTTAGGGTTCAGCCAGGTTGCCATAGCGCTTGCCGTATTTATGTATTTCTGACAATTCTCTCATATTCTAGAAGTCAAGCTTTTATGTCAGAAACTCAGTGTTTCTGGGGGAAATACCTTGGTGTCTCCTTGTTTCACTCTCCCTGACAGCCTTTTATTTCACCGTGCTTATTTCTTTCTTTATTTCTGTGACCCAGAGCTAACAGAATGAGGTAGTAATCATTAACAACTTCAGCCCATATTGGGCATAGTAATTCAAGCATCTTCTGTATCTCCTGTGCCGTGGAAGGGGGTTAAGACTTTAAATATTATTCTGTATTTTGTGAAACATCTATTTTTTGAAGTACATAGGCCAGGCCTTTATTTTCTCTAAACTTTATTTGTATCCTATATATGAGAGTTACATGTTTATTAGAGAGTGAAAGACACTAAAACCCATAAAGGTTGAGTACTTATGGAATATATAATCTAGCTCTCCCCTAAACACATCTCTTCTTCCTGGGCACCCAGGTAAGTACTTTTCCCAGATCCTCTGCATTTAAGAGCAGCCGTGTGATGGAGTTATAGCCCATAGAAGTGAGTTCACTACTGCCAACCTGGATGTGTCTTCTATAGCACATGTCAATTTATGCTATTCCTTTTGCTGCCTACATCAGAAATCCAGAAAATTGGACCCATGTGTATATATGATTATGCAGACATCTAGTTCAGTTGTTTTTCATTCTGAAGTAAGTGATATAAAATTGTAAAAATGTGTTTTAGATTATCTTAAATTGGATTGGTGAATTAATTTTTATGATAAATATAAATGTGTGAGTTCCTGCTGTGGCACAGTGTGTTAAGAATCCGACTGCAGCAGCTTGGATGGCTGTGGAGGCACAGGTTTGTTTCCAGACTGGGGCAGTGAGTTACAGGATCCAGTGTTGAAGCTGCTGTGGTGTAAGGAACAACTGTGGCTCAGACTCTATCAATGCCCAGGAACTTCCACATGCCACCACATGTGTAGTGGCCATAAATTAAAATATACACGTATATGTGTATGTGTGTGTGTGTGTATATATGTGTGTATTTATAATATGTATAAATGTGAAATTATTTCTCTATGTCCTTAAAAGATTGTTTCAGCTTTAACTTCACTTAAGACATTGTCTTTACCAAGTACAATTCATCAGACTAGTATTTTCCATGTATATTTTAGCAGGTGTGTCTTATAAAGCTTAAAAGATTGTTTCAGCTTTAACTTCACTTAAGACATTGTCTTTACCAAGTACAATTCATCAGACTAGTATTTTCCATGTATATTTTAGCAGGTGTGTCTTATAAAGCTCATTTCAATCAGATTTCTCTGTTTAATAAATCGCTTGCAATTTGCTATTCATTCATTCAATTTGAGAATATTATACTATTTTATGTATGTAGTGAACATGAAAAATTATATCATTATAGCAACTTTGTTCTTTTAGAGTTCAAAATCAGTTGTAAATATTGTTAAAGTCATGCTCAATGAATTTTAACAGTTTATCTGCCTCTGTGTGGAACGTTGCAGTTGGCAGTAGATTTTCTACAAATTGATTTTTAATGTGTATAACATTTGTAAAGGATTTAATATGCCAGGAAAAATAATGAAATTGGTGCATACTGGAATAGAAACTGATTTTTAAAAAGTTAAACTGTTAAAGCAATATATTGATATTTTTGAGTGGCTATTTCTCTATGTTTTTAGTGCTTTTTCATCATAGTATGGGTTCTCCCCTCCACCATACAGGCATATTACAACAAATTTCTCTCCTGCCTTTCTCTCAGGGTATTTTTCATATTGAAGAGAATGAGTAAATTTATAATTTAAAAAAATTCATCTCAAGTGTTTCAGACTATGAAGTACAGCTCCAAGGGCTATATCAAAAAGATTAATAATGAACTTTAAAATTGGACTACATGACTAAAAAGGTATTTTGAGACTGGTGTTGATATTCAGCCTGGAAGATTTTTGGTCTTGTGGTTGAATTCTAAAACTACTTAGATATGTGAGGAATTTAAGAGTGATTTCACTTAAAATATTTATACATTTCTTTACCAATGATTACCTAAAATAACCAAATATGCCTATTTCTTATGGTGATGCTAAAGCCTCTAAAGAGACTAAATGATTCAGAGATCACGAGGTTCAGCTACCGACAGTCCATCATAGCAGTCTTGAGTGATGCTCCTAGACTCACTTTACTGCTATAAAAGGGAAATGTATGATTAAAGGACACCAGGCATGTAACTGATTTTTCTTCTGAAATAATCTTTCTAAGGTATACCCAGATTTATTTATTTTTTTTATTTAAACTAGAACTAATGCCAATATTTCTATTCCGTGGTAACACTGGATCATTATGGTTTCCAAACTATCATTCCAGCCTGGTTTAGAACATTTGTAATTTGTAACTCTATTCCACATTTAAGCAACATAGGCAAAGGTTATTGATACCTAGATTGTAAGATTGCCACAGAAAAATTCTGGTGAAGCCAGATCTAGTGAACCAGCTGGAGTCCAGGGCCAAGTTCATGGAAATGGAAGATCTCTTGGTAAAACAAATGACATTACATTGACTATTGAAGATGAGAGGAGATTGCAAAGCTTTGGTTAAAACGTGCCATTCTCAGGAGAGTGTCTACCACTACAAATTGTTCAACCATGGATGAAAATTGTGGGAATGGAAGTCGTAAATATCTTGAATTGTAAAAATAAGGATATTTTATATTGCTGAACTTCTTACTGTTCGTTAATATTTAAACCAAACATCATGTATAGTTTTATCTCTTTTTTTTTTTCATTCAGAGCATTTCATTTAGAGCATCCTATACCCTCAGAAAATATGAAAATTCACTGTAGGCAATCAGGTAAGGAAGAAGATAATATATTTTTAATATTTTATTGTAGAATTTTTAAAAATATTATTGTTTGAATAAATTAATTTTTAATATTGTTTGAACCTTTAGAGATAAGAAGATTCTTTGAATTATAGATTTGATCTACTTTAAATCTTGGATGTTTCTTTGACAATTCTGTGGCAAGTTGTTATAAAATGATTAGATTCTGATATTATGAAACAGTGCTGCCCCTATTTCTTCAGTTTTTTATTTTTCCTAAAGAAACTTTATTTTTTAAGTATCTAATTACTACAGTATCAAGGGAGAATAATTTTATTCATCAAATAATCAGATAAAGGTTAACAGACTCAGTATTGACATTTTTATTACACTATGATTGATTTTGAGCTATTGTGTGGTGGTAATTTATAACCCAAATTCTAGCAATCTGAGTTTCTGTTATCTTTAATTTAAGAAGTGCAATGCTGGGATTCTTGTGTTTATAATTTTTTATGATTAAAAATAATAGAACTTCCCAAAGAGAAAAAGAAGTGTATTTTTTGTACTCATAATATTTTCATAAACATTTTTTTTTCCTTTTTCTCATATCCATATTATGAAAATTTAAACCTCAGGCACTCATTTAACTTCAAGAAATGGAAATGTGCTGTACCTTAGAGAAAAATGTGCTAATGGTTCTACAAATCAGAATCCTGCTATACTAGTCAAAAATCAACACACTGTGAAGAAAGGACTGTGGGAGTTCTCATATATCACAATCTCCACAATGGGATCAGTATTGTCATTGGATGATATTGTGTTCTGAACCCATGATGAGAGGTGGCCTGACTTTTTATAGCTGTCTACAGAGTCCATTACACTTGACAGCAATTTGCTGTGAACTGTGAAGTACAAATCAGTGTCAAACACTATAATTTATTTCTATATAGAAGACTACCAGTTGCCTCCTTAGCACAGTAGGCAGTGTGTCAGTCTCATGGTCTATATAAAAGACTACTGAAAATTTGTTCAGAAAGTTTTTTTCAAGGAAGGTACTAACATTATAATAAATAACATGAAAATACCAAACACTTGCTGTAGTTAGGCACACAGAGAGCATCAGTGTTTCTTAAAAATTAGTGTTTCTTGGAATTCCCATCGTGGCGCAATGGAAATGAATCTGACTAGGAACGATGAGGTTGTGGGTTTGATCCCTGGCCTTGCTCAGTGGTTTAAGGATCCAGTGTTGCCATGAGCTGCGGTGGCAGCAACAGCTCTGATTCGACCCTTAGCCTGGGAACCTCCATATGTCGGGGGAATGGCCCTAAAAAGACAAAAAAAAAAGTGATTTTTAAAAATTAAAAAATTTTCAGGAGAAAATTCATGACACTTATGATTATTTCTATTACTATATGCATTTCTTTAAGTTTTAATATTTGTTTTCACCGTTGGAAAATGGAATTGTGTGTATGATAGCAATCAGTATTTGTATACACATGAATGTGAACTACTTAGGCTAAATTATGTTATTTAAGCATAGGTCATAAGATTGAACTGTTTGGTTTTCAGTGTTAAAGAATGTGAATAAAAATTAATTATCACATGCTGAATCCCTCTTAATAATCCTCATATGGCTTCCAAAGACATTTGTGTTAAAATACGAACCTAATGTAGTCACCAAAATTCATCAATAAAAAAAGCTGTGAAATGAAGTTCAAAAATGAGAAAAGGGAGTTCCCGTCGTGGCGCAGTGGTTAACGAATCCGACTAGGAACCATGAGGTTGCTGGTTCGGTCCCTGCCCTTGCTCAGTGGGTTAACAATCCGGCGTTGCCGTGAGCTGTGGTGTAGGTTGCAGACGCAGCTCGGATCCCGTGTTGCTGTGGCTCTGGCGGAGGCCGGTGGCTACAGCTCCAATTAGTCCCCTAGCCTGGGAGCCTCCATATGCCGCGGGAGCAGCCCTAGAAATGGCAAAAAGACAAAAATAAATAAATAAATAAATAAGAAAAGTACTGAAAGAGGTAACCTCAGGTACGGTTATGAGATATGAAGGTAAACAGGAGTAAAATTCCATTTTTTTCCTGGTGTGATTAATTAATGTATTAGAATATGAGTCTGATTTCTAAGACTGGGTTTATAAAGGTTCGTTGAACTTTTGAATGGTTTACTAAGAAATTGGCTGTAAATTAAACTCTGGTGTACTCCCTGTGGAATAAACTTCTTGGCAATAGGCTTTAGAGGAATTTTCTTGCATATTGACAGAAAGTCTTCTCAAATATATTTCTGTTTTTCTTCATATATTCTTATATGAAAATATTCATATATTTATTTTAGGGTAGATTTGCCTTTTGAAAATAATTAGTATAATTTTTCTGTAAGTCCTTAAGAACACATACACACGCCCAAAATACTAGCATTCTTATGTTTTATGATAGCACTGTTATAATTAATATTTTCAATATTTTTATTTTTGTAAAAAAACTCAGAATTAATTGATCAATTAATTAATTGAGAACTATAGTTATCTTCCATGATGAAAACAGCAATAGACAGAGTTTCTTAAAAGTTAGGAAAATATTTTTCTTTTTTATGTAGCAGGGACTCAAATGTTGGGGAAAGACTTTCTTCAGAGTGAATCAGACCTTGATCTTCAGTTTGTTGTTGCTTTTTTTAAAGTGAAGTGTAGCTGATTTACAATATTATGTTAGTTTCAAATGTATAGCAGTGATTAAGGGGTGTGTGTGTGTGTGTGTGTGTGTGTGTGTGTATTTAAGATTATTTTCAGAGTTCCCATTGTGGCTCAGTGGTAAAGAACCAAACTAGTATCCATGCGGTTCGGATCCCTGGCCTAGCTCAGTGGGTTAAGGATCTGGCATTGCTGTGAGCTGTGGTGTAAGTCACAGATGCAGCTCATATCTGGCGTTGCTTGGCTATGGCATAGGCCAGAGGCTACAGCTCTGATGCAACCCCTACCCTGGGAACTTCTATAGGCCATAGATGAGGCCCTAAAAAGACAACAACAGGAAAGATTATTTTCCATTATGGGATATTACAAGATACTGAATATAGATTCCTGTGCTACACAGTAAATCCTCATTGCTTATCTATTTTACATATTCTCGTTTTTTATACCTGTTAATCCCAATGTAAAATCTAAAGCTTCTTATATAAGCCAAATCACAGTTTTCATGATGTCTAAATTGAAGCTTCTGTTTATTTCTCAGTGTCCCTAGTCAGTGCGCAAGGACTTTAGGATTTGAAATTTTAAAAAAACCCCATAAAACAAGCAAAATAAATAAATAAATAGATAAGATTACCCCCCCCCCCCCACGCACACACACTCTTTCGTTCTACAGACAGGCTCTGTTGAAAGGTGAACAAATAGGGAAGGTAGGCAGGTGATAATCAAATATTATTTTTCTTTCTGATAATCTGATAAGGAGAAACTGGCTCTAGATTGATAACCAAGTAAACTTATTGAATTTTACCCTGAATTGAGGGTAGGCCTCATCCCTGTATCCTGCAGGACACCTGGCTCTTAAGATTAATGACATTCAGAAAGAACTGTGAACATAAACATTTGGAAGACAGGCTTACTTTGTAAAGAGAAGAGGGAAGGGTTTGATGGAATACCTTCTTTTCAAAACTGATCATTTGGGAGGTGTGTATAAGGGTTAGGAAAAGAGGGTGAGAGAGTTACTTTAAGGGCCAATCCCCATGATGGAAAAGGGGGCCCAGAACAAGGGCTCCTCCATGAAAGAGCATAGTAGTCTTTGTACAGACAAACTGCAGTTTGACTCTCCTGCTGTTCCTTTTATTGGACATTTAAGTTCTTTGTTGTTTTTCACCAGAATAACATATTAACATTTAGCATTTTATCATTTCTCATGTGCATATACATCCTTGTGTATATCTCCTTACCACTTTATGGAGAAAACTTTAAAAATCATTAGTTTTGGAAATCCCTGTCAATTAAACTGAACAGAGAACTGTTTCAAATTTAAGATCCCATATGGTGACACATTCCATTTCAGATTCACTCTTATGTAGCGAGGAACCACCTGTAAAATAATTTCAAACAACATGTTATGGGAGGAGTTCCCATTATGGCGCAGTGGTTAACGAATCCAACTAGGAACCATGAGGCTGTGGGTTCGATCCCTGCCCTTGCTCAGTGGGTTAACAATCCGGCGTTGCCGTGAGCTGTGGTGTAGGTTGCAGACGAGGCTCGGATCCTGTGTTGCTGTGGCTCTGGTGTAGACCGGCGGCTACAGCTCCAATTAGTCCCCTAGCCTGTGAACCTCCAAAGGCCACAGGAGCAGCCCTGGAAAAAGTAAAAAGACAAAAAAAAAATGTTATGGGAAAGAAAGCTACTTGTGTATTTGATAGAATCTGTTTTTGTTTTTGTTTTTTTCAATCGAATATACTTAGCAGTAGGTTAAACAGTCAGTTCACAAACTAAAATGCAGAAGTCAATTTAGGCCTCTCAGTTGTCATGGTGCCCTGAGTCATTCAGCAGCCTCACAGGTCAGCTTGGTTGCCTCACATACCTCAGTCAATTAGCTTCTTGCCACAGCATCTCTGATCAGTTTTTATTATCATTTACATTCCAGCAGCACAAAGCATGCCCAAACATACCCTAGCATATCTTTCTGTTTTCCTTTGTGAGCGCAAATTTCTGTTGATGAGAAATAAATGAGCACCAAAAAAGAGGTCTCCCTTTTATATCTATTTATCCATTTATCTAACATTCCTGACAGAAAGAAGATGAAGGTGATCCATAGGAGATACAAATTTAAGTAAGTTGTATTATTTAAAATTTTGTTTAAAATGACCAAAATTGTTAGGGTGCCAATTTCCCCATTGACCATTCTGTGATAATGAATGAATTTTAAGAGTGGCTATTTTATTTTTATTCATGAATATTAATCTTTATACTATTCAGAATCAGCCTAAAGAATCTTTATGCATGAGTCATTTTGACTTAAGGAACTCTAGAGGACAAGGGGAGTTTGGAGTTTGACTGCAATTTGGGGATTACTCTAAGTTGACTGTATATGAGGTGAAACAAACTCCAAGGGCTCAGTTGACTTTGAAATACTACAGTGTTCCTTTAATGAAGAAATGCTACAGGATGTCCTTGGGTCACCTAGAACTAGACTGGTGTAATACATATGTTACCATGAATGCCATATAAAGGTCAAACTGCACATTTGATCCTGATTATGAGAGACTTCTATTTTCAAATATATGTTTATTTCATCCTCTCTTCTTGAGGTAATCTAACTCCTATTGAATGTATTTTATTCATAGGTAAGAATGTAAAGTCCATTATCAGTTTCTGGCAAGGTAGTAACTTGAGCATAGCCATCTAGCTGCCTTCTACAATTCACCTCTAAACTCTCTTAGAACAACAGTGTTTGGGCTCTGCAGTTTTTTCCTTGGATCTATTTTTTTCGCATTTGCCTGATTTGTCTACCTACTGCAAGGTCTATATCAAGGGATTTATTAATTCCTGCAAGCTGTGTTTCACCTGCTCTTGTTTCAGCTGTTTTCTAGCTAAGGTCTGCCCATGGAAGCCAAGAGTGGGAGATGAGAAGCCTCTGGCACAGGAGATACCAGAGCATTTTTTCCCCCAGCTCTCTGTCTCAGGCTGCATTACCTGCAGCCACCAACCAGCATGCTGAAGTTTGAGATTCTGCCATGCTGTTTGGATTCTGGTAACTTCATACCAGCAGCAAATGCACTTTGCCCACAACACCAGGAAGCCCCAGGGTATGTATGTTGTTCTAGGAGCCTCTTGAACACAATGGGATGGGAAACTCAGCACTTATGTCTGGTAGATCATTTTTATTCACGTATTCATTCATTCATTCCATAAAAATTCATCGAGCACGTAAAATGTACCAGACTTTGCCTAGGTGTTGAAATTACAACAGTGAACAAACCAAAAAAGGCTTGTCTCTTGAATTTTGCACTTTTGGAAGCAGGCAGAAAAATAACTAACTAACTAACTAAGCAACTAACTACATAAAAAAAAATAAACTGTGATGTGTTAGAAGGTACTAACTTTTATGGAGAACAATCAGTGAGACAAAGTGTACAAAGAATATTATGGGAGTTGTAATTTTAAATAGGCTGTGTGGACGAGGCCTTTCTGAAACTATGACACTGAAACATTACTTATGGGGAATGGGTAGTGAGCCTTGTACGTGGCTGGTGCTGTATACACAGGGGGCCTGGTGTGGGAGAGGATGAAGCCTGTGTGAGAGCAGCTAGAGGCCACTGTGGCTGTTGTAGACTGTGCAGGAGTGGAGTGGTTGGATGAAAGTTGGCAGATATTGTCCTTTTAGGCCATAGTAAGGGCTTTAGTTTTAGTCTGAGTGAGTTGAGAAACCACTGAAAGAGTGACATGGTGTAATTTGCATTTTAAAAGTATTTGTCTGTGTACTGCATCAAAGATAAACAAATACTGTGAGAAGTTTGACTGCAAATGGGACTGGGGAGTAAGTTGTAACCAGAGAGACTATGAGGTCAAGAGATGTGCTATTCTTGCTTTTAGGCTGGAAGTGATACTAACACATCTAATGAATGTGAGATGGGTATGCTTTAACGGAGAGAAATTGATTTTGCTGGAGAGAGAATAGAAGCATGCTGAATCCACATCTTTGAATAGGTATGAGAAGCATAAATATGGTACCTTTGGCCCTAGATTGGTGCACAGACAGTTTATCTCTAGTATTAGGAAGTCAGAGGAGAAAAGGAAGCTGTTCAGATGCTATGAAGGATGGGTGAAAGTGGTGAGCAAAGTTTGTGGAATTTCTGTCTTATTCATAGTTTTTCTGAGTAAAATAATAAGCCTGTGTTGAAAGTAAGACTGAAATAGTATTGGAGATTTGAGGAGTGAGGAGAATGAATAGGCATCTAGGAAATGGAAGACTGCAGGGATCAGGGAAATATATAGTATGTTGACTGGGAAGCTAATGACCCGGGGAGGAAAATAGCCAGGAATTTTATATATCCATCTGTATGGCTGTACGTTTTTCTCCCAGTTAAGCTGCACCAGTTTTTAACCAAGGATGGGATTTTGTTAAGCAGGCTTAATCAAGCAAGAACATGGAAATGCACATGTGGTTATAGTCAGAATAATTAATATGCAGATGACCACTGATTTGAGTCTAGGTGATGAGAAAAGTTGCAATATAGGGATAGATGGGAAATAGAGGAAAGTTCATAGAGCTAATGGTTTGTCAGTTCCAGTCAAGGCAAAGGTCTCGGGAGTCAAAAGACCAGTAGAATGAGTTGGAAAGAGAGATGGTAAAGGTGGGAGGATGGACTAACATTAAAAGATTACTCTGTGGACAAGGTTTAGAGTATATTCATGTAACTGGGTGACCGAAGTACCGTGGAAGTCAAATCATTGGTATAGAAATGTTCAAGTAAGAAGCCAGGAAGTGAGACAGCTTGTCTTTTAGGGTTTTGAAATCAGTAGGAATTAAATGAAAAAACGGTCTTAGGGAGGGGGACATAAATCCAGAGCTTCTTTGAGAAATCAAAGAGAATGACTAGGATGACTATACTATAGGGTGACTATATTAGTTGGGGGCATAGTCTGAATATAAGCAAATAAAGCTGGGAAATATTAGGAAAGGAGGAGAAGAATATTCTAGAAGTGGCAATGAAGAGCGATGAGGAAACATATCCTAGTTGCAAGTTCAGATACTTCTGAAGGTTGTGTAGGATGGAGGATGAGTTCTTATTATAGCTATCATACCTAGGGTTTGATCCTTAGCCTTGCTCAGTAGGTTAAGGATGTGCATTGCCAAGAGCTGTGGTGTAGGTCACAGATGCTGCTCAGATCCTACGTTGCTGTGGCTGGGGACTTCTGTATGCTGTGGGTGTGGCCCTAAAAAGCAGAAGAAAAAAAGAAAGGAAGGAAGGAAGAAAAAAAGAAAGAAAGGAACTTTAAACAGAATCAAGAGAAACTTAATGTATATTTCTTTGGATTTTTCAAGCTACAGCAGTGAAGAAAGTAATATCTAATAATTCAAGAAACAAAAATGCAATTTACAAAAAAGAACAAAATTTTCATTATCTTTGAAGAGCTAGAAGAAATGGAACAATGTCATTTCAAAGCTCTGAAGGAAAAAAGATTACACAAGAATCCCAAATTCAGCAAGTTTACACCTTTGAAGCTAAAAGAAATTCTCTCATATTTAAGGTCTTAGATAGATTATGATTCCTTCAAATAAGTCACTATTAGAAAACAATTAAAAATAAATGGAAAAATCATCAGAAGGAAAATGCATAAGGGAATTGTGACTCTAATGACTGATTTAAAAGACTTCAGTTCAATAAATATCATGTATGACCAAGTTTAAGTTGAGGCATTTCTTCAGCAAATTATCTAAAGTAGTAAATTAACATTCCAAGTAGACATTTAACATTATTCTATGCATTGTTAAATCTCTGTACTCAAAATGGTGAAAAACTGGAATTCTCATCGTGGCTCAGTGGTTAACGAACCTGACTAGTATCCATGGGGATGTGGGCTCGATCCCTGGCCTCACTCAGTGGGTTAAGGATTCGGCATTGCAGTGAGCTGTGGTGTAGTTTGCAGGTGTACCTTGGATCCCAAGTTGCTGTGGCTGTGGCGTTGGCCGGTGGCTACAGCTCCTATTGGACCCCTCGGCTGGGAACCTCCATATGCTATGGATGCGCCCTAAAAAGCCAAAAAAAAAAAAAATGGTGAAAAATATCACTAATATCTTTTCCTGAGGAAAATGTAGGTCTGTCTTTATTTGCAGTTCTGTTATATTCAGGAAAGCATATTATGATTTTTCCAATTATACTTTTTAATGCCTTATCTTAAAAATGAATGAAACAAATAAATACATTAACAGAAAAATCAACTAAGATAGTGGTTGATATCAGCTTTGGTTGTCAGAAGGTCCTGGATTTGAATGTTGCCTCTGACACTACCAGCACAAATTATTAGATTTCACTGAGTCTCATTTTCCTCAGACACATGATTAATTAACATTTAATAAGATCTTTAATTTTCTATAAATGAAGATAATATTAATTATTAAGTATTACATGTATCCTGATACCCTCAATAAATGTTAGTTACCTTTCTACTAATAATGGAATGTTACTTTTCAATAACATTCATAACAGCAAGATATTTTCAAATGATCTTCAAATTACACCTTCTGGATTATTTACTAACTGCCTATAAGGATCATTGGACTTGCACACAAATCCAAAGATAATTTGTGCACCCTAAAGCAGAAAAACACAACCAAGACCAGGAAGCTGACTTCAAATTAAAAGCACTGCCTTCTTCTTGCTAAGGAGAACTGGGCTACTCATCTGTAACATATCAGAAATAACCTCTTTAACATGGTTATTATAGACTGATCTGTTAAAGAAATTTCTACATGTAGACACACTTTGCACATTGCAGCTGTTACTTTGCGCTAGTGTGTAGAGTAGAGGGTTTGCTAGCATCCTCTTATCCATGAAAATCACTCCTCCATTGGAGAATTACATACTGCATAGGGAAAAAAAAAAAATCATTCTCTAAAGTGGAATCTGGATATTCATGAGGATCTATTTTAGTCTGTGGTGAGATCTTGTGGGGTACAAATGCTGTTTGAGCAAAGAAATTTTTTTTAAATGAAGAAATGTGGGAAGTGAGACAAGGGATTTGAAGCTATTCAAAGTTGTGGAGAAATAAGGAATAGAATCTTAGAACTAGCAAGACAGCACACATTTCCTGTGTTGTGATGCAAAAGACGGGAAACAGTTTGCTTGATTAGAAGGTAAATCAGATGACAGTGTCATTATTTTACATGTGCAGCTGGCAGAACTATAGTAAGAAATGATCATGATGAAAACGTGAACTACCATCATGTAAAAATTTGTATATATTAATAATAGAAAATACTTTTAAAGTTCATGAATAATGGTCTATTCTCATGATTTCACAAGCGTGGTTATTTATTCGCTAAACCAATAAATGGTTCCTGCCTTCATGAAGCAATCAGGGAGATTTGGCAGTGCTGGGGAATCTGGCAAATAATCAGAAAGCATGAGTGTTGACATGCTATTGTAGGTGTATGAGTAAAAACTTCACAGAGGAGGAAATATTCTTTGGTCAGAGAAGGATGGGCTAAAGTAAGATCTTACCCTTTTTCTCTTAAGAAGCATAGAGTTGGTTCAGAAATCTTAAATCAGGTGCATAAATCCACACACAAAAATAGCTGTACATCATGTAAGGTTACATTATGATTCTTAAGTGATGCGGAAATTTAGGGAGGGAAGACATCAGTGAACATGAGAAAATGTAAAATAATTCCACAGGTAGATTACCAAGTACTTTCTCTACTTTCCAGGAAGAAAAAAATGCAAATGATGAGTGGGAAAGGTAGAGAATATCAAAGGTAAGGGCTTGAAGTATTTTACTTTAATGGGTTTAATGATTCTTAAAATTAACTTCAAGCTTTAAAATACTGCTTTTAAAACCACTGAAAACATCATTTTCACTCTGGAATGGATCCAGGTGAAGAGAACAGCCAATATGATACACATCAACATATATTGGATGGAGAAAATAAAACAATTTTTCAGAGAAGAAAATAGCTGCTTCTATTAGATACTGTGTAATTTTAAACTTCCCAGTGAGAAGGACAAAAGCGGAAGAGAATCATATGGAGTGTGGAAGAGAAAGAGACATTACATTAAAAAAAAAAATCTAGTGATTCTGCTTCTGTGCTTATGAACTTATCTGAGATAGGAAATAAAATCACACAAAATGTTTCAAGGTCCAGGACCATCACATAGGCTTTTACCTCATCAGAAATTGACTATTAAATTAATTGAGTAATATAAAACTGAGAACATATTTTTGGTCTGTAAAAGATACTATATGGAGAAACTATCGAATTTATTGCAAGTTGTCCTCAGTGACAAAGCAGACTAACCTGCTCATGATGATTAGAAATCGTAGTTTAAAAACATCTCAATTTTTAATGAGTCTCCTACATGAAAAGCTGGCTTCAGGTTAGAGTTCTCCTTTTTCTGACATTCAAGTCCTTTCCAAATTTGGCAACTACATATTCCTTTCCTATGGTTGCCAAATTTAACAAATAAAAACACAAGGCATCCAGTTAAATTTTAATTTTGGATTAGCAATGAATCATCTTTTAGTATTATCCACTGTTTATCATAAATTCAAACTTAGATGAGTCAACTGTATATAATCTGGAAACACTGCAATTAATATAAAATCACACAGAATGCCCACTATGTGAAAATTAATTATTGGGACAGTGTGATGGAAAAATGAAGTTTGAAAAAGTGTTGCCTTAATATGGCCTTCCCAGATTCAGTTCCTGAGGCAAGAACTAGGGAGCAGCTTAGGTCTCTTTGTAGGTAGTCCTAGGAATCATGGATTAGAGAATCAGGAAGAGACAGAGAGTTAGCCAGTGATTGCCACTGTGGAATCTAGAGCTTAAACCTGCTGTGGATTCTGGAAATTGGTATAAAACACTCACCTCTCAGATATCTCACCTGAGGAGTCAAGGGTATGGGGTATTTATAACCAACTCCTCTCTGCGTTTTGTTTAGGTCAGCTATTGGGCTGGAATTCTACAAGACATTCATTCAGCAGAAGAAAAGCCCTAAGACAGTTAGAATTTCAAAAGAGTAAGACCTGGCAATTCCCATTGTGGCTCAGGGGTAACAAACCTGACTGGATCCATGAGGATGCAGATTCCATCCTTGGCCTTACTCAGTGGGTTAAGGAGCCAGTGTTGCTGTGAGCTGAGGTATAGGTCACAGACGCGGCTAGGATCTGGTGCTGCTGTGGCTGTGGTGTAGGCTGGCGGCTACAGCTCCTATTGGCCCCTTGCCTGTGAACTTCCATATGCTGCGGGTGTGGCCCTAAGAAAATAAAATAAGAGTAAAGCCAAAAAAAAAAAATAGTCAGACCTTATTGGGAAGGGCAACAACTGTAGACTGGATACCTGCAGAACCAGAGACCAGAGTTGGCCATCTGTACAGTGATTGAATCATCAACTTTAAGTCCCTGGCATACTCTTGCTTTCTTTTAGCAAAATGTCATCCCAATTCCTTGTCATTACCTAACTTGGCTTTACCTACTACCATCATTTATGTATGTCCCTAATTTTAAATAATACTCCACAGTATTTAAATATTGTTTTATCTCTTCAACCAAATCAATCAATGAGAAAAGTTGAACAGATTCTTCTCTGTTCTTTTGCACGTGTAAAATACTTGCATAGAGTATCTTTTTCTCTTCATTTTACTTGAATTCTTTCTTCAAATTGCATCCCTTCCATAAAATATTTCTTGGATCTTTACACCTCTTATGCAACAAGATGGAAATAGGAAGAGAGAGTGTATCTGTGGATTTTTTGCTCTGTCTGAATTGCTCAGATTTGAGCATCCAGATGGATTCAGAAAATTCATGTCCAAAACTGATTTGAAAACTCAAAAGAAATATCAATATTGAAACCTATGTGGGAAAGGAATCTGAAAAAAAAAGAATATATGTACATATATGTATAACTGAATCACTTTATTGTACAGAAGAAATTATAAAATTGTAAATCAACTATAATTCAATAAAACTGAAAAAACAGAAACAGCTATTCCTTCTTAAAGTTGTTTAGGTAGATGTTTTTGAAATTGACCTTCCTTGTTTTCGGTGGATATTGTATTACTAATTGTATCTACTAATACTATAGAACCATTGTACTATTAGTAATAGGCTACTGTAACAAATTGCCACAAACTCAATGGTTTAAAACAACAGAAATTTAATCCCTCACAGTTCTATAAACCAGAGAATCAATTTTGCTGTGCCTAAATCAAGAGATGATCATGCTATGCTCCCTCAGGAAGCTCTGGTGAGAGTTTGTCCCTTGTCTCTTCCAGCTTCATTCTTTGGCTTATGGGCCCACCATCTAATCTCTACCTTCACAGTGACACCTGCTTCTCTTTTTCTTTGTGAAATCTCTCTGCTGCTTTCTTATAAGAACTTGTGATTGCATCTAGGAGCTACAGTCCAGGATAATATTCCTATCCTGAGAACATTATTTTAATTACATCCCAAAAATTAAAAAAAAACAACAACTTTTTCATAGAAAGTAACGTTTATAGATTTTTTTAGCAATATGAGCTCTTTAGAACATGATGTTTTGGGGACCATTATTCAGCCTACTATTGATATTAATGGATCAGTTGAGCATGGGCCCCTCCTCTAATATATTTTTATCTTTGTTATTTAAACTTTCACACCTTATTGCATAGTTTTACAAATATTCATCTCCTGAAGTAGTCAAAATAGATTAATCTCATGTGCTCCTTCTTTAGAGGAGAACCCGAGGCTCATCTCTGTATTTGCATTATCTACTGCTATGCTAGATACATGTAGAAACTCACCAATTAATCTTAATCAATGAACATCGTTAATATTAAATGATCATATGTCTGCTTCCACCTATTTCCTTTCTTACTTTGTTTCCACTCTAAGAGTTTAAAACATTAATGAAGCATTTTCTTTGACTTGAAAAAGATAGATAATTTAATGAGCTATTTCTTTCAACCAGTCCTAAAGATTAGTCTTAATTTGTTCATTATATGGTATAAAATGTAGTGATTCATCAGGTGTTATCTGTGTTCTACCATCATAAAAATGTTGTTTATTACAGGGTATTCCACAATCTGTTATGTATTCTGTAATGTATTGTTTATGACAGCTATTGTAGCCAACCTTTTAGTCCTGAGACAAGTTATGAGGATCGGAGCAAGTTATTAAGCCTCCCTGGGCTTCACTTTATCTTTCTATTAAATTGCTTGATTAAATCCCAAGGATATTTGAAGGATGAAAAAAATTGTGTGCTGTTAACTAACATACAAAACTCTGCAATACAAATAGAATTAATACTGCTAATATTTCTGCTGGTATTACTTTATCCTTGATAATAAATAACAATACAATTTGTGGTTCTATTCCCTTGTCTACATAATGTTTATGGCTATGTCAATATTTTATACCCTATAGTATAATAAGGCAAACATTCAGACCATCCACATTTTAAAATTTTATCATCCTGATTTGTTATGACAACTGCTTTCCATAAATAGTCTGGGAAATTTGCTTAAACTTTTTAGGTTCTATTTGCAATGATGACGAAGAATCATGAGTGTAGATTTTTCAACATTTTTTCTCTGGCATGGTAGGAGATTAGGGAATGGATATCATTTTCAAAGTGATGTAGACAGAATCACAGGAAAGTCCTCCTCAGAAATATTTCTTTAGACCTTTCACCAAGTAGAACAGCAGACCCTACCTCCAACATATAAAGGAATAACCCACTTTTCCCTCAGTAGCAAGACCTTACTAAGACCCCATCCACAGTGAAGGGCAGTTCTTTATATACTAGAAATATAAGGCATTAGAGATTAACTTTGGGGAACACTTTCCTTTTGAGAGACAAATTCTTATGGCCAGCCTGGCCTAGGGCAGATAACTCTAATGAGATCAGCTCAATGTCTAGCATATGATGCTTTTAAAATTCGCTAAATAAATAAACCATCACAACCTAGTAAAAAGCGAGATGAAGAATGAAAGGAAAATTTGGAGAGGATACTTTAAAAATAAAAAAAGTTAGTCTGATAGTGATAATGGAAAAGGTAGAAAAAAAGAGTTGCCTAAACATAGCATAAATGTCCCAGATAAAAGGCACATGATTGTTATTTAGTTAATTATTTATTGCATGAATAAATAGAAGAAGAGTCAAGATTAAAGGGTTATTTATTATTTAGAAAGGAATTTGGTTGATAAATATAAACCTTTTTTTTTTTTTTTTTTACAAAATTAGTATAGAAGGATCACTTAGAAATCTACAGGTATTAGCTTTCCTCATGGCCAGTCTCTCAACTTACAGTCATCTATTTCAAGAACACATTTCTAGTCCAGAACGGGAAAACTTTTCCAACCAATTGGGTTAAGTAGCTAAATGAAATAAAAATGTAAAATGAAATGTGTGCAGAATGATACTCTTCAGCTCACTTTCAGTTTTGTCATCCATGTAAGAAAAGGAAGATATCTTCTTCTTGGATTGATCCTTTGGTCATTATGTAGTGACCTTCCTTGTCCCTTAAAATATTCTTCATTTGAAAGTCTATTTTGTCTGATATGAGTATTGCTACTCCAGCCTTCTTTTGATCCCCGTTTGCATGAAATATTTTCTTAACATCCTCTCACTTTCAATTTGTATGTGTCCCTAGAATTGAACTGTGTCTCTTGAAGACAGCATATATATGGGTCTTGTTTTTGTAACCATTCAGCCAGTCTATGTCTTTTGGTTGGGGCATTTAGTCCATTAACATTTAAGGTAATTATGGATATGTATGTTCTTATTGCCATTTTATTAATTGCTTTGGATTTTTTTTTGTTGCTCTTTTTTCTTCCCTTCTTGTTCTCTCCTCTTCTGGTTTGATGACTATCTTTTTTTTTTATACTTTTTTAAAATTTTCCCACTGTACAGCAAGGGGGTCAGGTTATCCTTACATGTATACATTATAATTACATTTTTCCCTCACCCTTTCTTCTGCTGCAACATGAGTATCTAGACAAAGTTCTCAATGCTATTCAGCAGGATCTCCTTGTAAATCTATTCTAAGTTGTGTCTGATAAGCCCAAGCTCCCGATCCCTCCCACTCCCTCCCCCTCCCATCAGGCAGCCGCAAGTCTCTTCTCCAAGTCCATGATTTTCTTTACTGAGGAGATGTTCATTTGTGCTGGATATTAGATTCCAGTTATCAGTGATATCATATGGTATTTGTCTTTGTCTTTCTGGCTCATTTCACTCAGTATGAGATTCTCTAGTTCCATCCATGTGGCTGCCAATGGCATTATGTCATTCTTTTTTATGGCTGAGTAGTATTCCATTGTGTATATATACCATATCTTCCAAATCCAATCATGGTTTGATGACTATCTTTAGTGTTGTATTTGAGTTGATTTTTCTTTGTTTGTGTATCAATTGTAGACTTTTGGTTTGCAGTTATTCTGAAGTTTTGATATAAGAGTCTATATGTATATGAGATTGTTTTAAGTTGTTGTTCTCTTAATTGCAATTTCATCTCCAGTGTCCTGCATTTGTACCCACCTCTTATCATGATTTCCGATTTTGGTGATATAATCATGCATGGATGATTTCGTATCTTTACTGTATGTATACCTTTACTGGTGAGCCTTGTCATTTGTGATATTTTCGTTTCTGATTGAGGCCTTTTCTTTTCTGCCTAGAGAAGTTCCTTTAGTATTTGTTGTAAGGCTGGTTTAGTGTTGTTGAATTCTCTCAACTTTTGCTTATCTGTGAAGGTTTTGATTTCTCCTTCAAATCTGAATAAGAGCCTTGCTGGGTAGAGTAATCTTGGTTGGAGATTTTTTTCCTTTCATCACATTAAGTATATCATGCCACTCGCTTCTGGCCTGCAGAGTTCTGCTGAAAAATCTGCTGATAACCTTATCGGGGTTCCCTTGTATGTTACTTGTTTCTTTTCCCTAGCTGCTTTCAAGATTTTCTCTTTGTCTTTAATTTTGGTCAGTTTGATAAATATGTGTCTCGGTGTATTTCTCCTTGGGTTTATTTTATATGGTACTCCATGTGCTTCCTGGATTTAGAGTGAGTGGTTCCTTTCCCATGTTAGGGAAATTCTCAGCTATTATCTCTTGGAATATTTTTTCTGTCCCCTTCTCTCTCTCTTCAACTTCTGGCACCCCTGTAATATGGATGTTGGTGTGTTTCATGTTGTCCCAGAGTTCCCTGAGACTCTCTTCATTTGTTTTCAATCTTTTTTCTCTTTTCTGTTCTGCATCCATAATTTCTTCTAATCTGTCCTCCACCTCGCTTATTTGTTCTTCTGCCTCCTGTATTCTGCTGTTAGCTGCTTCTAGTGAATTTTTTATTTCAGTTATTGTATTTTGCATCTCTTCTTGTTTAAGTTTTATATCTTGTATCTCTTTGGTCAGTGTTTCCTATAAGTTATCCATCTTTGCCTCCAGTTTATTTCCAATGTCTTGCATCATCTTCAGCATCAACACTCTAAAGTCTTTTTCCTGGAGGCTGAGAGTCTCCTCCTCGCCTAGCTGATTTTCTGGGGTTTTTTCTTTCTCCCTCATCTGAGGTAAAGCTCTCTGTCTTTTCATTTTTATAGGTTTTTGGTGTGGTGACCTCTTTACAGATAATAGAGTTGTAGCCTCTCTTACCTCTGGTGTCTGTCCCCCTTGTGGCTGAAGTCAGTATGAGGGCTTGCTGTAGGCTTCCTGATGGGAGAGGCTGATGCCTGCCCACTGGTAGGTGGAGCTGATTCTACTCCCTCTGGTGGGTGGGGCTTAGTCTCTGGATCGGATTAGAGGCAGCTGTGTGCCTGAGGGGTCTTTAGGTAGCATGTTCACTGAGGGTCTGTGATCCCACCTGGATTGTTGTTTGGCCTGGGGCTTCTCAGCAGCTGACTGATGGGTGGGGCCAGATTTTCCCAAAATGGCCCCCTCCAGAGAGAGGCAGCTGCTAAATATTCCCGAGGGTTTTGCCTTCAATGTCCCTCCCTCACAACAAGCCACATTCACCCCTGTTTTCCCATGATGTCCTCCAAGAACTGCAGTCAGGTTTGACCCAGATTCCTATGGAGACCTTGCTTTGCCCTGGGACCCAGTGCATGTGAAAGTCCATGTGTGCCTTTTAAGAATGGGGTCTCCATTTCCCCCAGTCCTGTGGAGCTCCTGCACATAAGCCCCTCTGGCCTTCAATGCCAGATGCTCCAGGGGCTCTTTCTCCCAGTGACAGATCCCCACACATGAGAGTTTGATGTGGTGCTCAGAACTCTCACTCCTGTAGGTGAGTCTCTGTGAACCAGTTAGTTTCCAGTCTGTGGGGCTTCCCACCTGGGAGGTATGAGGTTGTTTATATTGCATAATCGCCCCTCTTACCTCTTGATGTGGCCTCCTATTTGTCTTCTGGAGTAGGATATCTTTTTTAAGGTTTCCAGTCCTTTTGATTGAAGATTGCTCAGCCTTTAGTTGTGAATTTTGTTGTTTTTAGGAGAGAAGTTGAGCTCCAGTCCTTCTATTCCACGACCTTAATCCCATCTCCTAAAACTATGCCCTTTAGTTCTTCATATAGATTTAAGATGTCATCCCACTGTCCTTTCAATGCCATATGTCAATTATATTTCAATAAAATAAATAAATTCCTGGACTTTAGGGCCCAGTCTACATACTTTTTTGTATCCTAGAGAAACGGGATAGAACATGAAAACTACCACGTTAAGGTTCTTATAAATTACTTAGGATAGTTTCAACTGTTATTGATAATTTAGAAAAGTCAAGTGAGAATATGTTTTTGTATTGTTAATATGTTTGTCTTATGCAAAAAATGTAATTAAAATAAACTCTATGGAATTATGAACAGACAGATGGCAAACCAAATATGATAGGTAAACCTTCAGATACCTGCAGCAAGAAGTCCCTGGTTATTTATATTTTTTAGTGACTTCAGAATAAAATGAGGAAAGAAAAATTTTGGTAAGAAAAAATAACTTTAATATTTGGATGTTGACACTCTACCATGTAAATTATTTATGAAAGTATTTCAAAGGACAGTGGTAATATAAAATGACAATAATCATGTAGTAACGTAACCCTCATAATTGCGGATAAAATTGGAATGGCCAATTTGATGTCATCAATTGCAGTTAGTTGGAATTCATTCCATAACTTTTGTAAAAAAATCAATATGCTATTTTATAATCTTAAAATGAATACATTTTTAATATAACTAGGGCCTTAAGGTCAAAACTTTACTGAAGTATTTAATTGGAAATGTAAGAACATATACTTGGACACACTTGATGCAATATTGATTTTAGAGCCTTTAATGAGACACTTTTATTACATAATAGCATCTCTCTCTAAATTTCTGATGTCATTTAATTTTTCTGTTCCTGTTTCTCACTTTGAAATGAATTTTTCTGACCAGTCTTAAATTATCACACCTTGAAATACTAAATTATTTTTTCTGGAGACATTAAAAGTCCATATCTATTTAACATAAAGTACAACTTTTCTATGCATAAGAACTTAGTTGGATCATAAATAAGAGTGTTAAAATAAGTTCTCTGACACTCTAAAATAAACATGTTTAACGTATTTAAAGTTTGCCACCAACCTTATCCACATGATTTTCAGTCATTTTACTATTGAAAACGAAGATTATTGAAAAGTACTGTTCTGATTTAGCTGTTCCAGTTTTTAAAGATGAAGGGCATCCCTTGAAGGTTACAGTTTTTATAATCAGCAATCACAATATAATCAGCAATCACAATATGCAGACCTCCCTTCCTAAGGTAATAAAGAGATTTGCTCCTCAAGGTGTTATTCTCTTGCTGTCTGTTACTGCCACTTGAATCCCATTCTTTGGAATTCATTCTCATTTACTGAGTACTTGGCCTGCTTTCATGAGCAAACTGTGTTCTGACTTTGTGAACATCAGTTTCCTAGGTGTCACCATAGATTTTAGGAATTTGTGTAACTTCAGTACCCACCAAAGTATTAGGTATTCCTTCAACCTAATTAAGACCCTGGCTTCACATCACTTCAAGCCTCTGACTCTGGCTCCTGCGAAGATTTTCTGGGTCAAAATTTCAAGGCTCAGAGCCCTGCTTAATGTTCTTCCCAGGTTCTTCTCATTTGTACATGTCCTTTTTTCAGGCTTTGACCAAAATCTCTTCCTCCCATCCTATGATTTTACCATCTCCCCTTTTGTAGTGGAAATACAACTGTGGAAGTAAATTGCTATTATTTAAGCCATATCCTGACTATCTGACTCCCCTATTCCACACCATAAACACAAATCTCTTTCTCAGTTTCTCTACCAAATGTTTCTATAAGATTTTGTAACTGTTTCTCTATTTTTAGTTTCCTTATTCTCATTTGTAATTTATCAGAAATATAAATGGCATAATGAGGTCGTCAATATTTATTGAGTAACAATAATTTGATCAGAACTGTGTTGACACTGGGAGATCAGAAAAAAAAACATTGACTGTGTGACAACAAATGACCTACAAAGTGTATGACTGAGGAATGATGAAGGGAATGTCACTTCTTTTACTCTCTTTTCCTTCTCCTTTTTTTTTTCCAAGAAAAGGTTTTGCCAAGAAAGTATAAAATCAAGCCACAGAAATATTTTTAAATTGGTAAAGATTTTCATACATATTATAAACCAGGAAACATTGTTAGAACTTATTGTTTAAAAATATAATAATATCTACCCAAGTTTATAACTGGTGGTTCACCTTAGATATTCAAGTTTTCTTATATAATAATATCAGTTTATTAGAGATAGTTAAGTAGATATTTAAAATCAGGCATTTGCTCCCTAAAAAGTTATGTGAAGTGGGAGTTCTGTTATGGCGCAGTGGAAAGAAATCCGACTAGTATCCATAAGGATGTGGGTTCGATCCCTGGCCTTGCTCAGTAGGTGGGGGATCCAGCATTGTGGGGTGCTGTGGTGTAGTTGCAGACGTGGCCCAGATCCTGTGTTGCCATGGCTGTGGTGTAGGCCAACTGTTCTGGCTCCAATTTGAACCCTAGTCTGGGAACTTCCATATGTGTGTGGCCTTATAAAGGAAAAAAAAAAAGTTTATGTGAAGTTTGAGGTAGAAATACATGAATAATACAACAAATATGCATTATTTTTATTCTAATAAATATGGCTATTTCAACAGTTTAGCCATCAAAACAGAAGAATAAGAGATATGAATATTTTAAGAAACCTGGAATATATCTATTTTATACATTTTATACTAAAAAAACGTAGAGTAAGTGCTTAATATGTTCCAGGTATAATTATATGTGAATTAACTGCATGCACGTTTTATTAGGGAGCTTTATTTAGTTTTCACATTTTATTGAGGAGGAAGCTGAAATACAGAGAGGTTAAATAATGATGCATTATCTATTTTACAGTCCATATTAAATCAATAATCAAGAGGTTGGGTTTTTAAGCATGAGCCAACTGTTCTCCTTTCTTGGCCCTGCAATAAACCTTTCTCTGCTCAAAAAAATAAATAAATAACTAAATAAGATCAATAATCAAGATAGGGTTAATACAGTTTTAATGCTGAACAGTATCATGCGTTTAATTTGATATCTTAAAAATCTGTTATCAGAATTCATTAATTCTGTTATTCTGATATTAAATGAAATACAAAGTAGATCTTTTTTTTCTCATGTGGTTTAGGGCACAGCCACTAGTTAATAAGCGCAAAACCTTTTCACTTCTATCATGTAATATGTTACATTTTAATATCCTCATGTATATTATTAATTTATTTCATTTCCTGATGGTACAAAAGTTAACCCAATTCTTTACACTTAATGTCTAACATGTAAATATAATCATGACTTCAGATATATTATAGGGGTATATCTATACAGAGAAAGAAGGATCTAGATATGAGTTTCTTAAATTTCTCCTTTAAGGAAAATTCTAGCTTCAGCAGCTTATATTCTACAATCACTTTCATTTTTCATATCTTTTCAGTTTTTTGCCGCGATATTGTTAACATTCGACTTGCAAAATGCGTATTCCATATTTATCTTAGTTGTACCCAACTACAACCATTATTGATTTCATTAGGTGCCATAATTAACATAATTTTGTTCTATTTAAAGTCAGAGATTGTTTTACAACATCCTCCAAAACTGTTTGGCATCTTGTTTGTTCCAATATCACGTTCTCTCCTTTGTTCATAACGTTCTTTCCACGTCTCCTTGATATCCTTTCACATACTGCCGTCTAATATGTGTAAGTACACATATGACTTATGGCAATTATGCTATCCACTTCCAAACACTTCTCTACTACTTGTTTAATGGCTGGCCCACAAAATGTTTTTCCTTATTGCTTTATAATGAACTGTCTTGCACACAGACAAATGCATATCAAGATTTTTCTCAATGAGGTAAAACATTTTCTTCTTAAAACAGTAAAATCATCACTGATTATTTTGTGTGTGATAGATTAAACCTTCATATATAAATGTAATTTCTAAAAAAATTATCTCTAGTTAATATTCTCTTTAAATATGTTTTAATATTATATATTACCTATATTTGCATGTCATGCTTCTAGGTAATGCCAGTTTTTAGACAATACAAACTGCCTTGCATTTCATTCTTATGCATGTGCTCCACTGCCCTTTATGAAATAAGCATACTAATCTCAGTGTCTTTAAAGGACACATAGCATATTTTTAAATTTTTATTGTTGAGATGCATTTTAAATCTTCTTTTAATTCATATTTAGTTTTATTCTTAACATTTACAATGGACTTTTCTGTAAAATAAAACGTGTACCATACTAAAACTTCCTGATAATATTATTTAAGCATTTTTTAATATAAAGTATCATTAATATAATCTACAAAAGAGGAAATATGGAAAGCCTCAAAGGAGAGTGAAAGTAGATATTGCATTATTTGTTTCTTTTATATTTCTAAATATGCCCTGTAAATAGTGAATACTTGAGAGAAAGTACTGCTTTGTAAGTTAAGTGAAAATATAGTATTATAAGAAAAGGGTTTTTTTGAGTAATTTTAAGCTGGTATAAATACATGAAATGGACTGTGGCCATATACTACATTTTGCTCAAAGGACAAGTACATTTTATTTCTTACAGTCAGTAAGTTAAAATGTAGAGGATTTTCCATTAAGGTGATGATGTAATTTTTCTCTTTAGAACCAGCAAAAATGTAACAGAAAGAATGAAAAATTGAAAAGAATAAAATATTAGTGAAATTAGGAGGCAATCATGACCCCTAGTCACTTGAATAATGTAAAAATATACTGCAAATAAATTGAAATTTGGAAGAACTTGAAAAGAAAAACAATTAAATCTACCTCCGTATGTTTTAAAAAGCGAACAATTATTGTAGAAAATAGGTAGCATAATCTTAAAGGTATCAAACAGTGATCGTTTATTCATTCACCATTTATTCATTCATGCATGCATGCATACATGCATTTTTTTAATGGATCATAGGGTTGGCATGGAAAACTGTGGGAATGTCTTGCAGTCCTACTAGACATCAGAAGATGGTAAAGTAGAAAATGCTGCAATGGAAAGATAAATATTGTCGAAGATACTGATAGTCATTGCATTGAAATTAAATAGGCATAGTAGGTGATAATAATTTCTGCAACAGTTTCCCAGGGTCAATTTATGTGAAATAAATGACAAGTCAAAGAAAATGAGTATGGGGACTCTGTAAGGTAAATTATATTCTTGCTTACTTTGAAGGAAGAATTATGCAATATAGATGAACCATTTGTAAATATCTTTGCCTAGAATTTGATTGTTTCTTTGTAGCTTTTTTGCCAGCCCCTGAATCTAGACCCTTCTTATTCTCTGAGTGGCCATAGACCTCAAGATGACATTTATAAACTCTTACTTTTGCCTGACATGAGATCTTTGGTACCTTTTTCCTGTTTGTCACGGGTTCGTCTATTGCAAAGCTGCTACCTCCTCCTGGAGACCTCATACTTCCTGTACAAAGTTTTACTGTAACTCTAAACTTATTTTGGAAAAACAATTTAGATATAAAGAAAAACTTAACCTAACATTGGCCATATGAAGAACTCTGGACATGTTAAAATTAATAAATTAATACATTTATAAATTTAATAAAAGTATATTAAAAAATTAATAATCAACTTTTCAAATGGGAATAGCGAGGCCTCAAACCAGTTCTTACTCTAGATCCGTGTTTCTCATAGACTGAAACTCTCTGAAGATGCAACTTTTTGTATACACATATATATATATATTCATCTTCACTCTGCCAAGCCAATTATACTTTTTTTTTTTTAATCCCTCTGCTCATTTTCTAATCTCCTGAATGAACAGCTCCCATTTTCAGGGTCTTCTTTGGAAAAATGTCTAATCAGGTATTCTGGCCATTTTTAATTGAATTGTTTGGTTTTTTTATGTTAAGATATATAAGTTCTTCACGTATTTTTAGTATTGTTCCCTTATCAGATATATCACTTATATATATCTTCTCCCATTCAGTAAGTTGCCTTTTGTTTTGTTGACAGTTTTCTTTGCTGTGCAAATGCTTTTAAGTTTAATATAGTTGCACTTATTTATTTTTACTTTTATTGCCCTTGCCTGAGAAGACAGATCTAAGAAACTATCGCTAAGATTAATGTCAAAGAGCTTACTGCCTATGTCTTTTCTTGGAGTTTTATGCTTTCAGATCTTAAGTTCAAGTTTTTCATCCAGCTTGAATTTTTTTATGTGATCTAAAATAGTGGTCCAGTTCATTCTTTTTGATGTGTGTGTCCAATTTACGCAACACCATTTATTAAAGAGGTTCTCATTTCTCCATTGTATATTCTGTTTATTATCCTATGCTAATTGACCTTATATGTATGTGTTTATTACTGGCCTCTCTATTCCATTGATCTGCGTGTGTATTTTAGTGCCATTACCATATTGGTTTTTATTAAAAACTTTGTGGTATAGTTTAAAATCAAGGCTATTCAGGCTCTTGTGTGTTTCCATATAAATTTTTGTATTACTTTTTCTAGTTTTATGAACAATGTCATTGATATTTTGTTAGGGATTGCATGCATACATACTTTGCTTTGGGTCATTTTAAAAATAATAATTCTTCAATCCATGAACACTATGTATCCTTTCATTTATTTATGTTTTGTTTTTCGGGAGTTTTAAAATTAGTGATTCTGGAGTTCCTGTCGTGGCTCAGTGGTTAACGAATTTGACTAGGAACCATGAGGTTGCAGGTTCGATCCCTGGCCTTGCTCAGTGGGTTAAGGATCTGGTGTTGCTGTGAACTGTGGTGTAGGTTGCAGACGAGGCTCAGAGCCCACGTTGCTGTGGCTCTGGTGTAGGCTGGTGGCTACAGCTCCGATTTGACCCCTAGCCTGGGAACCTCCATATGCCATGGGAGTGGCCCAAGAAATGGTAAAAAGACAAAAAATAAAATAAATAAATAAATAAATAAATAAATAAATAAATAAATAAAATTAGTGATTCAATTTCAATACTAGTAATTAGACTATTTAGGATTTCTATTTCTTCACAATTCAGTCTGGGTAATTTTGTGTTTCTAGGAGTTTATCAATTCGTTTTAGATTGTCCAAGTTGTTAGCATCTAATTGTTTGAAGTAGTCTCTAATGATCCTTTGTATTTTCGTGGAATTGATTGGTATCTATTGTAACTTCTCTTCTTTCATTTCTAATTTTATTTATTTGGGCACTTTTTAAATTTTTGATGAGTCTGACTAAAGATTTATCAATTTTTTTATCTTTTCAAAGAGCCAGCTCTTAGTTTCATTAATCTTTTCTGTTTTTTTTTCCAGTCTTGTTTACTTCTGCTCTGAGCTTTATTTTCCTCCTTCTACTAATTTTGAGTATTTTTTCTTCTTCCTTTTGTAATTCTTTAGGTATAAAGTTAGATTGTTTATTTGAGATTTTTATTGTCTCTTGAGAAATACCTATATTACTATGAACTTTCTTCTCATAATCACTTTTGTTTTGTCTCACAGATTTTTGTCAAGATGTGTTTCCATTTCCACCTATCTCAAAGTACTTTTTTATTTTTATATTTAATTTTTGACACATTAATTACTTAGAGGCATGTTGTTTAGTCTCCATGGGTTTGTGGTATTTCCAGTTTTCTTCATGAGATTGAATTCTAGTTTCATAGTGTTTTAGTTGGAAAAGATGCATCATTTAATTTCAATATTCTTAAATTTATTGAGTATTGTTTTCTGACCTAATATGTGAGCTAGCCTAGAGAATATTTTATCTGCACTTGAAAAGAATGCTTATTTTGTAGTTTTTGAATGGAATGTTTCTTATATATCCATTAAGTCAATTTACTCCAATGTGTCATTTAAGGCTAATGTTTTCTTTTGGATAATCTGTTTGGATTATCTAGCCATTGATGTAAATGGGGTGCGAAAGTCATGATTTATTATTTTATTACTGTAAATGTTTCCTTTTATATGCCATTATTTGCTTTATATATTTAAGGTATTCCTCCGTTGGGTCCATAAATATTTACAAATATTATTTCCTCTTGTTGGGTTGACCACTTTATGGTTATGTAAATCTTTCTTTGTCTTTTGTTACAATCTTTGTTTTGAATCTAGTTATTTGATATAAGTGCTTTATTTTCTTTTCCATTTGCGTGTATTATCTTTTTTTTAATCCCTTCACTTGCAACCTGTGTGTCTTTAGATCTTAAATGGTTCTCTGGCAGGCAGTATATAGGTGAGTCTCTTCTTAAAAACTCATTCATCCGTCCTGTCTTTTGATTGCAGAATTTAGTCCATTTACAAATAATTATTGATTGGTTGTACTAATTGCCATTTTATCTTATATTTTATTTTGTTTTTTATAGTTCTTCTCTACTCCTTTCTTCTCTTGTTCACTTCCCTTGTGATTTTATGATATTTTTTAGTGTTATGTTTGAATTCCTTTGTCTATTCTTTGTGTATATAAATTTTGGTTTGTGGTTACCATGAGGTTTATATATAGCAATTTATATATGAAGCAGTCTATTTTAAGTTGTTAGTTGCTTAAGTTCAAATATTTCTAAAACATTACATTTTTACTCCCTACCCACATTTTATGTTTTCTGTGGCATTTTTAAGTTCAGGCTTTTTATACATCACAATTTTGAATTGCCTCCTTGAAGATAATTCTTTTTTGCAGTGGTCCTGGGATACCACATTTTGCATAATGAAACTTTGTGTTTAAAGTAATATTCTTACTAAATTATGAAACCTATAGAACAGAAGTGTACTGGGAATGAAAAGAGATCAACCTAATATCTAGAATCTAGACAAAATGTGGTATCTATCAGAGAAAACAGAACTAAATTTCTCAAATTTATAGCAATGTGTATATATAGTTGATAAATCTCTTAAAGTAATTGAACTACAATATTTTTGGATTAAATAGAATTGAATATCAAATAGACAAAAATAGGGAGTACTTGGTGTCCTAGCGGTTTAAGATTTGGTGTTACCACTACTGTGACTTGAATTTGATCCCTGGCCTGGGAACTTCTGCATGCCATGGACATGAACCCCCTCGCCCCCCCCCAAAAAAAAACAAGAAAAAACTTAAAAATGACTTCACCATGCCAGTATAAACTTTCTTTTTGTTTTTAATTCCAGCCTTTGTGAAACCAATTTATATACCACTGAAGTGTTTTGTAATGATATTAAAATTATTTTATACTCATAAAGGCAAAAGATATGATAATTTCTCACATTTTAATGCCATGGTCAAGTTTACTAAAAATGCTCTTTTCTGGCATTAAATTTGAGGTTAGAAGATACAAGCCATTTCATTGTCACTTTAAGTACTTCATTTTTATGAGTTAGATAACATGGTATATATTCCAAACTTACTTACTTTGTTTTATTACTTTTTAAGCAGAAAAGATTTATATCACTAGGGATTACATTAAGGAAAAGCAGTTACTTAAGAGACTGAAATTACATAGAACTAAGATGCTTGACAGCACCACAGTAAACTCCATAAAACTTGCTTGACAGCGAGGTATTTTTACAGTCCACATAATATAAATGTTGGTATAATGTACTGAAAAGAATATTTAAATTGCCTAGAGAATAATCATTAAAGATAGTGGGAATGTTCTTCATAAAACTTACAGTTCTAGGGCACTTCTCATATTTAACATGGTTTATTTTTCTGAGTGATAAACAGAGTGACCTGGGATACTTATATTTACCTGTTCCTAAGTTATAATTTATGAGCTATTGTAGTCTCTTTTATTTAAATAATATTATTTGTGAAGTCATTGTAAATAGTATTTATATCTGCTTTTAAACATATCCGATATTGTGCAGTGTTTATTTTACCTGGGCATTAACTTAATAAAACAAACTAAATATGGATGGTTTCGTTGACATAAAATGAAACATGGTGATTAAAGTGCTTTGGATACTTCCATTATCTTCAAAATATATGCTGTTGGCATTTAGCTTTAACAACAGAACAGAATTAATTCTATGGCTATTCATTACAATCATTAATAGGTTGAAATCTAAATTTGGCTTTACACCAAAACCTCCCAACCTATTTTCAAAGTTCCCCCAGTTATTTCCTCAGAGAATGCTTATTTACAGTCTAAAATCAGTGTTTAGTTGTATTATTTCCCTCCTGTATCAGGTTAAAAATTCTTTAAAGGACTACACAGAATTATATACTTTTGTGCTGGTGTGTGTTTAAGGGTACATATGGATAGTGTTTTGTTTTTGGGTGGGTTTTTTTTTGTCTTTTTAGATAGTATTTTTTGAAATACTCTTTACACTTTAAAATCTCAGGAGTTCCCTTCGTGGCTCAGCGGTTAACAAACCTGACTAGCATCCATGAGGATGTGGATTCGATCCCTGACCTTGCTCACTGGGTTAAGGATCTGGTGTTGCCATGAACGTTGGTATAGGTTGCACACACAGCTCAAATCCCGCTTTGCTGTGGCTCTGGTGTAGGCTGGCTGCTTGCAATTCCAATTTGACCTCTAGCCTGGGACCCTCCGTATGCCATGGGTGAATCCCTAAAAGACAAAAAAATAAATAAAATAAAAGACAAAAATAAATAAAAATAAAATTAAAATCTCATTAAGCAACTATGATAATTAAATGGTACTGTGATTATCACCAATTTTTTTGGGTGTGCAGATTTTTAGTGTTGAAATAGAAACTTGGGTCTTAAATTATTATTACTAGATTATTAATTATTTAAAAAGATATTTAATGCAAAGAGTGACCGAGCAATTCAAAAGAACAACTTTTTTTCAAAGTATTAAATGCCTACAAATACAATATAGATCAGATACATTGTTTAGTAAAGCCACGCTGGAGGAAAATACAGTTCTTATATTCAAGGAAAATTATAGACATTTGCTATTATCTAGACTGTATTTTTTTGTAACGATTTAGTCTCAAACATTTAAATAAATATTTTGTAGACTATCAGTCCTTTATTCAATAATGAACAAAAATAAAACACTGAGCCTATATCAATTTCTATATAACTTCTTGCAAGCAAAATTTTACATTCTGATGGGAATATTTCTGTTCTTGACATGTTCAACTTGAATTATAAAACTCGATATCTAAGAAAATATATTAGTTGGAATACCCAGGAGTTGGTTGTAAGAGAATAATAGCTTCTACTGTGTGTTGGATTCCACCAAATTATGTGTGACTTTACCATTTAAAACACACCTTCTAATCCTGACAGATATCTTGATTCCATGTTTTGGGGTATAAACATGATATTAACAGTTATAGATTTTTGTTAGCAAAATAAGCTAACAGTTAAAGAGAGATTAAAATATTATTGATACATATTTACTTTAATTATATAAAATTAGAATTTATTATAATAAATTACTCCTCCTGTACAATTTTTATGATAAAGTTTGAACATTGAACATTCTTTTTCATAAAAATTTTCCTATTTATAGATATTGTAACCATTGTTTATATATTTATGCTGTATTAATTATAGTACATTTGCTATAAAATGATGCTGTAAGCACCTTTGCTTAAAAAACAGGGGCTACATTTGTGCCTTTTTGGATACATTTTTATAAATTACATTTCTAACTCAAAGCAATTGATATTTCTAATCCATTGCTGACATATTTAAAACTATTTTTTTTTCAAAAAATAACACAAGCATTTGATTCTACCAAAAACTGGGGCACATTTCTTCAAACACCATGTACACTGTATAAAGATGCACACACATTAACACACACCATTTTAGTTAATTTTAAAAATTTCTTTATATCCTTCTTTCCTTCAAATATTTATTAGATAACTCAGGGACTTTCTAGAATGTATTGTTTTTCGTCAGATGACTATGTCATAGCAATAGTGTTATCTTCCAAATTTCTAATTTGACTAATTATGTTTTTAGCAATTTTGTTTCTCACTTATTGCCTACTACTTTTTTTTTGTTTTTTTCTAAATAAGTTGAATTTATTCTTAATCTTTTGTACTATTTGCTTCTCTTTTATTTCTTCTATCTCTGTTTTCTAAAGACAGCATTTATGTACATTGATCACCATTTAGTGTAGAAAATAACTGACTGAAGGTTGTTATTCACAGCTTCATCCATTCAATTATTTAATAAGTTGTGATATGATAGTTTTTATTTCTTCATTGACTAATTGGACAATTAGGATGGGGACTTTTTTCCCAACTGCTTTTAGTGTTGGTAGTAAAGGGATGGTAGGATTTGTTCAAGTATTTGCATAAATATCTAGCACTTTGTATTGTAGTTTGAGAGTATATGCTAGGCAGTTTCTGATTTTTGAAATAGGCTGAGCTTTTTGGACTAGTTAAATAGTAATTTAAAGTATGTTCAATGAGGACTTAAAAAATTCTTTGTATTTAGTAAAGCTTAGTGAATTTGTCTAATTGATTTTTAATTCCTCATTACCTAGAGCACTGCCTGAAACTTAGGAAGCAACTGATAAATAATTTTGCCTGAGTGAAGTATACATAAATTCAGCTCTTTAAGTTTAGAACATACATAGTATATTTCAAAAATTCATAACTTGGAATAATAGATTCAAAAATTAGGAAATATAAAATCCTTCCAGTCAGAATATGAAAACTAAAGGTTCACTTTATTTCATTAAGAGCAAATACAACTAATGAACAATGCTTTAGTTTTCTCTCATCTTTCTCATGATATGCAGTTCACTTATAAAGAAAATTAAAATCCTGGTGGAGTCAAGTTTAGATTGCATCCTGATTGACTATTTGAGGGATATTTTTCATTTAGAAAGCTTATCTAGATTCAGTGCCCTGCGGTTAATTGATTTCCATGACATATCACCTATTTCCAAACACATAAAGGTTATCTATTAGTAAATCCAAAATATCAGCATAAATCTCTTTCCCAGTTTTGCATGGCAGCATTGTTCACCATGATTACTACTTTTGAAAACTATTTGTATTTGAGCACGGCCCCCTTACTATGATAAGTACTCATTTCTTTGATTGTTTATGTGGCAATTCAACTTTAATAACTTTCTTGAGATGACAGAATATATCAGTGTTGACAGAATTAATAACTGAGGTCTTTGTGTATAGGACAAAAGGTTTTACTAGTGGTAATAGAAGTTGCTAATTTTCTGTTGAAATTTATGACATTAAATTATTTGCCATAGCAACTGTCTCCATTGTTATAAATCTTGGAAAATGACTTCAGTATAGGTTCAATAACACAAAACCAAGGGATAAATAAAATGAGAAGCATTGTGAAGTTAAGGATTCTTTTTCATAATTTCATTTTTTTACATTAGTAAGTTAATATCAAGTATTTTTAAAACACAAAACATGAATATATGTTCACATATATATAAATAATTATAAAATATATAAATTATATGTGGAAAAGATGTTTTTCCAAGGCAACATTGTATATTAAAATATTAAAAATTCAATTAGCTTGTGAAAAAATATGCATTTGCCAACAAAATATTTAAAAATAAAATTGTAGGCAAGTACCCGGTCCTATGTACATTCTCTGAATCCCGGCTTTTCCAGTAGATACAACCCTCACCAGTAATAACTGGGGAAACAAGAAGGAAAAGACTCTAGCAGCCTAATTGGTCTAGGTCGAGATCTGTCATTGTGTAAGGATGTTTGTGCTCAGAGCAAAGCTTACCTGGAGACACATGAAACACTAAGGGCTAGAGTGCAACTTGTACAAGTGCTTTTCTAGAGCAAGTATAAACATCATTGCATAAAAATGAGTCCAAATTGCTGTATAAAAATCTGGAGAGAATGACCATCAGCTCTGACATGTAAAGGTCTTGAAATCATCATGAGCATCTGGTAATAAGATTAAAAAAAAAAAAAATTGTACAGACTGAAAATCAGCGATTTTTCTTGACTCTTTCAGAGAATAGAGGTCACAAACAAACAACCACCCTGAAATCTTGAGAAACGTTCAGCTGTGAGGAAGGAGTATTGAGGGCTCTTTATCTGCCGCAGAAGCTGCAGGAGCCATGAACTGGGAGGAACACCTGAACGATAACATTGCCCAAGTCACAGAGGCTGTGTTTGGACAGAGAGAAAAGGAGAATCTCGTTGAGGCCACAGACTAAGGGAAGGTCTCACTTTGTAGATTTTATCTCCAGGAACCCCACTAGATTCTGACCATGAACAGTCAAAATGAAAATCACCTCATGTCTCTGGCAGGGGAGGGGAAAATGAACCATTTTGAAATATGTCCAGAGCAGTCTTCATAATAAAGGGCAGCTTTCCAGGGGGGAAAAAAAAAAATTTCCCCAGAGATTTATCTCTTCTGAGAGAAAATACTTTTCCCTTACTCTAGTTCCTTATAGACTGTATCTTTCCTCGGATATGAAAAAAAAGAAAAAGGAAAATGAAGGAAAGAAGGAAGGAAGGAAAGAAAGAGAAAAGGAAAGAAAAAGGAAAGAAAAAGGAAAGAAAGAGAAAGAAAGAAAGAAAGAAAGAAAGAAAGAAAGAAAGAAAGAAAGAAAGAAAGAAAGAAAGAAAGAAAGAAACTGACAACCCAAGAACAAGGACCAACTGAAATGCCGAAATATCATAAGATTGTAGATAGATAGCTTCCCCACCCACTTCTTACCATGACGTTTACAAGATTTTGGTATAAGAACAACAGATTACAACTCTGCTGAGCTGCAACTTCTATTTAAAGGGTTCTTAAGAAAACCAGAAGACAACTAGGGAGACAAAAACAAGGCCACACCAAAAAAAAAAAAAAAAAGAAGTCCCTTACACCTACAGCTGCAGCAAACATTAAAAACAGTCCAACTCTCAGCCAGCTTTAGCGTAAACCTCACACAAAAGGCACACTTAGCTTCTATTACCTGATGTGTTACATCTGCTTTTCAAAAAAGTTGCAAGTCATGGAAAAAAAAAAAAAAGAAAGAAAATGAAGACCCAATGTAAACATCAGAACTGGAGTCAGATATGATGCAGAGTTTGGAGTTATCACACAGGACATTTAAAATAACCATGATTAATATGTTAAAGTTTACAATGAAAAAGCAGACACCATGTAAGAAAAGATGATTAATGTAAGCAGAGGAATAGACACTCTAGGAAGGAAGCAAAGGGAATGCTGGGAATCAAAAGCACTGTGACAGAATGATAAATACTTTTAGTGGTCTCATCAGTAGACTAGACAAGGCTGAGGAAGGAATTAGTGAGCTTGAAAATGTATTAATATTTTCCAAAACTAAAATGTAAAGAAAAAAAGATGGCTTTTTCTAAAATAAGAACAGAATATCCAAAAGTAGTGGGACATAACTAAAGAGTAATTCATGTGTAATTGGAATACCAAAATGTGAAGAATAATAACAGATATTTGAAGTAATAATGGCTGAAAACTTTCAAAATTAATGACAGAAATTGAACAGGGACTCAAGGTTCAGAGAATGTCAAGCAGAGAATATCAAGTGTCTACAACTAGGTCTATCATAGTTAAACCATGAAAAACTAACGACAAAGAGAAAAATCTTAAAAAAAGCCAGACGAGGGGGGATAAAAGGACCTTACCTGTAAAAGGGAAAAAAAAAAAAAAATAAAGCAGACTTTTCAGATATCATGCAGGCAAGAAGAGAGTGGAATGAAATTTTAAATTTTTGAGAGGAAAAAAACAGTCCCACATAAAGAGGAATGCTTTCTCAGACTAAAAAAAAAAAAAAAAATGTTTTTGAGAAAACTCTTGCCCAGCACATCTACCCATCATCTACCCAGAAAGAAACAATAAAAGAAGATCTTCATGGAGAAAGAAAATGATACAGATCTTTATTGAAAGAAATGACAAAAAAGATTCTTCATGGAGAAAGAAAATAATATAGGCAAAACACCTTGGACTTGAAGAAAGGAAAAAGCTTGAGAAAATGCTTAAATGCGATTAAATGGATGTGAAATAGTGTCTTTTCTTTTTCTTATTTGATCTAGTAGATAAATGTTTGTTCAAAGTAATAACGCTAACAATGTATGGTACAATTTTAACCCATAGGTAACTGAGATGAATGCCAGCAACCTTATAAGGGATGGAAGGGAGGAATTGGGGATATTTTGTTATATGGCTCCTGCAGTACCTATGAGGTTATGTAATGTCATTTGAATGTAGATCTGTACTCATTGTAAATGTATATTTCAAACTTCGAGCCAATCAGAAAATTTTCATCGAAAAAACATGTTAATATGCAAAGAGAGGAAAGAAATGGAATTGTAAATTCCAAATTCAAATCAGAGAAGACGGGAAAAGAGGGAGGTAAACAGAGAAAACAAAGAACATGGAAAGAATAGAAGCACCTACACATATGGCACAAGTGACCCAACCACATCAATAATCATTTCAAGTATTTCAAACAATTACATCTAAGTAAAACAATTAAAAGACAAGAACTGTCAGAGAGGATTTAACAGACATCTCACCAGAGAAGATACACAGGCACCAAATAATCATATGAAAAGATGCTCAACATCACCTGTCATTAAGGAATTTCAAATAAAAACAGCAAGGAGATACTGCTCCTACCTATTAGAATGGCCAGAATCCGGAACACTGATAGCACATGGTGGCAACAGGGTAGAGCAACAAGCACTCTCATTCATTGCTGTTGGGAATGCAAAATGGTACATCCATTTTGGAAGACTGTTTGGCAGTTTCTTACAAATTAACATACTTTTACCATATGATCTATTAATTGCACTCCTTAGCATTTTCCTAAATAAATTAAAAACTGGGAATTCCCATCATGGCTCAGCAGAAATGAATCTGACTAGCATCCATGAGGACTCAAGTTCAATCCCTGGCCTTGCTCAGTGGGTGAAGGATTTCACGTTTCTGTGAGCTGTGGTGTAAAGTGCAGATGTGGCTCAGATTCCACTTTGCTGTGGCTGTGGTGTAGGCTAGCAGCTATAGCACCGATTCGATCTCTAGCCTGGGAACCTCCATATGCCACGGGTAAGGCCCTAAAAAGACAAAAAACAAAAACAAAAAACTTATGTCTACCCAAATTAGTCGAAAACCCTGCACCTGAGTATTATAGCAGCTTTACTCATAATTGCTAAAACTTGGAAGCAATGGAAGAGCCCTTCAGTAGGTGAATAGATAAACAGCGGCACATCAAGACAACGTAATGTTATTTAGCACTAAATACAATGAACTGTATATTAAGCCATGAAAAGACATGGAGGAACTTTAAATGCAGGTTACTAAATGAAGACACTAATACAGAAAGGCTACAGATGAGTTGTTTCTTGGAGTCCCTGCTGTGACACAGTGGGTTAAGGATCCAGCATTGCCTCAGCTATGGTATAGGTTGAAGCTGCAGCTTGCATTCATTCCCTGGCCTAGAAACTTCCATATGATGCAAAAGAAAAAAAAAGTGTTTTTAGGGGCTATTGGGGAAGGTAAGATGAATAGGTAAAGCATGGAGGATTTTTAGGTCAGTTAAACTGCTCTGTATGATAATATAATGGTGGCTATATTTCATGATACTGTTCTCAGAACACACAGAATGTACACCAAGAATGCACCACAGTGCATTGGGACTATGCAACTGTGGACTTTGGGTGATAAAGACAGTCAGTGTAGGTTCTTGGATTGTAACAAATGTACCACTCTGGTGAGGGATGTTGCTAGCAGAAGAGAAAGGGCATGTGTAGGGGAAATGAATTTATATTTCATATGCATATATACTATGATAAAAAGTTAAAATATACTTGCCAATATGCTAAGTTTAAAAGATACGACATTGTAAGGTCAGATGCATGGATTAAAAATTTTCGGAGGTTAAAATGGGCTTAGGTTTTTTTTTTCCAATTTCTTTCAAATTCACATATTTTCTAGCATTATAACATTCCACAATAAATATTTTTGGTAATTTTCTAAAGAGACAGAAGGGGAAAGCTTTTGAGGTTTCTTGTTGGGCAAGTCCCATCTGGTGCTGTTATCATTTGTGTGGACTGTGAACATTTTATGAGTTACAGCACCTGTCAATTAGCACCATAAAATCCACAGATGGATTCTGGTATTTCATGGATATTCCTGCCAAGGATATGCTTTAAACGTATATATGCCCACTTCATCAGCCAACATGCTCCCATCAAAATAAGAAGAGAACTGTAATCTGAATCACATGTATAACTGCAAGTAAAGGGGCTCAATGCTAACTCTTTAGGACAAGAGAATATACAAGGTCAAAGGGAAAGAGAAAGGCCAGAGGATGTCCAAAAATAATGTTAGAGAAGGTTTCACTCATTATAAATAGGTGGTAATATAATTTATCATCTAAACTGAGATAATTTTTGACAAACAGAATGTTATTAATTATTATGCCAAGATAACAGCCATAAATCCAGCCAATAATTTTGAAGTCTATTAGTGGAGGCACTATACAGCATTAGGGACCAAGGCTAGTAATAGAGGCAAAGTGCATTTCAAATATTTGAAGTCTCATTAGTTATGCATTATCCTAAAGACTTTTAGGATTATTAAAACTCAAGGGCATTCTTGCAGGAGCATTTATTGTTTGCTTCTCTGGCATCCATGTGCCTAACTTCCATTATAGCCCGACATTTTGTTTGTTTTTAGTGATTTCTCTGGTATTTAAATTCACGCGATCTAGGGGAGCTTTGCTCCAAATTTTTATAGACCAGTTATTTGAAATAGAAAAATTGTGCACTAGAATAATTTCAGTTTATTTTTTTCTTTTTGCTTTTTAGGGCCACACCCACAGCACATGGAAGTTTCCAGGCTGGGGGTTGAATGGGAGCTATGGCTGCTGGCCTATGCCACAGCCATAGAAACTCAGGATCCGAGCCACCTCTGTGACCTATACCACAGCTCATGGCAATGCTGGATCCCCAACCCACTGAGCAAGGCTAGGGATCAAGCCCGCATCTTCATGGATACTAGTGGGATTCATTTCCACTGCGCTACAACGGGAACTCCAAGAATAATTTCAGTTTAAATATTGTGTTTGTTTGTTTGTTGATACCTTGTTGATACCTGGAGAAATGCCAGGCAAACATTTTGCTCATTAACATGTGAATGAGTAAGAAAATGAAGGGTCAGTAGTAAGATATGAATCCAATCTTTTACTCTTTTATTCTGTAGAGCTTCTCTCATTTCTACCAACTAGCTATTTATTTGCAGTTAACTTTTCAAATGACATAGGATGTATCTCTTGTTTTCTTCAACTGAGGTATTAAGAACTTGACTTCTGTTATTTATGCTCATAACTCCCATTTAGAGTAGGAATAGAAATTAGCATCAAGTTTATATCAATGTCAAGTTTGATTTAACTCTCTTATGTAGTACTTTTATTTCTGATATTCAGCATCTTCTCAAATTAGACTTCTTGTTATAAATAATGCAAGAAAACATGGATCAGTTTAAAAGGCATAGCATTTTGTGGGTACAAATTAATAAATTACCTATTAACAAATAATAAATTGACAGATTGATTAATAATTATTAATGAATAAGTAATAAATTACTAGGCAGGAAGTTCAAGATCATATTAGTCAAATAAAGACATAAAATACAACCTAAAATTCTTATTTCACCATCCTTAATTTCCAGTACTTAACACAGCATGTGATTATGCTTCTAAAAGTTTTAACTGTACCATTTTTGTTGGTTAATATTATTATCTTTTTGGCCACCCCAAAGCATACAGAGTTCCTGGGCCATGGCAATGTTGGACCCTTAACCCACTGTGGCAGGCCAGGGATCAAACCTGCATCCCAGAGATCCCAAGACGCTGCAATCCCAATGCGCCACCGGGATCTCCAGTTACTATTATTTTTTACCTTATGTACTTTATAGTACTTGTCTTCCACAAAGTGCCACACATACATGTATAAAATAGGTGCTTATAATTTTGCGGCAGAGTTAACTCTTAAAGATAGCTGCCGTAAAGAATTATGGACTAAATCAAGTTTGCTAAAAATACCATTTTTATTTTGAGGTTATGCAAACACATGTCAAAACATCTAGCTGAAAATGTGAAGTACTCAGTCAATCAACCAGTTATGTTGTCTGCGTGATGCCAAAAAGCCAGCTTGATTGATATGCCTCCCCAGCCGAATGAATCAACTCTATACAGCCATTGATGTTATCTTTATAAAGAACAAAGTTGATCATGTCATACTTCTGCCTAACAATCTGTCCACAACTTATGGGATAAAATCCAAAATCCTTACCTTGACAAAATAGACCTTTGAACTTGGGCTTAACCACTGTGCTGTGGATGATTATGCTTTTCCCCTGATTTTCCACTTCCTGATTGTTGTCTGTGGGCTTTTCTTAGGCCAGCATGCTCCACTCTTACCTCCTGTGCCCACTGGCTTCATTTTTCACCTGGCAGTTTCTATATTACCCTTCGAATTATAGCCTAAAGGTCACATTTTCATTTATTCCTTACCTTGCACCACTGTCTCTGCTCAATTCCATTTGTTCCCATAAAATTGTTATTTTGGGCATAGGAAACAAATGATTAATGTTAGCTGGAGGAATATGTGAATGAATAAATTAATATCTTGGTTACTTATATTTTAGTATCCGAGTCAACATTCTTTTTTTCTTTTTTCTTTTTTTTTTTTTAATCTTTTTGTCTTTTCTAGGGCTGCTCTGGCGGCGTATGGAGGTTCCCAGGCTATGGGTCTAATCAGAGCTGTAGCCACTGGCCTACGCCAGAGCCAGAGCAAGGCAGGATCCGAGCCGCGTCTGCAACCTACACCACAGCTCATGGCAATGCCAGATCCTTAACCCACTGAGCGAGGCCGGGGGTTGAACCCTCAACCTCATGGTTCCTAGTCGGATTCGTTAACCATTGCACCACAGTGGGAACTCCCTGAGTCAGTATTCTTCAGGTAATCCTGTATCCATGGGCCCCTTCCATTTCACTTCATTTGAAAACATGATGAAAACATTTTCATTTATGTGAAAAATTTTGTGATCAAAGTCAGCTCATCAGTGTTACAAAAAGCAGTCTAGGAAAACCAGGTTTGTTGCTGTGTTTAATTATTTTTGTTAATGGGTATTTTTATTTAAATCTTCATTAGTTTTTAACATACTTTCAGCATGTTTTTCTTAATGTTTCATCATTCTCGACTTTATTCCACAGTGATTCTGGAACGTACATGGCATCAGAATCCCAGATAGTTCTATGTATGAGGTTGAGGTTTGGGGAAGTGAGGGCAAGTGAATTTCATCTCCTTTCACCCTTTTATTTCAGAAGCAACTTTTTTTTCCCCTTGGATCTGAAGCACCATATTCTCCCTGTGGCTTCCTATCTCACTGGCCAGTCTTCCCCTTCTCTTCTTAGACTGCTTTCTCATCCCTCCTCACACTGTTTAACACAAGTGTGTCCAAGGGCTTAGTCCCTGGATTTCTATATTCCATACTCACACTCCTGGATCACATCCAGCCTTGTGCCATAGTAAATAAAATGTTACACACTGATAACTCCAAACTTATCTCTGCAACACATATCTCTCCCTAAATCCCAGGATCCACTGCCTACACCATATCACTATGTATATGAACAGTAGATATTTTAAGCTCAACCTATTCAAATCTGAACTTCTAATCATCTCCCCTCTCCAAGACCTGTGCCCTTTCCCACATTGACTAATGGCTATTTCAGTCTTCTAGTTCCTCAGGAAAAGTAAGTAGGTAAATAAGTGAATAAATGAATAAATAGATTAATGATGGGTGATAGATAATAGATAGATAGATAGATGATAGGTCTGGTTTGGTTCCAGACCACTAAAGTGAGGCAAATATTGCAGTAAAGCAAGCATAATGAATTTTTTGGCTTTCCAGTTCATATAAAAGTGATGTTTACACAATGTTGTAGTCTTTTAAGTGGGCAATAACATTATGTCTGAGAAAACAATGTACCCTACCTTAGTTTAAAAATGCTTTATTCCTAAAAAATGCTAACCATCATCTGAGTCTTCAGAGCATCATAAGAGTAACATCAAAGATCACTGATCACAGATCACTGTAACGAACAAGTTTGAAATACTGTGAGAATTACCAAGATACGATATAAAAAGTGAACAGGTGCTCTTGGAACAAATGGTGCCAATAGCCTTATCTGTGAAACACAAACAAAGCGTAAAAAAAGGGATGTGTGCCTGTACAATCCATTGAAATACATCTAGTGTCATATCTCTTCACACCATCACACTACGGACCTTTACCCGGAGGATAACGTCATCATCATCTCTTAGCTGTGTTCTTTCAAAGCCTTTTAACGGGTTTCCTTGCTCCCATGTTTACACCTCTAAAGTTTCTTCTCAATTTGGCGGTCAAGGTAATGAGTTTAAAACACGGAATCAGATTACGTCACTCTGCTCAGTTCCTTTAATGGCTCCTAATACCATTCAAAGTGAACGTCACGGCTCTTACAATCACCTGCCTGGATCTACATTATCTGACACGCCAATTACGTCTCTGACCTTTTGTCCTTCTTATCCTCTTTGTACACATCACGGCAGCCACACTGACCATCCTGCTGTTACTCTGAGATTCCAGCCAGGATCTTGCTCTAGCCCTTTTCTATTTGCTATTTCTTCTACCCAAAAAGCTCTTCCTTCAGATGTACAAATAGCTTGGTATTATGACATGTTCTAGTTTTTGCTCAAATGTCACTTTTTTATTCAAGTAAAATGGATTTATAATATTATATTAGTGTCAGGTGCATAGTGTAGTGATTCCATATGTTTATACATTATGAAATGACCGCCATGATAAGTCTAGTTACCATCTGTCACCACACAAAGTTATCACAATATTATTGGCTATATTTTCATGCGGTACAACTATGACATTTATTTTAGAACTGGAAGTCTGTCCTTAATCCTGTTCTTCTATTTAGCCTATCCCCCATCTCTTCTCCTTTGGCAACCACTAGTTTATTCTCTGTGTCTGTGAATTTGTCTCTGTTTTGTTTTTTAGATTTCACATATAAGTGAAATCATACAGTATTGCTCTCCTCTATCTTTCAAATGTCACATGCTTAACAAGACCTTGCCTGGCCATGCGGTCTAAAAATACAACTCCTTTACCCTATCTACATATTCTTCTTCTGTCTTATTTTCCTTGCTGCCTCCCTTCACCTCCTAATATCCTATGAAATTCACTTAGGTAGTTAATATCTATCACTCTTGAATAGAAAGTAAGCGCCACAAAGACAGATCTCTTGGTTTTGCTAGAAATTCAGTCGTATTTGTTAAATGAATGTTAGTGATTTTTCTGCAAAAGTTGAACTAAAAAATACAGCTATAGTCTCTAACTAAATAGACTTCAACTCTAAACTCCAAAATTTGCTCTTAAACCAAAACTGCAAGCCCCCTGAAGGGTAATAATATCTAAATTTACCCAAATTCGCCCCTTTAACAGGTAGTATAGCAAAGTATAGCAAAACTCACCCCTTGCTAAATTTTTAAATCTAAGGAAAAGGAAGGCACAGGTTCAGTTCCTCCTCCTAAACATGTTAATCGTCTTTTGTTAAATATGTATATATATATATCTCCATAGAAATTAGAAAAGTGAGAAATCATTGTGCCTCTAATAGACATCACCATAAAAAACTTAGGGGAAAAAAAAGCATAAGGGAAGTTTGCCATCTTTCAATTATTTCATGCATGAAAATACAATACCACTTTGTATTTTCAAAGTGTGGTCCTGTGGTCATGGAAATATGATGACTCATTGTATTAATGAACCCCACATGGGCATTTTTGTCATCCTAGAAGGGACAATTTTTTTGTGCAGAATTTTCCTATTTGTTGCACGTCGTTTTGTATCCCTGGCCCTAACCACCAAATTCATAACCACCTCTGTTCCTCAGTACTGTCAGTTGCAATTGTTTCCACACCTTTTCAGAAACCTCCTAAGTGACAGTTGAATACTGATTTTAGAAATACATTTTTTAGACTAGTATATTAGAATAACCTGTCTATTTAAATAAATCAGAGATGCCGTATGCCTCATCAGCAGTGCTACCAGACATTAATTTGTCGTTTTACTGCTTTGATGTTGATCTGAATCAATCAGCTTAACATTTCTTGGTTTAAACAAGTGTTCATGACTTTACACATTCATCTCTGGGTTTCATGGAATTTAACTTATAGCACAAGTTATTTAAAAAGAACTGCAAGAGTTAAGACTCCGAAGTACATTATAATTATATTTTTGGAAGATTGTTTGGTAGGAGAAAAAAAGTTCCTGGGATTGTCTAACATTTGATAGCCAAAATCAGCATCTTATAATAGGTTATTTCAGTGATAGAACATGTTTATAGCATATGCTTATTCATTAGTAAATAAAATGGAATGCTCCAAGATTTTATAGTAGGGATAGAAGTTAGGCAAATAAAGAAAGGTAATTAAAATAGCAGCAGTTAATCACTTAGAGCAAAGTGCTCATGGGACATTCTCAGGAAGTACTGGAAATTTAATATTAATATTCATCTAGACCAGAAAAGCAATTAATGGTAGTACTGTTTTTCAGAAAAAGGGCCTCTGAATAGTAAGTAGTACAGGCCTTATTGTACTTCCTTTTAATTATTTATAAAGAAAAAAATTCTAAGAAAAAAATTAATAAATCAGTAATACATAAAATGTATTAATACGTTATGTTAAGGAAAAAAATAAAACATCCCGTTATGTTAATTTAAACTTTAAAAAAATAGAGTCTAATAGTTAACAGAGACCTCATTTAAAAAAATGCAGGAATTAAATTTCAATTGCATAAAACTCAGATGTTTAAGTACTTGTAAAATAACAGAGCATCATCTTCTTTCTTGGATTATTAAGAATTTGTCCAGACAGTAATATATTTGAGATAGAGTAAAAGAAGCAAGACTTCAGAAATCATTTTATAAGGTGGACCCTTGGGTTGTCCAAGGGTGTCTATAGACCTGAAAATACACATGCATTTTACATTTTTTCTTGTTAATACTCTCAGGGATTGAAATGAATCTGTATTATGAGTTCAGATAACCAAGGAAGGTATTGATAAAGAATAAACTTAATTCTGCTTTTAGCCAAAGTGTAGTACCAGGGTCTAGATTTATCCTCCTGTCTGAAAACAAACAACCACCATAAAAAATTAATCAATTGAGAGTTGGAAAACATTTGCTGTTTTCAACTTTGGGAAAGATGAACTTTCTGTTATTTTATCTTAAAACTAGACATAGATGATATGGACATGAAAGAACATTGACAAATTTGGCCTGTTGGTCATATCGTGCTGACCCATGGGATATGTAAAACAATGGTTTCAAAATATTAAAAATAAAGCATCAAAAGACAATCACTCCTGAGATACAAGAAACGTGTATTTTATGATTTCCCAGCTGAATGCCTTTTCTGGATCATAGTAGAGTAGGAGAGAACCCAAGGTTGGAACTAGTAAGATCTGGGGTGGTTTGTCCAGGAAGACCAAGAGTTTGAAGGAGAAAGTACTGGAGAGAGAAGAGCTAGACAGAGAATCCTGGAAATCCACAGACTGTCCTACTCAAGTAATTCGAAGTGCTGATTACACATGCATGAGAGAAAACTACTTATTGCCAAAGGGTGGAGGAGGGATAGCTCTTCAAACAAATGGAGGGAACAGTACTCAGAGCTCACTTAAAGCCAGAAATGATACCTGTTCCTTCAATTCAGAAAGGCAAATCTCATAATTCATAAGACTTTAAATAGAGTACTCAAAAGGATCTTACCTTTGTAGTGGGAAAAAATAAGTGTGTCTAAACTAAATGCTGCTCTAGTCCTACCTAACAAAGGAGGACTAAAACAAGATCCCAAAGAGCAAAACTGATTCCTAGTAACTTTTCTTCAAACCAGATCAAGGCGCAAAAATTGTATAGAAATACAAAAATATCCAGTACCTCAAAGTTAAAATTCATAATATTTAGTGTTCTATCAAATCTTATTAGGCATACTAAAAAGCAGAAAAATATGACTCCTAATTAGCCTAAAATTAATAAACAAATGTCACAGACACTGGAATTAGGACATTAGGACATTAAAAATTATTGTAACTAGATTTCATAGGATCAGAAAGTCAAAACACTGAACAGTTAGGTAGAGACAAGGAAGTTTTCAAAATGACCCAAATCAGACCTCTAGAAATGAAAACCCAATATGAACATTTCAGAAGGAAACATTTGCTCTCTTAAAGATATAGCAACAGAAACCACTCAAGGTGAAACATAAAGAGAAAAAGGATACACTTTTAAAAATGAAAAGACTATCATTGAGCAGTGTGATAGCTTCAAGCAGCCTCAAATGTATATAATTGCAGTCCCTGAAGGATGAGGAGAATTTTGAAGATATGATGGTCAAATAATTTCCATACTGGATGTTTAAAACCATACAATCCAGGATCCAGGAAACTCAGTTATTTCAAAGATAAAAAGTCATGAAGATAACTACAACAAGGTAAAGCATAATTTAATTGCAGAAAATCAGATATGAAGAAAAAAATGTTTAAAACATGTAGATTTTTTTAAAAAACCATCTTCAGTACAGTGTAACAAAGATATGAACTATTCATTAGAAACAATGCAATGAAAAAGCAATATAGCAACATCTCTATATGTATATTTTTAAAATGTCAATTTACAATTGTATACCCAGTGAATATTTCTTTCAAAAGGCAAAAAATTTTTTCAGACATACACAAGTTAAAAATAATCATCATAAAAAAATCATCACCAACAAACTTTCAATACAAGGACAGTTAAAGAAAGACTTTTGGGGAGAGAGGGGGAAAACTGCTAACCTATGTAAAAAACGAAAAGCATTAGAAATTGTGACAATGTGGGTCAATATATAGGTTGTTTTTCTTATTAATCAACATTTAAAGATAATTGACTCTTTAATCAAAAATGATAACATACTGTGGAGTTTACAACATATGTAGAACCATAATATATGACAGCAAAAGAACAGAGGCTGGGAAGGTAAAATCTAGCATTATATCATTCTCCAATTTTTATACTGTATTTATTTGTAATGGTTGTAACAGTTGAAAGTAGAATGTGATAAGATAAAGACAAACACTGTAAACTCAAAGGCAATTTCTAGTGTAACAAAGAAATATTAATTGCCAAAAAACAACAATAGGTACATAATGGAATCGCTTTTAAGATGTGAATAGTACAAAAGAAGGCAGAAATGTGGGAAAAGAATGAAGAGAAAATACAAAATAAATATTAATATAGTAGATTTAAACTTAAATGTATCAGTTATCCTATTCATGGTAACTATTCATTACAACTAGAGTATTGTTAGATTGGATGAGAAGGAAAAGCTCAACTGTACACAGCCTAATGCAAAGCTCATTTTAAATATAAAGACAGAAAAAAGAAACATGAAAGGATATAAAAAGCTACATCTTGCAAACAGTAATGAAAGGAAACCTAGAGTGGCTTTTTGATACCAGACAAAGCATATATCAGATAAAAGAATTTGGCTAAGATGTTTTCATGACTTATAATACAAAACTATAAATGTTTCTGACTAAAAATTGAAATCTCTTAAATTTCTTGGAGGGTGTTTCATTTTATATACACATTTAGTTAAATATATAGAGATAAATAGATGACTAGATAGATTAAATACATGTATACCATGTACCTGATAATGCATACATGGTATGTGAATAATGCATACTTATGCATAATAAATATGTATGGTTAATATATTTAAATTAGATTATTACTTTCAGGGTAAGTATTTTTATTTCAGGTAGATGACAGCAAGTCCTGAAATTCTGTGTTTGTTTCATTAAATGGAAATATAGCTACAATAAATTTACACTGTAGATGTTAAGGAATTTAAGATGGAAGTGCAGATGTAATGGTTCGATTCGGATGAAGATACTATAGTGATTTAAGCATTTCAAAAACACTTCCATTGTTAAAATAGCATTTTAATTCAAATGTAAGATAATGTTAGATTAAAAAAAAAAGGACACTATAGCGGAATTATCTTAACATAGGGAAGTCCTGATTATAATAGTTAGAATGCTATGTTCTGTTTTTGTTGTCTACATTTATATGCCTTTTGTTTTCTAAAGCTGGGAATTTGGGAGTGAGATGATTTCATTTCTGTTGTGCCTTATTGAACCATGGTACATAGGATGGCTAGATTGGATAGAAATAATTTTATTTCCTTCAGTTGACAACTTGAATTTTTGGTATTATTTTAAAGCCAGTGATGGCAAAGGAATACCCAAACACCTAGGAATATGAATAGATCAATTATATGTTATATAAAAGTTTTTTTCAGACATTGAAACTTAGTGGGCCTCACAAGAGTCTAATAGGGAAGTAGGCAATTAAACAAGACTCTATTTGTTGAATTAAATTTTTTTCTAAAGATTAATGACAATTTAGAACATGGGTTGGCAGCCTGCAGCTCAAGCCTGGCCCAACTGCATGTGTTTTTAAATAAAATCTTATTGAGACACATTGTCTAAGACTCTTGTCGTGATACAGTAGCAGAGTTTAGCAGTTGTGACAGAGACTATGTGGCTTGCAAAGCCAAAAATATTTAATATCCAACTTTTACATGAAAAGTGTACCAACCCCAAGTGTAGAAGCCTTAAATGATTTTTTATTTTCCCCCAACACATTTATTAACGTTCCTTAAAAACAATGATATAAGCTCATTGTGAAATGCCAAGAGTTACAGAAAACACAAATTAGACAAAAATCTCATACCCTTCATGTTTTTTCAATTCACTGGCTATCATTAGGAAGGTTGTATATGAAAATGTGTTACTCTAAGCCAGTAGGTCTCAGTCTTGGTTATACATACTTTAGAATACCTGGAGGACTTTTAACAATTTCAATTTTCAAGTCATACCTTAAACTAATTAAAAGAGAATGAGTGGGGAGGAGATGCCATAATTGGTATTATTTTTAATGCTCCCTAGATAATTTCATTGTGCAACCAATGTTAGAAAACATGTCTCAAGGCAGAATCTGACCTCTGAGCTCCTCCTATAATGTTTTGTTTAGATAAAGCATAGCTAAAAAATGAAGCAAGAAAGAGACTTAATATGCCTGCACAGCTCTTGCATTTAGGCAATATTATATTTTAAAGCACAGTAAATACAAAGAGATAAAATTACTCAGAAAAAAAGTATGATGAAAAGTATTTCTCCAAATTACAGTGCTTAATTCTGGAAAAGAAACTTTGATTGAAGGTATATAAAAAAGGTACAGGCAAAGACATGGGAACCTGCCCAAATCTTATGTTAATAATGTTTATTTAGGTAACAATTCTCAGTTACGTTATTACTTTTGCAGCTTATTTCCTTCATGTTATTACCCTTTCAGCTTAAGTTATTTCCATCAACACTTAATATGGAAAGCAATCTTTAAAAACTATCTGTAGTATAAATAGACACAGAGACAACTACAGTATGTTTTACTTGTAAAAATATATTCCTTAAACTAAAGATAGCATTCAAAGATATAAAAGCAGCAGGAGTTTCCATCACGGCTCAGTGGTTAACGAATCTGACCAGGAACCATGAGGTTGTGGGTTCGATCCCTGGCCTTGCTCAGTGGGTTAAGGATATGCACGGATCTGGCGTTGCTGTGGCTTTAGTGTAGGCCAGCAGCTACAGCTCCAATTAGACCCCTAGCCTGGGAAATTCCATATGCCATGGGTGCGGCCCTGGAAAAGACAAAAAGACACCCCCCCCAAAAAAAGATATAAAAGCAGCAATCCTTGAATTGTTCAGATAAAAAGAGAAACCTTTCTGTACTTCCATCAAAAAAGCAGAGTTCAGACAAAGTTGTCTAAGTACATGAAATCAGAGAAGGCATTAAATGTTAACTATAAAATTATATTCTGACAACTTGATGGAAATCAACCAATAAATCTTAAATATAAAATTGCTTAGGGATTTATTAATAGAGAAACAGTTTGAATCTGAAAGAAAAAAAATCTCATTATCTGTCTCTAATGAAGAAAGCCAGATGCTTTATTGCCTCAATATTGTTCTAGAAAATAACAAATGATAAACTTCAGGAAAAAATATCAGATTGTAGCTAGAATACTATTCTTGTACAAACTGAGGACCTAATGACAGGTATAGTTATTATTAAAAAGAGAAAAAGTTGTAATTATTACCAGGATTTCTTTTCTGAATCAGAAGGAAAAATGAGATACTACAAAATTGAATTGTTTCCAGCAGATATTGTAAATATGAGTGAGGATTCAGGTTGGCCCTCTCTATCAGAAAGTTGTCCTGCTGCGCTTGCAGCATCTCTTATCCCAATAAACTCTACTTTCTCTCCATCACACCATGCTCAATAAACTCTTCTCCTTTTCAGTGCCCCCCCCAAAAGAGTGAGGATTCAAAGACTTAAATAATAACATTATTGATATTAATGCTAATTATCACAGTATTAATAAAAAGAAACCAATAATAGAAAGGTGGTTCCCTAATAGGTAAAATTTTACAGAAAAGTTCTTGAAATTGTATTAAATGATAAAGGAAAAAATAATACTGACAGAGTTTATGCTATCAATGATGATTCTAGTTTTGTAATACCCACTTTAAACTGGAATTATGAATTAAATGTGCAGGAATAGTCTTCATCTTTCTGTATATTAAATCAATTACATATGAGTCCCATGCGTCATGGGCAGGGGAAATCTAACTTTGAACCCTAAAAAAGCCTTATAATTTTTTTCCAGTTTATCCAATTACTTTAGTAGTGGGCTTTCTTGAGTTCCCTGCACTTTCTTTTTTTTTTTTTTTCCCCTGGGTTGAAGTAAATATTATATGAAGCTCATGGCCTTAAGTGAGAGGCATTTAGTCTCGTGCTCTATCTTTCCAGTCTTCCCTGGATTGGCTAAATTGTTTTATCCATTTGTTTTTTGAGCATCTGGGGGTATTCCTCAGTGCATGTGCAGATGAGGGACTCCTGGACAGATAACACGTAGGAAGTCTTCTTTCCCACATGATCGTTTTATACACATAAGCCCCTTTCTGACTGAACTCTACCCTAGTTCTCAAAGGCAAATTCAGGTTATCAGTCATCATAATAATAGTAATGATAACAATAATATTAAATATCCTAATAAACTAGGAGAGCAACATACTTAACCTACCAAGGAGGTACCAAAAATTTGTTAAACATGCTACTTGATTGAGAATTATTAGAAGTAGTCTCTTTATATTGGAAATAAATACATAAAAAGAAGGATGACCACTAATACTTTTTCCTAATTAACACAATAGAATATAATAATACAAGCTTTAAAACTAGAAATAAAGAAATAACTTGCCATTATTTTCATATACTATGATTGTCTACATAGAAACCAGAAAGCTACCTATAGACAAACTGTTAAAACTATTTGAAAACCTTCAAAATTTGCTGGATAAGAAAACTCTAATATGTAACAATAAATGATAATTTTAACACTAGTGATATAAACCTGGAACATAATTTCAAAAAGATACTGTGTACCATAGTTCCAGAAAAACAACATAACTGGGAAAAATTATAAAATTATGTGAAAATATTTTCAGAATACCTCACTTGGATTCAAGAAGTCTAGAAGCCAAAGTTTTTTTTGCTTTCTTGTTCATGTAACTGGAGACCAAAAACAAAGAGAAGATCCCTGCTTCCAGGTCGTATAGAATTTTGACTTATTTTATTATCCAGTCCCCCAAATTATTCAGGTGCCATAACATTTTCAAACATCAGTAAGTGAGTACTACATATATTCAAAGATATTGAGTATTTTAAATTTTTGTGTAAATGATTGTCATATTTTATTATTAATAAATATAATAACTATAAATGATACACACTTTTTAAGCTTTGCAAATAATTATGCTTTCTATAATAGGCTTGGAAATGATGCATATATTTAGTAATCATAGCTAAATTTTTATGATTATAAGTGACAGATGTCTGCAGCTTGCAATCATTTTAACTTGACATTTTCAATTATTATAGCTATAGCAATGAAAGAAGATTAAGGAGCTCTCAGATGCCAAGTCCAATTATTTCAACTTTATGTATAGCTGTCAGGGCCTAATAATTGCAAAAGGATATAACTTTACTTTAGTAAAAAGGCATATGGAAAGTCCTCTTGGCAATTAAAAATAGAATATAACCTCTCAAATATATATATGATAAAAAAATGAGTGTAAATCTATTTTTTAACTCTCAGTTCTCCTTGAAAATGATACCATGAACTTATGAACTTAAAATGAAGCAGTAACCAACAATGAGATCATATTGCTCAGTAAATCTTAATTTATTCATATGCCCTAATTTCTTTAAAAATATAATTCAGAATATGTAATCAATATTGGACGTATTAAGTTTTCTAGGTTTATAATCATAACTAAACAGTACATTTTTCCCTTTTTAACATTTCTCTCAGCAATTTGCAACCTAATCTTTTTCAATTCATTTTTGAAGGATAAGATTTGTGAAGAGTATCACATTTGAGTCCTTGACACTTGCACAGAAATCTATTTGTACAACAGCACATTTGTAACCTACTGACGAGTATTAAGAATTACATCTCTTAAAATTTTTTTCAAAGCTGTAAATTTATCCACTTCCCTTTTTAATTTGGATTTTTAAAACTTATCTTTTGTATGAGAAGATAGATTTAAAGTGCACATAAGTTTCTTCTTTTTCTTACTGAGTATATTGAAAATTCATATATATAAATATATTATGAGTATTGAGTAAAAAATGAGATGAGGTTGAGTTTGGAGAGTCAGTAATTTTTTTTTAATATTTGAAAATTTAACATGGTCTTCCAATTTCTCTTTGCTGCTTTCCTTCTGATTTCCATCTATTTTTCAGAAAGCATGGTGTCTCAAATCATCAGTGATCAACTGAACCCCCTACTTCCTTCCCCTTCCTTGACCCTCCTACTACATTTTTATGCTGTATATGTTAGCCCAAGATGGTACATGTGAGTGATAAAGATATTAGAGACAAGATGGAGGTTGCATTTGGGTGGTCAGTGAAGACCTCACAGAGAACAAGATTTTGAGTAAAGATCTGGAAGGAGTGAGCTGTGTATGTACCTGTGGAAAAAATGGTGTGGACAGAGGCTTAGAAAATTCTTTGAGAAGCAAGGAGGCCAGTTAAGTTGAAACCAATTAAGTGATGGGAGGGATAGCATGAGATAAAGTCAGAGATATAATAAGATATCTTCATTTCCTAGGGCTGCCATAAAGTGCCACAAATTAGATGGCTTACTACAGAAACTTATTGTCTCATAGTTCCAGAGACTGGAGATCCAAAATCAGGTTGTGAGCAGTGTTCATATCTTCTGAAATTTGTGATGGAAGGATCTGCCGTACTCCTTACCTAGCTTCTGGTCATTTGTTGGCAATATTTGACTTCACTGGCTAGTAGAAGCATCACTTTTATCTCTGCTTTCATCTTCAAACAGTATTGCCACGGTGTGTGTGTGTCTTTGTCCAGAGGTCTCCTTCATTTAAGGATATCAGTCATATTGAATTAAAGGCCCACCTTATTCCAACGTGACTTCATCATAGGTTAACTAATTACATCGGCAATGTACCTATTTCCAAATAAGGTCAAATTCTGTCTACTGCAAGTTAGGGCTTTAACTTTCTAATTTTGTGGGGACATAATTCAAACCACAGTGATAATTCCACTTACAGGAATCCTTGTCGTGGTTCAGTAGTAATGAACTGGACTAGTATCCATGAGGATGTGGGTTCAATCCCTGGCATTGCTCATTGGGTTAAGGATCCAGTGTTTCTGTGAGCTGTGGTGCAGGTTGTAGAAGCGGCTCAGATCCCATGTTGCTGTGGCTGTGGTATAGACCTGCAGATGCAGCTCCAATTCGACCCCTAGCCTGGGAACCTCCATACACCACGGATGCAGCCCTAAAGAGGAAAAAAATTCAACTTATAAAATGGTGTAAATATGTAGAATAGAATTAATGCTTAAATTAAATGAATTATTTCAGAAAAGAGAGAAGGAATCTACAGATCTCTGTTCATTGCATGAGAAATTATAAGCCTAATACTGAAATTAGAAAAAAAAATATTACCAGGAGGAAAAATTATGGGCCATAACCTCTCAGGAACACAGATAGAAAAAAAAATTATCATATAAATCATATCAAAGATAAGCCCATAGTATCCTGAAAGGACAATATGTTATGAGCAAGTTGAGTTTTTTCCAGGGATGCAAGTTTGATTTAACACTGAGAAATAAATTATGGTAATTGATCAGATCAATAGAGAAAAAGAGACTATGTGAGTATTTCTTATATTTATTTTCAATAAATCAAGTAAAACTTTGATAAAAATTAGCAAATTTCACTTAAAAAAATCACTAAAGTACAGACTGGGATTTCATCATTCTGGTAGAAGGCACTATCTAAAGCCTGAAAATATTTAATATTGAGACATTGAGACATAACTAATAGTGAGGCATTGCCACTCTTTCACAGAAATAAGAAATAAGGCTAGGATATAACGCTTTTACATTTCTATTTATTGGTATAAGAGAAGTGAAAACCATTACAACACAGAAAAAAAAAATACAAATTATAATGATCTAAAAGGAGGAAGCAAAAATTACAGTTACATGAAGACTTGTATATGGCGATTTAGAGCAAGTTTTTTCCCCCCATATTCTCCATCTGTAAATTATTTAAATGTCCATCCACAGGGGAAATATTTCACAAATTATGGCATATCCATATGTGGAATACTATCAAGAAATAAAGACAAACCACATGCTATGAGCAACATGGCCGATTCATATACATATTTTCTGAGAGAAAGAAACTGAATTTAAAGTAAGTCCATATTTCATTAAGTTACTGAATAATCAAAACCAGTCCATAGTCATAGAAATGAGAAGACGGTTGCCAATTGGTGGGGAAAGTGACTAGAAAGGATTCATAGGTGCACTTTGTAGGATGATCATATTTTAATTTATGTGTTTGTTACATAGATGTCTACAGTTGTCAACAGTTATGTAACTGAATGCCTAAGAATGATACATTTTATTTCCTGTAAATTTTTCCACAGCATATGAATGGATAAATATAAATAGGTACATAAATTACAAATGACCCCCCTACATCTGTCTCGCATTCTGGTTGTCCTCTCTCCTTCAAAGAGTGGTTGAAAATCTGTCCTCACCAAATTGTTAAAAGATTTGTTCTAGATTTTTCATATCGTGGGAGTGGGGTGGAATGTTACTATCACGGTCCCAGCATTGCATTTGGGAGGAAGAAATTAAGCACTGCTGAAATTCAGTGAGATGCCTAAAGTCAATCCGCTGTATCATGATATAGCTGGTTATTTTAGCATATTTTACTAGTATTTTAGCTAGTGATTAAATTTTATAATACCAAATTATTCTAAAACGAAAAGCAACTAAAAGGTTAAGAATTCCAATTTTTTTTAAGAGAAGATGGGTTACAAGCTGGAATAAAAATTATTCTTAATATGTGTAGGAATGGTCAGTGGCAGAACTGTCATTGGAACCCTCATCTACTAATAATAAATGCTTTATTCTTCCCTATGAAGACTATTGCCCATGAAAAACACTGATAAATGACACCAAAATATCACCTAACACATATGTTTTTGGTGAAAATTATCTCATATGGGTTTAGGTTAAATGTAATCAAATAAGTCATTGTTAAAACATTTATTATTTAAAAAAATTTTTTTTTTAAAGCTACTTCGATGTTTTCCACATCTTTGCCTGACAGGTTTGAACCTCAACCATGATTATGATTTTTGTTTGTTTGTTTAGTGACCTCAGAGGACGCTTGTAATAGCACACAGGTTAGCCTCCAAATTCCCTGTGAATTTGGTTTGGTGGGAGGCAAATAACCTGTTCTTTTGAGTGATATACGATAATGTAATTTAAAAGAATAATGACTTCTCCTCCTTCAGAAAAACACACGTGCGTGCGCGCGCGCGCGCGCACACACACACACACACACACACACACTATATTAAGAATAAAATAATTAAATATCTCCTGAATGGAATGTAGAAGGAAAATGTGGTGATTTTGTCACACAGTTTGTTCTGATATTAAAAGCCTTCTATTAAAAAAAAAAGAGAGAGAGAGATAGAGATCCCATCTTGGCGCAGTGGTTAACGAATCCGACTAGGAACCATGAGGTTGCAGGTTCGGTCCCTGCCCTTGCTCAGTGGGTTAAGGACCCGGCATTTGCCGTGAGCTGTGGTGTAATTTGCAGACGCGGCTCGGATCCTGTGTTGCTGTGGCTCTGGTGTAGGCCGGTGGCTACAGCTCCGATTAGACCCCTAGCCTGGGAACCTCCATATGCCACGGGAGTGGCCCTAGAAAAGCCAAAAAAAAAAAAAAAAAGAAAAGAAGATAAATTTTGCACCAGTCCAAGTATATGCTTATGGAAGTTTACTTCAGAAGTGTTCAAGGTTTTTCAAGGATCTCACCAGTTTTCTCTTCTTTCTCTTTGTCTCTGTCTGTTACTGGCCATACACACACACACACACACACACATCATTGAAGATATCTTCTGATTCTCTTCTGCCCACACATTTTTCTTTTTGTCACTCTGACAATTCTTTTCGTTTTCACTGTGACAGGGAGAAAAATTACTAGCTTACTATCTTTCCTCTTGACAGTTACCTGACTTCTAAAAGTCCAACATCTGTTAAACCGTGGCTTGGCTCTGATTATTTTGTGCATTCTGATAACTCTTTATTTCACTTAAATTTGTAGACAGCAAGTTTTCTGGAGTCTCAGTAATTTGTTGATATGAATTGTTGAAAGATATCCCCTACTTTGTGTGTTCTAATGAGCCCAATGGTTCATTCTGAGTGCCTGTGTCTGGTGCAGATAATAAGCCTGGCAAGTCTGTTATTCACAGACAGGTCTGCAGTGAAGGATGCCATGAGCTTCAAGTTTAAAATAGATCTTTCTATTTGAAACAAACAGAATTTCAAACACTCAAGCTGGATTTCTTTTCACATCAATTGACATTTTAAAACTACATAGAGAATTCAGAAATCTGATATTTTCATTTTTGAAATTTATTTTTGTCTCTTTCCTTCAGCAAAACAAAACAAACAATGCTTGTCACTCTGTGAAATGAATTTTATTCCGGGACCCTTTAAAGCAGTCACTGTTTTAAAAGCAGTTTGTAGAAAGTTTTTGGTTGGGCTCAGAGGTTAGAAATCCTAAAATAAACAGTAAGCAATATTGAATTTTTGAAGTGCCTATTTAAACATATTGTAACTATATAGTGGTTTATAAAATTTGAGATAAAATAATAAGATTTTAGCTAGCAATGTTCTATTTTGTATTTTTTCATATGATGCAAAACATTTAGCTTGGTGAGAATAAAACTCATATTATTCCAATTAAATCCCAATTACATTATTAGAAAATTAATATACATTTTTAAAAAGTCAGCCGATAATATTTGCAGTGATTAACCTAGGAGACCATTAATCAAATACATTATTTTCAACCCAGATAAAAAATGCCTGTTACCTATAGAGATTTAATACTATGGATTTAAAAAATAATCTCAGGGGGTTAATTTTACTTCATGGCTGATGAAATGCTGAATTACCTTGTTCTTGAAATGGACATTTTAGTCTAACCATGCTTATAAATGTTTCTTTCCTTTCTAATGATTAATTAAAAACTAGATTTAGCTTTTTTTTTTTTTTTTTTGCTGCCCATTAGAACATTTATTTCTCAGAGAGGAAAGGAAGTTTCAGACTGTCATATGATAGTAGGTAAAATTAACTTTTATATTCTTTACAAGCTTAGATTTTTCTCTGTTTATTCCTTCTCTTATACTATCTGTTATAAACAACTCTAGAAAGCAAATAAAGTCACTTTCTACAATAAATGGAGCATTGTGTGCTTCGCAGCAGACACAACTGAGACACTTAGGCCCCATGCCACAGTAGGATCTGAGCCATTTCCCGTTCTAAAAGAACAGTTTTAAAAATGAGACTCAGAGAGAGACTGAAAGAGTCAAAGAGACCGAAAAAAGAGAAAGAGACGAAGAAAGAGACAGAGAGCGTGAGAACCCCGAGATCTTGTACTACAGGTAGAGACGAAAGTCACAGAGTCCACAGCCAACCGCCTACCTGGGGAGAGGGGGACACAGTGGCTCCTTTAAATAAACCACTCTGTGTGCCTGTCAAATACTCAGCCACACAATGGAGGACTCCAGCAATGGAAACCACAGGCCTGAATAATTTAGAGCAGTATTTTAGAATTATTCACACCATGTCCTTCCCTAGCCATAGGCTGCATTGTAGATTTCTTACTGTACAGAATCCAACACCCCATCCTTTATGTCAGAATTTTGTTGGTTCCTTTTAAACTCTGGCTCATGTCCCAAATGTACAAGAAATTGTGGCGGTTGGTTGGTTGGTTTTATTTTTTAAAAGCCAAGTATGTAAAAATGGCAGTGATCTCCGCAGCGACTTCGTTTTGACCAAAACTCCCCTACGAAACATTTAAAACAATGAAAAAGAATGTCAGGTTAAAAATGTATATGGTGATCAGGGGCCTGCAGCCTGGCCCTGTGATTTGGGTGCTTAAGAGGTGAAACGAAACCTCCAGAGAACAGACCTCGAAGCCTCTGAAATTTGTGTTGGTTTGTCAGTCAGCACTGCCCGCGTCAGCTTTTTCCTTCCCTTCTGTTTTTGAGAAGGTAAGGGTGGAGCTGGGGGTTGAAGGAGAAGATGGACGGAAACTGAGGATTTGAAATAAAAGCCCTGCGTTCCCAGGAGTTAGGAGCAACAGAGGCTGGGCGGGGGTGCAGGCACCTTGCCATGCATGTGGAGCAGCCTAAGGGCACAGCTTCACCCCCACTAGCCCCGGAACCCAAGCGGACAGATGAACACTCACGCACAGGTCTGCGTTCTGACAGGAGCTTGCCTCCTGGCAGGACGGAAGGGGGCAGGAGGGGCCCTGCCTCAACCCAAGGGGCAAGCTCTGGCAGCCTGGCCTCAGCAGATTTAGCACACTGCAATGCAGTTTTGTCTGTGATGACAAAATGTTTGGGAAACTGGTGAAAAATCCTTTCGTTCAGTCATTTTTTTAATGCCATCCATCCAAGTTTTTTTTTTTTTATTCCTTTCCATTGTTTCATATGTTTGTATTGTGAACGTATAGTTCGTTTTGTTATCCAAGATTATTTATGCATACAAGATATTTTCCCCTCCATATGTCGCGGGAGCGGCCCAAGAAATGGCAAAAAGACAAAAAAAAAAACCCACAAAAAACAAGATATTTTCCAAGAGGTGGCTACTATAATCTGAAATGTATACAGCAATCCAGAAAGCAAAATTCATTTTAGAGTTTCTCCCCTTATACATGTATACATTTTGTTGTTTGATTTAATTTTGGTATTTTGTTGTTGCTTTCTTCTAAATTTTGGGTTGTTTTGTATTTGTCAACAGAGTTTATTTTAGGATTAACTCAGAAGGACCCAGTGTTGGACAGGATAAAAATCAAAAAGATTAGCATTTCTAATTTTGTGAAAATGGAATGTCTTTGATAGTAAAATTAGTTTGGGGGGGACTTTTAGGTGGTATTTAGTGGCAATACTGAAGTAAGTCATAGAGTTTTCCAGGGGCCTAAACCAGAGAATATTTTAAAAATAGAAAGCCTCTGAATGAAGAGGCCGTCTATAAACTTCATTCACCCTGAAGGAATTTCTATTGGGCATATTTCATGTGATTTTTCTGCCCAGTAATTTCCCAGTGGTGAGAACACTGCCTCTGGAAATTGGAGTATAATATGTATTCCAGGTTTTCTATCAATTATAGTAGTAAAATTTATGAAGTATCTATATTTTTAAAAATACTTGCCTAAACATTAGGTAAATGTGGAATAAGCTTCTCTCTCTCTCTCTCTTTAAACTATGATTAATCAAAGGATCTTCAAATAAAATTTTAAAACCTTCCTCATTCTAAGTAGTTGGTTATAAAGTTATATACAGTTTAATATGCTTAAAAGCATCTTGACATTCTCCTATGAAAATAATAAGACAAACCCAAATACACTGTGTTAAAGTATTATCGAACTTTGTTAAAAAGTATAAATTATAATATAGTCTATTTAAAAGTAATAGAGGAGAAATATTTTATGACTGAGCTTGCATATATTATAATTGTCATGGAGCATTGCTCTAAGTGATAGTAAATAAATAATAAAACAATATGCCACATTTATCAAATGTGCTACAAGTGCTTTACATATTTTTTCTAATTATCTTAATAATTTCATGCCAATATGAAAGATACATTTCTGCTCAATTGTATACAAATGGCAGATATAGTACATAAGAATCTACAGAAACCTATATCCTTTCCCTTGTATTGGAAAAATGTCAGCTAATGTTTAAATCAGCATATAAATTTTTGATTATAATTAATAATAATATACTTTCATGTTTTAAACATTAATTTTATACTTTGAACAATACAGATATATATATATATATATATATATATATATATATATTGCTACTCAGGGCCACACCTATGGCATATGGCATTTCCCAGGCTAGTGGTCTAATCGGAGCTACAGCTGCCAGCCTATGCCACAGCCACAGCAATGCCAGATCTGAGCTGTGTCTGCAACCTACACCACAGCTCATGGCAATGCTGCATCCTTAACCCACTTAGCGAGGCCAGGGATCGAACCTGCAACCTCATCGTTCCTAGTCGGATTTGTTTCTGCTGCACCACAACAGGAACTCCCAATACTTATATTTTAAACATAATTTTATGTAGATTACCTAATTAGAACACCAATTCAACTTAGTGTTTCATGAATTATTGTATATCATCAATTCCATTTAATCTTTTATATATATATATCTGTTTTATGATTTTTATTTGTTCATGGGGTCTGACGGTAGTCTCCAAAGTTTTGCTAGTGCCCTTTAAAAGAAAGTTAAAAATCTACATATCTTCTTGCATATTTTAAATTGATCAACTATTTTCATCATATTTATTTTTTTAATTTTTTATAGTTGATTTACAGTGTTCTGTCAATTTCTGCTATACAGTAAAGTGACCCAGTCTCTCTCTATATATATATACACACACACACATTCTTTTTCTCACATTATCCTCCATCATGTTCCATCACAAATGACTAGATATAGTGCCCTATGCTATGAAGCAGGATCTCCTTGCTTATCCACTCCAAGTGCAATAGTTTGCATCTACTAACCCCAAACTCCAGTCCATCCCACTCCCTCCCTCTCCCCTTAGGCAACCCCAAGTCTGTTCTCCATGTCCATGAGTCTGTTTCCTCCCCTTAGGCAACCCCAAGTCTGTTCTCCTTGTCCATGAGTCTGTTTCTTTTCTGTGGATAGTCATTTGTGCCATATATTAGATTCCAGATACAAGTGATGTCATATGGTATTTGGCTTTCTCTTTCTGACTTCACTTAATGTGAGAATCTCTCGTTGCATCTATGTTGCTACAAATGGCATTATTTTGTTCTTTTTTATGGCTGAGTAGTATTCCATTGTGTATATGTGCCACATCTTCTTAATCCATTCATCTGTCAATGGATGTTTAGGTTGTTTCCATGTCTTGGCTATTGTGAATAGTGATGCAATGAACTTACTGGTGCATTTATCATTTTCAAGGAAAGTTTTGTCTGGGTATATGCCCAGGAGTGGGATTGCTGGATCATATGGCAGTTCTATATTTAGTTTTTTGAGGTACTGCCATACTGTTTTCCATAGTGGTTGTACCAATTTACATTCCCGCCAACGGTGTAGGAGGGTTCCCTTTTTTCCACATCCTCTGTAGCATTTGTTATTTGTTGACTTATTGATGATAGTCATTCTAAATGGTGTGAAGTGGTACTTCATTGTAGTTTTGATTTGCATTTCTCTAATAATTAGTGATGTTGAGCATTTTTTCATGTGCCTGTTGGCCATCTCTATGTCTTCTTAGGAGAAATGTCTATTCATGTCTTTTGCCCATTTTTCAATTGGGTTGTTTGTTTTTTTGCTGTTGAGTTGTATGAGTTCTTTGTATATTTTGAAGATTAAGTCTTTGTCAGTTCCATTGTTTGAAACCATTGTCTCTCATTCTGTTTTTTTGTTTTTTTTTTAATGGTTTCTTTTGCTGCATAATGTTGAGGCCAGCTATGCAGGTGAGGTCTGAAGAATGGGTGCTGTGAAACTTTAGAAAAAGTTAACATAAAACAAGACACAGAGACATTTATCTTAATTAAAGGTGGGAACACTCAAGGTCTCAGGGACCAACAGTGCTGCCTCAAGAAACCACACTGCTTTTATTATGCTTTTTAGGATTACATCAAGTGAGGAGGGGGTTGTAGGTGCAGGATATAGTTCTTTTATTATTTTAAAAGTCACATAGCTGGTAGCTGGTTAAGATTTTATTCTGACCTCTAGGCATTTAACAATCATTAGCATTGAGGAAGCTTGGCATTAGCAATCTATGCATAGCATCTAGAGAATCATCATTGTGCTTCTGCAGAGGGCATGCCTATCTTGTTCTCCTTGCTGAGGCATATTCTGCTAACCACTGCTCATAAACTCCCTGGGGACATGAAGTTCCTCTTTCTCTTATTTTAACAGGACATATCATGCTGTGCAAATGGTGTGCCAAGACCAATACATTGTATCCTCATTCAGCTGACCACATGAATAATTTATGCCTTTTCGTCTTTGTTCTTAAGCTTAAGTTATTTACCAGCACTGTGACTGTTTTTCTAGCAGCAATTTAGGGTAAAGGTAAAGCAGGACAAGATGGAGTTTTTAGCATAGAAAATAGAAACAGGCTAAGAAAAGACTGTAGAAACATGTCTTTCAATAGTGCAAAAGTTTCTAAGTTTATTAGGTACCATTGGTTTATTTTTGTTTTTATTTTTACTGTTTTGGGATACTGACTTAAGAAAACATTTGTACAGTTGATGTCAGAGAATGTTTTGCCTACATTCTATTCTAGGAGTTTTATGGTATCTTGTCCTATGTTTAAGTCTTTCTACCATTTTGAGTTTATTTTTGTGCATGTTGTTAGGGTGTGTTCTAGTTTCACTGATTTACTTGCAGTTGTCCATTAATCATGGAAATTAAAGAGGATTCGAAGAAATGGAAAGATATTCCATGCTCCTGCATTGGAAGAATATTGCTAAAAAGGCCATACTACCCAAAGATTCAATGCAATCCCTATCAAATAACCCCTGACATTTTTCACAGAACTAGAATAAATAATCCAAAAATTTATATGGAACCATAAAAGACTCAGAATTGCCAAAGCAGTCTTGAGGAATAAAAACCAAGTAGGAAGCATAACTCTCTCAGACTTCAGACAACATTACAAAGCTACAGTAATCAAGACAGTATGGTACCAGTACAAAAATGGACATACAGACCAATAGAACAGAATAGAGAACCCAGAAATAAACCCAGACAACTATGGTCAATTAGCCTTTGACCAAGGAGGCAAAAATATAAAGTGGGAAAAAGACAATCTTCAGCAAGTGGTGCTGGGAAAATATTTTCATCATATTTAAATTAAAACTAACATACATTGCTTTTATAAGAAATTAAAACACAACTGATATCAACTTTGAAAGATATCTTATGGGATATAAATACAATAGTAAATTGATTTCCATCATTACTCATTTAAAAAATACATGAAATAACTGATCTGAAGAAATTTATGTTTTTTTTATGCCTTGAAGACATAATTCACTTCTGCACTAAAAAATTTCATTATATTTTATTCTAGTAATTCATTACTGATATTTTAACCATATTTCTCTATAACCAAAATTTGAAAATAAGTTGAATTTTTAAAAAAGAATTTAAAAAAAAGTTTAAAAACTACAACACTTACTGCTGATAATGTGTTTCTTTGTTTTAGATATTATTACAATTATTATTAGTGCATAATTCAATAAAGTATAAATACAGCATAATTTGACAGTCATTAAACATAAAAAAGCAAAGTTTATCTGAAGTGTTTTCTTAATGAGATGGCTGGGATTGCTTGTTTCCTTTGCTTTTTAATCAGTGCATGTGTTTGTGGAGTATAAATTATGGCTAAATTTTCAGTTCAAAAAATATACACATATACTCTATAAGAAACAACATATCTGAATTTTAATTCTAAGATCAAGATGTAATGTAAATTTACTGCTATTTGTTGATTTTCAGAATTATCTCTTTACCTGATACTGAGAATTTTTCTTATGCTAAAGAACAATACATAAAACTAAATTCTGGAGAGCTGAGAGGGGTAGAAAAACAATAGTGAAGCCAAGTAAAAATGAAGGTCCTATAGGAAGCTAAAATAATGAAAATTAGTTCTCTGCATACCTCTGGGAAAGTTTTCATGTACCCAGTGGTACTGTATCTCAATTTGAACACCATTGATATATGAGAAAAACTCAAATTCTTTAACAAATAGAATATATTACAAATTACAAATATATATATATATATATAAATATATATATATAACAAATAGAATATATTACTTCTATCATCTAATCTCAAATTACTTTTGAAAATGGTTTCATTATCATAACATATGAATAACTACCACTTGAAACATTTTAAGTCTACAATTCACTAACATGAAGTATATCCATATGCTTGTGCGACCATCCCACTCCATCTTGAGGGCCTTACCATCATCCAGAACTGAAACTTTGTACACATGAAACAGTAATTTCCCATTATCTCTTTCCTCCAGCCCCTGGTGACCACTATACTACTTTCTGTCTCTATGAAATTGACTACTTTATATACCTGACATGAGTGGAATTTTATATTTATCCTTTTTCATCTGGTTTATTTTACTTATCATAATGCTTTCAAGATGCATCCATATTGTAGCATTTATTAGAATTTCAGTCTTTCCTTAAGATTGAATAATAGTCCATTGTGTGTGTATATACCACATTTTGTTTATCCAGTCAACTGTTGATAGACATTTGGGTCATTTCTACCTTTTTGCTGTTATTTGAATAATGTAACTTTGAAAATAGGCATACATATCCAGATTACTCTTTTAATTCTTTCTTCCAATACACCCGACATAAGACTTTTCTATTTATATCTGTTCTTTCATTGATTGCTAAGTCTGTGGTTTTCTTTCTTTATTCATGTATTTCCCAACTAAACACCTCTCTCCTTTCCCTCCATTTACATTATTTTTATTGTTGCTATTTATTCTCCAAATCCAACTTTAATTCAACAGATTTTCTTATATATAGGTATATGCCGTTTTTAAGGAGCCAAGGTCATTTGTATTTTACATATGCTATATCTTCTGTTTTACCATTTACATGTCATATATTTTACTTTATCCTCATCAACATCTAGGATAGTTTAACAAATGATAGGTAAGATAGAAGATTTTATAACTTCGTAAGATATTACAGAAGGATTTAAATCTGAAAAATATGAGGCAAAGTCTAGTAGAATTTACAAAAGCTTAGACTGAAAAAAATGTTTATAGGCCTTACTTCTAATCTTTTAAAATAAATATATCTATTGAGGACAAAGGTTAATTAAACCTGATATTATGTGGTGTCAGTTAAAAGTATTAACACAGTGATCATGTCTTTCCCTTTTGTTTTTAACCTTTAAAAAGAAATTACAGTGTTTTCTTATGTCATATTTTTATTTGATTTCATACTATTTTCTATTGAAGAATAATACTTGAAAGAGTTGATTCTTTCATCATCTTGACTTAAACATTATGGAAACCTTTTTCCTCTTTTATTTTAATTTCTTACAGCTACAATACCACACCTCCAATCAGTCCAAATTGCTGTGTATACAAACATCATTTAGACATTTATTCTGTATTTATTTATTCTTTTGGATATTAAATCCATGGGAATTAGGCTCAAAATGCAAAGTTTGCAGCATAAATTATCCAGAACATACACAATGAGTTGCATAAATTGAGAATTGAATATCTAAATTTATCAAGTAACTAAATTAGATTTGAGAAACAAAAGCAAAAGTGAAATATTTCATGGGCTTAACAAACAATAAAGTTTCCAAAAAGAAAGTAAATAATTGAAATATGTGTGTGTGTTTGCATGTGTGTGTGATTGCCACAAGAACCACTGTCATATTGTTTTCAAAATTAAAGAGAAAGTATGACCTATTATATATTTTAAAAAATGAAGAAAACTTCTATCCACCTTATAGGAATCTCCTTCCTTGTATAAATACTACTAAATGAAACAAAATATGAGAAACAATGATTTTTATGGCACAGGTAACAGGAAGCATGAGGCTGTGATCCCTAAAATAAGGGTACCAAATGAGGTCAGCTTTAATAATTACCCTGACTTGTGGCCTAAATGTAGTTCCCAGCTCCCACTAGAAACAAATAAAGACAAATTCCCTGGTGGCTTAGCCGTTAAGGATCTGACACTGTCCCTGATGAGGCCCAGGTTTGCTCCCTGGCATGGGAACTCCCACATGCCAAGGGCATGGCCAAAAACAAACAAACAAACAAAAAGTGTCCTGTTAAGTAAAGATACTAGAAACAGATGGCTCTATTTTGTGGAGCAGAATACCAGAAAGGAAGGAGCTGCACTTGAGAGAGAGAGTATTTTGGAAATCTGTAGAAGGAATCCTTCAAGTCTTTTGACTGAGTGCTGACTTGTGCATAGATTAGACTAGGAGACTAGGAGAAGGCACACAGATAGCAATGGGCTGTGCAATAGCTAGTGTTCCTTCATAGTATGTTTCCAGCAGGAGAAGGGAGACACTTAGTAACACGGGCTGTTGGGAAGAATCCTCATAAACGTCATGCCTTAGTAATGGAGTAAATGTAACCTCAGAGTAAAATCTGCTCTAGAGTCATTGCTCTAAATCTTAAAAGTAAGTTTTAAAAAGATGAAGCCAATCTGCAAGCAACAATTGACAAAAACAAAACCTTGGCACTTTTTACTCTCATGCAAAAACATGTACCATTCAAAAATATAGAATCAGACTTTCATTTATCTACTCAAAAGTGACTGAGCAGAAAAAGAACTCAGTATAGGTGGGCCATAATGAGGAGACAAACAATAAATGAATAGGTTTAAACATATTATAACTATTTTTGTTCAAGTGTGTAAAGAAAAACATGAACATAAGAAGGAAGGAATAAAAGGAAACTTTTTAAAAAAACTCCAATGGACTTTTATTGATAAAAATACGCAATTTAACATAAAAGTTACATTGGATGGGATTCAAAGAAGACTAAAAATAGAAATAAATATCAATAACCTTGAATTCATTGCAAGGAAACTGAGATTAAGCATGAAGAGAAACGCCTGAAAGAAACTGGTCAGCGCCTCCAAGAGCAGTGGGAAACGATCAAATGTTCAACATACATGTGACTGGAGTTCCAGAAAGGGAGATGGGATGAATAAGAAAAAAAAAATTATATAAAGAAATAATAGTCGAAGTGGTAATAAAATATATAAACCCAAATTCAAAAAGCTCAATGAAGGGGAAGCAGGAAAAAAAAAAGCAAATAAACCAAACTCACCGTGGTGCACGGTAGTCCAATTGTTGAAAGAATAACAAAGAGAAAGTCCTAAAAGTAGACAGAGAAAAAGCATACACTGCACACCGAAGCACAAAGATGAGAATAAGAGAAGAATTCTTGTCAAAACCTCTGCAGTGAAGAGATAATGACATCTTTAAATGCTGAAACAAGCAAAAATGTCAAGCTGGAAATCTGTGTCCAGAAAAATTGTATTACATAGTGAAAATAAGTAAAGAGATTTAAAAATACCCCCCCTCCCCCCAGAAAAAATTTGAGAGAATTTTTTGCCAGATGAATCAGTTTAAAAAAAAAAACATAAAAGTATTTCAGGATATATTAGAAGTTATAAATTACATGTTAAAAGATGGAAATTTGGATTTATACAAAAAAGGAAAGCAATGGAAATGGTGATTATATGGATCAATGCAACAGACATTTTCTTCAGTTTTAAAACCACTTTAAAGATAATTGAATGTTTAAGGTGAAAATAATAACTTGTGCAATTTATAACTTGTACAAAGAAAGTACATGGCAACAACATCACAAAGGATTACAAAGGAATTATAAATCAATTACAGAAAAATATCTGGAAAATTCCTAAATATTTGGAAATTAAATCTCATAGATAACCCATGCTTCAGAAAAGTAGCCATGAGAGAAATTAGAAAATGAAAACAAAACGTTGAAATGAAAATGTTAAGATAATGAAGGTACCAAAACTCGTATAATAATAGCTAAATAGTATCTAAAACATAATTAACGTTTTAACACATGTAAGTAAAAAAAACACTTAAGACCTTGAAGTACCTTAAAAATTAGAAAAAGTAAAGCACATTAAAGCCAAAGGAGACAGAATAAAGAATATAATAAAATTAAGAACATAAATCAGTGAATTCTACTTTTAAAAAGAGAAAAAATTATAAAATCAACTTCTGGATAAATAATAAGACTGGCCAAAAGAAGAGGGAACAAAGAGAGCAATTATAAATATTAATAACAAGAGAAGAACATCAGCACAGGTCCCTCTCAACACAAAATTCATACCTTGTGTCTGCTCCTTAATAACGGAGCCAGGCCTGATAAGCATTTATCCTTTTCCAGCCTCCAGCCAGTAGTGATTAGCCTTATCATTAGAGGGTGCTGGTGGGACACCGAAAGAGGAAAGATTTTTCTCTTCTGGGTTCTGGTGTGGTTCCTGCCATGTGCTTTTTCCACACTGCTCAGTTTCACACAGTTTCTCCAATAACACGTTCCTGCAGGGTACAGCTTTCTCCAGTGTTTGCTACCCTCCTTCCCCAAACCCCGTGCTCTCTCCAGCTCTCCACTCCAGCCACAAGCCACAAGCCATAAGCCCAAGGCGGCATGGGTGTGTGTCCCAGCCCAGGCCACTGCTTCTAGCACCCTGTCTTTTAGTCTAAGATGTGTGCACCTGCAAGAGGCCCTATAAGGCCTGGCAGTGCAGTAAGCCCTAGTTCTGACCTTCTACTGCGCAACCTGTCCAGGCCTCCCAGGCTGGAGCTGTGCACACAGGTGCACTGGATTCTTACACAATTGCAGCCCCTTAAACAGTCAGTGCCAGCAGCACCCAGAGAATGTCCAGCAGCTTCCTAGCACCTCCCAAGTTCTGAGTCTCAGCGTCTCCTGGTGGATAATCTTCGTTGGCATCCTAGAAAATCTCTCCAGCCAGGGCCTTTGGACCCAGTGAGCCAAGACATTTCCAGTGAGGTCTGGATCTTGTGCTCTACCTCGGCTTTAGAGGAAGAGAGTGCGCCCTATACTAACTATTCCAGTATTCTTGATCATTTTTTTTAACTCGCATTAGCCAATTTCCTATTACTCCACTCCTCTGTTAATAATTATTGACACTAAATAATATTTAATAATTCTTTAGATTAAAATTTCCCTGTTCAGATCATTGTGTGATGTCTTTCTCCTAACTGGACCTGGCAAATCCACTCCCACTATATTTTAAACTTGCTAAATTGTGGGGCCACAAACACACTTATGACAACTGTCTGCCTAGTAAAAATACATGAAAGATCAGAGGGTAAAAGGAAATGTTTTCAATTCTGGGAAACCAAAGTTCAGGCTCACCACCTGCCGTATTTTCACTCAACAATATGTTTGTTGTGGGCTCACAATCTGCCATATTTTTACTCAACAGTATGATTTTTGGACAGTATATTTAATTTCTGTGGGTCTCACTCCCCCCATACATGAAAGAAAGAAAATAAGACTAAATTATATCTAAGTACTCTTTCACTTCTAATACACCGATTCTAAATCATAATAACTGTACAAGTCTATCATATAACTCTGTCTTAAATATTGTAATACAATATCCTTCTTTATGATGTAGAATGTTAACATTGGGCACGTTTTTAACTTTTGAGAAATAAAACGAGTGTGAATCCTGTAGTGTTATATACCTTAACATTTTGAAGCCATTTTATGTAAATAATTATTTTAAGCATATAGCTTATATAAGAAATTGTGTTCAAGATGAAGTGGTGGTGGGGAAGTAAATCTAAGTTTTAAAAATTTGTTACAGGTTTGTTTGTTTTGTTTTGTTTTTGTTTGTTTGTTTGTTTTTTTGTCTTTTGCCATTTCTTGGGCCGCTCCCGCGGCATATGGAGGTTCCCAGGCTAGGGGTTGAATCGGAGCTGTAGCCACCGGCCTATGCCAGAGCCACAGCAACGCGGGATCCGAGCCGCATCTGCAACCTATACCACAGGTCCCGGCAACGCCGGATCGTTAACCCACTGAGCAAGGTCAGGGATTGAACCCGCAACCTTGGTTCCTAGTCAGATTCATTAACCACTGCACCATGACGGGAACTCCCTGTTACAGGTTTTAATAGGTCTTCAGAATGCTAATTTATAAGTGGTATGTGTGGTAGCTATGGGTTGAGGGAGAGTATTCTATTTTTATCTTAAGTGCTCATTCCCCTAAATATTTGTTGTATAAGATAGTATCTCTATACCCATTTTTATTGCTAATCTATAATCAACCCATCTATTCCACCTATGCTGCTTTAAGGATAAGGCAGATATATAGAATTTCAGACACTAATATCAAATATATATTTTAAAAACCACTTATTTTGCAGAAGAGCCTAATTTTGTGGGGAAAAAAAAGGGGGACTGTAAACCAGTAAAAACAAATGTAAATTATTCAACCAAATCTCCAAGAAATTTTACTTTTTTATTTTAAATGATTTTTATTTTTTCCATTATAATTGGTTTACAGCGTTCTATCAATTTTCTACTGTACAGCAAATTGACCCAGTCACACATACATATATACATTCTTTTTCTCACATTATCCTCCATCATGCTCCATCATAAGTGACCAGATATAGTTCCCAGTGCCATACAGCAAGATCTCATTGCTTATCCATTCCAAAGGGAATAGTTTGTATCTATTAACCCCAAGCACCCCATCCATCCCACTCCCTCCCCCTCCTGCTTGGCAATGACAAGTCTGTCCTCCAAGCCCATGAGTTTTTCTGTGGAAAGGTTTATTTATGCTGTATATTAGATTCCTGATGTGTGATACCATATGGTATTTGTCTTTCTGCCTTACTTCACTTAGTATGAGAGTCTCTAGTTCCATCTATGTTGCTACAAATGGCATTATTTTTGTCCTTTTTTACGGCTGACTAGTATTTCCTTGTGTATATTTGCCACATCTTCTTAATCCATTCATCTGTCAATGTACATTTAGGTTGTTTCCATGTCTTGGCTGTTGTGAATAGTGCTACAATGAACACGCGGGTTCATGTTTCTTTTTCAAGGAAAGTTTTGTCCGGCTATATACCCAAGATTGCTGGGTCATGTGGTAGTTCTCTATTTAGATTTCTGAGGTACCTCCATACTGTTTTCCATAGTGGTGGTTCTTATTTACATTCCCACCAACAGTGTAGGAGGGTTCCTTTTCTCCATATCCTCTCCAGCATTTGTTGCTTGTGGACTTATTAATGATGGCCATTCTGATGGGTGTGAGGTGGTATCTCATAGTACTTTTCATTTGAATTTCTCTAATAATCAGTGATGTTGAGCATTTTTTCATGTGCTTGTTGGCCATCTGTAGATCTTCTTTGGAGAAATGTATATTCAGGTCTTTTGCCCATTTTTATGTTGGGTTGTTGGGTTTTTTGCTGTAGAGTTGTATAAGTTGTTTTATTCGAGAAATTTTATATGCATAGGTTATTTTGTTGGAATATTTTCATTGCTTCTTGTGGCCAACCCCATTCCACTCTAAATTTTAAACATTGACAGATTTCCCTATGTAAAAAAAAAGGTTAAGATGGATTTATTATACAGAAAAGGACACTAATATATACACACATACATATATATGGTATATCTTCAAGAACATTCTCTAAAATTTTCTGGAAGTTAAGTCTCTTTTACTTTCTTTTCCAACAAATAGTCAAATTGTATCCTAGTGCCGTGAGGTTCAGAAAAGTATTGCTGCCAGCAGTTTGAAGGCACAGGTATGGCCCATAGTCAGTCTACCATCTCAGCCTCGATCATGAGTTTTGTACCAACTGAGTAATTATAAAATTGGAACAATTTCCCAGATTGAATGAAAAAGAAAAAGGTCCCAGAAAATACTTCAGTTAATTTGTTTGATTAATTCATCATTCATTTTTGACTATGCCAATATTATGAAAAGTGTACTCTATTCTAGGAGAGGCCACAATCATGGGATTAATATGTGCTATAGAATCTTGTAATCCTCACCGTGAAAGCATTTACAGACTACAGTGATGATACTGTAGTGGACAGCTCCACCTGTAAATGGATTCACCAGGATCCAGCTGAATCATATTCTCCTATACGTGATCTGGAGACTTATTCTTTAAGAGATAGTCATCAAATGGTCTTAATTAGGGAAGGAAAATGTTCTTATGATCATTGAAATAAAAGGGGAAAAAAAAAACCTTCCTGGTAGTGGTATAGAGAATATATTGGAGGTAGTCAACTTTGGTGAAGGAGGATCTTTCACAAGACTATAGCAATGATGCATAAAAGAGGTAATGGGAAACTAAAGTTAGCAAAATGTCAGTGGAATTTTTTTTTTTATATAAAAGGCCATCTTGGAAAGATATTAATGTGGTGAAATGTATATGGCCACATGACCTATTCAATTGGAAATAGTTTGAAAAAAAATAAAAAAAGAGGTTTGAAGGATGACTTTTCAGGTTCTGGCTCTCCTGGTATCGCCATGGAGAAGGGTAGAATTCATTAGATTTGTCAAGGAAAAAAGATTGCCTTCAACCTTTTGAAAGTATCTTAAATATATTCAATTTTTAATATTCATTGGCCTGTGAAAGTCCAAATCTTAAATTAGGCCAAAGCACCAAAATCAGTTAAACAACAACAACCATGAAGTCTGTATTAGATAAGAGAGTATGAAAGTGTTTTAAAAACTATAAGTGGACATCCATATAGGTTTTTTTTTCATATTTATAGCTAAATTCAGAAGACTAACTGCTTTAACATTTATGTGTGACATACACAAAAAAGAAATTTATCTTTGTGCATAGCGGTATTTTATCACTGAGTAATTTCACTTATTCTAGCAGAAACATAAGTTTGTGTTAGTCTAGGCATTTGTATCCATATTTTGCCTCAGCAGCACAATAATATTTGAGAAATAATACAACATAATGAAGAAAAAATATATATCTTCTAATAAAACAAAAAGAAACTGCATAAATCTTATATGCCACAAAACCTATTTTAAGTCTTTGTTGTGAAATGGCATATAAATAATTTATTCTTTCCCAGTGTGTTCCAGATATTATAAGTCATATATCTTTTTTCTTGGCTGCACCCACAGCATGTAGAAGTTCCTGGGGCCAGGGATCAAACCCCTACCACAGCAGTGACTTAACTGCTGCAGTAACAAGACTGGATCCTTTACCTTCTGCACCACAAGGGTTCCCTTCAAAATGAAAGGAAAAATTATTAGTTATGAAATAAATCAACTATACAATTCATTGTATAAAAATTAAGCAGGCATTTTTTAAGATAAAAGAACAAGATTAAAAGTCAGAGATGGTGAAAATACATTGTATCTTTGAATAAGCAGGATAATGTGATTTATATTTTAATGCTACTTGAGTAAAAATAAAAGTAGTAGTTCTATATTTCTAATATAAATTAAAAAGTGAACAAAAAAGTTATAGGCCAACTTTGAAATAGATAGCCCGTCTTTATATTTTGCACTTATAGGCATGAAAATACTGGGAGATAGCAAATGACAGGTGAATTATTTAAAATTTTAAAGTGTTTTTTAAATATTCACAAGTGTCTTTTTGAAATATAATTTCATTGAAATCTGACATCAGATGACAAATACAGCTCAGAGTTACGGCTTAGAGCACATCCACAGAGGGGCAAAGCTAGCCCCAAATACAGGGTTCTGATTCCTGATCGTATTCTGTTTCTCCTGCAAAGCACTGCACGATTCTACTATTTATTAGTTGTCTTTATTGATAGTTCCCACACTAGTGGCATATTGGCCCTTGATTCCAGGACTCTTGTACTTCCAAAAGTTACATATAATATACCCTTCTCTCTGCATCTGTGGTTGACTCTTTCATACCCTTTTGCTCCATCTTTTTAGTGTCCTGGAATAGTCACCTTTTCATTCCCCCCTCTTCCTTAGCACACTGCAGAAATGCTTTCCCAGTATTTGCTCTTGTCTATATACATTGTTCTCTCTTTACCTTAAAAAAAAAGATGGAGAAAAAATGTCAAGAACAAACCTTAAAAACCAAAGATTTAGAGATATGTTACAAAAAGACTTGTGGTTCATTTTAACTGAAACAAAAAGGATAGTGATAATCAAGGGCCTTCTTTCTTTGATATTAATTTTACTTGAATGTATTTTCATCACTGGAGAGTGGTTTTCATAAGACAACTATTGCCTTGTGTTACCCATGGGGTGGTCTTCTCCTAAGTATGTCTTACCCTGATTTTTTCCAAGAAAAATTGATCATAGAGATCATATATTCCATATATAACTTAAAAGCACAAAATGATATACAGATTTGGTTATTTTTCAGTGAATTTAGTAAACCTATTATTAAATTCTGGTTCCCCCAAATATTACCAAAACAACCTGTTCATAAATCAAAGCTGAGCTTAGTCTTATCCTGGTTAGTGCAGCACCCCCTCAACAGACTTAGTAACAGTTTGGAGTTATAATACAATAACTTAGGATTGGCGAATACAGCAAAAATACATTTTTTTCATTTTATGATTTTTATTTTTTCCATTACAGTTGATTTACAGTAACAAGATTTTAAAGAGAGGGATTCAAAGACTTTTGTCCTTTGATATGTTGTATAGTTGATGAATCTTTTAGAAAATTCCTAGAAAGAGCTTTTGTCCTTCTCAGCAAGAGTGTCCAGGAATAGTAAGTTAATTTGTGAAAGCAATTGATAGTAAAGCCATGTTAATGTAAACATTTCTGTAGATATGGATATGTTTGGTTCTTACTATGTATTCAAAGCAAAGAATAAATTACTGATTTATTTTTCTTTCTGTTTGTAATCAATGCTTTGGTCTGCAGTGAATGATTAGACAATCCCTATGACATTTTAGCACTCTTAACATTTTTGTACATTAATACTATCCATGCAACAATACTTACCAGGCTGTCATGCCCTTTGTACTATATCAGGGTCAGGAACCGACTAACAGTGTGTGTGTGTGTTACAATGGTCATGGGAGAGGAAGTTCAACTGAGAAATACAGTGTCTGTCAGCTGGTGCCTCTAACAATTTATATCTATATATTTTGGGGGGTATATGTTTTTTTTCTATTCAGTAACAATGTTGTTTATGCTTACTTTGCAGATGCATAGTACTTTCTGAATAAAATTGAATGAATAGATTTAGCTTACTCAGATAAACCACCAGCTCAGCTTCTAATTACCTGAGAAACTTTGGATAAGTTACATAATTTCACCTCAGTTTCTTCACTTGTAAATATTTTAGTAAAAATAATCAAAACTAAAATCTAAATTTAGATTTTAACTAGCATATAAGCCCTCAATGTATAGAGTAAGAAACTGATCCAGTTCATTCTTTTACATGTGGCTGTCCAGTCTTTCCAACACCATTTATTGAAGAGCGTTCCCTTTCCCCATGTACATTCTTGGCTCCTTTGTCATAAGTTAATTGACCATATACACTTGAGTTTAATCCTGGGCTTTCTCATCTATTCCACCGATCTATGTGTCTATATTTTACAAATGTCATACTGTTTTTATTATTAAAGCTTTTAAATATAGCTTTAAATGAGGGATTATGATGCCTATAGCTTTGTTCTTCCTTCTCAAGATTGTTTTCTTTATGCAGGATTTTTCGTGGTTCTGCACAAAATTTAGGAATTATCAATTATCATGATCAAGTGGTATTTATTCCAGAGATATAAAGATATTTCAGGAGTTCCCATCATGGCACAGCAGAAATGAATCCGACTGGGAACCATGAGGTTGCAGGTTCAATCCCTGGCCTTACTCTGTGGGTTAAGGATCAGGCATTGCCATAAGCTGTGATGTAGGTCGCAGATGTGGCTCGGATCTGGCATTGCTGTGGCTCTAGCATAGGCCAGCAGCAACAGCTTCAATTAGATCCCTAGCCTGGGAACCTCCATATGCCATGGGTGTGGCCGTAAAAAGGCAAAAGACAAAAATAAGTAAATAAATAAATAGACATTTCAACATCCACAAATAAATCCATGTGATACACACATTTACAAAATGAAGAATAAAAATCCTATGATCATCTCGTAGGAAGGCAAGAAAAGCTTTTGACAAAATTCAACATCAACTTATGATACAAACTCTCAACAAAGTGGTTACGGTGGGAACATACCCCAACATAATAAAGGCCATATATGACAAGTCCATAGCTAATATAATACTCAACAGTGAAAAACTGAAGACTTTTCCTCTAGGATCGGGAAAAAGACATAGATGCCCATTATCTCCACTTCTTTATTCAATGTAATATCAGGAATCCTAGCCAGAGAAATACTCAAGAAAAAAGAACAAAAAAGCATCCAGATTAGAAAGGGAGAAGTAAAACTGTCACTATCTACAGATGAAATAATGTTATAAATAGAAACCCCTAAAGACTCCATGAAAAACTATTAGAATTAACAAATTCAGTAAACGTGAAGCATAACAAAACCAATATACAAAAATCTGTTGTGTTTCTATAACAAACTATCAAAAAGATAAGAAAAATTTAAAGAAAAAAATGTAGGAAAACAGTCCTATTTAAAATTGTATAAAAAATACCCAAAATGCCTAGGAATAAATTTAACCAACAAAGTGAAGAATCTATATTCTGAAAACTATATGTTAATGAAAGAAATTAAGGACACAAGCCAGTGGAAAATATTACATGCTAATATATTGAAAGAATATTACTGTTTATACTACCCAAAGAAATCTACAAATTCAGTGCAGTCCTTATCCTTATCAAAATCACAATGGCAATTTTCACAGAAATAAAGTTATTACCACCTTTCATCCTATATTTTTAAATTTTAAGCTGTTATTTTTGCTCTTTTGCTTATTATCTGACATTAATGAATGATGTCAATTTGTTCCCAAGATTTCCTTTTTCTTTTCTTGTTGGTCCAAGTTGCTTTTATGAAAGCCATGGTTTATCTATGTTTTTATACTAGTAAAATTTTAAATCCTCTTGTTTTCATGCATTATTTTATATTGTAGTATTGTTGTTTATGTCAGTTAGTTACCAAACTAGATATTAAAATACATTAGATGTATTATGTTTGTGTTTTCCTAATTTATATATTTATAACTTTAAGCCTCCTTGACTTCAGGTTACATTTTAGGCTGTTTAAGGTTTGTAGGACCTAAAATTAAAGTGTTCAGTAAAAGTGTCTGAAACAGGAATGCAGTTTTCAATTAACTTGCATTTTGTATTATATAGATGTTCCATCATTTGTCAGTGCTTCCCAACAAAACACACACATATACACAGAAAACAGGCAAGCAAAACACAATAGTATAAAACCTACTCCAAGAAAAAATATTTTTAAAAGGTAAACTAATCACTCATATTCCCATACAAATATAAAATAAATGTCAAATATTTTATTTCATTTGATAGTTAAGGAAAGAACCAGAAAGTTATTACAACAGGTTCAAAAGTAAATTTGAAGAACTATGTATAGACAATTAAAGGAGTTTAAAAAAGATATAAAACAGGTGTATACACAGACAAAATCCACTTGCATTTTGTGGGATATAATTAACCAGCATTTGTATGAAACAGAATAATTTACATTCTTAATTTTTTCTCAATTTTCTGTACTTAAAGTGTTTTAAAATGCTCAAATATAATAAAAGACTTTTACTTATTTCAAAGTTTTTCATAATTTTTCCTTCTAGTATCTACCCTCGTATACTTGGATCTTAATATTCTCAAACATTATTTTTTGGTTTTTGATAGGTTTACTTGTGCCATATTGTAGATTCCACATATAAATGATATCATGTGATATTTGTCTCTCTCTTTCTGACTTGCTCTACTTAGTAGGAGAATCTCTAGTTGCATCCATGTTGCTGAGAATGGCATTAATTCCTTCTTTTTATGGCTGAGTAGTATTCCATTGTGAATATGTACATCTTCTTAATCCATTCATCTGTAGTAGGGAGAGAGTGGGATGGACTGGGAGTCTGGGGGATTAGTAGATGATATAAAATCTGACTCTAAAGCACAGGGAACTATATCCCATCTCTTGGGATAGAACAAGTTGGAAGATAATATGAGAAAACGAATGCATGTAAATGTGTGCGTGTTTGTGTGTGTGTGTGTATGTATGACCGGGTCACTTTGCTGTATAGCAGAAATTGGCACAGCATTGTAAATCAACTCTACTTCCATAAATTTTTTTTTATTACAAAATGCCTCCTCTCAGTAGATTTGATCTGATTATTTATATATATATTCAACAAGAGTGCAATTTAACCAAATAGGCTACTTTAGGAATTTCTTTAGAAATCTAGAGCCTTATAGTATTGAACAATTGCTATGCCTACAACATTAACTTTTGTCTTGGAATTTTCCTAAGGAATGCACAATTGGACTCTAAAAAAAACCTCCATTATTCAGTATCGCAAGTATAGAAAATCATGTTGAAGTAATAACTCTGTAGTACATATAAATTTGAGTTCACTTTTCTCTTCCTGAGGCCCCCAGACTTACCAAGTTTCCATGTTTGTCACAAATGCCCTTCTTCTTCTTCTTTTTTGTCGTTGTTGTTGTCTTTTTGTCTTTTCTAGGGCCGCACCCGTGGCACATGGAGGTTCCCAGGCTAGGGGTCTAATCGGAGCTGTAGCCAGCAGCCTACGCTAGTGCCACAGCAACACAGGATCTTAGCCACATCAGCAACCTACACCACAGCTCACTGCAATGCCGGCTCCTTAACCCACTGATCGAGGCCAGGGATTGAACCTGCAACCTCAGTGTTCCTAGTCAGATTCGTTAACCACTGAGCCACAATGAGAACTCCTAATGCCCTTCTTTACCTAATAGGCTGGGACCTTTTAGGTCTGATGTCAGCCTCACTTTCCTGGCAGGACTTTTAAACACTAACTGAATAAATAATGTAGTCATAGATCCTTAAGAGTGGCTGGTCATACACGCTGCAGTATACATTATCCTCAAAGATAGAATTCCAGCAAAGGCCTGAGAATCTTACTTCATTTTGAAATACTTCATTTCATTTTACAAATGTAAAGTTTAGTAAATTATTATGGGTTCTATAGCTTGAGGAAAAGAGTTTCCTTGTATAGCCATGAAATAGAAAATTAACACAAAGCAAATTTATTACAAACATAACCCTGCAATGAATTTTCCACATCAATTCTTTCAGTTCTATGTAATCAATTCCTGTACTGTTGGATTTGGGGTAAGCAGTCTTGTGAAGCTTTCTGCTTTTTAATTAACAAGAATCCTGGTGGTCTAGACTCAATCCACTGGTACAGCCTGAATATTTTTCATACAATGTCAACTCAGAAGGCATCATTTTTATAGAGGAAAAATATTGAGATATAAAGTTATTTGAAGATATATGATACATATACTCTAAATATCAAGTAAAGAGATTCAGGAAGTCTAGGGCAGGGGCTAGACATTTATATTGTTATAAAACTCCATGGGCAAGTCTAATGTGAATCCACAGAAAGGAGCTAATAGCCTGGGTGCTACTAGATTTAAAAAAAAATCATTAAGCTTTTGATAAATTAAACATTTTAAATAACAGCAAATTATAATCGATAACCCTTGCTTTTGTCAAATAGCACCAGGAAAAGGACCCCTGGGATTCTAATAAATGTAAGAAAACTCAAGAGAAATACTTCATAAAATTTTTGATTAGGTTAAAGCATGATGGAGATGAGACCTTAATAGCTTTGAAAGACTTCTCACAAAGTATGCTCTGTTAGAGAACATTCCCCCCTTCCTTTTTAGTTTTTTATAAAGATAACAAAATAAATCATTCTGATTTTCCAGGGTCTTATGTGGGGAAATCTCAAAGGTAGTTTTATCTTAATGATATTGCAAGTTTTCTTTTACTCTGTATTTCAGAGTTTAATTTAGAAAGGCAAACATATCAAACAGTTGTCAGAGGAGATATGGACATTTGATTAAAATAGGATCATAGGTGCCTAAGAAAAAATGATTGATTACCTGATAAAGCAAATGGGAAAAAAATGTAAAAATGAACAGATGATTACAACAGATTTAAAAAATCATTTCCTTCATAAGGGAAGATCATTTACTTAGTTTTTATTCTTAAATAATCAAGGATATAATGAAGTTAATATAAAGCACAAAAAATATTCTAGTAGAACACAAAATCTGTTATCTAGACAGGCCTTTTTAAAAATAATATTTCATGTTCTAGTCAACAGCATTCATTAATCAGTAAACCAAGTAAAAAGCTTATCAAAATTCAAAAACTTTAATAAGATTTTAACACATTTCATGACTTCTTATCAGACCCTTGTATTGTAAACTTATGCAGATGAATATACTCTCCATATTTTGTCTTTCATAGTGTTCTTTCATCAGTGGAAAAACTGCCCTTTTCTCTTTAGCACAGATCCCAGTGGATCTTTGTGGTCAAAACTAATTTCATATTCATATTAAGATGTTATTTCTGCAATCATGTGTGCACTCATTATTGCTATCTTAAAATTTAATAATAACTATTTTAAAGTTTCAGTTTTCAACATTGTAAATATAAAAAGTTATAGCCCACACATAAGAAAGCTCTCAGTGTCATCAGTAAGTCCTGAGAGTGTAAAATAGTCTGGAGAATAAAATGCTCAAGACCCACTGCTTGGAGTTTTCATTGTGGCTCAGTGGAAACGACTCTGACTAGCATCCATGAGGACACAGGTTCGGTCCCTGGCCTTGCTCTGTGGGTTAAGAATCCAGTGTTGCTGTGAGCTGTGGTGTAGTTCGCAGACACAGCTCAAATACTGTGTTGCTGTGGCTGTGGTGTAGGCCAGCGGTTACAGCTCCGATTTGACTGGACCCCTAGCCTGGGAACCTCCATGTACTGTGGGTGTGTGGCCCTAAAAAGACACAAAAAAAAATAAGAACCACTGCTTTAGGACAGAAGTGCTCTTTAACTTGAAAAAAAACCACACACACACATAAAACTCTATATCTCTGTCATTATTGTTCTTACTATAGTCTCGACCACTTATGTTAATAATAATTTCAGTCAAAGTAATATCTTCTGTTTCACAGATAAAAAAATGAGAGGTAGATAATTGAGAACTGTTCATTCATATACATAATGCACTTCCCACAATCACTCACATCCCTTATACAACTTCTCAGAATGACAGATTGAAGACATAAATTATTATGATGGCCCAAAGCAATAGCTTCTCTGTAGCATATTCAGAAGGCAAAATTATATAAACCTAAAAATATGCTTAGTAGTCAGTGCTTTGGTATTTTGTCTGAGAAATTATCTACATATCCAATAATTATCAATTAATTACTCAACTTATTCCAACAAAATTTCATTTCAGAATATGACTCCAAGTCACATAAAGACCTAAAAAGCCTCTTGAAACTGAAGTCGTTACTATTGAAATGAAAAGTTTTCAAGGATATATGAGGATTTCTCTGGTAGCCTAGTGGTTGAAGACTTAGCATTGTCTGTGCTGTGGCTGGGGTTCCATCCCTGGCCCTGGAACTTCCACATGCTGTGGGTGTGGCCAGAACAAAACAAAACAATCAAGGATGGAGGCGAGGAAGGTGAAGAAAAGAGATGGGGGCTATGACAAGAGCCTGTTTTCCCTGTCCTTTATGTAAAATATAAGTAATGTGCAATCTTGTCATGAGATAACAAGGAATCTAGTCTTGAGAATGTAGAATATCAATGAATTTGACAAGATCCTTGCACAAATTGGGGCTAGAAACTACTCAAGTTAACAAAAATCAGAGATGCAGAAACTTTGTTGCATTATTATTTATAATGGTAATAAACTGAAAAATAAATACCCAGTAGTTAAGAATATTGGCAAATGCAAATGATAGAATGGTAAAAAGTCATTATATGATTTTGAAGAACAATGCAATACATGAAGCTCAAAAAATGCAGAATAAAATTGAAAATAAAACAATGGAAAGTTTTAAGAACAATAACAGTTTATAAACTAGGTAATTTATAATTTCTTAAATATGGAAAGTTTTAAGAACAAAAACAGTTTATAGATTATAAATTAGGAAATTTATAATTTTCTTAAATAATAATTATTGTGGAGTACCACTAACTTATTTGATTATTAAATCCAGTTGATCATAAAACACAAATCCAAGTAAAATAAAAAATATGACTATTATATTTAAAACTGGTAGCAGAAAGACATAGCTGTCTTCTAAACTACAATTATTGTTATTCTCATTTGTCAAGTTTTCAATTAATTATGTAAACTTGGATTCTTAAAATATTTCTGAGTTAACTTCTGTAAGAATATTTTTTCTTAATCAAGTACATTTAAAGTATGAGAAATAGGAGTTCCCGTCGTGGTGCAGTGGTTAACGAATCCGACTAGGAACCATGAGGTTGCGGGTTCGATCCCTGCCCTTGCTCAGTGGGTTAAGGATCCGGCGTTGCCGTGAGCTGTGGTGTAGGTCACAGACGCGGCTTGGATCCTGCGTTGCTGTGGCTCTGGCACAGGCTGGCAGCTATAGCTCCGATTCGACTCCTAGCCTGGGAACCTCCATATGCCGCGAGAGCGGCCCACGAAATAGCAAAAAGACCAAAAATAAATAAATAAAATAAATAAATAAATAAGGTATGAGAAATATAATATTTCTTATTTTCAAGAAATTTTAGTAATATTCAATTTACATAAGCACTTATTCCTATAAACCAATCAAAACTACTTCCTTTAGTTTGACTTTATCAGTCTAAATTATTAGTACTTTCTAGAGATAGTGCTATCTCTAGATAGTGAAAGTATTTTGCATTTACATACAAGAACTAAAGGCTGTAGTGAATTTACAGACACATAGACCTATAGATACATAGAGAGTCATAATTTTAATTCTGAGATTCAAGAAACACGTGGGTAATGACTTAGATTTCTCCCACAGAAATAAGTAAAGAAGGCTGTAAGCGATGTTCATTGTGATCTTGTGTGTAAGGCATGATATTAGAACTAAAACAAATTTCAAGGAAAAAATGGATTGGTTAAAGGAATTAGGTTGTAACCATAAGATGGAATTATAAGTAACAATTAAAATAAAGGAAAATGCATTAAAAAAGACATAAGAAGACAAAAATTCACCAGTCAAAATATTGAAAAGCTCTATTCCTTCTTGGTATGCATGAAATTCTTAATTGGTGTGACCTCAAATTAATCAGACATACAAACAACAACAGACTAACAAGCCAAATTTCTCTTTTGACTCTCTCCCAATAGCTCATAAATCTCCAAATTCCATTGCAGATCTTCCTGTTTTTGATGGGGTTATGTCCCGATAAACCCATAATAAATCAGAAATATTAAATTCAATATACATTTAACATATCTAAATGACTACACATTATAGCTGAGCCTAACCTTTTAAATGTGCTCAGAACCTTCACATTAGCCTACAGTTGGGCCAAATCACTTAATACAAAGCCTATTTTATAATATAGTATTGAATGTCTCATGTAATTTATTGAGTACTCTACTGAAAGCAAAAAACAGAATGGCTGTGTGGCTACAGAATATTTGTATTGGTTGTTCGTCCTTATATTTGCATGTCTGACCGGTAGCTGCAGCACTGTCCAGCAACATAAGTATCCTGCATATTGCTGGCCTAGGAAAATTTGAAATATGGTTTTTTACAGAATGCATATCGTTTTCACATCATCATAAAGATGAAAAATTGTAACGTCGAACCATTGTTAAGTCAGAGTACATCAATTGTTGATCGTTAAATATTCAGGCCATAAAACCAAATTCCCAATCATCATTCTCACCAGTAGAGTACAAACATCAGATATGTGAGCAAACCGAAATCTAAAAGAAAGCACAGTTTCAGCAGAAAAGGAAAAAAGGGCATGAAAAACAAAAACTAGAGAAGTATCAGTTAAGGTACTTTCATCACTTGGATTTCACCCCTGAGAGCCACAAAAATATATACCCGAGTTCAAACTGCTCCTGAGAAACCCTTCTCTGGCAACACAACACATTTACCTGTTTCTATCAAATGAATTCATTGAGCTTCTTGATGGATGATTTCCAGAAATAATATGCAATTATGTTTTCAAAATAATTGTGTCCAAGATTTTACTTAGTTTATAAAATAATAAAAAGAGACCAGTAAGACATTACAAATGGTTCAAAGGAAAATTAAAAGAAACACACATACGTATAGGCAATGCAGGTCTGCTGAAATGTATTTATAAATAAATGCAAAATGAGTTTATGGCAAGAATCAAATTTTTCTGATAAAATTATTTTTTATGACAAAGAATCATTTGCTTTGTTCTCAGTTTCTACATTTCCAGAGTTATAAAATATCTCAAAAACAATGAGAGACCGTGATAAGCCATAGGGGAACCTACATAGGAAGTCTATGATCTTTTTGGTCCATTTTAAATTTTTTCCATTTAAATTTTTTCCCATTTTTTCCTACACTTTTGGTACTCTTAAGTAGCATACATATTTCTATGTAGTTAAGGATCATGAAAAGGTTTGTTGTAAACCAAAAAGCTAAAAAATACATGGGATAAATAATTATAAACTTAAAGTCATACCCTAAATTTTCCTGTGTTTGAAAGTTCTCGCCGACATGATGAATTGAGGCTTTTTCTCTGTGGCATGAAACTCTCAGACCCTTCTCTGTTCTTCACCCCTACTCCCTGTTTTCTACTCTAGAATGCTAAAGAAAAGAAAAAGAAAAAAGAAAAAAACACAAACCAGCACATACAGATTTAGTAGAATAAACAGCTGGCATCTCCATAGGGGAAACTTTTCCTTGGTTTGTTTAGCAGTGTTGTCAGTTAAAGTAGAGCCCAAGGTTATGATGAGATAGCAGTGCAAGAATTACTCGAATTAAAAATATAAGGTCTGTATAAACTATATACATTTTTACTCATATGAATTTGATGAACTACTAAGAATTGTCTAGTTACTACTAACCGATAAATATTAAACATCTTTTTAAGTTAAGAACAGATTAGCATATAAATTGTTATCAAATTCTCCAAGGTAGGAATAAACAAAAGTGACAGGAAGGGGAGTTCCTGTTGTAGCTCAGCAGTAATGAACCCTGCTAGGATTCATGAGGATGCAGGTTCCATCCCTGACCTCACTCAGTGGGTTAAGGGTATGGCTTTGCCGTGAGCTGTGGTGTAGCTCGGATCCTGTGTTGCTGTGTCTGTGGTGCAGGCCGGCAGCTGTAGCTCGGATTCCACCCCTAGGCTGGGCACTTCCATATGCCATGTGTGTAGCCCTAAAAAGAAAAAAAAAAAAAAAAAAGGGATTTTAGGATATTAAAGATAACACAAAAATAGCAAATGTAAATAAAGTTCAGTGTGTTTTTTCATGACTTTCGAAATGAAACAGCTCTTCCCATGGAAATCTTATAATGAAATATTAAAAATAATAAAATTGTAATAATTTTGGTGTGGTTATGATACATTTTTGTTCAAATACAAATACACTGCTATTAAAATTACATTTTGGACATAAAGTCACATCATAATGTCACCGCTGAATTTAGGGAATCTATAAAGCTATGATGTCAGGAAAACTAAAAAGGCAGTGTGTGGATATTATGATTTAATGCCCTTTGCCACTGGGAATTTCTGGAGCTCCAAGTAATAATGTCTTAAACATTAATGTGCAGTGAAGTGAATGCTGCATTAATGCTCACAGAAAGTTCAATTCTCTTGAGATGATGAGATAATGTCAACTGTATTAATATTAGAAAATTATAAGGTAACAGAAGATCATACATATGTTTAATGTATATTTGCAAAGTTTTACTATTTTACACTATTGTAAATTAAAAAGATCGATTGACTTGCAGTGTGACATTAAATTTTCAAATTGCCTTTTTTTGCAGTTCAGAGTGTATATATATACCTATACATAAGCATATGTATATATGCTTACAAATTCTTTGTAAGAGTACTGTTCTATTTTATTGGAAAAATTTTAAAAGTAATTTGTCGGCTACTTGATTTGTTTAATTTGATTGGATATAAAATGGGTGTAAATGATACTTTTCTGTTTGCAAATCTCTCTATTTCTTGGAGAAGGATATCAAATTAAAGCTTCTCATTGCAAAATGCATAATGAAGCAATAATAGAGGCATAAATGCATACTCCATAGTATTTTTTTTACCAAGCCCTTAAAACTATATTGTGTTCCCATATTTCAGTTGTCGAGATAAAGAAGGATTGGGCTCTGTGGTAAGGGATGCTGTGAGAGGTGTTTAACTTCCTTATCATTAGAGAAGCTAGCAGATGGAGTTTTCCCTTATGAGACCTCTCTTTTGTTTGTTTATTTATAAATAATTCATTTATACATGACATTCAAGTTCTAGAATATTCTTAAGTTTATCAAATCTACGATAGTTACTTGGAGTGGAATTCTGTTCTAAACTCAAAATAATTATGGAAATGTGTAACTAAAAGCAAAATTCTGAGACTACATAATTAGTTACTATGTTGAGAAAATCTTATGGTATCTGTTTTTTGCTCTTCTAAGATGGTTATTTTTATGTAGAGAAAAATTAGGATTACTTAAAACATGTTTTTAAATGTGAGGCATTGCTCTCAAATATTCTTGAATTTTACTTAAATCTTTTTTCTTGTTTCACACATTGGAATCTGGATAATATTAATCATCATGCCTACATAAATTATTTTTTTAGACTTGTGCTACTATATATAAAGAGTATAATGCCTACTAACATCGCTTAAGTTAAATCAGTTCCATGAAAGTTGTTTATAAATTCTAGAAACATTGTATGCAGTTTTTAGTGATGTGCTCAGGATAGCATGTTATTTGGCTATAGAGTCTGCAACTGTCAATGCTGTTTTTAAAATGTTACAAAATTATAATGAGTTGTTAATTAGCTCTGTGGAGAGATCCATGTGGTAAGGAATTACTGCCTCCTGCCAACAAGCAGTGAGGAATTGAGGCTACTGGCCAAAAGCTATGTGAGCGTTATGGGTTGAATGGTGTACCCCCCAAAATTCATTGGTCAGTATCTTAACCCCTAGTACCTCAGAATGTGACCTTATTTGGAATTAAGGTAATCGAAGATAAAGTTAGTTAAAATGAAGGCATTAGGATAAGCCATAATCCAATGTTACTGGTATCCATCTAAAAAGGAAAAATTGGGCATAGAGACAGGCATCCTAGAGGGAAGACATGTGAATAGACACAGAGGGAGATGCTAACCACAGACAAGAACAGAGATGCGAAACAAATCCCAACCCTACCAACTCAGTTTTGAACATCTAGCCTCCAGAATGGTGAGACGGTAAACTCCTGCTGTTCTAAGCCATGCATTCTGTGGCACTTTGTTCCTGGGAAAGTCATATATTAAGTCATATAATAGTTTCAAGGTGAAATGATAAATTTACTGCAATACACAAATATGTACATTCAGGCATTTTGCATATGGATATGCTGATTTTAAAAATAACTTTAAAATCTAAATAAAAGTCAGAAAGAAATATGTACTTACTCTGAAATATGTATATGCTCACATTTTTGTGATAATAATTAATCCAAAACATTTTTTATACTTTAATCTCGGCTTATTTATTTTTATTTTTCACACAGGAGAATAGTTGTAAGTAATTGGCATTCAGAATATACAAAAAAAGACATTCCAAGTTCTTGTGCATGAAATACTTACACTCAGTAAGTGGAATTAAATCTTCCTTAAAGGAAAAATATTAGGCAAAGGTAGCCTTAAGCAGTAGTAATTTATGCTCTGAAATTTATGAGTTCCTTACTGACTTTATTATTTGGTGAACAAAATCCATACTTGTTATAGGAACCTTTATATTCACTCTTATTTAATAAATTTAGAAGAAGGAACATATTGATGCCTCATGATATCAACCACAAAGGATCTTTTAAAATAGATTTTATTCTAAAATGTATATCGTGTATGTTGTAATTCAACTCAGTGAGCATTTCTTGAGAATAAACTTCATCAGATTTTTTTCCCCCAGTTTCAGTTTTAGGTATAGATAAATAATATTTTATAAATACTACTTTTTTTTCATGTTTCTTAAGTTGGCCTTCCTTCTGTTCATGAAGGAACTAGGCTATTTGACATCTTAAAAAGAGGATTTAGTGGCAGCAAGCAGAAAAAAAAAAAATGATTTTCCCCCACCAACTTTTGATTTGAGAGAGCTTCTTCTTGAATAAGAAGAAAAGAATCATGACATAGACAGTATGTTTGAAAAGAAAATTAGGGGAGCTTCCTGGTGGCTCAGCAGGTTAAGGACCCTGCCTTGTCACCACTCTGGCTCAGGTTGCAGCTGTAGTGTGGGTTTGATCCCTGGCTCAGGAACTTCTGCATACTGTGGGTATGGTCCCCCCCAAAAAAATTAATAAAAAAAGACAAATTTAAGCTGCTGCTCTCTTCTCTTTGCCCCCACTTGTGTTTAGGCAAGAAAAGAATCCCTCCAAGCTTGAGAGGAAAGAGGTGCTTTTGAGGAACAAGCAGTACAAGCTTAAATGCTGTTATGTCACCAATGAAATATGTTCCTGCTTTATGCCCCCCATCCCCAAGCAAATCTTAAGGATCTTAAGATGGATTTTATAGAATTAATTGTGATCATTAACTTTGTATCCAAATTTTAGACATTACTGTGAAGAACTATTTCATTATAGAACCCATCTCCCTCCAAGATTGATTGACCTAACTTTTTTCCTTAAATTCATTTATAGGTTTCTTCAATGGTACATGATAAATGATTGATAGCCCTGACTCACCATTGAAGGGTATCTTACAGTTGTTAAGAAGTTGATGTTCAATGATCCTAATACTTAATTGTCTGTGTAGGAAAAAAAATGCATGATGATGAAGATGTAGATTTTAATTATTAATAAATACCAAAATATAATAAAATTATTAAACTCTCAGTTACAAAGTGAGAGACCTTGATTTCAATTTGAGGTTCTTATAAGTATTTTCTTCATCTGTAAATCTGTTAAAAAGAAAACAACCAAACAAATATTACATTTCAAACAATTTTAAGAGACCATTTGAGAGAGAGGGCATTTTAGAAAAATCCATATTAATTTTTAAAATATTGTTACCTGAAGATATCTTTCAAATATATTACCATTTGTGTATCTTTTAAGCTTTAGAATTAAAATGCACTAATATGCATTATTCCTTTTAGTTCTTGAAATGACCCATAAAATATGACCATTAGTATTTTCAGTTTACATGATACAGAAAATCTGTTCTTACTGAGCTCTTGATATACTTGAAAACTGAAGCTGGAAATAGTTCTTTTTCTTCTGTGAGCCATTTTCTGAGTATCTCCTTTGTTCTGGACACCAGAATGCAGAAGAAGGCAAGATGTGGTTTCCTGTCACCCCTACCCCAGACCACCCTTTCAAATTACTTGAAAGATTATATCTTCTCTAGGGTCTAGGAGGGCAAGACAGGTGAGCGTGCACAGTGTAAACTGAGGCAGCCCCAAAGCGCTTATTCAGAAAGATCAAAGACCAGGCCACTTACCTATTTGTCTCCTTGTTTACTGCTGGGTCCTTGAGTCCTAGCCTGCTATTAACTTCAGCTCAAAAGGTAGGAATGCCATCCTTTCCATCTTCCCTAACAATATCTAATTTAATCAAGCTTCTGGGCTTCCTATCTAGAGCTTGTATGCTTGAGAATAATGGGGGTTTTTTGCCTTTTTTTTTTGTCTTTTTAGAACCACACCCACAGTATATGGAGGTTCCCAGGCTAGGGGTTAAATCAGAGCTGTAGCCGCTGGCCTACACCACAGCCACAGCAACGCAGGATCCAAGCTGCGTCTGCGACCTACACCACAGCTCGTGGCAACACGGGATCCTATAACCCACTGAGCGAGGCCAGGGATCGAACCCATGTCCTCATGGATACTAGTCTGGTTCCTTAACCATTGAGCCACGACAGGAACTCCCAGGAATAACGGTTCTAAAATTATTCTCCTGAAGGCCTGTTGTAAGTCCTCCCATCCCTCTAAGAGGCTGCATTCAAAATTAAACCATAGGCTTCAAGTTCCTCATCTATTTTCCAAATGATAAACTTCTGCTTCCTGGTGCTTTTGAGAAAGATGTCTAAGTCTATGGACATATAAAGAAGTTTTCATTGGAGAAACTGAACACTAAGCCTGAATACGGAGAAGCCATCATAAAGAGTTCCTCCTGTGCTTTTGAAATGGCTAAGCACTTTTGACATCAGTGTGCTTGTTCAGAGACCTCCAGGGTCCGCCTGATTAAGTTAGTATTGATGGAAATTTGTCAGGACCATTTTCTGATTCAATCTGACCATTCTGCTATTGCCCCATTCAGTCTTGTGCAGTCATCCTTGCATGCTGTCATATTTTTTTAATCCAGGCGGAGATGTTTCAATATATATATATATATATATTGGGGGGGTATTTTAAATCTTTTCAAAAAATCAGATAACAGTGTATCTTAAGCTTGAATGGTTGCTTGTTGCTTACTTTTGGTAAAGAAAAAATATATATATAACATGGAATTGGTGATGTGTGCCCACTGCCCACATCCCTGATGAAAATGTAGGATCAAAGCGGTAAGGTTTTTCTAAGAAAATTCCATGTTTGAGCCCCAGTGGAGACCATGTAGGAAGATACTAATAACCTAAAAAAATGTATAGAATCTTGGCAGTGAAAAGCTGTAATGAAAGATGACAGAGAGCTAGAGAGAGAGATTTAAATTACTACATTCCAAAAAAACTGTGCTTACAGCCAAGTGATATTTCTGATGGCAGAAGACAAAATAGTTAATCTATTCTAGGTACTTCAGCAGCCTTTGATCCAATATTAAACAAGGCAGTGACAGACCATGATAGGAATATTAGCACAGTCTTTGGCTGACTTTCTAGCATATAAGGAAGTCTGGACCATTGTGGGTCTAAGTATTTCATGTTTATGTATGGTTTGAGAGTGGGAAAATAGCCAGGAGACAGTACATCCTCCTGCAGACAAAACATCTCTGAGAGTTGCATTACTTCTTTAGTGGGAGGTTGTGACAAAAAGTGAAATCTTTGTTCTCTCAGAGAAGAGTGGGCATCAAGAATCCAATTAATTGCTTAAAGGTAGTAGTGAAACTCATCCTGAAATTTTTAGCTACAGATTTAATCAGTCTGGAAAGAATGGCAGCCACCAGAAAATGTTATTCTTTGGTTTCCTTGGGCCTGCAAATTTTAATTTCAGCAAATAAAGTGAGATGATCAAAGTGAAAACATTCCGGAATAAGTAAGAATGTAAATTCACTACTCATTGTCAAGATGAGTTACTTTCTAAGGACCGGTTTTCATATGTCAGTACGTGGTGATGGAGAAAATGGATTGCTTCTACTCATTTTCTCCTTTGAACTTATTTTTCCCCTTTCTTGGTAAAATCTTGGCTAGAGCCTATCCCACTTTAGATCAGTGTCAAGAATAACCATCTGAAAGTAATCAAACTTTAATCAAACCCACATAGGCAATTTATATTTGAGAGAATAGCAAGCCAATTATTAAATTAAGGATCATTTATGATTCAGTTAAGATACCATCAACCTTTTGCATGTTACTATAGTTTATTACAAAATCACTTTATGTTATTACTCTAGGATTATATGTACTATACAATTGTATGATTACTAAAGAGATGTTATTTTGGTAATCAGTTTTTTGTGTTTTTTTTCTTCCTTTTAAATTTAGTATATACCTTTTAATCTTATAAATAAAAACACAAATATATAAAATATATAAGCATTATTTGAGTTTTATATATTATAGAAAGTCATTTTTCTAGTTTCTAATACAGAATATTTTCTTCTTATGTGTGTTAGTCTTGCATCAACCTTTTCTAATGTGAAAATAAAGTGGTGGCTTTAACTACTTTCATGCTGTGTTAAAAATCACTTTGCACTGGGCAAATTTGTAGATATATTAAAACTATCAAAATAGGTTCAGTAAATCAAACTACTCAATCAAAATAATATTTTCTTAGTTCCTTCCCTTGTGAAGTTGTCACTTAGGTATCAACAGCTGACTGCCATTGTTCCTTTTGTAGTATTCATTTAAATGTGTCTTTTTCATGAAATTTAGGTATTGGTTTTTCAAAAGTCCCCACGAGGACTTCTGCAATACAAAAGACCCCTTTAAGAGTGCCCTGCTTTTATCTGGCTTCCTACAATTCTCCTTAAGCCTGACTCCTCTCACCTCTTTTGGACCCAACCCTAGGTAATGCCTGCTTTGTCCGCCTGGCCACAGGGAACTCACCTATCCTTGCTATGCTATAAGGGGGGAGTCCATTACCCTTTGTCCTCAACCAGCCATCAGTAGAAGTTCTGTACCTCTCAAGTTGAGAATCCTCTAGGGAAAAACATACTACCCAAGTTCCAGAATTCAATATTAAGCTTCTTCAAATATCCTTACATTCTCACTGCCACAGCACGTCTGGTTTTATGAGATTTGAGATGAAATACTTGTCTCTCCATTTTATGCATTCCTTCTATCTCTCAGCAGCTGGGTTTGGAAAGGATCATTCTTCCTATCCTCCATGGGGAAAATGGGGAAATTCTTCAGAATGCCCCATAAAACCAAAAATCCCATAACCCTTACTTAACTTGTTTACAAATGTCTAATCTGCTTGCAAAAGGAAATGAATGATCAAGTAAATGTCACATAACAAGTTTGTCGGTTCTCCTAGGAGAAATCTCTGGCTTAATTTGGGGGAAAAGGGGAGGGGCGAATTTAGTTCCCATTTTTTCCCTATTTGTTGCTCTTAGCTAAATTTTTGAATCATGAAAATTCTCAATCGAAATTATTTTATATGTTAATGGAATACACTTCATTTTGAATTACCGTATAACCAATTATTATAATTTAGCTAGAGCACTTTCATGATAACTTAGTCAAATTATTAAGCTCTTACAGTGTTTTGGGCATGATACTATTAAGGTCCAGTGGAAAGGTACAACATGGTGATGTTCCATTTGTAGAATCAATATTTGTTTTTTTCTGTAATACTCTACAATTGCAGGGAAAAAAAAAACAAAATCAAGTATTATTGCTGCAGGAATACTGGGTAATTGGTAGTTGAAGAAGAGTGGGATGGGTGTAGTCTAGTATAGTCACAGAAATATTTGAAGTTAGCCTAGACTTTGAAAATACAGAGAAACATGAGCTAGTATAAGACAGGATTGATTCTTGAGTTGTGGGAATACACAGAGCAGTGGCGTTGGCTGGCATGGCACATGGACATAGGGGAAAGTAGCTTGACTAGATTCCAATAAGAATTTTGAAAAATAAGGGGCAGTATAATTTTGAAGAGGAAAGAGTGGGTTTAATCAAGGAAGATTTTAATCAGCATAAAAATATGTTAATAGAGCCACTATTGTGCTTGACTTTGGGAAATACAGAAAAGTGATGTTTTAAGGAATGATCTGCTGATTTTCTAGGCATATTTTCACTGAACTAAAAAGGCAATTAAAGTCACAGTTACTATGTTCTATTTTACTTAATATGTGAGTATACATTAAATGAAAAACTAGTGACAGATAATGTGAGACATAATGAAAAGTATAAAGTAATGACTGCCCTCAATATAGCTTACAGATTCTGAAGGGTTGATAAGCAAATAGTTCCCTATTAATGGGAAGAAGTCCAGAGATTCTTAAAAAAAAATCATTGTGTATTTGATTGAGAAAGAAAAATAATTAATATAATGTAGAGTACAAGGTAGTAACAAGAATGGTTTTTCATCAACTCATCGAACAATTGATGAGTAACCCACTCGACGCCAGGAAGTGTTTTAGAGGAAGACAGAACAGGAGAAAAAGAAAAAAGCCAACCTTTCTTCGCTGTAGTATTTCCATTCTAATGTGGGTAGCTGATGGCAGGAGACATGTAAGGAAGTATCAGGGGGTGATAATTCAGGAAAATGGGAGCAGGAGTACCAGGGAGGGGAAATGGAAAATAATTGTTTTTATTTAGAATATTTAAGAGCTGTTAAGATAAAATTTAAGTAGAAGCCTTTAGGAAATATGGTATGATAATATAGATATGTAGAAGAATATTCTAGACAGAAAGGATAGCAAAGGCAGAAGTCCTAATACAGGAGCTTAATCAATATGTGTGAGGAAAAAATATATATATATGTGTGTGTGCGTGTATATATACACACTCCATTCTGGCCACAATCAGCTAACATTTCTTCTCTGTAGAATTTCCATTCTAATGTGGGTAGCTGATGGCAGAAGTCATTGTGGCCAGAATGAAGAGAGTGAGAGAGGAGCAGAGGGTGGAGGCAGGAAAAAAAAAAAAAAAAGTCAGGATTCTGGTCAGTGTGTATATAAGTGAGGAGTCAGACAATTTTTACCATGCAGCACCTTGTAGGTCATTAAGTTTTTTGCTTTGGTTTTGAATAAGATGGCAAGACACTGGTGGATTTTAATCAAAGAAAGACCTACAGGTACATCATTCCAGAAACTAATTGCTAAAAGTGAGGTCATTGATAACCTTGATAAGTACTGTTTAGAATGGTGAAAAGGGAAAAATATTGGAGATTTACTTGGGGAAGAAAAAAGGTGCGAGGAATGGCAGACAACAAAAATAGATAACTCAAAATGTTTAACTTACTGGAAATCAAAAATTGGAGAGAACTCAAGAGTATGTTGGTTAAAGAGAGATGTATAAGGGTTTGTGGCTTTGGGGGGATATATTGCCCTAATTTTTTTTTTTGTCTTTTTGCCATTTCTTGGGCCGCTCCTGCGGCATATGGAGGTTCCCAGGTTAGGGGTCCAATTGGAGCTGCAACTGCCAGCCTACGCCAGAGCCACAGCAACGCAGGATCCGAGCCGCGTCTGTGACCTACACCATAGCTCACGGCAACGCCGGATCCTTAACCCACTGAGCAAGGGCAGGGATCGAACCCTCAACCTCATGGTTCCCAGTCGGATTCATTAACCACTGCGCCACGACAGGAACTCCTGCCCTAATTTTTAAAGATAGACATTTATTGCAGCGAGCTTAAATGCTGACATAAATATAAAAAAGAGAAAGTTACTAGATTGATGTTGTTGACCAGGCAAGAGGAAATCGGTTTACTGGACAAATCAAGAGCATGTCCTTTAAAAAGAACACTGAGAGCTCTTTCGCAGAACCAGAATGACGCAGGAGAGAAAGACATAGTCGTGCTTGCTGGTCTCACTCTAATTTCATGACCATAGATCTCAAAGGAACCTTGAAACATTTGTACAGTTGGAGGTGGGTAAGTAGATATGAGAACATATGGCCCTTTTCTTATCACTTCCATTTCCTTATTGAAACAGGAAAAGATGGGAGATGGGGAAAGTGCTTGAAGGAGGGAAAAGAAAGGGTGAAATGCTTGCCTCAGAAAGAAGGAGACTGACTGGATTAGACGCATGTAGTTAAAGTGAGACCCATCGGCATGGTTATGTTTCTCTCCTACCACATTCAGCTGCCTTGGATTCACGTGAAGAGAAGAGCAGAAGGTTGAACTTCTACAGTACTGACCCTTGTCTTTATAGAAGAGGGAGAATGAAAAATTTAAGAATATATGCATTCTGAGATGGACTGGGTATTTGGGGTTAGTAGATACAAACTATTATATTTAGAATGAATAAGCAATGAGGTCCTATTATATAGCATAGGGAATTATATCCAGTCTCTTGGGATAGACCATGATGGAAGATAATATAAGAAAGGAAATATATATATGTTTAATATATACATTAAAGGAAATATATGTTTATATATTAAAGGAAATATATACTTGTATACTTAACATATATAATATATATGTTATATATATTAAGAAAGGGATATAAGGAATATAAGGACTGGCTCACTCTGCTGTACAGCAGAAATTGGCACAACATTGTAAATCAGTTACACTTTGATAAAAACTAAATACCAAAAGAATGTGTGCATTGGAATGGTCTTAATGAAAAGCCATGGAACCAAAGCTTGATGGTCAGGAAGGTGGGGGTGTAACAGGGATGGAGGATGGTGAACTAGTGTAAGACCAGTGGATCCTAAGTCCAGCTGAACACAAAGATGCTTTGCAACTGGAGTACTCTAAGACCATGAGTTCGAAAATGGAGTTGTGGTGTGGGGGGAAGGAATGCTGGATGTTAAAGCCACGTAAGGTTTACAGTTAGGTAAGTGGGAGATTTAAGCAATAACTCCAGGAGTAGATAGCTGAGGTAGTTGGACATATTGAGAGAATTCTAGGTGTTGAAAAAATTAAATGCACTGTGAGTGCCAATGAAAATTAGAAAGACTTAAGTCTCTGTGTTGAAAATAAGAGATGTCTCCCCTCTTCCTTTTCTTAGAGTAGATACTTTAGAATATTTATAATTGTATGTTCTTTCTCTGTCTCTTGGAACTGTATCTAAATCTTTTCAGAAAATGCACAAGCCTCTTGGCAGTTTAATGACTCAGGAATGCCTCTCTCAAAGACCCAGGAGCCATCTCTTTGAAACGTAAATATCTGTGGGCGTTAGCAGCCTAGTTTTAATGGGCATCTCACTTTGTGTTATAAAATTATCTCCTTTCATAAAGATAGGAGAAGCTTGTTTTTCCTCTGGATAAAGTCCATTAGCTAATACTGCTGGTCACCCCAACTACCAGGTGAATTTGGGGTGAACCACGTGTGAAAATAAATAGTGCCGTTAAGTCCTCTCACCTGAAGACTAGTTATTGTTGATCTTGCAAACACGTATGTAATGGGTTGTACCTGTTTGGCTGTTGAAAGAGTGAGGTGTCTTTCTGTCTTGCAATCTCTTAGCAGGTGGCCTGTGATGCACACAGCACATTCTGGTTTAATACTTATTCAGTAATAAAACATGTTGTTTCTTTCTGCTACCTTTGTAAAGAGGTTTCCTACATTGAGAAAAGATTTTTTTTTATTATATTTCCTCAACAGCATGGTATTAAAATCATGGAGAATCGTGACAATGAACCATGAGTCAGAATCTTCTAGGAAGAGTGACCTAGAAGTCTGTAGGTGAGTGCAACAGGAAGAGTAGTGAAGAGTATGAACGGGAGACCTGGGCTTCAAAGATATATTGTGCAGACACATATCATGGCTAGAGTATGATAGCAAGGTGATATTTTGTGAGGTCACTGTATCAAATATTTAGAATTAACTGCCTGCAAATTTGACTGCATAGCTTGGCATGGTTAAAAATGCAGAGAGGTACGTTAAGAAATAATGAGTCTGGAAGGTATCTTTACATGAAGAATTAAATATCAATAAAACAACAGTTTTAGAAATGTCACAAGCCAGTACATGAGTGATTGCCAAATGCATGTACCGACAGTTTGTGGTATAATTTCAGAAAAGCAAAGAGGTCACAAATTAAATGAGTTGGAAAGTTTTTTTTTTTTTTTAATTAATATGTGTGGAGCATTCTCTGTCTCAAATCAAAAGGATCATGTTTAAACTAGGTTTCGAGTAGCACCTAGGATGGGACATATACCCCATGGGGGCTCAATAAGTGCTAATTATCATAATATCAAAGGGTGAGAGGCACCTCATCTAATTCAGCCCTCAGGCAACAGGCTTAAGCCATCTTGGATAGATGAGAGGCTGAGTGTGAAACCCTTCCTTGAAAAACCTATCTAAAATCATTTCTGCTTAAAACCTTTTCTTGATTTTAAATCTAATCCTATTCTCTGGGCAATTACTTTTGTTATAGTTGTAGGTGATTAAATCATAAGGTTAGATAATACTATTTCCTAATTGCAATTCTCTTTGATGAATCACTTCTTTTTCTTATGTAATAGCTGTCAGAATGAGAGATACAGTACTCAAATAAATTGGCATTCCTTCCTTTCTTCCTTCATTCATTTACTCAATATGTATTTTTGAGTCGTGTTATAGTTAATACCACACAAAAATTATCTCGAACTTAAAAACTGAAAATAATATATTTATTATCTCAGTGTCAGTGGTCAGGAATTGTGACTAGTTTACCTGGATGGTTCTGATTTAGGGTCTCTCAAGAGGCCCCAGTAAAGATACAGCTGGTACTGCCATCAATTCAAGAAGTCCTGCTTCTGAGCTCACTCAGTTGTTTGTTGACAAGTCTCAAAATATCCCCCTTCTAAGTTTACTCTTGTGTCTCCATCGGGCTGCCTCATGGTAAGGAACTGGTTTCTTCCAGAAGCATATAATTCAAGAGACAGTGAGAGAGAATATCCGAAACAAAAGCCACAGTCTCTTTTTTAAACAGGTATTAGAAGTGACAGCCCATCACTTCTTCCATGTTCTACTTAAAAAAAAAAAAAAAAAAAAGAATCATAAAGTTCAACCCACCCTTCAGAAGGGGAAATTCATTAAGCGGCCACAATACCACAAAGAGTGCTCTGATTTATCTAATTAAAAGTGATTTATCAAGCCCAAGCAGCATGGTGAAGTGAAAGGACATGAGGCTTTAAGTCAGATCCAGCTGAAATTCCATGTTCTTCTTTACTTCCTTATAGTAAGGTACTTAATCTCTTAGAACTGTAACTTTCTAATCTATAAAATGACAAGAATTGTGGTTACCTTTCTGTGTCATTTAGTAGATTAAATCCCTTGCCTTAGGAGCTCTATAAATGGTGTGTTTGTTTTTGAAGTAAATTACTCAGTGTAGTAGGTTTTCAATAAATGTCAAAGTGCAAAGAGAAAATTTTAGAGTACCCCAAATAAATACATATGTATCTTGGTAATTTATCTAATAAAGATGAGCAATTGCAGACCACATGAGAAAGGGCCAATCATTAGAGGGCAGATGGGGAAGAAATGTTAGTAAAAAAATCACACTGAAAACCATCTCAAAAGATAAAATTTGGGAAAGTAAAAGGATGTCTTTTACATTGATCTTCACCAATTGCACATTTCCCAGGAGGAGGCCCAAGGAAAGTATTGATGGCTACTTAGAGCTTCCGTTATTTTCAAGGCGTGTAATAACGAATATATAAAGGTTTCATTTCACTTTGTCAAATACACTCACAAATCAGATATGGATTCTCGCCAATGATTAAGGCTGCATTCAATTAGACCTCCTCAATGTTGCAGAAATCACTCGGGACCCAGAATTTGGTTCTAGGTGACTGGGTGGTGGAAAATCCAATGGGGTAGAAGAAAAGCTGTAAGAAAATTCTGACATAAAATTAACATATAATTGAGTAATTAATATACAGTAGAATCTGAGGTAGACTTACGTAGGCATAAAAAAAAAGGGGGAATACTTAGTCATTATTTCTATCCAGTTTTAGGAAAACTATGTCATGAGGAAGACGATTTGTTTTACTTTATTTCCTTTTTACTTTTCTGTAAGTAGGATTTTGTTATTTCTGTTTTGCTGGAACAGGTCAACTAGAAAAATAACAAATAAGAATTATAATATTTTTTTCAATTTCCTTTTTGTGTTAAAACTCAACAAATTAAGTAGAATGAATTGTGTTGAAAGTTTTTTTGAAGGAAAATATAAGAAATTAATGATTCCAGTAATTATTATGAATACTCTTATTGATAGCTTATTCCTCTCATGGGAAAAAAAAGTTAGAAAGCATTTTTTGAAAAATTAAACAAAAGTCTAGTCTTAAGAACATAATGGGAAGGGAATTCATGGTTTTTAGTTCATGTGATTGTTTTTAACCATGTCTCTACAACTGTATGCCAGACCATTACATTTATTTCTTCAAAGAAGAGTGAATCCTAATGCAGTCATAACTTTCGCTATATCCAATTATTTATTTTGAAAATCCATTTGTTTTGCATTTCTCTAATAATCAGTGATGCTGAGCATTTTTTCCTGTGCTTGTGCTCTGTATATCTTCCTTGGAGAAATGTCTATTCAGGTCTTTTGCCCATTTTTCAATTGGGTTGTTTGCTTTTTTGCTGTTGATTTGCGTAAATTGTTTGTATATTTTAGAGATTAAGCCCTTGTCAGTTGCATCATTTGAAACTATTTTCTCCCATTCTGTAAGTTGTCTTTTTATTTTCTTGATATCACTTATGTCTGGAATCTAGTATATGGCACAAATGAACCTTTCCACAGAAAAGAAAATCATGAACTTAGAGAATAGACTTGTGGTTGCCAAGGGGGAGGGGGAGGGGGTGGGATGGATGAGGAGCTTGGGATTAATAGATGCAAACTATTGCCTTTGGAATGGATTAGCAATGAGATCCTGCTGTGCAGCACTGGGAACTATGTCTAGTCACTTATGATGGAGCATAATAATGTGAGAAAAAAGAATGTATACATGTATTTATAACTGTGTCACCATGTTGTACAGTGGAAAATTGATAGACACAGTAAACCAGCTATGATGGAAAAAGAAATCATTATACAAACTAAAAAAAAAAAAAAATCCATTTGTTTTAAATAACATACCAGTGGAATCAAATAAATTTGTAGGACAAAAATCTCTGAAATTCTAGGTTGTTACCAAACCAAAAGGGTTTTCAGGGCATTTAGGCTTACAAATAAAATAGAAGAGCAGCAAGGGCAATAGGCAGAGCTGTGCTTTGTCATAGACTATGTATGTACAAATCAAGGCAAAACTAGATGTGACACTTAGCATTGTGGTTAAAGTATTTAATGTATTTAAACCTTCTAAGCTTTAGTTATTGACATTGGGAATAAATAATAGTACATAATCTATAGAATTGCTGCAAATATCAAATGTAATACTCCGTGGATTATTCTAAATCACTGGCCTCCTATGTGGTTGATGGTCAAAAATAGGAGCTAGCATCTTTATTGCTGTTAGTATGGCAATTGAATTTTAAAAAATTAACATGGGGAGTTCCCGTCGTGGCACAGCGGAAACTAATCTGACTAGGAACCATGAGTTGCAGGTTCAATCCCTGGCCTCGATTAGTGGGTTAAGGATCTGGCATTGCCATAAGCTGTGGTGTAGGTTGCAGACTTGGCTCAGATCTGGTGTTGGTGTGGGTGTGGCGTAGGCCAGCAGCTATAGCTCCGATTAGACCCCTAGCCTGGGAACTTCCATATGCTGCGGGCGTGGCCCTAAAAAGACAAAAAGACAAAAAAAAAATTAATATATAGTCAGTTCTTCTTGTCTGTGGTTCTGCATCCTCAGATTCAGCTGATTGTAGAGCATGTTCTACGCTTATGATCCATGACTGGTTGAATCTGCAGATGCGGAATCCAAAGACACTGATGGCCAACTGTGTGGGATTTGAGCATCCTCAGATTTGGGTATCCATAGCAGGTCCTAGAACCAATTTCCCAATACTGAGAGGATGTTGTACTTTTACAAATGATGATAAAATACACATTGCTTACCAGATTTTATGGAAGTTGACCTATATCAAAAAATGAATACCTTGTTATCAATTCATTAAAGAAACATAGGAAGTGCATGGTAACTAAATCCACAATCTATAAAAAGAATATCATTAATTTGTACATCATCAGAATTAAAATATTTTGCTCTGCAAAAGATCTTATTTAAATAAAAAAAATTAGAGTTACTGAAAGAATAAAATAATAATAAAAAAAAGCTAAGAGAAATATTTGTCAACCCCATATCTGATGAAAACCTCTTATATGAAAATATATAAGGAGCATTCAAAACTCAAAAATAGAAAATAATAAACAATCCAATTACAAAATAGTCAAGCAGATGAAAAGGTATTAAATAGCATTAGTCATCAGGGGAGTGCAAATAAAACTATGAAGAGATATTACTATATACCTATCAGGATGACTAAAAATAAAAAATAGTTACAATATCAAATGCTGGCAAGGATGCAGGAAAACCAAATTTTTTATACATTTCTTGTGAGGATATAAAATGATATAACCACTCTGGAAAATAGTTTGTCAGTTTCTTGAAACACGTGAATACGCACTCACAGAACACACTTGCCTTACAACGCACTGATTGCACTCTTGGGTATTTGTCCAGAAAGTAGAAACGTATATCCCCACAAAACCTTTATACAATTGTTTATAGCAGCTTTATTTGTAATAGCCAGAAACTGGAAACAACCAAAATGTCCCTCAGTAAATGGTTTAATAAATGGTGGTACATTTATACGATAGGATACTACTCAGCAAAAAAAAAAAAAGTGAATTACTGGTATGTGCAACTACTTGGATGTATCTCAAGGCCATTATGCTCAGCAAAAGAATCAGTCTCAGAAGGCACAAACTATATTTTTCCATTGATATAACATTCTCAAAATGATAACAATGTGGAGATGGAAAACATATTAGTGGTTCTCAGGATGTGAGGATAGTAAGGGTGGGATTTGACAAATAAAGATACACAAGGTGATCTTTGTGCTGATGCAGTGGATGTGTATCTTGATTGCTGTGGCGGTTACATGAATCTACACTTAGGATAAAATGGGATAGATCTATATACACCCGTGGTACCAACGTCGTTTTCTCCGTTTTGATACTGTACTACAATTATGTAAGATGTAACCACTGGAGGAACCTGGATAAAAGTTACACAGAACTTCACGATACTACCTTTGCAAGTTCCTGTGAACCTATAATTATTTCCAAATTATTATTTAAGTAGGAGAAAAACATCAGCATCCCTAATTGATCAATTCCTCAAAAATGTCATCAAAGAACTTTGTCAAAATCTTCCTGAAGAAGTCCTTCTAAAGAATAAGCTAACAATGAAAGTGAGTATTCAAATTTTTAGTTTATCACACACATAAAAAGGAGAAACTATAAAAAATGTGATATGTTTTATTAGTGCATCATGATATTACTTCATGTTAAACTGTATATTATTGGTTATTTTGCAATACAATTTTATTTTCTTTTTGGTTTGGAGGAGTTCTTTTGGGTTTTTAATTTTTTGCCACACCTGCAGCAGTGGAAGCTCCTGGGCCAGGGATTGAACCCATACCACAACAGTGACAATGCTGCTTAACTGCTAGGCCACCAGAGAACTCCTGCAATCCAGTTTTAGAGGATATTTAAAATGCACTGAGTCCTATAATATTTCAAGCACACTGATAGACATCTTTCTCAGCATAATTTTATTACCCCCATTTTACATGTTACCAAAAAATTCAAGACGCTATATAAATGTTCTTGTATCAGTGAGCAAATAGGTCACACTTGTGAGGGTTCATCCAGCTTTGCTTTCCTGTAGAGCCTCTATTATGTCCAATACAGTAAACCACAGACTATTTTCTCTGTTAGATTCCATAAGCATGTCATGCACAGGTGCCTAAATATGACATTTTCAGCCATTTCTAGAAAAAGTTGGGTATCCATCTCTAGGTCAGATTTTCCAACAAATTTTCCTTTAACCAACACCCATCTTTTTGCTTTTATGTAAAAGTTGGTTTTTCTGACTCTGAATAGCTTTTCCAGAAGCTTAAGGCCATGTAAATAAGGGCTGAGGGGCTACAGGATTGATTTCTCTTCTCTTTTGGAGGCTGCTGGTCTTCACAGTGGAATGATTAGACCTCTTTCACAGCAGAAGCAAACCTTGCTCTAGCGAACTCCCTATAGAGAAACTGATATTCCACTGAAGCCCTGAAGGAGTTATTTCTCATTCAGATGAACTACTAAACAAATAGCTAACTTTGCCCTCAAGGACCAGGATCTTCTTTGGAGAGATCATAACAATTTGCTGATAATATTTCTTTTGCTATTCTCGGTAAAGTTTGCAGAGTGGGTATATTGTGCCAGCTACCTAAAAACTCCAGGCTGAAGTCCCCCCGGTACTTGGAAAATATTATCTGAGAACGTTAGACTGAAAAATCGCACCATGTACTAGATGTTTGCGTCTCATTAGTTTCTTGGTGACTGCTCAAAGTAGAAACCAGATCCAGGGTAATTGATATCTGGCTATGTCTGACTTCCAAGTGTTGCAGCGTTTTCTTTCTCTTCCTAGGCTCAAATTCCCCACTAATTTTTTACAGAATCTCCATTCCATGGACATAACCCACACACATCCTCAATAACATTCTCCAGTAATCTCTTGTCTTTAACTAGAATCTAAATTTCCTCTAATACTTGTCTGTTCCTTCATTCTTGTGGAATGTTCATCTACCACTCTCTACTTAGCGCAGAAATAACTGGGGATTGACTTTTCCATACCTTTCCTCTCCTGCTTTCATCCTGTATCACGTCTTCCATCTTTGAAAGTTCCAGGTACCTGGCCAGCCTATCCAGTATCACTTTTCACCCTCTTCATCTCCCAGCCTTCCAGCTTATCCCCTTTTAACTCTGATGATTCCAATCTCTGGGCTCCTCTCACATGATTTCATCATGTGTACAAATGGTCCATGTGCAAACTTTACACAATCATTTTTTCCATTTTCATATTGTAGCTCTTTATCTCTAGTCTTCTTTTAACACTAATTTCCATCACTGTACCCTCATTATCATCATCATCCAAGCTTGACCACATGTTCTAGCTTTCAGATTTGCCCTCCTACCTTATTAGTATATCCAGTGTCTTGTGTGCAAGTTTAATTCTCATGATCTATCTTTTACTCCTTTCACCAGCTAATACCATCACCAACTCTGCCCCTTGTCACTGTTTGGGTGGAAATGATCCAAAATAGAAATTTACTTCTTTCACAAATGTGGCCTGTAGGTTCAACAAGATCTTGTTACTAATTGAAGGTGTTTGTATGTGTCACAGGTCAGCTTCTCTCATTCCTAAAACAGCTCCATCAGAGCCTTGCTAACATTTTCTAGCCCCCTGATCTACCATTTTCCTCATTAGTCTAGTCTGTGACCAAATTGTTCTTATCTATTCCTTCCAGTTTCAGTAGGAGATTTGATTCCTCCCTACTCCATTAAAGAGAGATATGTCTATGTGTGCTTTAGTTTGTATTTGCTCTCATCACCTCTGAAATGTCAATCCATCATTTTGACTTCTCCCCTTTTCATATCTTCTACTTCTCTTTGTTCCCTTTCAGAATATCTTCCAAAATCATTCTCTCTGCTTGTTATGTTAAGTTCCTTGATAGGTGTTTACTTTTTTCTTTTTTTTTTCTTTTTTGGCCACATCCACAGCATAAGGAAGTTCCTAAGACCAGGGATCCAACCCACACTACAGCAGTGACAATGCTGGATCCTTAACCCACTGAGCCACTAGGGAACCCCTTAGACATCGTTTTAAATTTTCTATTGTTCTTCTTTCCAATCCCACCACACTTAAAAAAACAGACTATTTTATTTTCTCCAAATTCTTCTTCTTTTTCAACTTATGCCATTACATTTTACTGTTGTTGTTTTTCATTTCTTTATTGAAACTGCCATCACAAAAGCCATTAATTGTTCCCCATTACCAGAAACCTTATTTTATCCTACTCAACTCTAACATTAATGTAGTTAGCTTCTAGACTTACTCTTTTTTTTTGACACTTTATTATTGGATCTCTCTTTATCCAACTTCTTTCCAGGTTCTCCATCTTCTGTTCATCTCATAAACATTTGTATTCTACAAAGTATTCCTCTTCTGCCTTTATACTTTTTGTGCTATAGTCTTCTTATATAATCTCATTCCTTTTCTATGGTTTGAATTACTACCTGTGTGCTGATGACACAAGTATCATGTTTTTCCTACTCAAAATTTTCCCTGAAATATATTTAATATATTTATCAAAAATTGGGGAGTTCCCATTGTGGTGCAGCAGAAATGAATCCAACTAGTATCTCTGAGGATGCAGGTTCTATCCCTGGCCTTGCTCAGTGAGCCAGGGATCCAGCATTACCGTGACTTGCAGTGTAGGTCAAAGATGCTGCTCAGATCCCAAGTTGCTGTGGCTGTGGCATAGGCAGGCAGCTATAGTGCCAATATTACCCTTAGCCTGGGAACTCCCATATGCCAAAAAAAGAAAAAGAAAAATTGTACGAGCAGGGAGTATACTGCAGTGGATAAGAGAATGGCTCAATATCCAAACTGCTTGAGTTTAGTTCCAAGCTTCTCCATTTACTACCGTGAGTGATTATAGAAGTTAACTCATCTCTGTCAGTTTTCTTTGTCCAAGTTTAAATTAAAGCAATTCCATATTGATATTATTGTTGGGAGGATTAAGCATTTAGCATGCATATAACACTTAGAATAGTGCCTTGTATGGCATGCCTTCAACAAATTCTCTTATTAATGACTTTAGGGGAGAAATAAAGGGAATATATGTCTATTTATTGCAGGTATACCATTCCCAGTACTCTAAACTATAATTTAGATTTCCATGGATGCACTTGTCCTGCATGTTGCTCTTCAGTCCTCACTGATAATTACTAAAGAGAAAAATTACAGCCCCAAATGGCATCTCTTGTGCTAATGCCCATGATACCATACCTAGACTTCATATTTAACATAATTGCAGTTTCAACCTTCACCAGGAGTGTAACCTTAATCAAACAGAGTGGAATTTTTGGTGGTCACCAATCACGTAATTTACCACATAGAAGATAAAACCCTTGCCAATCCTGTCCTTCCTTTTCCCCTCAAAGAAGATATCCTGTGCAAAAATAATCCTTTCTTTTCTTCTGCTAATAGTTTCCTTCCCTACCCTTCTTCTTACAAAAACTTTCCATTTTGTGCAGCCCCTCAGAGGCCCTTCTAGTGGTTAGATGGGGTGCTGCTTGGTTCATGAATCACCTAATAAAGTCAATTAGATCTTCAGATTCCTTCAGTTGAACTTTTGTTTTTTAACAGAATATAGTTCCATTGAAATGGCCTCTTTAACTTCATTCTTGTCTTGGTTCTGAATCTTTCACCAATGGAGTGGGCTGAGCCTTCTAACCCTTCATGTGGACCACTGAAATAAGCTATACATTTATCTTTATCATTTTAACTTGGTTCTCTCCTAATCTTTTTTTCACACATTGTCCTGACTGTATTTCTAAACCCTCATTCTGTCATTCTCCTTTAAAGATCTTCCCAAGGCTCCTCACTGCCTTAGGAAAAGTAGACCAATTTATCACCATGGCATAGAGCTCCCCTGTGACCTGGCCATGATCAGTCACTCCATCCTCTTTTCTCACTATTCTTTGCTCACGCATCATACACCTATAATATGTCACTATAACTGAAATATTCTGATGTCTCTTTCTCTTGTCTCCAAACTTCCAAATTCCCCCACCTCTAGCAAATGCCCTGGCTGATGGCTCTCTTCTTCCTAGTCAAGATGAGGCACCACTCCTGTGGTTCTGTTGCTGAAACTTGGCCTCTGTCCACAGTTGCTGAATAGAAATGTTGAGGCAGAGTTTTGGGTGAATGAGAAAAAAGACAGCTTTATTGCTTTGCTAGGCAAAGGAAGCCACAGCGGGCTAATGCCTTAAAGACTATGCCCCCACCCCCACCCCCAAAGGGATTAGGAGGTGTTTTTATAGTTTGGAGACTGGAAAACAGAGCCATAGGTAAGGATCAGGGTAGAGGCAAGCTTGCATTGTTTCTCAAAGCAGGTATTTAGTGGCCCCAGGACTGGTTCTGGTGGTGCTCCTCCTTCTTCCTGGAATGAAGAGTGCTTCATCAAGTAGTTCTTCCATTTGTTCTGCAGTAAGGCTCAAAGATATTGTTAATGTATATTCCTTAAGGAGGAACCAGGACCATGCCCCAAGGCTGCCCTATTGTCTCTTGACTTCTCCTCCCTGGTCTCTGCATCCTCTTCCTTCCCTAATTAGCACCTGCCCTTTGGATCTCAGGGAAGATCATAGAGGCTGAAGCTAATTCCCTAAAAATAAGAAATGGAGGACACAGAAAGTCTTGTGTGCCCAGGAGCCTGTCAAGGGCCCTGCTTAGTTACAGTTCTGAACACCTCTATCTTACCACTTAATTGTCTATAATCATTTATCTTTACTTACATCCCCAAGAAAAATCAGGCTTTCAGTATCTGCCTTTTACTTTTGTATCTCTAGCACCCTGTCAGCTAAAAATAATGCACAACCTGAAAGTTGACAGTTAAATTTCATTTGGGACAAAATTATGAGTGAAGCCCAAGAGACAGCATCTCAGGTAGCTTTAGAAACTTCTCTGAGGAGGTAAGGGGGGAGTTAGGATATATGAGTTTTTGCAACACGGGGAAGGTACTAGGAACAAACAATGTACAGAAAACAAGAATTACGGAAAAGGATTTATAGGAAATCAGTTTCTTTGGGAAGATGTAAAGATCTGGGCTTACTAGAATCACTCCTTTGACGCAAGCCTCAGCTGTGGACCAGTCTTCTCTCCATCCTGAGTCCCCTCAGGGCTCATTGGACCACCCTTGGGAGTCACTGTTCTCACAGATGACTGTGACATCTTTGTTCACTTAACTTCAGCCCAGGAGGCAGTATTTCAGATAGCTCTGAATTACTGTCCCAAAGTGGCAAGGGGGGACTATCAAGATCTAAGTCATAAAGGTGAAGTGGGGGGGGGGGTGCATCCAGCCAGGCACACATTTTACAGAGGTTTGCTGCTGGTCTCGTGAAGGTTACTGCTAGTCACAGACATTAGTCACCATTGATGGATTTTAGTGTTTTCCTAGATATAAGATGCAAGAATTGGGCTCATAAAATCTCCTAAAAATAGCTAGCTATCTGAAGCTCTGTTCTTCCACTTTTCCCAGAAAATAGAGTGCCTCACCCCTGGTCTCCAACTAAGCTCTGCTCACTGGGTGCTGCAGGTCAGGTCGGCAGCTGCAGTGGCTCAGGTTTTACTCCAGGTAGAGGCTGATGACAAATGCTAAACTTCAGTTCACAGCCTCATGCACTGAAAACATAGGGAGTATCTTATAAATGCTTATGCAAAAGCATAATTGAATTAACTTCATATATTATCATAAAACTTTATTCTTTTAATACTTCTTGGCACCTAACCACAACACTAGAAAATTCATCTGTGTAGAAGACCATGCTTCTGTACAATCAGTAAAAATCTGACCGTTTTTTTGTTTCCTGGATAAAAGCAAAGATTCTAAATGAATGTTTCTATCTTTTCCTTAACTGACCTCAGATCTTTATAGTTATGGCCACTTTCATTTCACAGTAAAGACTAACAGTAGTGCTTATGTTTATTCATATACAGAATGGAAGAGAGATTTGGACTGCAGGGAAGATATTTTAGCAAAATACAGATTATAACGATAATGGTTTCTTTATATGCTAATTAATTTCCCTATTCAAGGCATCTTTATCGTTAGTGAGCAGATCAGGTTTAATAGCACTATTAAATACAATTTATGCCCTCATCAGATAATACTGAACGACACATATGTAAAATTAGCAAGATTTATCAAACAGCCAATAGTTTTTACCCTTTTATAATCATTGCTGTTTACCATGGGGGAAGATCCGATAATGGCAACTGATAATGACTCAAAACTACAAGGGTATTGACCTCTCTATTATTTTATTTTTCTCGGAAAAATTTCCTAATTTCTTTTTCTTGCTCTTACCTCCAAAATCCCACTATAGTACCTATCAAAAATTCGTCAACCCTTGGAGTTCCCACTGTGGCTCAGCAGGTTACAAACCTGACTAGAATCCATGAGGATGTGAGTTCGATCCCTGGCCTCTCTCAGTGGTTTAAGGGTCTGGTATCACAGGTGTGCCCCAGATCCCACATTGCTACAGCTGTGGCATAGGCTGGCACCTGCAGCTCCAATTAGACTCCTAGCCTGGGAACTTCCATATGCTGCAAGTGTGGCCCTAAAAGAAAAAAAAAAAATTCCTCAACCTAAAGTCTAATCTTCAGTGTCTGTATTCTTAACTCTCATACCTACTACTTAAGATGTCAGGCTGATACTGACATATTCTTGGTTCTGAACTCCCAATTTCTGCATTTTCTAGAATTTCTTCATGAAATATTCATGGAAAAGATGAAGCTCAGAAGATAATAATATTAAGGATATGATGGCAGATACAAAATAGTTTCATCCTACACAATTCTATTGACAAAAAAGTGCAAAGTAGACAAAGTTAATCTATGCTTTTAGCCAGAAGCATGGTCGTTACTTTAGAACTTTGTGATCGGAAAGGAACACAAGAGAACATTTGGAATCAGGGAATGTTCTGTGGCATGATTAAGGTGCTATTACATGAGTACATTCAGTTGTGAAAATTCACTGTAGCTTAAAAAAACTGCAACACCTTTATGAGAAAATAGTTATTATCATTTCCATTCATAGATGGGAAGTCAGATTCTGAGAGGCTGATGACTGGGTAAAGGTTGTACATTCCTTAAATGGCAGATCTGGGATTGAATCTAGGCTGCTTGCCTGCAGGGTCCAAGTATATAGCCATTCTGGGGAGTGATGTCTGCATGGAAATTATGGCTCACACAGGACTTGATAAAGGGACTTGGTATCAGGTCTTTCAAATTATTTATGAAATTGTAGCAGATTTCTCTGTGTCTTTTATATTCAGTCTTTAATGGAAATATTTTACTGAGATCCTAATCATGGGTTTAATATGAGAAATCAACCATACAGAAAGATTCCATTCTAAATAGCCAATTTTTCTATACCATAAAAAATCTTTATATACATATAGCAGGATAATAATACAAATCTAAAGCACATAAAAATATAACGTGCAGCCCAAATTCTTTTATTAAAAAAAAAAAAAACCACCTTTAGGAGTTGCGTCGTGACTCAGTGTAAATGAATCTGACTAGTATCCATAAAGACACAGGTTCAATCCCTGGCCTTGCTCGGTGGGTTAAGGATCCAGCATTGCCATGAGCTGTGGTGTAGGTCACAGACATGGCTCAGGTCTGCCATTGCTGTGGCTGTGGTGTAGGCCAGCAGCTATAGCTCCAATTTAACCCCTTGCCTGGGAACCTCCATATTCCGTGGGTGCAGCCCTAAAAAGAAAGAAAACAAACAAACACACACACACACAAACCTTTACTTGAATGTTTTGTATATTCAGCATCAACTCTGATATAATTTAGTTGCTATGTGAATACCATGTACCTTTTCTTCAGAAAACATTTAAAATATTTTTAGATGAATATAACAAAATATTTTTGAGATGAGAACTTACCGTAAACATTTAGGTAAAGTATGTGTTAAGAATTTGAACTAGAAATAAGCCATTGAATCATTTTGATTGTTTTTATAAATATATATAACATAATACATTTACAACATGTCTTACAAATAAATAGAGAAAAATACCCATTTAATAACTGGTATAAAATAGTTATCATAAACTAATATGTCATTTCTTCTAACTGACTGACTTGTCAAGTTTTTCTCATTGAGATGAGAAATGAAATGTATTATCAGGGTGCAGATGGAATAAGTCTTTTTGACTTCCTTGGAAGAAACCTTTGATAAAGTTCTACATGACAGGATGATGAATAAGCTGAAAGCTTCAGAAACTCTAGGCATTTTATCCAAAACACTTCAACTAGCTAAAATAGATAATGGAGATTACTTTCAAAGTGGTTTATGACCACATTCTTTGGTAAGTGTTAAGTGGGGTTTTATAAGGTCACTCTCTTGAACTCCATTACTTCAAAGGCATAGAAACACTTATATTCTTAAGTGTAAAAGTAGAAAACTGTTATTCAAAATAGCGACATATTTAATAACGCGACCATTTTTAATTGAGAGCAAGAAATATTATCATGAAAACATGTAAGTTATAAATTTACTTTCCACTGAATATAAAATTAGCACATGGGGTTTACGTGGTGTTTCTTTTACTATATATTCTAAAATATTAAATGATTATATATTGAATATTTATAAACAAACAGCTCTATACAAGTGCCATTGGTTGGAATGAAAAGGCATCAAAATCCAGTAGAAAAATGTATGAACTGTCAAAATGATATCAAATGAAATTAACTGAAATGCTGTTTTTCTTCCTGATTCTCAAGTATCAAAACATAAAACAAAAAAGGAAAATTGCAATCAAACTGAATTATGGGTACAATTCTAAAACTCAAGTTATGAGAAACAGCTTTGCCAGGTTAGTGACATGTGGGAACAAACTGAAGGAGGATGTGGAGGCATTCAAACCACCTCTTTAGAGTAGATACCCCTTGCCTGAAATGACCATTTCTCTAGACTATGTCTCTATTTTACTATCTAAAATATAAAGCAGCCATGGGAAGGCCACTAATTAAGAAATATAGTTGGAGTTCCTGTCGTGGCGCAGTGGTTAACAAATGCGACTAGGAGCCATGAGGTTGCGGGTTCAAACCCTGGCCTCACCCAGTGGGTTAAGGATCCGGCGTTGCCATGAGCTGTGGTGTAGGTCACAGACTTAGCTCGGATCCCACGTTGCTGTGGCTCTGGCGTAGGGCGGCAGCTATGGCTTCTATTAGACCTCCTAGCCTGGGAACCTCCATAGAAAAGGCAAAAAAAGACAAAAAAGACCAAAAAAAAGAGAGACAAAGAAAGGAAAGACAGTTATGCAGAATGACAAAGGAATAGATGCTGAGAGGGGGACATGCTGACTTGCTATCTTTATTTAAGCACGGTTTGAATATTGACTGAGGAAATGGCATTTCATCTGAGAAGTCAAAGGAAATGAAAAATTAGCTGATGAAAAATGAAAAAATAGTAGGGAATAAAGTCATTAGTGGAGAGGATGTTTAAACTATGAACTCCAAGAGTTCCTGTTGTGATTCAGTAGTAATGAACCCAACTAGTATCATGAGGACGCAGGTTTGATCCTTGGCCCCACTCAGTGGGTTAAGGATCTGGTGTTGCTGTGAGCTGTGATGTAGGTCTCAGACATGGCTCAGCTCCTGCGTTTCTGTAGCTGTGGTGTAGGCTGGCAGCTACAGCTCTGATGCAACCCCTAGCCTGGGAACTACCATATGCTGCAGGTGTCACCCTAAAAAGCAAAAAACAACAAAACAACAACAAAAATACCTATGAATTCCATAAGAACATCCTTACCAAGGCATACATTTTCTCTCAGTAAGATGAATATTAAACTGGATGTCTTTTAAGATTTTCTGGCAGAGCCATGACTACGCCAAGGTTTTCTCAAGCTTTGCAAAATGAGATTGCAACCTTGTGTGGTTTGATGTGTTGCATTTTAAGGGAGATTGTCGGTTCTCTGCCAAGAACACCTCTTTAGGCCATAACGAGCTGAGTAAATAATGACAACGATTAAATGTTCATCAGTGATTTAACTAAATTTGAAACAGAATCATCTATAAATATGGGTGGCTCTTTACTGTTAGTAATCTGGATAACTACACCAGTTCATGTCTATCAAAGGTAAAGAAAAAAACCTGGAAGCAGAAAAAGACAAATGACACACTATCTACAAAAATATAAGGCCAAGATCAAAGACTGGCCTCTCATCATGTATTAAGGAAGATAGAGGAGAGTATTTCTGTCATTTTGAAAATGAAAGAAACAAACAGCAAGAAGAAATGCTTAACTCAGAATTCCTTCTCTAGCAAAACTATAATTCAGGATGAAAGACGAAATACAGCATTTTTAGAAAAAGGGAAGTAAGAGAATTTGTGCCCTAAGATTCATTCTTAAAAAAAAAAAAAAAAATTCCAAAGGAATTTTTCTGGGCTAAAGGGAACTTATAGCAAATGAAGAAACAAATCTCTGAAGAAATTTTAAAACACTGGAAATGGTATTTGGATGACTAATGATTACGTTTTTTGGCCTTTTCCCTCTTAATTCATTTCTAAAACTGTTTAAAATCATAGGAGTTCCTGTCGTGGTTCAGTGGTTAACATATCCGACTAGGAACCATGGGGTTGTGGATTCACTCCCTGGCCTTGCTCAATGAGTTAAGGATCTGGCGTTGCCATGAGCTGTGGTGTAGGTTGCAGACACGGCTCAGATCTGGTGTTGCTGTGGCTCTGGCGTAGGCCAGCAGCTATAGCTCCGATTGGACCCCTAGCCTGGGAACCTCCATGTGCCATGGGTGTGGCCCTAGAAAAGACAAAAAGAAAAAAACAAAACAAAACAAAAAAAACTAAAATCATAACATTTTCCTATGGGGTCTATGATGTATTTAGGTATAATGTATATAAATATAACATTATAAGTATAGGATGAATGTGTATGTGAAACTATAAGTTCTAAATATACTCAAACCGAGCAAAATGACAGAAACAGTAAGAGTGAAAAACAGGTATGGAAAAACTAGAGTTTCAGAATTCTAAAGCTATAGTTGACAGAAACCAAAAGAAAAATTAGACAACACTTCTGATTAGAGATTTTAACACCTTCCACAGCAATCGAGAAGACAATTGGGTGAACAATCACCAAAGACACAGATCTTAAGAACACCATGAAGTACCTTGACTTAATTGATATTTGTAGAGCCCTACCTCAAAAATGGCAGAATACACATGCTTTAGAAGTGCTCATGGTTTATTTACAAAGACAGACTATAATCTACACTTTAAAAGAGCCTGAGCCAATTTTTAAATATTGAAGTCATACAGAATACGCTCTCCAACCACAGTAGAATTTAATTGGAAATCTAAAAATTAAGATAACCAACAAATGCTCAAATACCTGGAAATTTAATGGCACACATAAAGTTTCATTAGGTAAAAGAAGTTACAAAATATTTTGAACTCTAAATTAACGTACGTTTATCATATATTACACTTACACTATTTGACTAGTCTTTTTAATGAGTTACTTCCACTACGTAGGAAATCAGATCTCACTTCATCAGTTATCTTCCACCTTCACCCTTCTCTCTCACAGACCAGCATATGCACAATAAATCACTGCGTAGCTGTACAGTTCGCCTGGTGGGACTGTATGTGACCTGCGATGAAGAGCCTATGAACGTTCTGTTAAACAAGCCTGTGTTAAAAATTCATATCCCCCGATGGTCTAATCAAGGAAATTTACAGCTTTATTTTTTCCACTAATGAAATTCTTGCAGTAGTCAGCCTAAGAAGAGCCTTAATATAATGCACACCTCAAGTTGTACATCGTAAATAATCCTGTCAAATCAGAGGCAAGCATAAAATAAACAGAATATTACTAAAAGATCTAATATGTCCTCATAAATGGATTTTAAACAATATGGTTTTAATGACATTCTTGAACTAGCAAGACAAAACATTTCATAGCTTCTGAATGACCTGCTTTGGTGAGAGTGATGGACTTTCCAGAGAGCTTCCATATTCTTTCTTCCTAATATTAAGAATTGAGGGGGTGGAGGGAGTTCCCAGTGTGGCTCAGCAGAAATGAATCCAACTAGTATCTATGAGGATGTGGGTCGATCCCTGGTCTCACTCAGTGGGTCAGGGATCCAGCATTGCTATGAGTTGTGGTGTAGGTTGCAGAAACAGCTTGGATCCTGCGTTGCTGTGGCTGGCAGCTGTAGCTCCAATTCAACCCCTAGCCTGGGGGCTTCCATATGCTACCAGGTGTGGCCCTAAAGAGCAAAAAGAAAAAGAAAAAAGAAAAAAGAATTGGGAGTTAGGGGGTTAAATATATACTTCCACAAAACTGACATTTTATTTTATTTAATGGATGTTACAAAGACTATTTCAAAGGAGACAATATGCTGTAGTAAAAATGGTTCCATTATAAAGACTCGTGGAATGATAAAAGAAGCAGAATCATTAATTACAAAGAGATCTGTAACTAATTCAGGATTTCAGTTTTTTTATTAGCTATGGATGACTATACCAGCTTCTTATGGTTCTGGTGCCTCATGGTTTTACATGTCAGTCAAAAAATGCAACTTTGCTCTCCCTGTCCTTTCAGATTACTGTATTGGTGTATCTGTAAATGGTGGAGATAATAACACCTGGTTGTTTAGCAATGACACAGATTAAAAACTGCTTGAGCTCTAATGATATTCCGAATATACAAGATAAATAGGTATCCTACCTACAGTTTGCAATGAGAATTAATTAAAATAGTATCTTAATTAACCTGGAATATGGTAATAAATAGCATATATTCAACTGACAAATCAACAAATATTTATTTGGTGCCTATTATGTGACATACATTTATCTATGTGCTGAGTACACATAAGGAAAAAAGTTGCTTTCCTCATATCCTAAGTTTTACTCAATGGTTTTATAAAGGAATGAATAACATCTCTACAATGTAATACGGGTCATGTTAGGTGTGATGAAGACTAATAAAACAGCATATTATTTAGAAATGTGAGGGAGATCTTTTCTGAGGTGGTGCAAAAATTGAATGTTGTAAAGAAATAAATCATAAAAATGTCTGGGGGTGTACACATTTTCCAAAAAGAAGAAACAGTAAGGAATTTCAGTAAGATGAGCGTAGATAATAAGGAATAATTCTAGAAAAACATACAGATCATATGATTCCTTGTATCCTATAGTAATTACTTGGGATTGATTCTAAATGTAATTATAAAGCCACTGGATGATTTTGAACAGAAAAGTGACATAATTCAACATGTATTCTAAGACGGTTATTCTGACTTCTTGAAGAAGTTGTTCAGGGAGTAATCAGTTGATATCCAATTGATATCCAAATGATGATTTGAGTAGAGTGGATTCTGGGCAAGCAGTGACTTGTAATTGGATTTGTGCCATCAATAGGATTTGCAAGTTGGTTAGATGTGGGTTTCTGCCTTTGAGCAACAAGTGAATGTTGATATCCCTTATTAATAAGGGTATCACTGGGGAAAAGAGTTGATTTTAGGTTGTAAAGACACAGAGTTAAATTTTTGTTATATTGTGTTCAAAATGTGATTATTTTCCAAGTGAATCTGTCACATCAGCTATTGGATATATCAACCTGCAGTTAAAGAGCGACGTCAGGGTTGGTTATATATACCTGGGATTCATCAGTGCTGAGATAGTATTTAAAGCCATGATAGTACACATAGCCATCAAAGATTAAGTATAAACAAGAAGGCAGAGAGAATCACAGACCTAGGCTTAAGGTTTGCCAAATGGTTAGAAAAAGCGCAAAAGCTGTGATTGTCACTTTTTTTGTGAAAAAAAAAAAGGCAAAACAAAGCAAAACAAATTCATTGAGCATAAGAAGAAAATAGTTGGAAAGGAGGAAAACTAGGAGAATGTTTTGTCTTGAAAATTCATAAACATGTATTTTTAGAAGGTTAAGTAATAAACTTAGGAATAAGGCTGAATATTCAAATAACATGAGACCTAAAAAATAGCTATCATTTGGCTATACAGCAGTACTAGGTAACCTTGATTAAAATGTTTTCAAAAGAGAATTAATACAGTTATTAAATTTTGTGTGGCATGTACCACTATGTTCATTCTAGTAGCCCCTGCTCGCCTTAATGGAATCAATGTATTCCCCTTCCTCAGCCATAGTAAATTGTTTCAGGTGGCGTGAGAAAGCTATTCAAGGGAAAAGACAAGCAGGAGACATGTATTCCAATTTCTGTGAAGAGGCGTCTGAGTCGCTTACTCTCAGTGTTGTGCTGTGAAGAGTTGAGGACTCTAACAGTTTTTGCGCAATCAGAGAACATCCCGAACATACCATGCAGCTCGGGTGTGGTGTGTATATGAGGTAGGAAGACAAGGAGATACCATATGTATTCTGAACAGTAAGCCTGTTCTAGGAAAACAGAAGTAAAAGATGGAGAGAAGTTTGGCCCTTGTTATATCTCTGGAACTACCAGGGAAAACTGTGTCTAATGATACTACATCTGAGATTTTACCTCTGAGTATCAATAAGTTCTTTCTTGCTCTGAGTTATTTGCATTTGCCTTAAGTATCTTGAGAAACAAAAACATCTTAACTGTTATAAGTATCTTGCATTTCATTGAATCAAACATATATATGTATAAACATGTATACACATATTTACTTATTTATACATATATGCATATAAATAGAAACATTTTACTAGAGGGTGACAATGTATTTTTTCATAAAATCAATGACAAATATGAGTTGGCTAACAGCAATTTTAAGATGTCACACTCTATAAAATTAATTCCAATTTCTATTGTTTAAAATGTAAAAATTGCATGTCCTAAAGTCAATCAAATATGATATATGGTCAACACTTGTCATGTATTACACTTAAGGAGATCTTACTATCCTCATTTAACAGATAACAATGTTTTCCAAAGCTTACATGCAGAGCTCACGGATCATATGGATGACCAATAGGCAGTTGGGGAATGAATGATTTCAAGAATTGTAGAGACCATTTGGTATATCTTTCTCCTTAGGCAACTAGGTAAGGAATTAGAGAAGGAACATTGAAAAGGAGACGAGAACTAGGAAACTGCTTAAATTAATTTAGGCCTGTTGTATGAACATACAATGGGAGTGACATAATTCACTGTTGGAGTAACCCTTACATACAATTGGCCTATACGGTTAAATATCTCTTTCTGTTAAAGCATCTGAAATTGCCAATCCTCTACTCCTAGCTAGGATGGTAAATCTGGACTAATTTTTATACTAGGGGAGCTATAAAGATTAGGCCACTCTTAAATGTCTAAAGGATGCATCATTCTTCATCTACCCCTTTAATTCACTAGTTTTGTCCCTATAAAAATGGAATAGATCTTGAAGAATGACTATAGACTATCACAGGGTCAACTAAACAGTGGCTTTAATTTCCCCCCATCAGGTAACTATACCATTGCTAGAGTCAATTAAAAAAGCCTGCAGGGTACCAGCCTCCTCTGGCATGCCTAGTGTTTCCCATCCTCTACCAAAATAATGTACGAAAAGATTGGCACCATCTGGTCATACTGCAGAACGTCACATTGATCAGTTATATTAATGAGATCACGATGACTCAGGAGGGTAAGCAAGAGTGCCGAGTATGCTGGAGGGCATGGTGCGCAACACACACCAAAGGGCGAGGCCATGATTCCCACAAGGTTCAAAAACTTCCCACGTCAGTAATGTTTTCAAAGGTTCAGTTGTCCAGAGTGGGCCGGTAAATCCCAATCTGAAGTACAAGACAAGTGACTGCTTCTTTCTGCCATGAAGAAGAAAGCACAATGCTTTGTGGACCTCTTCGTGTTCTGGAGGCGACTTACTCTACACCTAAGGATATTGTTTCTGCCCAATACCCTGGGTGTTACCGAACGATGCCATAGTTGGTGATTCCTGAGCAAGAAGGGCTCTATAGGGATGGCAGAAGCACTCATCTGGCTTCTCAACCAGTGGAGCAGTGGGGCCTTTTTGGGTCTCTCCTACTGTCAGGAATGTTTAAGTGCATAGAATTGGGGTAGAGAGTAAATGAAATCTGCAGTGACTTTAGGAAAAGGGGTTAAGACCTTTGTATGGTCCTCCCCCACAATACAGCCTGTCCTTATGCTTCTGTGTAAAGAATAATAAAAAAGCACTGGAGAAAGAATATGTTCCATTTAATAGTTTCTAATCACTGTTCATGGAGAAGTGAATTCCCATGTCTTTTCTGGTCTTTTTCCCTGTAGATCAAAAGCAAGAGGCTCAAGAACCTCTCTCATCTGGAGAAGGTATGTTTTCTATATTTCTTTGTTTTTTCACAATAGGGTGACTCAAGTCAGGTATCCAAATATCTTCTAGCTCTGTGCTTCATTGAATCTCCTTTGATGCTGTCAGTTGTATCTTAGGAATATTCTTCCTCAAACCACAGAGTTGTGATTTAAGACCTTGATTGGTATTTTGAAGCTTTACATAGAGCTGTGTATATTGCTTACATTGGTTTATAGATAATCAGACCTCTGTGTCAAGAGTAACAAGGTATTGTGCATGGCATAAATGATGGTATTAATCATATATTGTTGTGGTTTCTGTTCTTTATTTTTGACTCCTTAGGGTCTTGCTGACCCAGGAGAGACTGCCCCTTCCAGAGCTAGCAAACTACTCCCCTAAGTGTGTCTGTGTATGCAAAAAAAGCATCCAAAGCCCATATTCCCCAATTACCCTCTTTATTGGGCTCTACACTTCCTGCCAATATTCTTTGCCCTAATCACCTGGGCAGAGAGGCCCTACTCTCAAGAGCCTGCTGAAATTATTTAAACTAAACCAATCCTAAACCCACTTAGCGTGCTAACTTTGCCTGACCCATTCCGGCTAACCACAGTGAAGTTTCTGGTCCTATTCCTTCTGCATCATGGCCAACCCTGGTTCTTCCTCATGGGGCCCTCCACAGTGTGCCATGCCTCCTGTCTCTAAGGAACTATGAGTAAGAATGTCTTCCTTCAGGAGAGTGATTTCTATGTCATGTATCTCACCATGCCTGAAAAAACAACCCCAAGAACATTTTTAAACAGGTGTTCATCAGATTTGTCTGTATCCAGAAAATTGGGTGTGAATTCCAAGATTCAGAATAGGTGTGTCGACTTACTACCTGTTTTTCATTTTTTTAATTATGAAATGAAAATCCTTAATAGAAGTAAAAATTAGAATAATAATAAGTGAATATTGACTTAAGCAACTAAAAGTTAACTATGTCCTCTGAGGTTTATTAATATGTATCAGTATAATTTACAACACCAATAGTGCAAGAGGTGGCACATTTATGTAAGAGGGCTTCTAGCACTGGTGAATAAGTGATCAAATTGAGATAGACTGTAGTGAGGCCATGATTACCACTAAAAATAAAATAGAAATAGTGTAAATAAAATTATAATAAAGGATAAATTAAAATAATAAAAATATTGAACAATTCAAATGAAATCAAAAAAGGATAAAAGGTCAAAGAACAGATGAACAGAGAAAAAAGTTTAAGACGATCAATTTTTACTTAATACATCAGAAATCACATTTCGTATAAATAGATTAGCCCTTTACTAGAAGGAAGGTATTTTCAAGCTGCATTTTTTAAAAAGGGAAACCAAAAATCATATTTCTTACACTTTTGATTTCCTGCTGCACAATGACACAGATATAGTGGAAGAAAAGATTTGAAAAAGGTCTATAAAATGTTCAAAAAAAGCGTGTATGAAGAAATTAGATGTTGTTGAGAGACGGAGACAGGGACCTTAGAAGTGACTGTTGAATTTCACGAGAGGGACATTGAAAAGTTTTTCTAAATGGGCAAGGTGAAACAGGGCGTTGGCCCCACAGAAAAGCAGAGAAACAAGTTTAACCAGCATTCCAGAGAAAATAAAAGGGGTTAGACCTAGAGTACAGCGGACAGATTAGCTTTGCACCGGCAGGAATATCTGCTGGTCCATTTTCATCATGAAGCATGAGACATGTTCATCAGTTAAGAGATTTGCTCCAGCCTCAATCAGCTGCTTTAAGTGTAGGGAATGAAATAGGCAGGATAATTGGGTATAACCTCAGTTGGAATTTTGTTAAATGAGTGTGGCAGACAAAGAGATAATAGGGTCAAGGTGTTTGCAAGTGAGCGATTACACATCTGAACCATGGAATCTTAGCTGAAAAAGAGAAATAACGTTATAATTTAGGATAAAAGTGGCTAGAACTCAAGTTCTTAACTCACATGCTAATACTTATTTTGTAATGACACAATATTCTCATATATGTATGCAAAGTAGAGCAGCATATATTGTTCAAAATAAATAATGAGAATCTATAATATACTAAAATATATTTTTGAACACTGCTCATTTGCATAGCAACAAAAATAATGCTTGGGAAAAAATGTCTTGAATAATGTTTAGAAATGGGTCTAACTGCTCTAATTTCCCTCATGATGCTTAGATGAACAATATCAATACTGAAGTTTTATTTAACCTAATCTGGTTTTTGGATCTTATTCATATTTAAGTTCTAAATAAATATGGATTTGCAAAAATAGTCCATTACTATCTTAAGATATTCGGAAAGTCTGGGCTTAACACTACTCTTATGGGTTTCTAGCATTCAATAAGTGCTAAAAAAAAAAAAGCCACACGATAAAGGCCTAACTGGATTTAACAAAAGGGAGAGAGAAAAGCTTTTTCTAAATGGGAAAGGTAAAGCAGGACAATGGATGAGTTCGGTTAATTTTTTTAATAGTCTTGGTTTTGAAACCCTCAAAAGTTGTGACTTTAGCGACATATTTTTTCCTCATAAATGTATTTATTTCCCCAGTGTTAAATATATTTCTTTTCATAAAGACTGGGATATAAATATTATTTATGAGGTCAGACCTTACAAACCCAGAGTTACAAGAAAGAAAAACAGAAGCTCAAATCTTGTGGCTGTTTGAACATGCTGCTTACATTCTGAGATCTCCCTAAATCTCAAATGTTATTTTCTAATCAAATGATAACAGGTTTAATAAGCTAGTTATGTTTTTGTGATTAGAGATAAGTTTGTCAGAAAACAAGATCAATTAAACTTTAACTGATTGCTTCTCTCTTTGGTTACAGTTTTTAGATTTAATAGATACTTAGGAACAAAGAAAGATTTGGGGTCCTATTCTTTTAGAAAATACTTTGAAACATTGTTCTTGTGGGACTAGCACTAGTGTATAAATAAGTTTGATAGAAACAGAACCAAGGATTGTCACATATTTTAAACTACAGGACAGAAGGAAACATATAGTTTGACCATTATAATATTGCTTAGGAGTGAGGTTGTAGATTCTGGTATGTATCCATGCTCCAGCACATACTAGTTGGGTGAATTTGTTAATTTACTCAATTTCTGTAAACTTTAGTTTGCTAATCTCTAAATTAGAAGAAGTGATAGTATCATCTTTGATAATTGTTCTGATATTTAAATAAAACATTCCATATTAACTGGTTAATAAGTACAAGGCCTGACTCCTAGTGAGAATGCTATAAATGAAAGCTATTTTTGTTCTTACTATATTAGAATTAAATAAAACTAGTTTGTGGATCTTAGACACTATCCTGTCACAGAATGTGAAAAATAGAGCCTTTGTTGACATTTTCTCTGAATCCATATATAATTAACCTATATTAGTCAGTGTGTATTTGTACTAGAGTCATAGGAAAATTGTTATATTGAATAGATTAAAATAGCATTTCAAAAATTAAACAGTCTAGAAATAGAATAACTTATTGCAATAAACTACAAGTTTATTATAGTAACATAAAAAGTCTTCTAATATTACCTTTTAATCCATAATCCAATAGAAAACTAGTATGTTTTTTTATTGTTATAATTTACAAACAAAAATTCAACCTAAATAAAAGTATAGTGTGATGGACTTTAAAAAATAATGAACATAGACCTGCAACCACATCACAATTGATATATATATATGTACACATACATATATACACACTGATGTATGTACACAAACATATAATTATATATACAGTCTCATCATTCCCCAAATTCCCTTGTTCCCTTTGGAGTCAATCCTCTTCCCCCAGCACAAGACCTGGCAACCAGTAATAAGTTATGGTTTTAAAAAAATGCTTATATTTTACAATTTCATGATGTTGCAAACATAATATAAAGCTCTCACATTGCTCTCATTTATCTTCCTGTCATCATGTTAACATCTTACATAATCGTAGAACAATGATAAAACTAGAAGATTCACTTTGGTACAATATATTAAGTAAATAACAGAATTTATTGAAACTTCACCAGTTTTTCTACCCGCCCCTATTCCAGGATGCAGTCCCCCATCCCACTTTGTATCTAGTAATATGCATCATGGGACAGATCTTTGAGAACATGCAAGCATTCTGCTTCTGCCTAAGTTTCTGCACACTAATTTTAGCAACCATCAGATCTACCTCATGGCAATCATTATTGCCTGTGTTAATGGTGACTTTCTCTTTTCCTCATTCTTTTCCTGCACTCAGAGTTTTATTGAGAATAACATATATTTCAATTTCATCAGCTTTACCACATTCAGAAAGACCTCATTATATTCACTGACATAATTTCTCATTTAAATTTATAATGCATGCAAGTGATTAGAGTATAAAACTCAAATGAATTCTAAACTCGAACTTCAGATCAGCTCAACCTTCTGCAAATAGGTGAGTGAAATAATCTGCCGTGTTGTTGTCAATACTGTCACTCTTCCATGTTTCCAAGGGAGGTGGGGATTGATATCTTGAAGCCCTAATTTTTGCTAATCACTTATAAAAATAAAAATGTTCCCCATTCGTTGAATGTGTATTCTATGTCAAACATTGCACATGCCTTAAATATATATATATTTTTTCATTTAATGTTCATAAGTAACAACTTTTAGGTGAAAAACAAGGCTTACACATAAAGAAGGAGTGGAATGTGGACTAAGCAACATAGCTGCTCAGAAAAAAATTAATAACTGTTAAAATGCCTAATAGACTACAAGGCCGTCATGCAGTTCTGATACGAATCACTCAGACATAGTGCTGACTCCACAACTCACTTCAGATGCCATTCAGAAGTTTGAGGGTTCCCAGGCTGCATATTTCTGACAAACCAGCTAGCTACCAATTCAGGAGTTCCTACAGCCCCATCAGGTTTGATAATTTGCTAGAATCACATATAGAAGGAAGGTGCTCTATGTTCATGATTACAGATATATCTTAAAAGATACAAATCAGAACTATCCAAATGAAGAGACAATGAGCAAGGCCTGGGAGGATCTGGAAACTGATAGTTTCATACTTTCTCCTTGTAGAATCAGGACATGTCACCCTCCCAGCACATTGATGAGTCACTAAGCAGGTACTTCACCCAAACTTCAGTGTCTAGAGGTTTTGTTGATTTTATTTTGTTATGATTAGTTCATTCACATCATGGGCCATGTGAATGAACTCACTCTTGAGTTCATTCGGCTCAGTCTTGAGCATTTGGCTCACACCTGATTGGTTTTCTTGGCCTGAGCAACCTCTACTCTGAGCTATCTCATTAGCGTAAACTCAGGCCTGATGGAAGAGACCACCTTAATCAATGTTCTCCTATCACCCAAAAAATTCCAAAGATTTGGAGGATATGCCCCGGGAACTTGGGGAAAGTACTGGAACACATCTTTAATATATAAGGTTAGCATCTGAGAGAGGGATCTAAAAAGCAAGCTTAAAAAATAGCAAGGACCTACTATATAGCTTGGGAAAATCTATTCAATACTCTATGATAGTCTGTTAGGAAGATAATGCCAAACATTTAATTCACTACCGCACATCATAGGCAGAAGAGAGAAGAGAGATCATCTTTATTTTATTTATTTGTTTATTTATTTTTTGAGAGATCCTCTTTAGACCCAGGAATTATGAACAAGACTGAGCTAGTTTTCTAGAGTATAAATGTCATGATTTTCTTCTTACCTGAAAATTATGTAAACCTAGTATATAATCTAGTCTCCCTGATAATATAAAAGAAATATATATGTATATGTATATATCACTGACACAAGGGTTTTGATTTTTTTTTTCTTTTTTGCTTTTTAGGGCCACACCTGCGGCATATGGAAGCTCCTGTCTGGGGTTAAGTAGGAGCTGGAGCTGCCAGCCTGCACCACAGCCACAGCAACATGGGATATGAGCCACATCAGCGACCTACACCACAGATCACAGCAACGCCGGATCCCCCATCCATTGAGCAGGGTCAGGGATCAAACTTGCATCCTCTTGGATACTAGTCAGGCTCATAACCCGCTGAGTCACAATGGGAACGTCTGAAAAAATTCCTTGAAGTAGCTTTAAAAATATGAAAAAATGCTGTCAATAAAAATGAAGAAAAGGGTTGTTAAGGAAGGGACTCATATATGCAAGAGATTATGTTAAAGGTAATATACGACAAAAAACATATGATACCAGAATGATAACCTTGCCTTGGATATAAACATTCTACATTTTGAAAAAGCAGCAGCCATTAATAAATATCAAAGAAAATATTTGGTATCAGCAAATTAGTCATCTCTTTAAAAAGATAGTATATATTATGCTGCTCAACCTATCTTCCTATGTAATAGTAGAGGAGAATCAGGAAAAGAGTCAGTGAACTTGAGTTTAGATCAATAAAAATTATCCAATTTGAGGAAGAGAGAGGAAGTAGATTAAAAAAATAAGTAAACTGAGCCTTCGGGGCCTGTGGGGCAATATTAGAATGTCTAACATAAGATAACAGAAAGTTTTGTGGAGGAGGAAAGAAAATAATTTTCCTTTACCCTTCCAGGCTCTTGGCTGAAACTCCCTGGTAATAAAAGATAGATTAACAGGAAAAAAGTCAAACAGGATTTAGTCACATGTATACTTCTTTTTTGCATAGGAGAGACCTAAGAAAACTGAGTAACCCCTAAAATGACCCAAGCCATCACGTTACATACCATCCCCAGCTAAAGATAAAAGATTTGGGGGAGGGAGGGCCAATTAGGGGGATTACCAGGAAAAGTGCAGTAAATGAGAATATGGCTATTATGCAGATTTAAGTCACTTCTCCCTCGATAGGAATTTCTAGAAATTAGAGTCACTCTTTTTTTCTGGTACAAAGAGGGAGACACCCTCAGAAATGAAAATTTCGCTTATAAATGTGAGTGTCTCTTACAAAAGGGTAACTTCTCAGTTTTCCGAAATTTTCCTATGTCTGCTGTTTTTTAAAAGTAATCAGCCTAAAATAATTCGTATGCCAAAAAGGTATATTTTGGGGTAGAATATCTTTCTCCTTTTCAGAACCATCTTAGGTCATACACAAGATCTTTCTGTTATAGAAATGAAAGACAGACAACTGAAAGAAGATGGTGAGGTTAGAGCTAAGCCTCTCCATTGTATTGCTCCCTCTGCATCTACTTTATTTGACCAAGCAGCCTGAAGTGACCTTAACCCAACACTAGCTCTTCATGTAAGCACGTGCCCTAAATAGCAGTCTGCCTAATCACAAGTGACTGTAAGTTCCTGATAGGACTTAGCTGGTACCCCTTGTGATCTCTGCCTCTCAGTGCCTCCCCCTTGTGAACACTTACACAAGACCCTTGTGGGGCAAATCAAAACCCACTTTTAGTGTTTGTATTGGCCAACGTGGCCTTAGCCCAAGAACCCCAGAGCACTGCACCCGTGGACCTTTTAGCAAAAGCACGTGCCAGGACGTCCTCTAGAAACTAAAAGTAATAAACTTCTCTAGTTCAGTTTCTCTTGTGGTCTGTGCTTCTCTGACAGTCATTAATTTGACAAATTTATAACAGAGGGGTAGGCAAACAACCTCATCCCAGGACTCAAAGTCCAAGCAATGATGGGAAAGCCATAGAAGCAAAAGATATCTGCTCCAGGGGGAGGGGCTGGAAGTGAGCTGTGTCTTGTTCTGTGTCCCGGGAGGTACGCTGCTGCTAGAAGAGGAGGGAACCAGAAGGGCTTTGCCTGGGAAGGAGAAAGAAGCAGACTATGCTGTTAAAAAAACAAAACTAAGTAAATTTGAAAATCTAATTGGCTTCATTAAATGATTCATGACTTGCCCAGCATCCCATTTAGCAAGCAGCAAGGAATCTGAGCAGCTGTACAAAATGGAAGGTTCTTCTAGGCCCAAGGAGCCAGGGACACAGAGAGAGCAGGTTACCTCATCTTTCTTTAGAGAATGAAAGGGGCCTTTCTGTAGAGGCCGACACCTCACTACTGCTGATCAGGAACTTCCAGACTGACCAATTAAGATTACATTCCTAGGAGTCAAAATTTCAATTAGATTAGATGTTAAGTCTTGGTTTGCAGACATGGGACTTAGTACAAGTGATTTTTTTCACTTGGGGCCTCTTACTTTTAACACTGTCTGTGAGGATATAAAATTGAGATACATATATAATGTATTGTTTCATTTGCATAGTCAGTCATTCTCTGATTGTCTCTTTTTTCCCTTTTTTTCTTTAATTTTTAATTACTCAAATGAATTTAAAACATCTGTAGGTGTATAATGATCTTCGCAATCCAATTTCATAGGATTTCCATCCCACAGCCCAAGCACATCCCCCCACCCCCAAACTGTCTCCTCCGGAGACCATAAGGTTTTCAGTGTCTGTGAGTCAGCATCTATTCTGCAAAGAAGTTCAGTCTGTCCTTTTTTCAGATTCCACATGTCAGTGAAAGCATTTGATGTTGGTGTTTCATGGTATGGCTGACCTCACTTAGCATGATAATTTCTCGGTCCATCCATGTTGCTAAAAATGCTGGTATTTCGTTCATTTTAATGGCTGAGTAATATTCTGTTGTGTATATGTACCACATCTTCTGGATCCACTCCTCTGTCGATGGACATTTAGGTTGTTTCCATGTCTTGACTATTGCAAATAGTGCTGCAATGAACATCGGAGTACATGTGTCTTTGTGAGTCATGGTTTTCTCTGGATAGATGCCCAGGGGTGGGACTGCTGGATCAAATGGTAGTTCTATGTTTAGTTTTCTGAGGAATCTCCATACTGCTTTCCACAGTGGTTGCACCAATTTACAATCCCACCAACAGTGTCATAGGGTTCCTTTTTCTCCACACACTCTCTAGCATTTATTGTGTGTAGACTTTTTGGATGATGGCCATTCTGGCTGGTGTAAGGTGATACCTCAGAGTGGTTTTGATTTGCATTTCTCTAATGATGAGTGATGTTGAACATGATTCTCTCTTTTTTTCCCTTTATTTTGATTCTGTCTTTTGTTCACTTTCTCTGTTTTTTATTCTTTGGGGTTTATTCTTAGTTCAGTTTTCACTTGTTGGCTTCTTTCTCTGCCTGATGATCTGCAGAGGTGCCAGTTTATATCCATGGCTTAGTAACCTCATAGCAAAAAGAAGAGTTTTTAGAGGGTGTTCATGTTAGATCCATGAATTGGATCTTATTTCATAGGTAGTGGTAAATTAAGTATTTGCTAAAAGATTAAAACTTTATATAGTTCAGATTGAGTCATCCAATTGAATAATTAAAACCTTGGAAAATTGAACAGATTTTTAGTTCTCTTAATTTAGCATCCTGTTGGCATCTGGGTGATTTCACATTATGAATAAATGGTTATTTAAGCTATATTATATAAATTTACATAATTTAATATATTTTAATAATTCTTGATATGAAAACTAAAAAAGAAATTTTGTTTTCAAATTCAACTGTCATTGGGAAGCAAAAAATATTCCAAAATAAATTTTAAAACAATTTAAACCCATGAAAATCACAGAATGTTGTTGCCCCACTATTTCCATTGTTCTCCTAAGGTGGGAAGTCAGGATAGGATTTGGAGTAAACTGAGGAGGCTTTTAACATCCACTTTTGTGTTTATTTTTCAACATCTCTATATCAACATATTACATTCAAAGAAAAAATAATACTCTAAAAGATATCCAGGATGTTATGCATATTTTTATGTAGGTAGGAATAGCCAACGGTTTAGGCTAACAGGCAACTAATAGGTAGATAAAACTCAGCATAAATGTATTCAATAAATAAGCAAAATTTCCTCCTATTGTCCTAATTTGGTAACTCTAAATTCCTCCTCTACCTTTGGCAAAAGCTATGAGTCAGTCTTTACTAATGTTTCTTTTTTATTAATTTTTTGAGGTATTATTAATTTAAAATAAGGAAAATGGGAGAAAATTTCAGGACATTTTATATTCTAAAAGAAAATAGACAAATAGACCATAGAGGAAAACACTGGGTACAAGATGAGGCTAATATGAGCACAAATCAATGATAAATTTATCACAGCCTATTTTCCAGGTTGTGCTATGCAACTGTTAATGAAGCTAACTTGTTTGTAAGGAATAACAATTATTTGGCTCACTCAGTCCTTTTTATTCATTCGTCTAGGACATATGACCTGTTTGAGAGGAGAGCTGCCTTCACTCCTCATCCAAAATGATTCTTTATAAAATTTGATGTGATTTTATATGATTCTTTATAAAATTTGTCCATCATGGTATCTTTCTTCCCAGAACTAAATTTGGACTAATAACTTGATAAATATGTAAGAAATTACAAATTAGAACTACTGTAAAAGACCTAAATAGTGATTATGATTAGTTTGGGGAGAATTGAAACTCTTGAAAAAAAGAATAAAGGAAACAAAAGTGTTTATCCTCAGAAATAAATATAATGTGTTCTCCATACTGTAAGCAAGGAGTATAAAAAGACATCAATTAATGTTAGGATTTGTTGGCAATCCTGACACATTGTGAAGAAAGAAAAATCAAAGGCTAATCTCACCATTAACTTAAATGCTAAATGTCTGGATAATAATAACAACAATAAGCAATACAATCTAACAAAAAGGTTTACATTATGACCTAGAATTTATCTCAGTAACTCAGGTGCTTAACACTGGAAAATCTCACTGGACCAGATAAATTAAAAAAAATAAGCCCACATCACATTAATAGATGCAAAAATAGAATTAAATAAATTCAACGACCCTTCAAAATGGAAAAAAAAAAATCATTTTTAACTAAGACAAACATGGAAGCTTTCTTCTTTTTTTTTTTTTTCTTAGGTCCACACCCTTGGCATCTGGAAGTTCCCAGGCTAGGGGTCCAATCAGAGCTGTAGCTGCTGGCCTGTGCCACAGTTAAAGCAATGCAGGATCCAAACCTGCGACCTATACCACAGCTCACAGCAACACCGGAGCCTTAACCCAATGAGCAAGGCCAGGGATAGAATCCACATCCTCATGGATACACCAGTGGGGTTCATTACAACTGAGCCACGACAGGACCTCCAAAAGCTTTCTTAACTGGATAAAATATACCTACCAAAAAACCCTGAAATGTTAGAACAATGAATGCAATTTAATGCCAAGGATAAGAAAAAATGCCCCTTAACAGAATTTCTATTTAACATTGTAATGTAAGTTCTAGATAGAGCTTAAGAAAAGAAAAAAAAATGAAGGGCATAGTAAACAAAACTTTAATAAAATAAATCGTTGCCATTTTTACATAGAAAAATCCAAGAAAATGTATGGATAAATTCTGTGAACTTATAAGAAATTTTAATAAGTTTGCAGGAGATGGAATTAATGTTACAACCAATAACGATTTTAAAAGAGCAGCAAACAAACTATGTAAATGAAAAGGATAGGATTTATAATGGTACAAAAATTATGAACTACATAAGAGTAAATCTGACTAAAATTAGACTTTATAGAAAAAAGTATAGAAATATTCAGTGACATAAATAAATAAAGTTTAGATATGTAAATGGAAAACTACATTATCTTCGTAGATGGGAAGACTCAATATTATAAAAATGTCAATTATTTCCTTCTGACATCAAAAATCATTTTAAGGTAGAGTTCCCCTGTGGCACAGCAAATTAAGGATCTGGCCTTGCCACTGCAGTGGCTACAGTTGCTGCTGTGGCATGAGTTCAATCCCTGGCCTGGGAACTTCCACATGCCACAGGTGCAGCCAAAAAAAAAATCTCTATAAGGCAATAGAAAAGCAGACACAATACAGACTCGTTGACAAATAGATCTTTAAAATGTCCACGTATCTATGGAAAATTGTGACAAAAGTGCTAACAATTGGTAGAAAAGACTGTATTATGTATGGTGACATAAAAATAAAATATGAGGAAGAAAAAGTATATGATGCCTGGTTGTAAATTAATGATTAAAATTGTGTATTTTGAAGTCACAGATCATTTGAGAATAAAGTCATTAAAATCAAGTAATGAAAACATTAACCAAAAAAGATTATGTCAGGCTATTTTGACATCATACAAAGTGTATTTTAGAGCAAGGAGTATTACTAGTGGTATAGAAGATATTTCCAAAGGAGGTACAATGAAGAAAGTAATAAAGATAAGATTAGAAAGCAATAAAATCGAGAAGTGAAAAGCAAAAAGCAAAGGACAAAATCAATGAAACTTAATTTGGGGCCTTGGAAATGATGAAAAAATATTGATGAAATGATAAGACTTATTAAGAAAAAATAATGATATAAACTAACAATGTTAGAAAGAGATGAGGAAAGATCGCAACAGATTCTATAAATATTAATACTAAAGCTCGCTTATGAAGAGGGAAATAACTGGAAGAGCTGAGTATCCACCAAAGATATTAAATTCACAGTTAAAAATTTCCCAGCTAGGAAAACTCCAAGAACAAATACATTGCCCAACATTTAAGGAAGAAATAATATTCTTTCTATAATCATTCAGAAAAGAGAAGTAGAAAGAGTGCATTGTATGAGGCTAGCTTAACCCCCAAACCCAAATCAGATAGTGATTACAAGAAAAGAAAACTGCATATCTCTGTCTCTTAGGAATATAAATGTAAAAACCTTTAACAGTTGTAGCAAATTGAATTTATCAATAAAAGAAAAACATGCTATGAGTGATAGGAAGAAAAAAAGCTTTGGTTTTCTCTACACTACTGCTATGCTCACCACTTCACTTCTGATAAGATGTGTGGGCCATCTGACAGACTTCAGGAGCTGACACATGATCTGCTTCTGAGATGAAGCAATTCTCTGCCACCAGTCGGGTATCCTGCAATCTAACTATATTCTGACGCTATCTAACTGGAGATAGCATCAGATGTCACCAGTGTCGGGAGGGAAAAATTTACCTCTCTCTTCCTCTCCAGTTCTTGTGCTGGCCTGATAATAGAATTGGCACAAGACAGATTAACAGGGGAAAAAGAAACACATCTTATTTCGTATGTGCAGAGGTCTCTTAGAAATGGCATTGAAGAAGTGGCCAAAGCAGGTAGCTTTTACATTTCTTAGACAAAGAAATAATAACTTTGTAAAGAATTGACAGGACAAAGGAATTGAGGTTTTGGGTGCTCAGTTTGGTGAAGAATCTAAACAGAATTTGGGCTTTGGGGGGTAAATTAAAGAAGTAACAAGGTCTTTGTATGCAGACTTCCCCAGATTCCCTGTCTTTGGCCATAAGGGTGTCTCTATACCTTCAGTTGCAGGGAGTGCACCTTTCACATTAGAGGTTTATTTCCAGTTTTCAGGAGACAGAGAAGAGGGTCAGGGTGTCTGTCCCGCTGCATCTTAAGTAACTTTAATTCAGTATAATCAATAAGTCATTATGACATGTTTTCGGGTAATCCGCTTGAGTTACCCGCCCACCTCACTTTAGCTACAAATCACAAGTTCAAGTTGTCACCTGTGCTTCTGACAACTTGCTGTGAATTGGAGATTCCCATGTTCCTCTGCTCAGGTTCAGTAATTTGCCAGAGTGGCTCACAGAACTCAGGAAAACAGCTTACCTTACCAGAGTGCCACTTTATTATAAAATAATACAACAGAGGAGCAGCCAGATGGAAAAGATGCATAGGTCAAGGTATGGAGGAGGGGCACAGAGCTTGGAAGCCTGTTCCAAGTGCATGCTTTCCCAGAATCTCCATGTGTTCACCAACCCAGGAGCTCCCCACACCCTGGAGTTTAGGATTTTTACAGATGTTTCATTGTATAGGCATGATTAATTAAGTCATTGACCATTAGGAATTAATTCAACCTCCAGCCCCCTCACCTCCCCAGAGATCAGGAAATGGGGTTTAAAGTCCTATCCTTCTAGGAGTTCCCATCGTAGCACAGGGGAAAAGAACCCAACTAGGAACCATGAGGTTGTGGGTTTGATCCCTGGCCTCGCTCAGTGAGTTAAGGATCTGCCGTTGCTGTGGCTCTGGATTAGACCCTGAGCCTGGGAACCTCCATATGCCCCAGGTGCGGCCCTAAAAAGACCAAAAAAAAAAAGTTCTAACCTTCTAATCACATGACTGGCTCCCTTGGCAAAGAGCTCCCATCCTCTTCTTATCTGGGGGCTTTCTAGAAACTAATTCATTAACATAAACTCAGATGATTGAAAGGGGCTTGTTATGAATAAAAAAAAAAAATACTCATTTCACTTTTATGGCTTTGGAAATCTTTCAGGAGCCAAGAACAAACACTTAAGATTGTAACAAAATTTGTCCCTATAGCTCTTATCACTCAGGAAATTGCAAGGGTTTTAGCAGCTATATGCTAGGCACTATGGACAAAGACAAAAATCTGTATTTCTTATTATAATGCAATATCAAAATTACTAAGTAGGGTTTATCCTAGAAATCTAATGTTTGGTCAACACTTGAAAAATCAATCAATATGTCACCATAATAACAGGCTAAACTGAATAAACATAAGAAAAACAATATGATTATAATTTTGTTTATAAGAACTTTTTTCCCAACTAAATGTTGTGGATGAGGATTTTCTGCCCAAACACCAGAGAAAGTTATTGGGATCCTGCATAGTTTGTTTCTTAAACTCCTTGATTTCATGTTGAACCAAATTTAGCATAAATCTTGGCTCTGCCACTCAGTTGCTCTGGGACTTTCACCAAGTGAATTAAGCTTTACTAAACTTGTTTATATATGCAATTAAGGAAAACTACCTGATCTCTTTGCTCCAAGGTTTATTTTAGCACAATTTCTAATACTTAGTAAATAATCACTAAACATAGCTATATTATTTTTAGTAGAATTTCCAAAACCCTTTGAAATATTGGTATTTAAAAGTGATAGTTGAATAAATATATTATACATAGCAAGTAAAATTAAACCTTTCAATGTTTTAAATCTAATCCTTGCTGTATGAACAAAACTATTGCTATAGTTGTTCTTTAAATGTCATCATGAGGAGTTCCTGTCGTGGCACAGTGGTTAACGAATCTGACTAGGAACCATCAGGTTGCGGGTTCGATCCCTGGCCTCGCTCAGTGAGTTAAGGATCCAGAGTTGCCGTGAGCTGTGGTATAGGTTGCAGATACGGCTCGGATCTGGCGTTGCTGTGGCTGTGGTGTAGGCTGGCAGCAACAGCTCCGATTAGACGCCTAGCCTGGGAACTTCCATATGCCGCAGGTGCGACCCTAAAAAGACAAAAAGACCAAAAAAAAAAAAAAAAGAATGAATCTGAGGTTCATAGAAGTTACTTACTTACATAAACACAGTAAGGGATTTTTTTAAAAAAGGGATTAAACTTGGATCTATTTTTAAGCTAAGGCTACCCTTATTTCACCCCATTCTTTTCCAATTAGACATGAAGATCAGTGTGTTTACGTTTCATTTATAATTTCGTGAACTATAATGGAATAATAAATTATGGTCATCAGGGTTTTAAACTGACAGTTAAGATTTTTTCGTTATTACTAACCAAAGTAAATTATATTCTTATATTTCAAAATTTCCCTAAAATGTGTAATGCTGCTGTACATCTTTGTTATCTTCATGTATTCTATAAACCAAATTTCTCCAAAAGTGAAATGACAAACCACATGTGCCAGATAATCACCTTTCCCTGCAATGTAAAAAACAGACTGGATCTTATAAAAGACTTCTTTTGTGCCTGGAATACTGTAAAAAACTATATTCAATCTCCCTTGGTATGGTAACATAACAACAATAACAGGTTTGAATAGCAAACGTGTTGCTGTTGAGCACATGGAAAAAGATGCTTCAATATACTATGAGAGGTTCTACTAACTATGAATATTACGGACTTTTTAGGCTCCTTACCCTCTGATCATTAAATTAATGATTTTATGAAAGGAAAAGCTGGGATCTGAAAGCATCATACCTAAAGGATTTAGGAATTGGCTTTAGTAGTAGCCAAGTCACCATCACAATTTTTTTCTTGTGTTAGTTGCTTTTTAAAATACATCAGACATTCAAATCATTGTTGAATAAATTTTTAATTGCCCTATTTTTATTACAAAGTATTGAAAAGTCGAATTCCTATTAGAGCAATAGACTGAATTAGGTTGTATAAGATGAAGGGCTTTCATCAGAATAAAAGAGGCTGGTCACAATTGCCTATCAAAAATTTGACTCTTGAGGAGTTCCTGTCATGGCATAGCAGAAACGAATCCAACTAGGAACCATGAGGTTGCAGGCCCAATCCCCGGCCTCCATCACTGGGTAAAGGATCTGGTGTTGCTGTGAGCTGTGGTGTAGGTTGAAGATGAGGCTCAGATCTGGTATTACTGTGGCTGTGGTGTAGGCCAGCAGCTGTAGCTCCAATGAGACCCCTAGCCTGGGAAGCTCCATGTGTCTTGGGTGCAGCCCTAAAAAGCAGAAGCAAAAAAAAAATTGACTCTTGAAACTAAATGTCTTGTCCCACTAGCATTATTAGAAGAATTAATCCATTAAGCTAAGTGATACAATCCAAATTTTTTTCTAAAATATAATTGAATTTTAGGTGGTATTTACTTTAAAAAATACCCAACTAATTTCCATTCAGCATTGACAATGGACTCCTATGTACTTAAAAAAAATATTTTTAAAAAGGACCTTATTATTTATGTCAAACAAAATGCAAATTCCAAAGCAATAAAAGGTCCTTATTTCATGTAAACACTTTATACTATACAAATGCTGAAAATTATCTAAAATATATATATAAAACATGAGTATGAATGCAGCTGGGCTTTATTTCTATAACAAACATAAGAGCAATAAAGACCAGTTTTCATAAACAACACCTGTTTTTTCACATTGCATAAAAACGAGCACTTTATGAATTATTTCTAGTTAAAGTAGTCATATGAGACTCTACAGTACAAAATACTGAAAGAAATCTTTGCAAATTTATGCTCTCATTTATTTAGTGCATATCTTTTAAGTTTCACTTTTTTCCTGAGTTATAGAACATTTGGTTCCTTCTGCACAACATTTCATCATGTGGTGTTCTCATTGTACCATTTCCACTGAATGAATATTGAATAGCAATTGCACAGCTATTTTGAGGGCATTCTGGTTTCAAGCAGACAATGAGATCCCTAGAAAAATGCATGATTACAATCTCAGAATGAATTGAAATGTGAATATCTTCCACATTTACATGTATTTAGACCATCTTTTTAATGTCATGTTACTTGTGGAGACCTGAGGTGATGTGAGAAATGATTATACAGCAGAAAAGTTAGAGGAGAATATAAAGATTATTTGGCATATTGAAGAGAAGTCCATTGCTTTTGGAATATATGTCAAAGTCACTTAAAAATTCTCTGTCTTAATTTAAAACTCAATTATATGTGTATTTGTATCTTAAATTATCATCTCCAATGAGATTTATGAAGTGAAATCATTTTAAAACATTCCAATTCAATGCCTATGTAATAAAGATATGGGCCCACAAACAAGTTTGCTTTTTAAAAAAACCTACATGAATACAATTAAATGTGTATATGAAAACAGATCTTGTATATATACACTTTCATCTGTGCTATTTTTTTTATAACTAATGCTATAGGAAAATGTATAAAATAATGTATAAGTGTATATTGTCTATTTTTTTTTAATTGAAGTATAGTTGATTTACAGTATTATGGTGTAGTATCTATTTTTAATTGAATTTTTGAAAGTGTGATTTTAGGGTTTTTTAAATTACTTTTTTTAGTTTTTCACTTTTGTGTAATTTGGTTATAAGTTTGCTGCATGAATTTATGGATGCTTACCTGGAAAAAAAGATTAGCATCAAAATAGAAATAGTAGCATGGCAACAAGTAATGCTTATAAAATACCCGGTATGGTCAAATTAGCTAAGTAAAATAATGGAGCAAGAGCTTTGTATAGACTGCATAGGATAACAAATGACACAAAATTCAGTAATATAACTAAAGTTTGGAGTAAGCCAAAATAACTGTGGGCTTGGAAAACTTCTCTGCCGTTAGGAAGTTCCTTGAGAGAAATATATATTAAATATAATTCAAAGAGCTAACAATATGTGCGTACGTGTGTGTGTATGTGTGTGTGCACGTGCACATATGCGGTTTTTATAGGCACAAGAAACCTCATGGGTCCAAACAGAGAACTGGAAATCCATGTCATTAATTGGAGGAAGAAGTAGAACCCTTTTAACTATTCCAGAAAATTCATATAAAGTCAAGTTGTGGGTATTATATGCCACAAAAATTTCATTATTTCAGCCTTTTTAGGCAAATGTATCATTGTTTCATCCTTTTAAGACAAACTCAATATTTAACATTAGCCTTAATTTAATATTAGTATTTCACTATTAGTTCAATATTCGTATTAATTTGGCAGTAGAAAGTACACTAGATTAGAAGTTGGAGAGCATGAATGTACAAACTAGTCCAATCTTCCCAACCAAATTTTAGTTTTTAATTTGGAATTGCTAACCCCTAATTCTTATCAACTTGATTAATATTTTATTGATCTATTACTTTTCTGAATTCCCTTAATAATATTTCACTGATTTTATCCATTTTTTAAATTTCTTGGATGTTCTTATTTTCAGAATTAAATGGAAATCTATCAGTGTAATAGTTCTTCATTAAAGGTTGGAAGGGAAGCATAAGAATAATATAGAAGAAATAAAAATACCTAAATTTGTGTCTCAGGTTTATCTTTTCCTGACTGTAGTGTTAGAAGATGTTACTTCACATCTTGGGACCTCAATTTTCTTTTTTGCAAAATGGATTTATATCACTGATTTTCAAGCAGTTTATCAATAATACCTAGATTTTTAAAGAAACACTTTGAAAGACAAATCCTAGAAAGGGATGGCTATGTAAGGGGATTGTGAATTCTGTTTCCTCCTTCATATTCTGAATTGTTTCAATTTGAAGAAATAGCATTTTAATATATCAGGATCCCGCATAGGGTATAATTTAAAAGATAAGTGCTATGAGTGATTTCAGTGAAAATGGCAGAATAGGTAGCATCCAGGACCCATCTCTCCACAAAAAACAAGCAAAACAATCAGAATAAACCTTAAAAGACTCTAGAAAACAGTCAAAGGTTTACAGCAATTAAGCAAATGATAATCAATCAAAAAGCAACTTAAAAACAATGGGTAAAGTGTTATAGTGTTTTTACTTGCCATTGTTCTCCCAGCCTCCCTGATTTTGCATACTCTGGAAGATAGCAGCCTAGACATCCAGGCTGGGAAGCAGTTTCTTGTATCTATAGGGAGCAGAAACGAGTTTGTTATCAAAGAATTGTATTTGTAAGGTAAGGCATTTGTCTTCATTTTGTCTAACTCAGAACTCATTCAGGGTGGGAAAGTGGCAGGCATTTCTCAAAAACATCCTAAAGTGAAGAACAACCTGCAGCTGCCTAGGGCAAAAGATTAAAGTTCAAACAAGCTATAGAGCATTGAAAGCCTGGAAGGAAAAGCTAGAGAGTTGCTTTGGGAAATTAGGGCATGCCAAAGTATCTGTGCATTCTGGGGAATGTAGAAAGTCACATTCATGCCCAGAGCATACTGCATGCTTAGAAAAGACCTGTGAAGGCCCTAAGTTTTCATCTCTGGCTTATCTCTAGGCTTAGTGCATGGAGCAAGTGAAGGTAAGGCAGATTTATAAACAGCCTTGCTAAGAATTGAAGGCGTGGCCCCAGCACGGAATAAGTTTGCAAAGATATGAAAGATTTTTTCCTCTTAATTACTTAATTAATTTGTCTTCTTATAGCTGTGCCCGTGGCATATGGAAGTTCTCAGGCTAGGCATCAAATTGGACCTGTAGCTGCAGGCCTACACCACAGCCACACCAATGTGCGATCTGAGCTGCACCTGTGACCTACATCACAGCCCACAGCAATGCTGGATCCCCGTCCCATTGAGTAAGACCAGGAATCCAACCCATGTCCTCATGGATCCTAGTCGGGCTCATTACAGTTGAGTCATGACAGGAGCTCCACCCTTTTTTGTTTCCTTTTTCTTCTTTCTTTCTTTCTTTTTGAATTTATGTGTGTGGGGGAGAGGGTAGGAGGGAGCTCCTGGCATTCAAGGAAATTCTATCAAACAGTAATAGGAAGAGGCTTGAGAGATCAAACATGACAAAGAACACATACTTTACAAAAAGATACTTTAGAAAAGTGACTAAACACACAAAAATCTACAAGCCCTAGAGAGCAATACAAGGAAACTAATGAAGGCGAATATTCTTATTTCCAGAGCTACCACATTATAATATTGAAAGTAGCAAGTTTTTTACAAAGAAATAAAGTATAACACTTTACATAAAAATTAACAGAAATTATTTTTAAGGAAGCACAGCCATTCTTACTAGCCAAAGAAGTTTAAATCAACTATCCTAAATATGCTCAAAGACCTAAAGGAAACCAAGGGAATAATGTATGACTAAAGGAAAATATCAACAGAAGTTATTTGAAAACAAGCAAACAAACAGACATACCTGAGCTGAGTTTACTAAAGGTGTTCAAGAACAGATTTGAGGGAGTTCCCGTCATGGCGCAGTGGTTAACGAATCCGACTAGGAACCATGAGGTTGCGGGTTAGGTCCCTGCCCTTGCTCAGTGGGTTAACTATCCGGCGTTGCCGTGAGCTGTGGTGTAGGTTGCAGACGCTGCTCGGATCCCACGTTGCCGTGGCTCTGGCGTAGGCCGGTGGCTACAGCTCTGATTCGACCCCTAGCCTGGGAACCTCCATATGCCTCGGGAGCGGCCCAAGAAATAGCAACACCAACAACAACAACAACAAAAAAGACAAAAGCCAAAAAAAAAAAAAAAAAGAACAGATTTGAGCAGACAGTATAATATATGAGAACTTGAAGACAGAGCACTTATTAACTAGTCTGAGAAGGAAAAAGGAAAAGGATTGAAGAAAAAATGAACAGAGCTTAAGAGACATGAGAAGATACCATTAAAAATACTAACATATACATATCAGGAATCCTAGAAGACTAAGAGAGAAAAAGGACAGAAAGAATATTGGAAAAAATGGTGGCAAAAAACTCCCTGAATTTAATTAAACACATACACACATATATATAAATCTACATATTTGTGAAGTTAAATGAACTCTAAGAGAGTAAGTGCAAAGAGATCCACACCAAGGCACATTATAGTCAGATATTCAAAAATTGAGAACAAAATTACAGTCTTTCCAGAGTCAAGAGAGCAATGATTTATAAAGGATCCTCAATATTAACAGCATATTTCTTATAAAAACCACAGAGGCTAGAAGTGAGTGGGGTAACATTTTTAAAGTGCTGAAGGAAAAAACAAAACACAACACAACAATCTTTCAATCAACAGTCTTGTATCGGCAAACTTCAGAGATACTGCATGTTTGATTTCAGACTATCACAATTAGGTGACTATCACAATAAGCAAGTCATACAATTTTTTTTTTTGGTTTTCCTGTATATATAAAAGTTATGTTCACACTATAGTATAGTCTATTAAGTGCACAATAGCATTATGTCTACATACATACTTTAACAATAATATTGTTGGAAAACTGGCACTGATAGAATTTTTTAATGCAGGATTGCCACAAATCTTTCATTGTGAAAAAAAAATGCAACATTTGTGAAGCACAGGAGAGCAAAGTGCAATAAAATTAGGTATGCCTGTATCTTACAGAACTATTCTTTAAAAATGAAGGAGAAATTAAATCAGTCCCAAACAAACAAAACCTAGTGGACCTGCCCTAAAAGAAATTGTATAAGGAATCCTCCAGACTGAAACAAAAGATAAAAACAGTAAGTCAAAGACATATGAATAAATAAAGAACTCTGGTAAAAATAACAATATAGGTAAACATAAAATCCAGTATTATTTACTTTTAGTTTGTAACGCTTCTATTTATTTCCTACATGATTTAAAGGGCAAATGCATAAAACACATACTCTGTGTATGTAGATGTATGTTATGACAATGATAATATAAAAGGGGAGAAAACAAAGATAGGAACAGTTTTTGAATGCTGTTGAAGCTAATTTAATATCAACTCAATCTCAGTTGTTATAAATTTAGGATGTTAATTGTAATTCTGATGCTAACCACTGCAAAAATGCCTTTAAAATATACACAAAAGGAAATGAGAAAGAAATCAAAATGGTACACTACCAAGAATTATAGCATTCATTCGCTAAGTATTAGTGAATATTGAATTAATACAAACTCACTAATAGAAAGATAACTTCAAACACATTTTTATATACTCATTGGACAAAGAAAAAAAATTGCAAGCCAAATTAGAAACTATTTTGAATTCAATGATAATGGATTTATGATACCTCAACATTTGTGAGATGCAACTAAACCAGTGTTAGAGAAAAATTCATATTACTAAATGATTAAAATTAAAAAATCATGAAAGCCTGAATAAAAATATGGAGGTCTCTAGCTCATGAAACTGGAGAAAGAAGGACAAATTAAGCACAAAGAAAGAGGAAGTAATGATATAGTAAGATAATAGAAATCAATGAAGTAGAATAGAAAATATACATGAGAAAATGAATTAAACTGAAAATTGGTTCTTTAAGCAATTAATACATTTGACTTACCCTTAGAAAATTCATCAAGAAAAAGGGAGAAAAGACATGTTATGAATATCATGAATAAAAAAATGACATTACAACAGATACTCAAGATATCAAAGTGATTAAAATTGACTGTTGTGACCAATTGAATGGTAGTAAATCTTCATCACTTTGAAGTAATAATGTATTTCTTTAAAAATACATGAAGATCATTATCTGCAAACTGAACTTCATTGAAATTAAAAACCTTTTCATCAAAAGGCAGCATTAAGGGAGTGAAGAATGAAGTCACAGATAGTAAGAAGACATAATGTACACTTAGGCAGGCCAAGGCAGTTCTAGGAAGGGGCAAAATATTTGACCATGTTTTCACAAGAGAGAATGGCCAATAAGCAAATGGAAAAAATTTGCAACATATGCAAGCAAATACCAATCACTTCCACTTCTGTAACCTTGCTTGCTCAGTTTCTTAGGGAGGAACACTGTCTGCTTGGGGATGGGGGAGGTCCGGGATGCTTACTTGGGAAAATCAAGACCTTGTAGTGTATAAAAGTTACTGAGAACAAAGACCTGGTGCTCAGACTCTGGAAGTGACTCCTCTGAGCCCGCACCGGTGCTGAATAAACTTTGCTTTTCCATATCTCCAAGTGCTGTTTGTCTCCTTCCGTTGCCACGGTTTTTGCGGTTTCTGCAACACTGCAAGACCAAAAGGAAAATGGAAGTGAATTGGAGAATCAAATAGAGGATGTTTTGATTTTGCCTTCATATTTGCTGCATATTTTTTCTTAGTTTTTTTAGGCTGCGATATGTATCTCTAACATCTTCTTATAATACCTTTGAAAAATAACAAATGAACAAAATAACTGAGTAATAATTATAAATAATTGTATAATACCTATGGATTTTTATTACCTAATAATACTTTTTACATAATAATGCTTATTATTTTTAAGAGCATAAGACTTTCAGAGATATAAATATATGAGTGATATTTCATGTGTTTATAAAGTTGGCCATTTCCTTTTGTTCCTTACGTGATGATAAAAATTTAACAGATGAATTCTTGAACTTCTTGATAATTTTGTCATGTTCTTTCTGGCTTGATAAACTACTAGGCTTCCCTACCTGTTTTGAAATTTAACCAATAGGGCACACTGCTTACAGGAATAATAGTAATTCAACACTGTTTTTTAAAAAGAAAGATCTATGTATATCCAGGTATTTAGCATAATGGTAAATGACATATGCATGTTGTTTTAAAATTACTTTTTAAACATTCAAACACTAATTAGAATTTAATATTGTCAAGTGTTACTAAAAGTAAAAATTTTCAGACCTTACAAATTTTTTACTAATTCTTTTCTCCAACACTTCTTATTTTTACCCCCTGGAGGAAACCTTCCTATGTCTTAAAAAAAAAAAAAAAAACAATGAAAAAAACCTTAGTTTTTGTCTAAAAAGTTTAGGGAAAGACGAAGGGAAAAGAATTCTTGTGAGAGTAATTTTTTTTTTCTTTTCAAGCATGAATATGCCATTTCTGTTCAGTTAAGAACATACCCTATGTGCCTTCATTTTTAACCTCATGACGTTTAATTTTATTTGATATTTTCACAAGTAGTTCTATTTGCTCTATGATAAAAAATTAATTGATAACTTAATAGTGAGTTAATTAGTTAACTAATTATTTCAGCAAGTAATTAACTATAATTTATTAGTTGATTTTATAAATAATAGCTAATGGAAAACCTTAGGTCTCTCTGGAATAAAATTAAATAATAATTATAGAATGGTTATAAGTTTATAGCTCATACTGTACTCAGATCTGGCTGCTCACAGCTTGAAAATCAATACCTGAGAGGGAGTTAATGGGGGGAAAGAAAGTTGGTTTTGATCAGAATACCTGCAATCTCAGGAGATGGTGGACTCAGTGTCCCCTCAAAGCCATCTCCAAAGATTCTGCTCAGCCATGACAGCTTTAAAGGGAAAAGGGGGACTAATCTCATTAATCGTTAAGATAAGGGGTCAGAGTCATCGCTGTGCTCCACTGTATGCAGGCTTGTTGACTTCTTGTGATCTTTCTTTAGAGCTATCTGTTCACATAGTTTGTTTGCAAGATTACTGAGGGGGAACTAGGAAAGAGATCTGGTCATCTGTTAATTACTTCTTTCTTTCTACTTTGATCTACAGAAAGAACCAACAAGTTAGGCAAGGTGTTAGGTGGTCAAAAAATATGAAAAATATTCTTGGGCCAGAGATGAACAGAGCATGGCAGGGGCGGGGGTGAGGAGGGGGCCGCCTGGTTTAAGTTTAGTTACAATATAACTTTGCTAAAGTAACAAGGCAAAGGGATTTTCTGCTGAGAGCAGTTTCCTGCAGAGAGCTAATTATAACACCCCCCTTCCCCATCAGATAACATCATTCCATTTCTGTGGGATTAGAGATGAAGGTCATTTTCTGTAAATGCCTCATGTTGAGAAAGGGCATTGAGGTCTTAGAGCAAAAGATATGGACATGGGTTTGAAGTATTTTTTTTTTTTTTTTGCTGACAGTTTTAGTTGCCCACTTACATAAATGGGTAGAGCAAGCTACAATTATTTTGATGCCCACAAAGATATAATTATGAGCATCAGTGTTAATCCCAGTCTCTTAAGACCAGTACTTGGAATTGTGCTGACCATAGATTCAGACCTGCTCAAATGGAGCGGTTTATGTCTGTAGCCTGCTCATCATGAAGTTAGCCTTTTCCCCTCTGGAGGTAGTTACTGTATCTGTAAAACAACTCAGGAATGTGCATCAGACACTGAGTCTGTGACTCTATTGTCCTAATCATTAACTGCCTGAGCCTGTTCTTTTGTGACTCAGGGAGGCCAGGGAGACTTCATCTTTTCTGTAAACAAAGGTAGGAGACAGCGAGGGGTCTTTGCACCTGAGGGGCTGGGGGAGGGGGCACTGATTCTGCTCGGTTCTATAGTATAATGTAATGTTCACATACACTTAAGAAAACGGTATAGTTAGAAACTTAATTACTATAGCTTATGGAGCTTTTCCGGTATTAAACTACATCCACTGATTTAGTACAGCTGAATAAACTGCAGTGCTAAGAGTGGAAACAATATTTGTGGCATTGTGTCCTTCTGTGCGGAGTGCCACAGTCACAGTCCCCGAGTGGTCTTCTGTCTTTAATAGAGGAGGCAATAAAAAAGAGTATTCTAGGAGATTTATTCTACCAGGGGTCAGGTTATTTGGAGAAAATTTGATCTCTGCCTATAGAATTGCACTAGTGGGTTTTTGTTTATTTTCAGTGTCCAAAACCAGTGAATAACATTCACGAAGCAGTCATTAAATTTGGTAGTGTCTTCAGTCTTTTCCTCTTTGTGATGTTGGTGCCTCAAGGCCTGGCAGTCCTGGTCACTCTCACTGCCTTTCAATACATTTCTTAAAATTCTTAATTCCTTTTCAGCTTTCTTAATGGTTCGTGATGGACTGGCTGGCCTGAAATAAGCTGCTCTGTCAGAATCCAAAGTAGAAGATTGTTTCTAACAGAAGCAGCCCTAACGAGCAATTCCATTGCCGCCTTCTAGCCTCCTTCCAAAAAGCCAAGGACAAGTTATCATAGAGAGAATAGCATAGAATAAATTTGATTGTTATTTTATATATATCTTTTTTTTTTTTTTTGCTTTTTAGAGCCACACCCACGGCATATGGAGGTTTCCAGGCTGGGCGTCAAATTGGAGCTGTAGCTGCTGGCCTATGCCACAGCCACAGCAATGCAGGATCTGAGCCACCTCTGTGCCCTACACCACAGCTCATGACAACTCCAGATCCTTAGGGCAGGGATCGAACCTGCATCCTTATGGATACTAGTCAGATTCGTTGACTGCTAAGCCATGATGGGAACTCCAAATTTGATTGTTATAATCTCTTTAAAATTTTTCATGTTGATTTTTTTTCTTTTTAAGAAATCAATGAGGAGCTTCTGTTGTGGCTCAGGGAGTTAAGAAGCTGCCATAGTGTCCATGAAGATACAGGTTCAATCCCTGGTCTCACTGGGTGGATTAAGTATTTGACATTGCCACAACTTGATGCCTAGGCCACAGATGTGGTTTGAATCCAGTTGCCAAAGCCGTAGTGTAGGTCTGTAGCTGCTGCTCCAATTCCACCCTTAGCCTAGGAACTTCTGTATGCTGCAGGTGTGGCCATAAAAAGAAAAGGAAAGAAAATAAAGAAACAGAAAGAAAGGAGAGAAAAATTTTCCTCTATTCCAAATGTTCCAATTCTTATTTTTTTTTCATGTCTACGATTTGAGTTTTGAACCATTTCTGATTAAAATTCTTTTACTGCTCTTGGTTGACCTTAAAGCTTGATGGCTTGACTATTTGTTCATAAACTGGCAGCGTATCTCTAATGAGCTGTGAATCTTGGGACAATAATATATTTACTGGGACCAGTAGTCACATAATCACCTTGCAAAGTATTTATTACATGCTGTTTATGGTGGCATAAATCTTTTTTTTTCTTTTGCTTTTAAAGTAGGATATAAAAACCTGTAGCAGGATTGTGAAGTAATACTGCTTTTATACAGAACAGACTGGCTGTATGTATTAATGTACGTTAGTTATTTCATCTACGTACAAAAATACTCAACACTTTTAATCTGTCTGAGATCACAAGCAATAGGATTCATGACATTCAAGGGAGACCTTAAAATAAGTTATATTGCAACATAGTCATAATACTTGACTCATTAAAACAGTTGGAAGTAACACAGTCTGATTCATTAGTCTAAATAAAAATTGTTGAAAACATTTCACACACAAAAAATCTAAACATTAATTAAATTAAATAGCATGAAGGTTTTTTGTGTGTTTTTAAACAATTTCATATGTATGTATGTGTGTATAATATACATATATATGATATTTAGCATAACATCAAATTAACAGTTGCTTAAACCGTATTGTCTTAAAATGGATCTTAAACCTAGAGTCTCTCATCTCCAGTGTGACCAAGCGTGGTTTTGCCTACTGTACATCACACAAAGCACTCAGCATAGGGGAAGTGGGAGGCTGTGGTGATGGGGGGTGGGATGAAGCCAAAATCCCCTTCGATAAAAAGGAGTGATTTCGTTTAAATTTGCAAAAGCAACAAAAAGAACTACCTACAGGCTAAGAGAACCTTTGTACAACTTCTTTTGACTAGTTCATATGCTCTTCTGCCCTTGATCTTGTGCAGCCTACTTCCAGAAACAATAGGATTGAGTGGAAAGACATTACTCTTTGCATGACCAGTTTTGCAGAAAAGGTCTTAGGATAGATTAAAAAATTCAAAAAAGGCTTGTAGTTTTTAATGAGTATTTATATTATCAGTAGTATAAACTATTTTAAAATTTTTCTTTAGGGTATATAGATATATTTTTAAGGAAAAAAAATCTTAATTGAAAAAGTGTTTTTTGGAGTTCCCACTGTGGCTCAGTGGGTTAAAAACCGGATTAGTATCCATGAGGATGTGGGTTCAATCCCTGGCCTTGGTCAGTGGGTTAAGTATCCTGTGTTGCTGTGAGCCATAGTGTAGGTCTCAGACACAGCTCAGATCTGGCGTTGCTGTGGCTGTGGTATAGGCCAGGAGTTTCCCTATGCTGCAGGTGCGGCCCTAAAAAGAAAAAAAAAAATTTTTTTAAGTACAAGTGTTTTTGGTGTGTCCCAGAGTACAGTAAAACCAATTTTCCATTCCAGAAATTGTTTAAAAAATATATCAATTTGTACTCATTTTAGTACTTCTTAGTCAAAATTGTATGATCAATAGAAACTCTAGATAATCACAAATGATTATGATTGTTTTGTTGGATTATGAATACTTATAAAACTTATATCACATTCACTCTCAAAACTTCCCTAAAAGTAGCTTAACAAGCAAATTTGAAATGAAATTAGATTTTTCTTCGAACTTTTCTGTATTGATGGAACAACCTGATCTCACTATGTAATTTATTTCCACAACCATCTTCCCAAATCCAGTACACTTTTACCAATTAGACCTGCCACTCATCCCTTTTCTATTATGCATTCCAATCTAGATAGTCATTTGAGCCATTGATCCACAGCAAATCCCCTTGCTTTTGTCTCATGTGACTCTACAACCTACAAACCTGTAAAAACAAGCTGTAAAAACATTCTTATACTATGCAGTAGGGACAACTAGAGAAGAGGAGAGTAAGGTGCACTGTTGGTATACCTGGCCTGTTTTGCTTATTGCTGATGCTTCTCAGAGAGAAACAGCAGGAATGTAGAAAATACAGCTAATGCTCATCTTTTTCCATCCAAAATTGTAAATGCTATTTTTGCTGTTTTAACTTTTAGCTTAATTCTTTTTTTCATTTTTAAAGTTTTATTAAGTATAGTTGATTTACAATGTTGTAATAATTTCTGCTATACAAAAAGTGATCAGTTATACATGTTCATGAATATACAATTTATACACATTCATTCTTTATCAGAATAGTTTGCCATTTAGACTATCACAGAATACCAGTTAGAGTTCCCTGTGCTATACAGCAGGTCCCTGTTGGCCATCATTCCGTATACCTCACTGTGCATATGCCAATCCCAAAACCCCAGTCCCTCCCTCTGGCCCCCCCACCTGTCCCTTTGGTAGCCGTCAATTTATTTTCAAAGTCCGTGAGCCTGTTTCTGTTGTGCACCTAAGTTTATTTGTATTCCTTTTTCAGATCTGACATATAAGTGATATCATAAGATGTTTGTCTTTCACCGTCTAATGTCATTTAGTATGATAATCTCTAGGTTCATCTATGTTGCTGCAAATGGAATTATTTTATTCTTTTTTTAGCTTCTTTCCAGGAGAGAGATTAATTCTTAAAAAAAAAAAACACACAGATATACTGAATTCCATTTTTAATTAGCTCTCAAAGGCAGTTATCATTTTCATTTGAATTTCCTAGTTTTTTAATCATTTATTTCTTAAGTTGGGATACATACTGCATACAGAGAAAAGGGTATAAAACAAAGCATTCAATTGAGTTAATACAAAGTGAACACTGTATAACTATCTGCCAGATCAAAATATTCACCATTGTTAGAATCTCAGAAATTGTTCCTAATTTTCTTTTCCTCACAACATCTTACTCCCTTATAAAATACTGTGGCTCTGGATCAATACCTTATTTTCCTGAATTTAGCCTCCATCCATGCATTATAAATAGTATAGTTTAGTTTTGTCCAATTTTGAAATTCATCAATGGCATCACACATTGTATGTTTTATATGCCTGGCTTTCACTTGACATTATATTTCTTAGACTTAAAAAAAATAGTTTGTCCATTTCCTTTCTGGGTCATGTGTCATTTCATGAATATACAATTTAATTATTTATTTTATTATTGACAGATTTTGGTTGTATCCGGTTTTTCTCAATATGATCAACATCTGTATCCTAGGGTAACTGGGCATGCAGTTGTCTAGAGTGTATACGTAAGTGTGGGATCACATTTGAAAGGACCAAACTTGTTTCCAAAGTCAGTGTACCAGCTTACACTCCTACCAGCAATATATAAAAATTCCAGTGTTCTATACTTTTGAAAAAAGAGAAATTGTTGATGATTTTTATGTTTGCCAAATTATTACAGTGAGTATGTGATGGTATCTATTCTAGTTTTATTTGGAATTTATCCAATTGCTATTGAGATCAATTGCATTTTCGTATATTTTCCCTATAAAATCCTTTGGGAAAGAGTTCCCACTGTAGCACAACAGCATCAGTGGTATTTCTGGATCACTGGGACACAGGTTTGATTCCTGGCCTTATACAGTGGGTTAAGGATCCAGTGTTGCTGTGGCCTAGGTTGTAAATGTGGCTCGAATCTGATCCCTGGCCTGGAACTCCATATGCCATGGGGCAGCCAAAAAAGAAAAAAAAAAAAATCCTCTGGGAATTTTTCTTTTGCAAAGTATTTAAGATTTTTATTAATCTTTTCTATTGGATTATTTCTCTTTTATCATTGCTTTGTAGAATTTATATATTCTAGATATTAATCTTGTATTTGTGTTTTGGACCACAAATATCTTCTGTTGCTTAGCACCTTTGCTTTTAATGATGTCCATAGATTTAGTTTTCATACATTTGCATTCCTTGCTTTTTGTATCAATGGCAGACACCCCTAATTCCCAAACTGTCCTGAGGCACTTTGGGATACCACACTGGACTCACAAGGATCCTGTAAGAAAAAAAGTTAAAATATTCAAAGGAAATTCAGCAATGCTGAACATCTGTTGAACAATGTGTAAAATACTAGCTTGAAGAAGTTAATAGTTTCAACATTATATTGTGCTACATCATTTTGAAAGATGATGTATTTTTGCAAAGCTATGTTTCTAGTGGTTTTGTGTGTGTATGTGATTAAAAGCAATTACCAACCTAGACACAGACCTTATACCCTTCGCAAAAATTAACTCAAAATTGATCACTAGTATAAATGAAAACTCAAAACTCTAAAACTCCTAGAAGATAAATAGAAAAAACCTAGATGGCCTTATAAATGGAGATAACTTTTTCCATATAATACCAAAGGCAGATCTCTGAGAGAAAGAATTGATAAGTTGGACTTCAATAAAATTAAAACTTTAGCTCTGTGAAAGATAATATCAAGAGAATTAGAAGCTAAGGCACACTTTGGGAGAAAATATTTGCAAAAGAAATTTGATAAAGAATTACTATCCAAAATACATGAAAAATTCTTAAAGATCAGCAATAAGAAAATATACTGATTAAAAATAGCCCAAATATCTTAGCAGACTCCTCACAAAAGAAGATTTGCAGGTGGCGAATAAGTGCACAAAAAAATGTTACATGTCGGAGTTCCCGTCGTGGTGCAGTGGTTAACGAATCCGACTAGGAACCATGAGGTGGCGGGTTCGGTCCCTGCCCTTGCTCAGTGGGTTAACGATCCGGCGTTGCCGTGAGCTGTGGTGTAGGTTGCAGATGCGGCTCGGATTCCGTGTTGCTGTGGCTCTGGCGTAGGCCGGCGGCTACAGCTCCAATTGGACCCCTAGCCTGGGAACCCCCATATGCCTCGGGAGCAGCCCAAGAAATAGCAAAAAGACAAAAAAAAAAGTTACATGTCGTAAATCATCAGGTAAATGCAAATTAAAACAACAACGGAATACCACCACAAACTAATTAGAATACCCAGAGTCTTGGCACTGACAATCCCAAATGCTGGCCAAAATGTGGAGTAACAGAAACTCTTATTTATTGCTAATAGGAATGCAAGATTTTACTGCTTCAATTTGGCAGTTTCTTATAAAATTAAACTTACTCTTACCACATGTCATGGCAATGATGCTCCTTGGTATTTCCCCAAGAATTAAGAACTTATCTCAACACAAAAACCTGCAAATGGATGTATACAGGAGTTTTATTCATAATTTCTAAAACTTGGAAACATCCAAGATATCCTTGGTTGATACATAAAGGCAATGGAATATTATTAAGCCCTAAAAAGGAATAAACTATCAAATCATGAAAAGACATGGAAGAAACATATGTACATATTACTAAGTGAAAGAAGTTAATTTTCAAAGTTTATATATTGTATAATTTTTAACTGTATGAAATTCTGGATTAGGCAAATTATAGAGACAGTAAGAATTTAGTGGTTGCCAAGGGTTGGGAGAGGGGAGGGGGATGAATAGGTAGCCCATACAGTATTGTTAGAGCAGTGAAAATTCTCTGTATGATAACATAATGATGGACATATGTCATTAAACATTTGTCCAAACCCATAGACATACGATAGCAAGAGAAAACCTTAATGTAAATACAGACTTTGGGTGATTATGGTGTGTCAACACAGGTTCACGATTTAAGACAAATGTTGCCCTGGGGAATGTTGACAGTAAGAATGCTATATACACACGTGGGGTCAGGAAACATATGGGAAATCTCTGATTCTTTCCCCTCAAATTTTCTGTGAATATAAAACTGCTCTAAAAATAAGTCAATGATATTAAGATTTTTTTGTTGTTGTTGTTGTTGCTATTTCTTGGGCCGCTCCCGCGGCATATGGAGGTTCCCAGGCTAGGGGTCCAATTGGAGCTGTAGCCGCCGGCCTACGCCAGAGCCACAGCAACGCGGGATCCGAGCCGCATCTGCAACCTACACCACGGCTCACGGCAACGCCGGATCGTTAACCCACTGAGCAAGGGCAGGGACCGAACCCGCCACCTCATGGTTCCTAGTCGGATTCGTTAACCACTGCGCCATGACGGGAACTCCTGATATTAAGATTTTTAAAAAAGTAAATGCCACTAAAATCAATTTAGGAAAGGAAAGGAGGGTGGCAACATCCATTTGAATTCAAAGGTTGCAAAGTAGTGTAGGACCGAGTAGGCAAACACATCCCATAATAAGTTGGTGATTATTTTAGGAATAAAATTACAAGTTTTCAATTTATGCACATGTATTTTTCAAATAGCTACTATGTTTTTAGGATATAAGCACTTTTAAGGTTTTTTCTTTAACCTAACTATTAAATACGCATAATGATTATTTCTTTTGATCAACATTTGTCATGAAAAAAATTGAAACCACAAGGGCATTACAGACAGAGAAAGTTTAAGAACTTCTGGAATTATAGTTTCAGTAAAGAGGGGTTGTAAATGGTTGGGTTGGGAAAATGTATGAATTCTATAATTAAACATGTAAATAATAAGCCTAGGAGCATGAATATCTCCTTTTCATATTGTGTTTGGATAAGCCTTGGTTTCATTAACTGAACAGCAATTTCAACATGGCTATTTCCCTCCTCAAATTGACTCAAATTTGTGATCATGAAGTTTCATTCCTCTTAATTGAATAACCTTTAATAGATCATCTGAAGTGTATCTTTAAATAAAACAGCTATAAGCCCAGTACATCTCACTGTTTTCTCTCAATTTCCTATTTTAATTATTGTAATTAGTAGTTCTTCCTACTTTTTCATGTTACACAGCTCTAACAAGTAACCTTTAACCATTTTGATTATCTCTATAAAATTTAATGATTGAAATTTATTTTAATAGCTTGTTATCAAATTTCTGTTTGATTTTTATAGGATAATAATTACAGTAGTTTTAAAAAAAACTATATGAAGTCACAGATAGTGAAATCAGAAATGAAGAAAAACAAGAAAAAAATTGTTATATTACTGCACTGCTTTTCTCTATTTCTTTTTTAATTAGGGGAGGAATAAGCAAAGGTTATATGTGGGACAAAAAATTACCAGTGGTTTCATTAGGTTAAGCTATTTTTTTCATGCATTTTTGCACAAGTGCAGAAATATTTTCAGGTCCAATTAATCTTTTTAAACTTTATATATTATACCTTTATATCAATTACTTTTTTTTTCACAAGCTGCCTATTAATTTTCAGTTGACATTATTGTTTCCAGAATAATCAAACTAAATATACTAAAAATGTCTTTGGAACAATTTTTTTTGTTTTTTTGGGTTTTTTTTTTGGTATTTTTAGGGCCACACCTGCAGCCTATGAAGATTCCCAGGCCAGGAGTCGAATCAGAGCTGTAGCCAGTGGCCTAACCACAGCCACAGCAACACGAGATCCAAGGTGCATCTGCAACCTACACCACAGCTCACAGCAATGCCAGATCCTTAACCCACAGAGAGAGGCCAGGAATCGAACCTGTTTCCTCATGGATGCTAGTCAGATTTGTTTCCTTTGAGCCACAATGGGAACTCCTGGAACTATTTTATTAATGTAATTTCTTTCACACATAAAGTTATACTATACAGAAGACTTGCACTGTCTCATTTGAGACACAACTACTCAGTATTTAGCAGGACAGAAGGGAAAAAAACTCAAAGAGATAAGGTAAATTTCCAACATTCTCTTTGATATTAGTGGATAGAAATCATATTTTAAAACTAGATAGTATAACTCAGTATCAAATGTCCATTCCAATATACTATTTCACATTACTTTTTTATAGAAATTAAAAAGAGAAAATAAAAAAATTGCTGATGGGTTCTATTGTGCTTTGTTGTTTTCCTCAGGGAAAAAAAAAAAAAAAGAGAAAATCCTAAAGAAAGAAAATCCTAAATGCCCTGAATAATACTATTTTCTTCTCCTTTCTACTGTGTTTTTTCCCCCACCTTGTCCTTTAATCTATTGTATTGAATATCTTTTTCAATACAAATGTGAAGTTATTCCACAGCAGCGGGATCTTCCTATGGTCTATGGGCCTCATTTGGCTTATAAACTGTTTTTGCAGCCAAAGTTTTATTTAAACACAGTTATATTTGTTCATTTACATATTACTAATATAGGAGCAGAATCGAGTGATGTAACAAACACTGTATGCCCTGCAATGAAGAAAACCTTCACTATGTGGCCCTTTAAAAAAAGTTTATCATGAGTTCCCCTTGTGGCTCAGCAGGTTGAGGACCCGGCATAGTCTCCATGGGGGATGCAGGTTTGATGCGTGGCCTCATTCTGTGGGTTAAAGATTGCCATTCCCTCAAGCTGTGGTGTAGGTTGAAGATGAGGCTGGGATCTGCTGTTGCTGTGGCTATGGCATAGGCCAGCAGCTGCAGCTCCAATTCAACCTCTAGCCTAGGAACTTTCATATGCCAGAGGCACTGCCCTAAAAAGGAAAAAGAAAGAAAAAAATTTGTCAACTTTTGTTCTGTAGTAGTAGCTAATATGATCAAGTAAACTCTACTACACTTCTAATTATTAAACCCAGGCTGAATAAACAAACTAGATGAAAACATTTAAAATGAAGCTCTGGTTCGCAAGAGCCATAAAATATTTTGTATGTTAAGAAGAGTGAATATTGACTCATAGGTCCAACATTACACTCTAACGTTTTAATTTATTTCATTTTCTGTTAGTTTTCTCATAAATTTTATGTCTTTTAATAGATAAAAGACAGGTCTTTAAGGGTTAATTGGTCCAAAATCAAGGGAGAAAGAGAAAAGCATTCTGGGCTGAGGAACAGTCTATAAAACACATGCAGTAATAAGGGAATATGCAGTTGATATTGCTGAAACAAAGGATTTGTCAGGGGACACATATGTATATATATATATATATATAGTTATTGTATATAGATTACTGTGTAACCTTCCTCTATGTTGTGGACTAAAGATGACAAGTTTTGGACAGTTCTTCCACTGAGAGGTGAGAGCTGTATCTTTCCCTTTATAATATAGGTAGGTTGTTGACTGCTTTGAATACAAGAGAAATAAAGCTGTTTACATTTCTAGACTTATCTTTAAGAGAGTATCAGTTTCCACTTCCGGCCTTGTGGAATCCTCACTCACAGTATGAGCTGCCATGCTCTGAGTAACCCAAGCCACATGGGAAGACACATGGGATGGTTCTAGTCGACAGCCTCAGCTGAACTCCTGGCCAAGAGCCTCAGTGTCAACTTCCATGCTTCTTTGGAGTCACCTAAGACATGCAGCTCTGTAGAATCTAGTCTTTAAGTGACTTCTACCTAGGCTGCTACTTGACTGCAGTCACGTGCAAGACGTTGAGAAAGAACTATTCCACTGAGCCAGAACTATAATCAACAATAATAGATTATTTTACTAAAAATTTTGATATGGCTTCTTGTGCACCAGTAAGTAATTGGATCGAGTGTCAAAATATTCATAAGCAGCCTGTCTGTGGGTCTAAATAGTTTGGGTTTTGAAGAGGTAACCAAAAGAGATATCAATAAATTTGACATAATGAATATAACTTAAGCCATGGTAACTCCCAAGCTCCAAAAGTTTGTAATAAGGAAAAGAGATAAAATTTACTTGATTTTGTCTTTCATTTTGTGATAAGTACTCACTTTTACATGATTTTTCAAAAGACCCAAATGATAAATTATGCTTTTCTTTCCTACAGTGCAATTCAGTTTAGCAAATGTAAAGAAAAAAACCTGAAAAATGCATGAATCCTGGGTTGGGAATTCTGATGTATATTTTCCTCGTGACTTTTTTTTTCTTTTTTTTGTCTTTTTAGGGCTGCACTCATGACATATGGAGTTTCCAAGGCTAGGGGTCGAATCAGAACTGCAGTTGCTGGCCTACACCACAGCCACAGCAACACCAGATCATTAACCCACTGAGCGAGGCCAGGGATGGAACCTTCATCCTCATGGATACAGGTTGGTTAACCACTGAGCCATGACGGGAACTCCTTACTCATCATCTTGAATGCTTGAAACAAATATGCTCAAGTTAACCAGTCTTTAAAATTAACCAAACTTTAGTAAATCTTGATATCAAGACAATCATGTCTGGAAGAGTGCTTATACCCTAAACTGAAATCTAAAATCAATGTATTGAAATATAGAAACCATTAACATATTTAAGTGCTTATTAACAGTTTTTCTCAGGAAAAATAGTAGACTGATTCTATGCCAAAATATCTTAATATATTTATCTATAAAAGCTCATTTTCCTACAAACAACTTTGCAGAATTTACAAAAATATTTGACTATGGAGTTCCCATCTTGGCGCAGCAGAAACTAATCCAACTAGGAACCATGAACTTGCGGGTTTGATCCCTGGCCTCGCTCAGTGGGTTAAGGATCTGGTGTTGCCATGAGCTGTGCTGTAGGTTGCAGACGAGGCTCGGATCTGGCATTGCTGTGGCTCAGGTGTAGGCTGGCAGCTGTGGCTCTGATTAGACCCCTAGCCTGGGAACCTCCATATAACATGGGTGTGGCCCTAAAAAGACCAAAAAAAAAAAAATTGGCTATGGATTTTTGGGTACTTTATTGATAATTTTATTTAGTTTAAGATTATATGAATCAAGTACTTTTGTTTTCCTCAGCATTTTGATTCGAATTATAGCTAGCATCCTATGACATTTTTCATTTCCTATGTATGTATTCACTGAATAAATTTGAAAGGCATTGTGATAGAATACACATGCTCAGCTGTGCTGTCTTTGGAGATAAAATAAGTGATGCAATAGGACAAATACCATCGGCTACAAGATTGTTTCATTGCCGAGTGGTCTAATTGCTACTCATTATAAAACTTAGTGGTTTTTAAATATATGTTTAGTAAAATTTATGGGATTTATGTGACATTTGAACTGCATATTTTACTATAATTGAATCTAAATTAAAAATTCTTTCCTGACTTAAAATTTTGAACAGTTTTGAACTCTTTGAACAACCCAAAATGTAAAGAAACCAGTGAAATTTGCTGGTGTCCCTCTTCCTTGTTGTAAATACTGCTTGTTTCTGCAATATGACCTCATAAAGACACGAAAGATAAAGCTATGAACTTGTGATGTTTTCTGTACATCAAATGAGATTATCAGTGTAAACAACCTCTACTTGTCAAATAGTCTAAACCCTTTATACTTTAAAGAGAACTTTTGGGGGGAAATTTATGCCAGAAATGATGAAACTTTCTGGTGTATATTTAGAATTTATAGAATGTATAGACTGTATCTGTCAGGAAGCTAGAGCCACAAATAGGACCTTTTCAGGATCTCAGGGTAGGGGGAGCAGATGGTACTGTCTTCTGGGTCCCTGGGCCAGCAAGACTGTTTACGGACCATGTCTGCAACAGGAGCCCAGTTGCAGGGGCCCTTTCAGAATTTACAGTCTGACTGAGTTTGGCAAGCTTACTTCCAGGGACTCCCAGATGTTGGCCAAGAGGGGCTGGAGCCAGTTCAAGAGCCGTTTCAGGGTCCACAGCCAGGCCTGAGTTCTGCATGCCTATCACCTGGTGCACAGCGAGTATGACTTCCCGGGTCCCTTGGCATACCCAGGTGCTGGTGACCAGATCAAGCCAAACAGGGTTGTAACAGAGTCCTCGGGGTGGGGGGTGGGGGAGATGGAGCAGTGTCCTTGTCTGTAGCCTGGAAGACGGTCAGCGAGTCAGCTGCCTGGGTGGGAGCCTGCGTTCTCAAAATGGCCATCCTTGGTTTTGAACTGCACCAGGGTTTCAGTCTCCTCCATGGATCTCCGAGCTCCCATAAAGGTTCTTTTGTCCTTGGATGGATACCAAATTGTTGTTGTCAAAGAGAGAATGCAAGCAAGGTTGTCTTAGCCATGTCCCTGACATCAGTCCTCCAGCAGGGCTTTCGTTATCCCGTCCAGTTGGGTATATATCCTGCTGACTCTAAACAGAAAACCCTCTTATCCCAATTATCTTGTCTACCATTCCTTCCCTGTCGGATTTATGTGGCCAATTTTTTGAAAGTAAATCACTTGCTAACATCTCTAGTGAGTGACATATACATGTTCAATAAAGGGCTGCAGGGTAGATTATTTAAGCCCATTAATATCCTGGTCCTGAAAAAATGAGGAATGCCATTGCATTGGCACTTAAATTATTTGAAGGATCTTAAAGATTAATTAACATTTTTCTAGCTAAGAAAAAAACCCATATTTTAAGACACCGAATTAAAGAATTTCAGTTAAATATGTGTATGGGACTGTGAGAAAAATCAGATCTGTTTAACTGAATGTGCAGGAAGGTGTTTTCATTGGCCATTGTTTTTAAGTAAGAGTATTCCTATGTGAATCTGTGTCATGCACATGTTTTTGTTGCAATATAACCTCTATGCTGCTGATAGGCTGAGGTTTTTTAATGAAAAATACAACTGAACAAATAATACTATTCTCATACTTAGAAAATGTATGTATATAAAATAGCGTTTTCCCACCATATTTTCTAGATTGTATCAAACATTTAAACACTCTTGATCAAGGACAACTCATCTCTCTTAATCTGGAAGATAAAACACATCAAACCCTGGCCAACCCAAAACGCAGACCGTCAGCATTTCAAATGTTTTTGAGATATCTCAACCATTAATTTAATAAACCTCAAGTTTGCCAAATGCTTATTTGGGTTAATTTGATACTTGAGAGATCATGCTAGACATATGTCTTTGTCTTTTGGGGCTGCTATAACAAAATACCACAGACTGAGTAACTGATAAACAACGGATATATTTCTCACAGTTCTGGAGTCTGGAAAATCCGAGGTCAGGGCACTGGTATGGCCACATTCTGGTGAGTGCCCGCTGCCTGGTTCACAACCAGTGCCTTCTCACCATGTCCTCCATAATAGAAGGGTTCTCTGTGGGTTCTTTTATAGGAGCACAGACGTCATTCACGAGGGCTCCACCCTCCTGACCTCGGCACCTCCCAAAGGCCCTCACCTTCTAATACTATCACCTTGGGCATTAGGAGACACCAATATTCAGACCATTGCAACCTATTAACTAATTATTACTCTAGATTATCCAACATCTCTTTATTAGGTTAAAAAAAAGTACTTAAATTATAGTGCACAGACTTTTCATCAGAAACATTTTATTTAAATTAAAATGAACATTGTCTTCAACTTTTCCAGTATCAATAAAAGAAATGTCACTTGAAGAATGTCACAATGTGACAATGTTGAAATTTAACCAAAGCCCCCTGATCCTAGAAGACAACAAAGTTTAAGACACCCCCCTAGTCTCTGTGTCCTGGGAAGCAGTTTACTGCCAAGACCTCTCCTACTCCATATGCCCTTTTTGTTTACTTGTGGCAAACCGAAGAGCCTCCAAATTCTCAGTCTTTGCCACGTAAATGATTAGTTGAGTTGATTGTCTCCACTGTCAATGGAAACAAAATGCTTGTGTGTTCAGTTTTGTTTATACTTCTCTTCTTCCCGTAAATTCCTAAATTTAAGCTAGCATCCAGCCGCTCCTGAAAATAGGCTGGCCTTTGGGTAAAGTATATCTGATCTACTATCCAATCACTTCACTTTTTCATCCTTCCTCCCTACACATTTTTCTTTCTAACTTTTTTTAGTCCTCTCTGTGAAGGAAAAACATCCTTTATTTCTAGCTCTGGAGAGACTTGCAGCTCTTGTGGTTCTTAGTGTGTGTCCCCCCCCCCATTGCAATAGGTTTCTTTTTCCCTTGCAAGTACACTTTTGAGCAAAGTCTCTCTGTACTAAGTCTGGCTTTTTATTATTATTATTATTTGACAATTCTTTCTGGATAAACGTAACTTATGAAACCCCTTGGTCACCATAATTTCATTATTAAAATACTTAAGGCTAACTTCTTAAACTTAATACCATCAAAAATATCTATACTTACTTTACTTAGTATGAGAGTCCCTAGTTCCATCCACGTTGCTGCAAATGGCATTATTTTGTTCTTCTTTATGGCTGAGTAGTATTCCATTGTGTATATATACCACTTCTTAATCCATTCATCTGTTGATGGACATTTAGGTTGTTTCCATGTCTTGGCTATTGTGAATAGTGATGCAGTGAACATGTGGGTGAATGTGTCTTTTTCAAGGAAAGTTTTGTCTGGTTATATGCCCAAGAGTGGGATTGCTGGGTCATGTGGTAGTTCTATATTTAGTTTTCTAAGGTACCTCCATACTCTTCTCCATAGTGGCTGTACCAGCTTACATTCCCACCAACAGTGCAGGAGGGTTCCCTTTTTTCCACCACCCCCTCAGGATTTGTTATTTGTGGACTTATTAATGATGGCCATTCTGACAGGTGTGTGGTGGTACCTCATAATGGTTGTGATTTGCATTTCTCTAATAATCAGTGATGTTGAGCATTTTATACTTATCAAGCATACACTGCAAACTAGTTAAACTTATGTTTTCATTGTCTATCAGGAAATCTGTAATTTAGGCCACAGTTAATGTCTTTCAAGCACATGTAGTTCTGCTTCTTTCCATTGAGTCTACAATTTATTTGTCATTTTGTGTTTTCTTTTATAAGCAATAAAGCTTTTTTTTTTTTTTTTGGTAAAATTTTCACAGTGTGGAGACCTAAAAACTGCAAGAAGAAAAAGAACTGTTAATATTAAGAATTTTATAGTGAGATTTGAGTGATTCGTATAAGCCTGTATGTACATGTTATAATATGTATAGTGCCGAAGTGTGAAGAGTAATTGTAGATCCACTTTATACCATGATATGACCCTTTATGAATGATTAGTAATTGATATAATCATTTTTTGGCAGCTTTGCATACTAGTAACTGTAAGAAGAGTGATTCCTCTGTTGAAATGACCAGAAGTACACTGATTGGGAAAGCACTTGACATTGTTGCTCCTTCTAACACCAGGCTCATTCTTTAAAAAATTTTGAAGAAAAATATGACTATTTGGAAACTAGCAGGAGTAGAAATTTTATTTCATTATGTTCTTAATTTTATTATTTTTTAAATTGTATTTTATTTTATTGCTCTTTAGGGCTGCACCCCCGGCATATAGAGGTTCCCAGGCTAGGGGTCAAATCAGATCTAGAGCTGCAAGGCCTACACCACAGCCACAGCAACGCAGGATCTGAGCCATATCTGTGGCCTACACCACAACCACAGCAACATGGGATCTGAGCTGCATCTGTGGCCTACACCACAGCTCATGGAAATGCCAGATCCTTGACCCACTGAGCGGGGCCAGGGACCAAACCCATATCCTCATGGATACTAGTCAGGTTCTTAATCTGCTGAGCCACAACTGGAATTCTGCATGCTTTTAATGTGCAGTTTCAACACATTTATGTGAAATTACATCTTTTTGGGAAATCGCTTTACATGTGGCTGATAAAATACAATTTTCCTTCTTTCACAAATAATTATTTAATGCAGTCCAGCATGAGTCACACAGCTCACATTTCTTTCAAGTTTGCTGAGCTGAAGGAGAAAATTAGTCATTGTCCTGCAAAAAATGTGGGAAGTGGCCTCAAACTCTTGAAACTTGATGATGATTCCTGACCAGTCCATTCCTTCTTTGGGCCATTTTGCTGTTACTTTTGATGATGTAAATAGGCCCAATTATGAGAAACTCACTCTCTACCATGGAGCCTACAATAATCACTAGGGATTATATTCATAAGGACCAAAATAGGTGGAAAAATGTAAGGAAATTGTATTAATAGATCTAAAAGCCAATTTCTACCAATGTCAGTAGAATTCCTACAATAGCAACTTTGTTACTTTCCTATCTAACAAGAGCAGGAAAACTTTATTTAAAATGCTTTGTGTTTAATGCATAGTCCATTTTTAACTTACTTTTTGAATTTCATATAACATCTTAATTACCATTTTTGTTACATTTACAATTAAAACCTTTTCCTTGGAAAATGAGCCCTATCGTTTTCCTTTTTCAAGTTTTATCTTTTTTCCTAAAACGTCTCCTTTTCCTGGACAAAACAGTAAGCTCAATAAAGCAGAAGGATCGAGGTGTGAAATCGGAAGAAATAAGAAAAATACCATTTTAGGACAACATCTCTACAGCTTTTGGAATGTTGTACTTTTTGTTCTTTTACAGATCTTTTTGTTCTTAGGCTACTGGGAAATAAGCACTTATAGATGGACCAAGGTGAATTAGAAATTATTTTGGTAGTACTTTACTTTTCACCAGATTTCTGGATTGGATTAAAAACTATTTAGTGATAAAAACTAGTACATAGAAAAGAAGATCTTAAAAATATCAATTAGACTTAGTTTTTAATTACTAAATATCTCTGTGATCTTCAATGCACTACTTAGCCACAATCAAACTCAGTTTTTTTTAAAAAGTCCATAATCCAAGGATGGTGTCATGATTTTGTGAGCATCAAATAAAGTAATTAAAAAATTCCTTGAAAATTACTTGACACATATTCAGTATTGATTGCAACAAATGCTCCCTTCAGTCTGTGATTTTCAATCCGCCTATACCCATCTTCTTCAAGCATTTGGTCGGTCAGACCTCTCTTTCATTTTTAACAATTTGCCCTTACTAACATTGCTTTTAAATCAGTCTATAAATAAATCCATGACATTTCCATTTGAAAAATAATTATTACAACCCTGTATTCCCCTCCAGCTTCCCTTTTTCCTCTTCTCAGTTTACATTTAAGAAACAAAGTAGCCGGAGTTCCCGTCATGGATCAGTGGTTAACTAACCCTACCAGCATCCATGAGGACAAGGGTTCCATCCCTGGCCTCCCTCAGTGGGTTAAGGATCCAGCGTTGCTGTGAGCTGTGGTGTAGGTTGAAGATGCAGCTCGGATCCTGCATTGCTGTGGCTGTGGTGTAGGCCGGCAGCTACAGCTCCCATTCAACCCCTAGCCTGGGAACCTCCATATGCCATTGGTGTGCCCCTGAAAAAACAAAAGACAAAAAAGAAAGAAAGAAAAAATAAACAAAGTAGTGCTCATGCATATGCACCCTCAGAGAATAAATGTAAAAATAAGAAATATGTAGAATTTAAGATTGTTAAATATACATCATAACACATATATGTGTGTACACAAGCATCTCAAGTTCTTCATTCTCGTTATTTTAATATTTTCCATCTCAGTTTTTTTGGTTTCCAATCCACTCCCCAATCCAGCACTACCATCCAATTCAGTGTCCACTCCAACCCTTTTCCTAATACATTTCCAGCACAGGCCAAAACCAGCTCTTAACTGTCAAATCTAGTTTTTCATAGAGTGTCTCTCTGTTAGGATGCACCTTATCCTACATGTTCTCTCACTTCTCAGAAAGTTCTGTTTTAGTATCAGTAGTGATTTGTTTTTCTCCTCTGCTAATGATATAAAAATTAAGATATTGCATTATCCTGATTTATGTTCTGATTATTCTATCTACCTATCTGCATGTTAGGCAAAAGCAAGGTGGCTCCTAAATCATTTTCTTTAGCTGTGGCCCTCTGTTAATTTTTAGGCTCAGGTATCCAAATGTCTTCCAGAAAAACTGATTCTGTATATTCCAAAAAAGCCAAAGCAGAACTTGGATTGATAGAGTCATACCTTTCAAGTCCTTCATTCTTGGGAGTTCCCTTAGTGGCTCAGTGATTAACAAACCCAACTAGGATCCATGAGGATGCGGGTTTAATTCCTGGCCTTGCTCAGTGGGTTAAGGATCTGGTGTGGCCATGAGCTGTGGTGTAGGTCACAGATGCAGCTTGGATCCTGCACTGTGGCGTAGGCCAGCAGCTGTAGCTCCGATTTGACCCCTAGACTGGGAACTTCCATATGCCTCGGGTGCAGCCCTAAAAAGCAAAAAACAAACAGAAAAACCAAGAACATTCATTCTTCTATATTTTCTGTGTTAGTTAATCCAAAGCATCCACTCATCTGCTTACGTCAGACAACCGATACTGTCAAGACTGTTGTATGTCCTGATTCTTAATCAGTTCTAAGCTCATCTTTGCCTGCCTAGTCCAACCCTCTGTTATCTCTCACAGGAGTATTGTCTCCTCACTAATCTCACTGGGTTTCCACTTTTCAACTGCTGCCTGTTCTCCGCACAGCAGCCAGAAGTGTCCTTCAAAATGAGAACAAGCTGTGCCACTTCTCAGTTGAGAATCCTCTGAGTGTGTTGTCTCCTCACACTTGCCCTGCCATTGTTTTCCACCGGTTCTCTCTCTGACCTCATTTGCTATAGCTCTCTTTGTCTCTCACTCCTCTCCGCATGCAAGATATTCTCCAGGCTCAGAGCCTAAGTCTTTTGTTCAATATTGTGTTATCTTTCGCTGACTTGTAGACAGTTTTGTATGCTCTGGTGACAAGACCGCTGACATTTATGTATTTTAAAGATCCTTCTCAACTCCGTGTCTCACATTATTTCCCTCAGAGCAGTAGTTATGCGACAGCATTTTTGTGCAGGTAGAAATGCTCTCTGCACTCCCCTATACAATAGCTATTCTCTACATGTGGCTGTTGAACACTTGAAATGTGGTTCGTGCAACTGAGAAAATGAATTTGTAATTTTATTTAAGTTTAACTAACTTAAAATTTAATAACCATATGTGGCTTTGGGCTAGCATACAGCACAATAGGGCATATTTTGATTGCCAAAAGTTCTTAATTTTAGTATAGTTTATTTTATCAAGCTTTATCTTCATATTTGCTTTTTTTTTATGTCTTACTCTTTCTGTAGCTCAAGATGGTGGTGGTATTTTTCTGATATCATCTCCCAAAAGAGACATTGTTTTGCCTTTCACACTTAAGGATCCAATCAAACTGGAATTGATTTTGCGAATGTTGGGAGATTAGAGCCAGTCATTTTTTGTGCCCAAAAGGATATCAATGTAGCCAGCAGAGTTTATTGAAAATAATAATTATTATCTCACTACTTGGTGATACAAACTAAATTGACTATAAATCAAGAATCCATTTGCACATAAATCTATTTTTAAATCTTCGATTCTTTTTCGTTGCTTTGTTTTTTTATTCTTGTCTAAACTTAATTTATATTAATAACACATGACTTAATTAGCAGTTGTATAATTATTGAAATTCAGCAGAGAAATTGCTCCTACTTGTTCTACCCTTTCTTCAAGAGTGTCTTAGCTATTCTTGATCATTTACATTTTCTTGCAGACTTTGTTAAGAGCTTATCAAGTTCAGTAAAAATACCTATTGAGATTTTGGTAGGTAATATATTTATTTATTTATTTATTCATTCATTTTCCTTTTTGGGGGTTGCGTCTGTAGCATATGGAAGTTCCCAGACTAGGGGGTGAATTGGCAGCTGCCAGCCTATGCCCCAGCCACAGCAATGCCAAATCTGAGCCGTTTCGGTGAACTACACTACATCTCATGGAAATGCCAGATCCTTAACCCACTGAGCGAGGCCAGGGATGGAACCCACATCCTCATGGATACAAGTCAGATTTGTTACCACTGAGCCACAATAGGAACTCTCTTCTTGGTCATAAATTTAATATGGAGATGAATTTGAGGGGAATTGACATCTTTACAATAGTTAAGACTTTCCAATCCATTTTTCACTGTATATTTCTTTATTTATTTAATTTGTTACTTTAATCTTAAATTTAGCTTTATAGCTTTCTGAGGAGAGGTCTCGCTGGACGTTCAATCTTTAAATTAAGTTCCTAATTTTCAATTTCGGCTATTACTCTTTTTAGGTGTATTAATTTCCAGGGATGACAAACCAAATTACCACAAACCGGGTTGCTTAAAACAAGAGCAATTTATTCTCTCAGAATTCTGGAGATCAGAAGGACAAAATCAAAAGGTTGACAGGGTGAATGGGAGATTCAAGAAATAGTCCCTTCCTTGACTTTTCCAGTGTATGGTGGCTCTTGGTATTATTTGGCTTGCGGAAGCGTAACTTAAATTTCAGCTTCTGTCTTCAGTGGCCTTCTTCCCTGTGTCTCTCTGTGTCCTTCCCTCTTCTTAAAAGGGTGCCAGTTGTTGGATTTAGGGCTCACCACAAATCTAGTATAATGTCATATTAAGATGGTTAAATAATTACACCTGGCAAAGATCTTTCCAAATAAAGTGGCACTCTCAATTTCTAAGTGGACATGAATTTTAGAGGGACACTTTTTAGCCCACCACAGTGGGATACAGAAACATAAGTATATTTTTAGATTGACCTTTCACAGAAAGTGGAAGTGTTTTGTTGTTGATATGATTGCTGTTGTTGCATATTCTCTAGCAAATTCTGCCCGTCGGATCTAATTTACATCCCACATTCCCAGGTCTTTGCTTCTAGAGTCTGATGTTCATGAATTGCATCAACTCTTTTCTTAATTCCCTTACCTTTTGGGGGGCTCACCTATGGGAGGCGCTATCAAGAGAGAAGAGAGCAGGAGGAGACACAGGCATGGGAATTTAGCTTCCAGGCTGTCCCTCTGCCAGGCAATTGTTTAGCTGCAGCTGTGTTCCTTCACTTCAGGAAACAGGTCATGTGACAGTTCTCAGATACTGTAACATCTCCCATTCTTTGCCCTTTTCAGGTCAGGCTTCCTACTCTTGCCTCCTACTATAAGCTTCACCATATCTTATTGGTTTCTCTTAAAATTGCTTGCAGCTATTAAGATAGTCTCGTCATTAAACTTTTCAGTTATCTCTTTGGAGACTGCCAACTCTTTCCTTCCAGGATTATGACCAGTACTCTTGCTATATTTGCCTACTTCTCCTTTAATTTGTCTTTTGGATACTTTTGGATTTCCAACACATACAGTATTGTCAGCTGAAAATAATGGCAGTTTTATTTATTTTTGTTCAGTTCATATGATTTTATCCATTTATTGTACCCTACTGTGTTGGCCAAGGCTTCTATCTAAATATGGAAGAATTGGTGAAGTCTTGCTTGTCTCATTTTTAAATTTATTTTTTTAAATTTATTTTTGCCAAGCTTTAAAAATTTAGGGATAAAATATGTTGTTCAATTATGGGTTTATTTTTTATACATGCACTTTATAAAATTAAGAAATTTCTCTTTCCATAGACCTGTTAAAAGGTCTTATCAAGAAGACTTCTCAGCGTTCCCGTTGTGGCGCAGTGGTTAACGAATCCGACTAGGAACCGTGAGGTTGCGGGTTCGGTCCCTGCCCTTGCTCAGTGGGTTAACGATCCGGCGTTGACGTGAGCTGTGGTGTAGGTCACAGACGCGGCTCGGATCCCGCGTTGCTGTGGCTCTGGCGTAGGCCGGTGGCTACAGCTCCGATTCGACCCCTAGCCTGGGAACCTCCATATGCCATGGGAGCGGCCCAAAAAATGGCAAAAAGACAAAAAAAAAAAGAAAGAAAGATTTCTGCCTCTGAGATAATGGTATGATTTTCTTCCCCAATGTTGATAATATAGAAAAATATTTTGTATTTTCAGTGTTAACCTTGCATTTTCTATTACCCATAGGTTGACGTAGAATGACCTCAGAGTGGACAGTTGAGTCTGCCTCCATCTATTTTCTTCTCCTCCGTGAGGCTAGCACAGACTTTATATTTGGTGGTGGCAAAGTTCTCAAAGAAAGAGCATACACATACGTGGATTCCTAAGGTCTTGTCTGTTGGCAGGTCACTTCTGCCAGCACCAACCACAGATGAGAAAATATAAAAACAACAAGAAAAGAATGTCTTTAAGTCACAGTTCTTTATTAAGAGCTTAGAGTCAGAATGGACACTATTCTATTTATATTTTGCTGGCCAAAATCAATCTTATGGATCTCACACTTTCAAGGAGGGCAAATAAACTCTCGATGTGAGGAACTAAAGCCACAGTTCAACAGACATGGGTATAAATAGGTAAGGAAATTGGAGCCAGATTTCTACCCATTTCATCCCAAATCGTGTTGTCTTCAGGAAATTTAATGCTAGGCCTCTGGAAGGATAAGCCTAATACACATACTAAGTAAAAGAATGACTTCTGAAGTAGAGAAAGGTAGTGATCTCTGGTGTCAAACTGCCTTGATTCCAGTCCTGGTTCACCACTTACTAGCTGAGCATATTTGAAAGTGATTTATCCTCTTTTGCCTGGTTTGCTCCATCCTTTAAATGTAGCTAATTTTAGCATATATCACAGAATTCTTTTCTTAGTTCAAACACATAAAACTGTTAAAATGATGCTGGGCACATAAAAATCGCCTGGTATTTTTTGGTAATTATTGTGGGGTGAGAAACAGGATCGCCAATGTTAGATCACTGGCAATTTGATTAATTTCAGATACCACTTAGAATTCATAGTGCTTATACAGCTCTTAATGTACTATCTCAAATAATGTTATCTGGACCCACTTCCCCCTCTATGTGTATAGTGTCCTTTGAGAACCTCAGTCAGCCTCATGGATTTACACTTGCTTATGCCAGTGGCTACAGTCTTGTGAATCAGTCACCCCTGACAGCTGCACGGTTGTGTCTAACAATCATAATAAATCCCCATTGTGTATGAAAACATGTGCATCTCCCATCTGTGTGTCCCCCTCACCCCGTGTCTCCCTCCCCTTGAACGCTATGCTTCGCAGTGCCCTCCTCTATGAACCCCAGCTTTGCTGAGCTTCTTCTAATTGTTTGTGGACAGTTTCTGCTATTCTCCTCTTTGCTCAGTGTTGTCTCTTTAGAAGGACCTTTCTTGACTGCCCACCTAAGGTAACCTCACCTCATTCCATGCTGCTTTTTACCGTATCATCCTGTGGTTCTCTGTGGCTTTTATTCCATTTGAAGTTTACTTTATCTGTTTGCTTGCTTGTTATGTACCTACCCCCAATATTTTGAAGGCACTTTGTTTTCACAGCTGTACTCTCACAATGTTGATAGTGCTTAGAACAAAGGAGCCTTACAAATGATCCTTGAGCTGGGTCTATTAAAAAGCAGTATCAGATCATTTGAACCTTGACTTTAAAATGTCTCCAAAGTGTAGGATCTACCTATGGTTAAGGAAAATATCTATGATATGTATTTGGAAAATAAATATTCCAATGATTTGATCTGTGTACCAGTTTTTATTCAGCAGTTATTTAAACATGCCATCATAATTAGAACAATACCACGTCATGTTTGAAGTCTTATTGGCATAACACTACTGATATGAATATTGTTTTGCCACTGTGAAAGAAATAGAAAATCCCGTATATTTTTTTTGGCTGTGCCTGCAGAATATGGAAGTTCCCAGGCAAGGGATCAAACCCAAGCCACAGCAGCAGCCCCAGCCACTACAGTGCCAATGCCAGATCCTTAACCCACTATGGCACAGGGGAACTCCTAATATATTTATTTATGTGTTTGATATTCTATTTCTTTGAATATCAAGTCTTTAAAGGCCATAGGTAATTGATCAAAAAATATCCAAATAACTAGTTAATTTTAAGTGGTTTCAGTGGATGTACTTGTAGTTATGATGAAGCAACACAGAAGCATATTTAATTTCCCCAGTGTTCTGACAAATTAGTGGTAATCTGCATGAAAATAAATATATTTCTTTCAAAATCACCTAATAAATAGTTTCTTCAAGTGTTTTAACAGATTATAACAAAACTAATCTTTTCTAATTAATTAATATTGAGGGAAATACAACAGTATTGGGTAGTAGAAAACGAAAATTTGATCTTCCAAATTGAGTCCATTATTTCTTCATGATACATTTTTGCTGGTTTATTTTATTATTCATTTAGAAATAAGCTGTGTACTACATGATATTAGTTTCAAGTACACTACATAGTGATTTGACAATGGTATTATATTATGAAATGCTCACCACAAGAGGTCTAGTAACTGTCCCCATACAATGTTGTTACAGTATTATTGAAAATATCCCTTATACTGTACATTACATCTCCATGGCTAATTTATTTTTTAACTACAAATTTATATCTCTTAACCCTAGTCCCCTTCCCTATTTGGCTCTCCCACCCCTCTTCCTTTTGGCAAACACTTATTCGTTCTCTGCATCTAAATCTGTTTTCATTTGGGGTATTTTTGTTTGTTTTTGTAGTTCTTTTTTGTTGTTGTTGTTCCTTTCTTCTTTTCTCTCTTCCTTGTGCTTCAGTGACTACCTTTATGTAACATTTGGATTTCTTGCTCTTTTTTGTGTGTGTATCTATTACGGGTTTTTGATTTGTCATAAGGTTCATATTATAATAACCTCTATAGAGTATACATGTGATTATTTCAAGTTGATGATCTCTTAAATTCACACACATTTCAACAACTCTATATTTTTACTTCCCCTACCATATTTAATGTCTTTGACAAAATTTACATGTTTTTATTTGTGTATCTCTTAAGTACTTATTGTAGATATAGATACTTTCACTAGCTTTTTTTTTAAAACTTCCCTCTAGCTTTATAAGTAATTGGCCTGTACTGTATGTCTGACCCTACCAATGAGATTTTCCTTTCATGATTTTTATATTTCTGGTTGTGTCCTTTTCTTTCTGCTTAGAGAAGTGATTTTAATATTTCTTGTAAAGCCAGCTTGGTGGTGCTGAACTCTTAGCTTTTGTCTGTGAAACTCTTTTATCTCTTTTTCAAATCTGAGCTGTGTTTAAAGGATAGAACAAACTAGGCTAAGGAGGAGAAATAATGGCTGTCACCAGCTTCTCCATCCCTGGGCGGTGGCAGAGGGGGTCTCTTATTTCTGCTGCCTCTCAAGGAGGCTCTCCAAGACCCAAGTGAGTTTGACTCAGGCTCCTTTCAGACCACTGCCTCTATGCTGGTACTTGGATCCTGTGAGCTTTATCATGTGCCGTTTAAGAGTGGAGTCTGTTTCCTATAGCTCTCTGGTACTGTTTCCTATAGCTCTCTGGTACTCCTCAGTATAAGCCCCAATGATTTTCAAAGCCGGATGTTCTGGGGGCTTGTCTTCCCTGTTAAGGAATCCTGGGCTGGGCAGCTGATGATGTGAGGCTTAGACCCTGCACTCTTTGGGGAAAATCTGTGCATCTGAAACATGATTGTCTTTCCATTTGTGGGTTTCCTACCAATGGATATGGGTCCTGACTGTTTTGTTTCTCTGCCCTTCCTACCCATTTTGTGGTTGCTTTGTGTATTTAGTTGTAGAAAACCTTTCCTACTAGTCTTCGCGTCATTCTCATACATACTTTCTCTATGAGTAGTTGTAATTTTGGTGTGCTCATAGGAGGAGGTGAACTCAGGGTCTTCCTACTAGATCATCTTAGCCACTTCCCTGAACTTATGTTTTTAAAAGAATGCCTTACTAAAGCCTTCAAATTTTGATTGGTTTTAATTATATTTAAACTTAGTTACTAAGTATGAAATGCAAAAGGATATATTCAGATATTTGAATTAGAATATGTGATGAAAATTAATTTATATTTCCATCTATGCCAATCAAAATCAATATTGTTCAATTAAAATTTCTTGACATCTTGTTTACATCTAATTTTTGGTTTATGAAAATGATGTGCTACTTCATCATGCTGAAATAACATATATAATGTATACAAAAATATTGAATTCCATAATCAACTGGAAAATTATATTTTGTAAGCTTCCAAATAAGAAGATAACTAGCTTCTTTTTGAAATATATGTGCCAGCCTTTTGCTTTTCTAATTATTAGCATAATTATTTTTGTACATTTGGCTAGAATCACAAATCCTGTCTTGGACTGCCATTTTAGAAGTGTTTATTCATATGTTTTGAGTAAATGGGTAATGAAATTGATGGATGCTTTAAAACATTTATGACTCATTAACAGAAACAATCATGAGGCTTAACAAGTAATTTTATGAATATTTTATTCAGAATAAATTAACATTAATTATTGAAAAAATCCTCTAATATATTGAAATGGAAAACATTTTCTAAATTTCATTTAGTGAATTTTAAAAACAGATTTAAAAAAAGGAGTTCCTATGTGGCTCAGCGGTAATGAATCAGGGTAGTATCCATGAGGATGCAAGATCCATCCCTGGCTTTGCTCAGTGGGTTAAGGATCCAGCATTGCTTTGAGCTGCAGTGCAGGTTGCAGCTGAGGCTTGAATCTGGTGTTGCAGTGGTTGTGGTGTAGGCCAGCAGCTGTAGCCCTGATTTGACTCCTAGCCTGGGAACTTCCATATGCTGCAGATGAAGCCCTATAAAGCAAAAAAAAAAAAATCTTTTATTCTTCTTTGGTGAATATGGCTGGTGTAATTAATAAGAAAAATAAGTTAATATATAAATACCAAGAGGTAAAATTTAACTAATTACAGATATGGTTTTGTATAAAGAAATGTATCTATAGTTAACTTACTAGAATTCATAAGTGAAAGCAGTAAGCTCTCTGGCTATGAAGTCAGTTAAAATCAATTTGTTCATATCAATTTGTATCAGTTTAGGTTTAGAACAAGAGGATCTAGAATGTGCCTTTTATGTAAAGGTACATGTACAACAGATAAAACGACATGAAATACTTAGAGGTAAATCTAAGAAAAACAAACAATAAAAATATAAACAGGAGCTCCTGCTGTGGTACAGTGTGTTAAGAATCTGGCTGCAGCAGCTTGGGTCTCTGGAGACGCAGTTGTTTAAAGGATCCAGTGGAGCCGTAGCTGGGGCATAGGTTGCAGCTGTGGCTTAGATTCAGTCCCTGGCCTGGGAACTTCTATACACCACAGGTGTGGCTATAAAATAAAAAATAAAAATAATTTTTTAAAGACATCTAAAACATGAGACTGTATTACATACTCATACAGATACATAAAAAACATCCCTCCTTCTTCTTCAAGGTCATCTGCTTACCTTACCTCCTTGAATACCATCAGATAACTCCACAAGATATCCCCTACTTATGTCAAATTCAAATCCTCCAACCCTACCCAATTCAGACATAAACTTACTACACTTTCCAAAACCTAACATAGCAAGTTTATTCTAAAATTTTTATAGAACTGTGAAAATCCTAAATAAACAAATGATAAGGAAATAACTAGGAGAAAACACAGAGGATTCATGTAACTGATTTTTAAGAAATGCTGTATACACCTTCAGTGATCAAGATATTGTAGTATCATGAACATATAAAATATGTTATAGGAATATAAGAAAATAAAAAGCATCATCCTTTTATACCAACTAGTGTTTCTTTATGTGTATATCCTTTGGATCTCTAAATTTTGTATTCAAGTCATCAAAAATAATTTTTTGGCAAGTATATTTTAATTTCTCCCCAATATAGGTCCTTCTCTCTACCAGACTTTTTTTTTATTTTGTTTTATTAAACACACTTTACTATCTTGCTCAGTGAGAAGGCCGACTCATGATAATTTCCTGTTCCTTTAGCACAAGTTCTTTCCTATGAGTTGTATTTTTAGTACTCCAAGTATCCAGCAAGGTAGCTTTGGAAATGCCAGATTTCTCTAATATTTTGGATAGATTGAGTTTAAAAGTGTTCTGTGAAATGTGTGGAGGAAAATTAGCTTCTTAACTTGTCATTCAGTTCTTAAATACCTTTAAAACTAAAGTTAAATAATAACAATAGTTACAGTGTATCGATATCTTCTGATTATATTGTCTTATTTAAGAACTTTACTTTGGTCTATACTCTATAAAAACAATAAAACGTTAAAGGCAAGAAAAGATATAATATTGTCATGAGTAGATAAATAGTTAAATTGAACAGAATAGAGAGTCCACGAATGAATGACCATATATATGGCCAATTCGTTTGCAACCAAAGTACCAAAGTAATTTAATGAGAAAAGAATGGATTTGCAACAAATGGAGCAAGCTAAAACTATAAAAGTTATAGGTAAAAGGCATAGGATAAAAATTTACCATTTGGGGGCAGGCAAAGATTTCTTAATGCATAAAAAGCACTAACTATAAAAGTAAAAATGAAACAAAAAGTTTTATTGGCAGCTTGTATACAATATAAGGATTTATTTATAGATGTTAGCTTGATTTCTTAAGTTTTTTCTTTTGTATTTAAAAACTTCTACAACTTATGGTTTTCTAACGTTCTAGTTAACTTTTGCCCTGCAGCATTAAAAATAAATCTGATTAATTTGTTTTTGTAGAATACATGCTTTAACCTTTATCTTTTGTTTTGTATAGTAATTCTATAATACCGCTGGTCATATTGGTCATATAGCTAAGACATGCAAATTCTAGAAACTGTGGATGGATTATATAAGTTCGAGATACATTGGGGTCAAGAATTTGGAAACTCCTACATGTATCTGGAAATGTAACTGTATAAACAGATGGTCTCATACACTCAAAGAAGAAAGAAACTTGGACAGAAAGAATGTTGGCTATCAGATTGTGTCACTCCTTGCTTGAAATCTGCTAATGAAAGTTCTCCCTTTTGCTCAGAGTAAAAGCCAAAGTCCTTGCCACAATCTCTAAGGTTCCTATAATTTTTCCTTCACTCCCTTATGTCTCTCATCTCATTTCCTCTGCTCTGCTTCACTCTCTGCAGAGGGGTGTACAGTGACATGTTCACCGAACATGCTAGGCTTGTGGAGGAAGCTTGTAGTAGGATTTGCTCAAATTTCACTTTTTAAAGAAACTATTCCTGCCCATTCTAACCTTTCAACCTCATACACACTTCTTTCCTAATTTATTCTTTTTCTTCTCACTACTTATCAATATTTAACACAATACAAATATTACTAGTTTTCTCATTTACCTTCTATCTGGGTGAGTTCCATGAGGACAGGGTTTTTTTAAATTTTTTAAATTATTATTAATAAATTCCTCATACTAATAGAAAAGCCTGGAATGGAATATGCATTCCATTCCATAAAGGAAGGAAGGAAAGGACTTTGAGCTAGCTTTCTTCTGTTTATCTTATAATTAGTTTATCCCTTAAAGATTTGTGATCATTCGGGTGATAAAATAGAGAAAATACTGTATGTAGCATAATGGAATAATCTAGAAGTCCTGGGAAAAGTTTAATCTTATGATTTATTTGGGGATCATCTTGTGACTGCTCCCTGACATTATTAGACATCGTAAAGACTAAAATTGCTGGGAAGAGAAGCACTGTAGTGGTGGTATCCCAATTTAAAATTGCTATTTTTCATAGCCTTTTGAAAGGATGAAAGTAGAGTAGTAATTTTGAGAGGGGCTGTTGAATGCACATATCAGAATATCTTATTTTCCAAGGTTTATTAGGGTGGGAGTTGGTTAGACCTTCCTACTGAATTTCTCTAATAAATGATTTGTTGATCCATTTTGTCATAGAATCCTTGTCAGTTGGCTCGGAATGCTAATGTCCTTGGAAATTTAAATTGAAGTAACATAGGCAAGACCTTAAGTATCTACATGTGATTTTTCATGATACAAATGTAGGACTACCTTTCAAATAATTTTCATAAATTCTGCCATTTTTTCCAAATTATTTTCCAAGCATTAGGGATATGTTCATATCTGTTTAAAGGTTCCGACAATTTTCAGTATTCCATTTTTGTGGTTTGGCATTAAAAAATGTATTTTAATTCAAATTTCATCACATATATCACATTCCGTATAATGCTTTATCAATGTCGGCTTCCAGATAAAATTTATTTACCTGCGACATTAATTGCTTTCATTCAACATTCATCCATACGCCCACTACTCCATAAAACGGTACACTGGTGAAATGTAGCTATTCTGATCTAATCAATCATATTGCCTCTTTATAATGGCACTATGTAAAGTTCTACACTAATCAGTTATTCATTACATTAGAGAATCAAATTACTCTGATTCTTCAGGTGAACATCTCAAACTTTCTTAATTCCCTGCTGAAGTAGGCGGGTTTTTCATTCTGAGTATGTCTCAGGAGCTGATGAACATTGAAGCCATTTTATAAAAATTAGTTTGCTTTAATTATTTTACACCTGAAATTCCAATAAAGACAAATATTTCTTAGAAAGAAAAATGTATCCTATTCCACTTGAAAATGGTGAGATAAAACATTGATATCTTCTGAAAGGATTTCATTGCCTTTGATGTAGCAAGTAGCATTCAAAGTAAAAGTTACACAGAATACCACTGAAGTGTTAACTGGTTAATATTAAAAATAAACCATCTTATTTTGGAAAAAAAATGAAGCTGTTTAAATAATGAAAAATATTTAACCAAATAATCTTAGTATAATTATAATTTTCTAATATCAAAATCTTAAGGTCTTACAATACATGAAAGAATCAGTTAAAGGACAATGAATGATACTGTCTGTGTTGAATAACAGTGCCAAAGTTAATCAGGTATTATCTCTGTATTTTCAGAATTTTGTACTGTGCTTCATACATCGCATATGCAATAAATGTTGGTGGAATTAGTTAAGCAATCAAACTTCTATACTGTGTAATCTTTGCAGCAATCTCCCCTGTCAGAAAGACCACTGTATTATTTACTTTACTCCTTGAAAAGCTGTGCATCTACTTTCTACCTTTTTATAAATGTAAGTGGAAAGAACATGTCCATTCTTCTTTATTATTACAATGAGATGCTGCCATGTATTTCAACATCAAATCTAAGCAACAAATTAACAAACAAAGCAGCCAAAAGAAACCTAACCATAAGTAGGGAAATTTTATTACTATCTAGTTATTTTCAAGGTATCTGATTAGAGTTTATCATTGCAATTTGAATCTACATATTTAGCTCCAACACTACAAGCTGAATCTAGAGTCACTGAAAGATGACAAAATGTGCCAGAAACTTTGAGATATTCTTATGCATGTCCAATGGAACTTAGTACGAATTATTGACCAGAATTACTTGCTGAAGGAAAATTGGCCTGGGAATTGAGAAGATGGATTCCCTGCAAAAGAACGATTCTTCTAGCACCACCACCACTACCACAACCACAGGCTAAGAGGAACAGTGGATGAGGCCAGTGGCAAAACGAGGCTGTTTTATGCAAGGTGAAGCAAATGCCACTAGTATTTGTGTCAGGACTTGCACCCTCTGCAGCGCCTACTGATATCCTCCCTTTCTTTCTGCGCTTCACTTACACAGCATCATAGGAGTGGCCAGGGTGTGTCACTAAAGAGTCCAAACTTGGGCAAGGCTCTTTTTAAAGAAGATCATGTAGTCTTTAAGAGGTCTATTCTGATAAGTAATATGAAATAAATCAGGTAGCTATCATGCAGAAGAAAACAGTAATTTATAAAATGGGTTAGTGACAAATATAAAGATGAACAAAAATATGAAAAGGGATAAAATATATGAAGAGAGATGGAAAAACTCAGCTTTTTATTTTTTGTCTTTTCTAGGGCTGCTCCCACGGCATATGGAGGTTCCCAGACTAGGGGTCTAATCGGAGATGTAGCCACCGGCCTACGCCACAGCCACAGCAACGGGGGATCCGAGCTGTGTCTGCGACCTACACCACAGCTCATGGCGATGCAGATCCTTAACCCACTGAGCGAGGACAGGGATCGAACCCACAACCTCATGGTTCCTAGTTGGATTCATTAACCACTGAGCCACAATGGGAACTCCAAACTCAGCTTTTTGAAACATGATTATATGATGAGAAAATATAAAAACATAAGAGAAGCAATTCTTTTTAAAAACTAGAACTGGAAATTTTTCCTATCTGAAAAAAAATTTCCAAAAGGTCCACAAATTATCAACCAACATTTATAAATCCCAGATATATTATAATGAATTTTTTTCTTCAGAATGAAAGGGAAACTCCTATAAGGATCAAGCAGAAAATAATATGCAGGCCCCTACCCCCACCCACCAAACATAATATGTAACCCCCCCATGCCCTGACACATCCTGATTCTCTTCTTTGTCAGCAAAAATACCAGGATAAATAACTTGTGACAATTTCTTTTCCCTTCATCAAACATCAAAAGAGAACATAGATGAAACTCTTGGGAAATTTTACTAATCTCAATGCTTATCTTATGTTATTTCTAATGAATTCACTTTATGTAGAAATTTAGCATCAGAAAATCATTGCTACTGAGAACCACTGCTATTAATGCAGGGTAAATCTCTCCTTCAAATGTGCTGGGAGTTGGGATGGTGGGTGGTGGCTAGGGAGCACTTCAGAAGCATATATCTATAGCAGTTCTTCCCCAAATAAATACTGTGAAAAATATTATATATGTGCCCAGGCTAATACACATTTGTAAAAGAAATTGATACAAACAGCTAGAGAGCATTAAACTCTTACAAATGAACAGACACATAAATATTCTAGTATTTTGAGAAATAAATCACATAAAGAACTCAGGAATGAGGAATGTGAAGTATAAAGGAAATGATATTAACAACAAAGCCAATGAAACGAGTTAAAATTTATATTATTTTTGTAGTCTGATAATAACAAATGCATATGTTAAGATATAATTTATTTAATGCAAGATATATAATAAAAAAAAACTGACTTTGCTAATCTGCATCTAAAACCCCCAAGGTTTTCAAAAAATGTGTATAGAATTAAGGATAAAAATGTGACAAACTATTTTATATTACTATTATATTACTAGACACTGGGAGAAACATTTGCTTTCATATATATATCTATATATAGATATAGATATAGATATAAACTAATAAAATGAAAAAGTATATAAAAGCGTCAAATCACAAGAAAAAACAAGGAGGCAAATGAGAACAATAAAATATACCTTAAGAAACCTAGCAAGAAAATATGGAACATCTATAGGATGAAGGGCTATGTAAATTTTTCTCAGGAGTAAAATAAAAGTAAACAAAGTTGAAAATATACCTGTGTTTGGAAAATGATTTATAAGCATGCCATATATTTATTTGAAGAATTTGCGAGTAAAAATCATTTTAAGTACCAGTGCCAAAACATTAAGAGAAATTATCTTAGTTCATGTTTGCAAGAAAAAAATCAATCGCTCTCTCTCTCTCTGTCTGTCTCCATCTATAAATGTTAGGAAATGAAAATAAATGTGAAAGGGCTTTTGCTTCTAGGCAGGTTTGAGTAGCTTAGCTTGTGACAAACCAATGCATCCACTGAGAGTAACTAGAAAAAGATCTGAAAATACTATTTAACTGTTTAAAGGCATCAGAGAGATCCTAAAACATAAAGAAGAGTAAAGATTCTAGAGAGCAAAGAAAATGAAGAGGTAAGCTGCCTTTGTGTAGCCACTTTTCTTCAGAAAATTTTCTATTTCTGGCACAGGACAGGCTGCTGAGAACCCAGGATGCTCAAATTCAGAATTTATCCAAACAAAAGTAATTCCCAGGATAACAGAGAAACCAGCAGAGCTGTTAGTATTCCCTAGGAGAAGCTGGATGTACAAAGTTGGATACTTGACTTTCTTCAAATCTATGCCTGTTTTTACCATCAATATGTTTTCTAATTTGAAACTAAATGCAGTAGGCACCTGAAATGGAGCAGAAAGCAGTTTGAAGCAAAATAGCATTCGTAGAAGACTAAGAAAACAAAAACTGATGTTAGAATTTTCACAGGAGAAGGATTCTTGGTGACCATGGAGACGATGGTTCTTTCCAAAAGCCGTAGAAACACATCCTAGAAGAATCTAACAAGAGGCAGAATGAATTCACTGATAGTCTAACTGACGCTTGACTCAGTTCAGTCTGTGTTTGGATTAAAGTCATCAGGCCCCATGGCTTTCTTTTTTCTTTTTCCTTTTTTTTTTTTTTTTTTGTCTTTTTAAGGCCACACTCGTGGCATGTGGAAGCTCCCAGGCTAGAGGTTGAATTCGATATTCAGCTGCTGGCTTACACCACAGCCACAGCAATGCTGGATCTGAGCTGCATCTGTGACCTACACCACAGCTCATGGGAATGCCAGGTCCTTAATCCGCTGAGCGTTGAGGCCAGGGATGGAACCCGCATCCTCATGGATACTATTCAGATTCATTTCTGCTGCACCACAACGGGAGTTCCCCCATCTCTTTCTGATGGGAAAAGTGTTCGATTCTCTCTGGGAGAGAGCAACATCCTCTGGATTCTCTACACATAAAAGTTACTGCACATGCTAAGATACAGGATCATATGACATAAAGCCCGAGAAACAACCTATAAAAACAACTATAAACAATCCAAATACTAGATTTATCCTGTAACTTTAAAGTAATTGATTACTGGGAACTATGTCTAGTCACTTATGATGGAGCATGATAATGTGCGAAAATAGAATGCGTACCTGTATGTGTAACTGGGTCACCATGCTGTGCAGTAGAAAAAAAAAAATGTATTGGGGAAATAACTATTAAAAAAAAAAAAGAAACCAGAAAGATAAAAATAAAATAATTGATTGGCATGTTCAGGACCTAGACAAACAGACAAAAATGAGCAGATGATGGAGAATTGTAGCAATCCCATTGCCATCTGGGACTGTAGAGACTCAACAGAGGAAAGATATGCTTCCAAGGTCTTTTGGTTCCCGCCAGAATCCAATCCATTATGGCTTAGGACTGAGGGTCTTAGTTTCGTTCTGGAGGTCACTCTCAGGACCTGGTGCCTGCCTGCAGTTTCTTGCCGCCTGGAATCTAAACATGACAGCTTCTTACTTCATGAGATTCTACTTCTTTAAAGCCAGCAGAGGATAAAAGAAGAAAGTATGTGTTGGCTAGGAAGATGGATTACATATACAGTGATATAGCCATAGGGGTTTCATCCTGCTGTCTTTGCCATACTCTGTGCTTGGGAAAAAAATCAAAGGTCCAGCCTACAGACAAAGGGAGGCACGTACACAAAATCAGAAATCCTTGTGTGGAGTTCCCATCGTGGCACAGCAGAAACGAGTCCCACTAGGTTGTGGGTTTGATCCCTGGCCTCGCTCAGTGAGTTAAGGATCTGGCATTGCTGTGAGCTGTGGTGTAGGTTGCTTGGATCTGGCATTGCTGTGGCTGTGGCGTAGGCCAAAAGCTGTAGCTCCAATTTGACCTCTAGCCTGGGAACCTCCACATGCCGCAGGTGCGGCCCTACAAAAAGACAAAAAAAAAAAGAAAAGAAATCCTTGTGGGTCACTTTAGGGTCTGTCTTCCACACACATGGATAATGTAATTATATGTAATGTACTTTCAATCATGTCTGTTTTAAAAAATAACACTATAGTAGACAAACTGACACAGAGAACATAGCCATGGATGACCTAATTTTTCCTTTCCTTTTTTTTCAGTGTGAAACTGTGGCTTATGTTAACCGTGCAGCATTGCATGATAGAGATAGACTTGATAGGCTACTGCAAGTTAGTAAATGCAGAACTGTACTAGTTACCCTAGCAAAACTCTGAATGTTTTATACCACGCAAATGAGCTTTCCAGCATTTAGTAACTAATAACAATAACCACCTATCAGAATGCCTCACTCATTATTCCACATGCACTCTTATGCCTTGAAATGAAAGAAAATATTTCACAACTTGAAAGCACCACGTAGAAACATAAGTGTGTTGTGTTCCTGCTTTGCCCTCCTGCTGTTGGCTGTAATTCAGGCAATTATGTGTTAACTGAAATTTTGTTCACCGAGGCACATGCCCAGTTTCACATCCAAAAAAGGGAGGGTGGCTTATGAATTAGCATACTTCTTCCTACATTTTCTCTGATGCCAGTGATGAATAGATGTCTTGCCGCACAACATACTATGTCTGAAGAAGAGTACTTTAGAGGGTACTCGGAAAGATTCCAAAGAAGGCAGTTGTACTTCCTAGCAGACCCGGATATTATTCCAAATTTAAAGTGGGGGAAATTCAGGCCTAGAGACCTGAAGTGGATAGTCCAAGCCCACAGTTAGGGAGTGGTAGGGCCAGGATTCCAACCAAAACCCAAAGTTGGTTCATGGATCAATTTCTAGGACCCAGAGAATAATAATTCTCAGAAGTCTCTATTAAAAATCAGGCTACTTAACAAGTGCATCAAAACTGGATTCACTTGATACCCCTTTTTCAGTTTACTGTATTCTGATTGTTACAAAACAAAAATGCCCTATGATCTGGGCTGAGATAGCAATAGTTATTGTTATTGCATGTCCCAGGTAGAATTTCCCATGCTGCATGTACACCTTAGGCTGCCTTTATAAAACAATTATTACTTGTCTATGAAACCATTTTTCCTGTCTGCATGTAAACCATAGAAATTAGCCCGGGGCTCCTGTGTGCATAGAAGTGTGCTAATAAACAAGAGAAGGATAGAATACAGTACACGGAATGAGCTTTGTCAGTAAAACTTTAAATTAAACATTCATCTATGTTTAAACATTCATGCTGTTTTTCAGAGAGTCCAAGATTTTTTTGTCAGTGTGAATTTTAAGACCCTGGCGGCACATATTTGTATACATACATACGCATACCCCACACACTTTATAGCTCTGATCTGGGAACCAAGCTGGAGCTCCTTTGAAAACTACATTCCTTCCTGAATCATACTGTGACAGGTTAATGCCTCTGTTCCACGGTGTGGCTGTGCCAGGATGACGGATGATATAATGTGCAGGCGTCCAACTGAAAAAAGCCACTGAGCCATGGTATGAATTTAGGTGTTGATGAAAGATGAGTTCTTGCTTAAAAGAACATATGTTGTTCATGAAACCTCTGGAGAAACTATTAAAAATGCACTCTTCATTTTTAAGAGAGATTTAATCACTGGTTAGACAGCAGATAGCAGTATTCCTATAATCTTCTCTTCGCAGTCATTGGCGTGAAGGATCAGACTGTGAAGTATTCTGTATATGGTATCAGAAAACTGGAAGTTAGCAGGGATAACAGCCTCATTAATATGTCATCAGAAAAACTATTGGGAAAGCTGGCATAGTGCAAAGTCTACTCTGCGTCATGCTGCCATTTGACATCTAAGAAAGTCACAAGTATCCTTTGGGGCACCCAACATTGACTTTTGAAATAAAAGACAAGGTAAATATAGAGTAAATAAAAGCAATGGAACATTTTAAGTTTTTTATCAGATAAAGTGTCTGGTGAGCTGTTGAAGTAAGACTTTGCTGGTCAGAATAGAATTAGCTATTGTGGTCAAAGGAATGCCAGTCTGGCGGGGGTGGGGTGGGGTAAAATGTAGCCTAATAACCCTTTGGCGTTGCTTCTTACAGCATTAGGCACCACTAAATTATAGCACAGGAGCCCTTCTACTCCCATGAATGGAAACTGTTGAACTTTAGGGACACAGCCCAAGAATTATGAATTGTTAGCAAAAACTAACTCCTTATTTCCTTGCGTCTAAGCCATCATCACACGGTTCTATTTCTTGCAATAATGAATTGCAGGAAAAACAATTTAACATATTTCTATGTGCTGCTTTTTAATTAGTAATTACCTTCATGTATCCTTACAATATGAGGCATTTTAGTGCCATTCAATGTTTGAATCTAATTATTCTTCTGATTCAGATACTGAAGATTCTTTTGCATTACCCAAGGCCACTTGAACTTGTATGTAGAATCACACCAGCATGTTGTTTTGTATCATCCATGCTTATAATCTTAATCTCTCACATCATTGGATTGACAGAATAATTTAGAAGATATTGAGCACTCAAAGTTTTGTTTGCATTTCATGTTTGAAACTGTCTACTTCACTTACATGTTTTTTTTTTCCTTCTGTTATGCTCATGTATGTAAATCCAACAAGGTTATATTTTTAATACAAAGACTATGCTATGCTCTAGCTTGAAGTAAACACTAGAATTACATTTTTTTCATGGACATAAGTGTGAAGAAAACCAATTAACATATTCCTGGGGTACTCAAGTTTAGTTATTATTTTGGCGGTATTATTTCACATTGATTTTTGAGTCAGTTGCATATTTTGGATTTGAAATACCTTCAGACTGGCTGACAGGCTTCCATCAGAATGTTGAGGTAGCCAAACGGGTAACTCAGTTTTAATTGATTTAATGTTGGCAAAAAGTTGACTGATATATTGAATTGCGTCCATTCTGATCTCTCTGTGGGGACTGCTGTTACCCATCCCGAAATATCTTTTTTATTCAAAGCTTACTGAATGGTTCTGCTACAAATTCACTGTTAGTCTTGAGGTTTTAAAGCTTTGAAATGTAAATATTGCTTGCAAAGTTAAGACTGTAAGCTTATATCGGCCGTGTGTATTGTCTGATATTGATTTTTAGTTCTTGATTTGAAAATATAGTTGGACAAAAAGAAGAGAAGGACAAGACCTAAACCACAATGCAGGTTGCTTAGGGATAAAGCAGGTATTACTAATGGATTGCAGAGGGAAGTGAATAAGTAGCTAGAACCTGATGAGAAAACATTAAACTTCTTTTCTTTAATGATTTTACTCAGCTTGCCCAGTTTAAGACTCTAAGGATGACTCATATGAACCTCTGAAACAGCCTCACAGATTTTTAAATGGAGAAGACACAGGAACTATTGTGGGTTTGTTTGTTGGTTTGTTGGTTTGTTGGTTGGTTGGTTGGTTGGTTGGTTGGTTGGCATTGTGGAGATTAACTAGCATATCCTTAGCTGCTCATTTATAAAAGATAGAGAGTAGATTTGGAAGTTCATTCTGAATTCCATTTTTGCCATTTACTTTCCTTGTGACCTCAAATTGAGTAACTGAAGCCTTTGTGTCCATCTCTGTAAGACTGGGAATATAATAACACCTAGGTAATAGAATTGTTTGTGAGTTTAACGATAGAATGTATGGAAAGAGCCTGAATCGCTGCCTTGCAGAGAACAAACCTAGAGGAAAGTGGAAGCAGGTGGCAAGACAAGACACAGATTCTTTTTTCAATTTTTTTTGTTATTGAACTATATATAGTTGATTTATAATGTTGTGCTAGTTTCTGGTGTATATCAGTTTCTGGTGTATATCAGTTTCATATTCTTTTCCATTATGGTTTATTACAGAATACTGGATATACTTTCCTGTGCTATACAATAGGATTTTGTTGTTTATCTACTTTTTTTTTTTTTTTTTTTTTGAGGAAACAGAAAACATAGCTTTCATTGCCAGGTAAAGAAGGGAACACAGCCCGCTAGTGCCTCAAGGACTGTGCCCCCCTTGGAGGGGGCAGTGAGGAGTCTTACCGTGTTTGAGGAACAGAGTGTGGTCAGTTCATGGACACTTTCCTGATTGGGTTGGTGGCGAGATGATTGGAAGTCAGCATCATCAGCCTCCTGATTCCAACCAGTCTGGGGTCTACGTGCTTGTGGGCAGCACACGGTTGACTTCTTCCACCCAGTGGGGCGTCAGTACCTGCAAAACAGCTCCAAGGACATGGCAAAGAATATTATCTATAGTCTTTGAAGAAGAACTAACTAAAGGTCCTTGACTTTTTCGAATGGCTAAACTATCATTATTCGTCTTGCTTGACGGTTTTCCTTTCTCTGTATTTTCTCACTTCTCCGAATGAATCGATTCTTTGACGAAAGTTTTTTTCTATAGACAAGAAGGCAGGCAGAGGACATGAGTGGGGGTCCACTCTGGGAAGACCTCACAGGGTCCTGCTCAGTTACACCATCAGCCACAAGCGACTGTTTCATCTGGTGTCAGGGCATACCAGGAGCAGCCAGCTCTGGGAGGAGCAGCCCTGTCTCCTTAAGGGGCTGATGCCTCCGGACCTCTTCCTTAGGCTCCCAAGAGGATCTCAGCCCTGCAGGGTTTTGCCTGACCACCTTGGGACCTCAGCCACTGCACCACACTGTTCCCGAAGCCTGCCTGTGGCTGAGGAGCAGGGACAGTTCCCCTGTGCCTGGGGCACGTCTGGATGCTTGATTGGCCTTTTTGTCTCCCTGAGCCTTCCGATGTCACAGAAATTTGGCTCAGAGGGACCAGCCAAGGTGTCACTGTCTCTGGCGCCAGGCTAGTTCTTTTTCTTTTTTCATTTTTTTAAAAAAAATTATTGAAGTATAGTTGATTTACAAGGTTGTGATAATTTCTGCTGTACAACAAAGAGATTCAGTTATACATGTACATACATCCATTCCCTTTCACATTCTTTTCCCACATAGATTATCACAGGATTTTTTTTTTTTTTCAGAATAAAATACATATATTTAAACACAATTACATTCAGACAGATTCTTATATCATGGATCTTAAGAAACAGATTAAGTGTCTCCCTCTGGAGAAGTGGAATGGAAAATATGCTGAGACAAATAGGAAATTTATTCTATGCTTTATCCCATTTTGTATGGCTTTCATCTTTATTATTTAGTATTATCTATTACATTTCAATTTTTCTTTAAAAATTAGCATTGTATTAAAATTGTGTATATTATGCAACTAAAATTTATAAAGAAAGCCTTATATACCATTAAATATTTTATATAGCATAATAAAATAGAATAACAACTGGTAAGAATAAAAAAAATAATACACCCTCTGAAAATAAGTAAAATATAAAATGCATAAATTGGTTAAAAAACAGTGTAACTACATAAATATGTCCTCACAATTTGTTACATCTTATTGATTCTTCAGTAAAGGCATTACACCATTCTAGGTGATGTGATAAACAAGACATTATAGACCTTACATTGTACCATGGAGAGAAATGGTTATTAATAATACAGTTGTAGAACTGTATTATTTAATTGTACAGTTGCATTATTTAATTATAATTATCATAAATTCTTTGATGGAGAGGAAATCAGAATCAGATCTAAGACATCAGAATTCCAAGAATGATGTCAAATGACCCCCTTTATGGTGGATTATGCACTTATTTACTATGAGGTATATTTCTTCTCCAGGGTTTCCTTGTTTGTGTATCAATTGTAGATTTTTGGTGTGATATGAGTCTATATGTATATGAGATTGTTTTAAGTTGTTGTTCTCTTAATTGCAAGTTCACCTCCAGTATCCTGCATTTGTACCCACCTCTTCTCATGATTTCCGATTTTAGTGGTATAACCGTGCATGGATGATTTCGTATCTTTACTGTATGTATACCTTTACCGGTGGGCCTTATCATTTGTGGAATTTTTGTTTCCTGTTGCTGTGTTTTCTTTTCTGCCTAGAGAAGTTCCTTTAGTATTTGTTGTAAGGCTGGTTTAGTGTTTTTGAATTCTCTCAACTTTTGCTATCTGTGAAGGTTTTGATTTCTCCTTCAAATCTGAATGAGAGCCTTACTGGGTAGAGTAATCTTGGTTGGAGGTTTTTTCCTTTCATCATGTTAAGTGTACCATGCCACTCCCTTCTGGACTGCAGAGTTTTTGTTGAAAAATCTGCCGATAACCTTATCGGGGTTCCCTTGTATGTTACTTGTTTCTTTTCCCTAGCTGCTTTCAAGATTTTCTCTTTAATTTTGGTCAGTTTGATTAATATGTGTCTGGGGTGTTCCTCCTTGGGTTTATTTTGTATGGTACTCGTTGTGCTTCCTGGATTTGAGTGAGTGGTTCCTTTCCCATGTTAGGGAAGTTTTCAGCTATTATCTCTTGGAATATTTTTTCTGTCCCCTCCTAACTCTCTTCTCCTTCTGGCATCCCTATAATATGGATGTTGGTGTGTTTCATGTTGTCCCAGAGTTCTCTGAGACTCTCTTCCTTTGTTTTCAATCTTGTTTCTCTTTTCTGTTCTGCATCCATAATTTCCACTAAGCTGTCCTCCACCTCGCTTATTTGTTCTTCTGCCTCCTGTATTCTGCTGTTAGCTGCTTCTAGTGAATTTTTTATTTCAGTTATTGTATTTTGCATCTCTTCTTGTTTAAGTTTTATATCTTGTATCTCTTTGGTCAGTGTTTCCTGCAAGTTATCCATCTTTGCCTCCAGTTTATTTCCAATGTCTTGCATCATCTTCAGCATCAACACTCTAAAGTCTTTTTCCTGGACGCTGAGAGTCTCCTCCTCGCCTAGCTGATTTTCTGGGGTTTTTTCTTTCTCCCTCATCTGAGTTAGAGCTCTCTCTTTTCATTTTTATAGGTTTTTGGTGTGGTGACCTTTTTACAGATAATAGAGTTGTAGCCTCTCTTACCTCTGGTGTCTGCCCCCCTTGTGGCTGAAGTCAGTATGGGGGCTTACTGTAGGCTTCCTGATGGGAGAGGCTGATGCTTGCCCACTGATAGGTGGAGCTGATTCTACTCCCTCTGGTGGGTGGGGCTTAGTCTCTGGATGGGATTAGAGGCATCTGTGTGCCTGAGGGGTCTTTAGGTAGCCTGTTTACTGAGGGGCAGGGTTGTGATCCCACCTGGATTGTTGTTTGGTCTGGGGCTTCTCAGCAGCTGACTGATGGGTGGGGCCAGATTTTCCCAAAATGGCCCCCTCCAGAGAGAAGGAGCTGCTGAATAATCCCAAGAGCTTTGCCTTCAGTGTCCCACCCTCACAACAAGCCACATTCACCCCTGTTTTCCCAGGATGTCCTCCAAGAACTGCAGTCAGGTTTGGCCCAGATTCCTATGGAGACCTTGCTTTGCCCTGGGACCCAGTGCATGTGAAAGTCCATGTGTGCCTTTTAAGAATGGGGTCTCCATTCTTAGGATGAAGTGCAGCTTAGTAGAAACTGCCAAAGGAATGAACTTTTCCTGTGGCATTTGTACGTAGCATTGTCCTACAAGGGTCACAGAGCTTGACGGAATAGATTCCTCTGTGAAACAGGTGTTCTAGAATAAGATACCTGCCTCTTCTCACTTTATTTTTAGATGAACTCTATGGAGAAAAGTCTAGAATTTCTTTTATATCAACAATTAAATTTTTTGTATATAATAATATCTTCTTCATAATTTGCCTCTCTAGGGGTGTTTAGTACTCCAAGAACTTTATCATCCAGAATATCAGTTAATATATTATGGTATTTCCTATAGACAATGAAAAAACAGCTTAAAAATATTGCATAAAATTGATTTTATATCATTTCAAAAGCTAAGTTGTTTCCATTTTCAACTTTTTAAGATTTATCTAGATACATATTACATATTTGAAATTTAGTATAAAAATGATACACTGTAATGATTTTTAAAGTATGATTCTAGGATTCAATTCACAAAATAATGTTAAACTTATGAAATTAACACTTTTTTTCACCTTCTTTCTCATTGGTCACTTTCAAAACTGGTTTTAGCTCCTGTTTATTCTATCACTAATTTTTTTTAGGATAATATTGAAGTCCTCTTTTTCAATTTTAAATTCCAAATATAATTATTTTTCAATATTATGGTCCAATGGAATATATAATATTCACACACACATGTTGAGAGTTTAGCTGAATTGCTCCATAGTGTTGATGCCTCTTCATCCATTTTGTGTGGTCAAGTGACTTGTTGGGTCCTCAAACTGACACTTGCCCCTCCCTCTCGTAGATAACAGCTGTAGAGTCACAAGTAAATATAAGCTCCTGAGCCCCCAGTGGCCCTTACAATAAGCATTCTCTCCCACATCCCAGGACCTTCCCCTTGTGAGCCCCTTAGATAAGACCCATCATGAAGCTCAAACCAAAGCCCCACTCTTTTGCTTTAACTAGATTAATCCTGCCTTTGCCAGGGAACCCCAAAGCACTCTACCCATGGACCAATAAAGGCCAGTGCCCCAGGGCCTGCCATGCTCTCTGCTCACACCCTGCCTGGACCTACCTGCTTTATCCCTTGAGGTCTGTTGTAACTGCTCTTGGATCTTTGAGTCATAAATTTCTCTATTTCAATTCCCTCGAGGTCTTTTGTGGACTCAGGGCTCACCATCTAATACCCTAGGGCTCTGTTTAACAAATGTTAATTTGACAAATTCACAAAAACACAGACTTAGTAGATCATAACTTTTTAAAAATTAGATGCAATCCAAGAATACACTACCAAAATCATGATGTAAACTTATTTAAATATGTAAACATTTTTTTAAATTAAATGGTATCGATAATATACATATTTTTCTCTTTCATGATGTCTTTTTATTTTTATTTGCTAATAAGCTGCCCAAACCAAAAACTGGAATGCATGGTCTGAGCTCCCATGATTCTGGAGCAGTGAGGTAACTTACTTCCCTGGCCCTCAATTCCCCAGTTTTACTCATCACCATTACCAAGCTACCAGTGAGCTTGAAAATCCACTTTTAAACATGTAAGAATGAATTGACATCTTGCTCTTATGATGAGCCAATTTTGTTCAAAATATGCCCTCCACAAACTTGGCACTACTGCCTATTCTTTTTTGCTTTAGGGAATCTCCTTTGTTTCTCTTCCCAGTGTGATGAGAAGGTCAAGTTTTACCATTATACAGGTAGGTTTGTATTTATGGGAACCTCCATTTCCTTCTATGTAACACATGAACTTGATTTCTCAAGACTGTTGTAAAAAAGTTACAAAAAAAAAGTATTTATGAGGAGTTCCCACTGTAGCACAGTGCATTAATAATCCAACTGTAGTGGCTCAGGTCACTGTAGAGCGAGGCATGGGTTTGATCCTTAACCTGGCTCAGTGGTTTAAAGATTCTGATGTTGCAGCAGCTGCAGCTCCGATTCAATCCCTGGCCCAGGAAACTGCCATGTGCCATAGGTGTGGCCACTAAAAAAAAAAAAAAAAAATTATGAGGAAGCATATTGTAAATGGTTGTCTAATCTATTGGGTCTTCCATAACAAAATACTATAGACTGGAGTACTTAAACACAGAAATTTATTTTCAGTTAATAGTAGTAGCCACAATATTTTGAATGTAATTTGCCATCAGCAACGTAGTTGGCATATAGGTAGCTTTTTGTAGAAATTGATTTATTGGCAAACTGAGAATTAATGTTAAGGAAGTTTGCATGACACTCTTGTAAAATCTGGATATATCGAGATCAGGGCTTTCTAAAGTTCACTCATTTCAAAACAACCTTTATGAATTTGTCACAGTTACATACTGCTTCTACCAATATGTTTAATATTTTCTGCATATCAACTTTAACTGATGTAAGTTTGACTAAGATTCATCCTAAATGGTCATGTCCATGATATAAAGATTTTTTAATGTGAATATATATGTGTGTGTGTGTATATATATATTTTATATATATGTATATATATATATATATATGGTACTTTATATACTTTACGGGTATTAGAATGGAAAAAAATTTCTAGCAGTCAGGGGTCAGTCAGAGAGAGAAATCACACTAGTTATTTGAACTGAAAAAAATTATTTTAAGAATTATAAGCCAATGTAGTTCATACCAGTACATGTGGTTACTACTAAAAGGGGTAAAAGGAAACTCTAAGACATACAGCAATAGTGAATGCAGAAATCAGGCCACAGAGAAGTGAATAAAAAATTGAGAACTTAAAAGAGGATTAGTCATAAATATATCCATTCTTTTTCCCATATAGGTTATTGCAAACTATTGATTTGATTTCTCTGTGCTGTACAGTAGGTTCTCATTCATCATCTATTTCATACAGTGGTGTGTATAAGTTATTCCCACCCTCCCAATTCTCTCCCAACACCACCTGAAACTAATATAATATTGTAAGTCAACTATACTCCAATAAAATTAAAGAAAAAAAAGAACTTAGAAGAGGAATTTCTACAGAGGCTGAGCTTTAGACTCCATTAAATAGGGTATGGCTAAGGAGTTCCCATTGTGGCTCAGCAGTAATGAATCCCACTAGTATCCATGAGAATGCAGGTGCAATCCCTGGCCTCGTTCAGTGGGTTAAGGACCCAGCATTGCCATGAGATGTGGCGTAGGTCACAGACATGGCTCAGATCTGGCATGGCTGTGGCTGTGGCATTGGCCAGCAGCTGAAGCTCTGATTCGACCCCTACCCTGAGAACGTTCATATGCATCAGTGCAGTCCTAAAAAGACCAAAGGAAAAAAAAAAAAAAAGAGGGTATGGCTGTGCAGAAACAGAAACAGGCAGCAGTTTATGTTACTTATTTCTGGGCACATCTGGAAAACCAATAGAGTGGATCGTGAAAAAAGCTATTTCTGTTTATGGGGAAAGGGGTGGGGAGGACAGTCTCTTCCACGTGACGATATGAAGATAATAAACTATGTTGAGTTTGAAAACATAAAAATCATCAAATGGTATGGATAATTCTAAGTAATATATGTCTCATCCCACTGGCTAGTGTTTTTATCTAGCTTTAATTTCAGAGTTCAGTTGGGAGCTATATAACTAAAATTTAAAGGGCAAAAATTTAAGAAGCTAGTTCAGTGGAGAAATTGCAGTAAGTTAAGGCAAAAGGACAATTGCTTGGGAAATTCTGCAGTGTGAAATTCATATTCTGCTCCAAAAGTGCTTTTGCTGAAACAAATAGAACTGAGGCATTTTGTTTTTTCATGTTTTTTTCCCTGGGTTTTCTTTGATTTTATCAAAAACAAAAACAAAAAAAACCCAGCAACCCAATATTTTCTCTCTTTTTCTTTCTCTAATTATTTTCCCATTTTCTGTCTTCTGATACTGGTAATCTTTTTTTAAACAAAAAAATATCATAGCATATTGTACTATAATTTGTAACATTTAACTTAATATGTAATTTAAATCATAAAAAGTGAATGTATTAAATTACAAAACCCAGCAAAAATTAAACAATTGATGTGATATAATTAGCAGATAATAACACAGAAATCTAAGTTTCTATTTTTTTAATTTATGATAAATGTCTACTAACTACTATATTTTATTTATCAAGGCACATTTAAAATAGGAAGTAAACTTTATTATTTTGTTAAACAAACATCCAGACAAAATAAATTGCAAATATGATCTGACAGAATAAGTCAGTACACTGATATACTCAGTGATGTGCACACTTAGAAAAGTATCTCCTTGCTTATTTTACTTTAGATGCAAGTAATCAATACAAGAATTTCAATTATTAAATTCATGTTTTCAATACTCTAACACCTTCCTGTTTCAGAAAATTATTTCAATGCATCCATTTTATTAACAGAAGACAATTTATTCCCATGTGCTGAAAAGCTCTTGTTATAAATTTACAAAGTGCTCATATATATCATTTGCATTGACATAAGATTCTTTTAATTTGACACCTGTACAATGAGAATGTTCCCTCTTTGATACAGCACTCCTTCTAGTACAGTCTGAACAATCATACAAAGTATCCTTTTTATATTATTTATTATACTTATGTATATTATTTCATCATCACTAAAATCCATTTAATTTGAAATAGAGGCATAAAGAGGGTAGGTATTTCCCACAACTCAGATTTAATAAGAAACAGGTTTAAAGGTCTTTCGACACACAAAAAAAAGATTACATGTATACATGTATGTGTGACTGCATCACCTTGCTGTTCAGTAGAAAATTGACAGAACACTGTAAACCAGCTATAATGGAAAAAATAAAAATCATTATAAAATAAAGGATTTGTACATATACACAATGGAATACTATCCAGCCATAAAAAACTCCAAAATGACATTTGCAGCCACATAGATGGAACTTGAAACTCTCATGCTAAGTGAAATAATTCCAAAAACGAAAGACAATACCAAAGGATACCCCTTGGATCTTGAATCTAACAAATGGCACAAATGAACCTATCTACAGAAAAGAAAATCTTGGACAGACTTGTGGTTGCCAGATTGGAGGGGGAGGGTGTGGGAAGGCCTGGGATTTGGGGGTTAATAGATGCAAACTCTTGTACTTGGAGTTGGTAAGCAATGAGATCCTGCTGTATAGCAGAGGGAACTGTATATAGTCATCTAGTCACTTTTTCTGGAACAAGATGGAGGATAATGTGAGAAAAAGGATATTAAAAAAAAAAGATTAGTGACTTAGCAATCAAAGTGAGACAGGAAAAAAAATATAATTTTTTAGTGGATGTAAGTTTCAGAAAAATTAATATTGATAAGTACATGTATTTTATTTAACTACCCTAATGCATATTTGGGGATTTTTTTTAAACACACACATAGGTACCCACACACATACATGCACAGTGTAGACTTATATTGTGACCCACAAAGAGGAATAACCTGGACATTCACTCCTCCGTGTGGTCGTCTACCATCCTGGGCTCGGCCAAGACACTAGTTTGGCTTGTAAGACATCAGCAAGTGTGATGAAAGCAGCAAATAAACACCTACTGTATATCAAACAAACACTTACACACAGAGGTTTACCCCCTTGAAAAGCTCTCTCTCGGAGCCGGGAGCTAGAGGAAGTACAGATGCCATTGCTGTGTGTGGAAGACCATGTGGAATGAGTTCTTGAAGGAATAGTGGTCATCGTGGATGAGCCGGCACTTCCTGAGCTCCCATACGCAGACAGCTGCATCAGTGACCTCACCTAGGATATGTGGGCTATAAGAACTGTCTCCCTGAGCCTAGTCAACCATCAGCAGTGTAAGAAATAAGAAACCAGTCCTGACTTAAGCCACCAATCTTGGAATGCTTTGATATCCAGCAATAGTTAACAGAAATACACATAGGAAAAAAAGGGCTTTTATAGTGAAATTTTGCCTATACCTATTTTAGGACATTGTCTTGCTTGAACTTGTTCAGTGGAAGATGCAGAAATGTATTTCTCTACAGGATTCATTTAGCACACCTAGTAATGGATTTGGTATCTAACATATAATAGGTTATTGCTCCTTGAAGACTTGTTTAGAAATGAGAAGTCCTGCAGGGGTTCCGTAGCTAATTTTTTTTTAAGCATATGGCTATGAATAGCAGGAAAGAGTAAACCAGCAGTGTGATGAGACTTTTAAGGCAATTTCAAACAATCCTTAAGTAATTTCCCACAGAGGTGCAATGGAAATCAAGGTTTTCAGAGATGTTAAACTGATTAAAGCTTCATAAAATTCTTATAGGAATAAACAGACTGTAAATCTAAAGAAATTGAAAGTTAATACACTTATTGACTTAAGTGGGTTGAAAGCTATTTTCTACTTCAAAAAGAAAATTACATTTGAGGGGGAGTGTTAGGTCTTGACACTTTCACCACTGCAGCCTGGGAACCCAGATCCCACATCAAGCTGCTGCACTCCAAGGCGAAAAGAAAAGAAAATTATACTTTTTGAACCTTGAAGACTTAGGCTAATGCTTTGTGAAATCCAAAACAAATAGAGTTTAATATCCATTAATACATACTATAAAGCCTTATAAATCTTCTTTGATTCATGTATTTTTGAATGAAATATAGATGAGTGAATGTGGACTGAGCATACCAAAACACCAGATTTCTAGGGAAATTACGTCTTTACACCCTCATAGTATTTGTGAGCCACATGTGTTACATATGAGGCCACAGTGTGATGTCTTCATATTAGAAGGGAAATCTACTGTAACCAATTCCTAAAACTTGCTATTATTATCCCTTTGGGAAGGGGGAAAATATTTTTTCTAATTTTGAAACTCTTTATTCTACAATCATTGGAATTTAGGTAAAACTCTAGAGGCCAGAAATTGCTCTGAGACTAGAAAATTACTTAAAATGTCTTTGACCTTCTTCTGAAGGAACTGACGTCTTTCCTCCAGAGAAATCCTCTACTAATCTGAGGAACCAAGAAACAAATCCATACTAATGCCAGATCTTACTCCAAAGTGATGTTATTATGATTTAGGCATAGTATGGATTGACTGAATTGCATTGATCGAAGAGAAAATACATAGTTTAGAGAAAAGATAAGTGACTGAAATCTAACAGAAATAGGAGAATCCAATTAATACATTTAGAAGAAACTGTGAAGGAGTAAGAGAAAGTGTAAAAAAGTAAGCCTACCTGTGGAGTTTGTGGAGTTTTTTGGATTAGGTGAACCTCAAGAGTGATGGTGGTCAAGAACACAGAATGTCAAAACCACATGCTAAATCTTTCACTCCGACTGACTCAGCAGTGATACTTTCTTACGGAAGTAACATGATGATAAAAAAAACCTGTATGTAAATAGAGGCTAACAATTATATAGTCTAATTAGGTCTACTTGTGAAAGTGTCTATTGAAGTATTTAAGAGAGGTTTATCCACAGACAGACTGAAGAAGGAGGAATATGACATGCATAAAAGAATAACCTTGAATTTTTGGGTACCTCTGGTATGTGTATTCTCCCAAATATATGTTTAAATTCAGTAATAAATACTAAAGTAGGTGTTAGTGTACCTATACTAATTACGTGGTCTGACACTTTTGCTGCTGTTTGTGAGGAAATACCATATACTAGGATATCCAATTTGAGAGGATATTTCATTCTCAAAATGTCCTGTGTAAGAATGTATGATTCATGGTAATCTAGGCACCCTGAACTTAATATCACCTCCAAATTTGGGATTTTCCAGACATAATTTGAAAAACAGAAGAGGGGGTCAATATTATGTTTTAAAGTACAGTAATTTTATAATGACAAAACAATAGTTACATGTTTTTACTTCATGAACTTTTCCATTCCAAAGAGGAGGATGAAAGTACTTATGTTATACAGATGTTAAAAAAAAAAATGAAAGTAATCTGGAGGGATAGCTGTGGGGACATCATTGTTTACCAATGTCTCAAAATCCCCAAATAAAGGTGGAAAGACTAACTAGAAAGAAAAACTAAAAGCCCATGGAAAACATTTAAAATAAAACTAAGTAACAAGGTGTCCCCATATACACCATAGATATAAGCAGATAGAAATAGACTTTCAACAAACACAAAGTTACATGATATTCTCTGTCTTGGGTGGGAGGGATGAGAGAAGTCATGTGGTAATGTGCCTTGGGCCTGAGAAAAGGAAATCCTCAAAATAACAAGTCTTCAAAATAGTGTTATGGTATTTGTCTTTCTCTTTCTAACTTCAGTTAATATGAGAGTCTCTAGTTCCATCCAAGTTGCTGCAAATGGCATTATTTTGTTCTTTTTTATGGCTGAGTGGTATTCCATTGTGCATATATACCACATCTTCTTAATCCATTCATCTGTTGATGGACATTTTGGTTGTTTCCATGTCTTTGCTCTTGTGAAGAGTGCTGCAATGAACATTCAGGTGCATGTATCTTTTTCAGTGAAAGTTTTGTCTGGATATATGCCCAAGAGTGGGATTGCTGGGTCATGTGGTAGTTCTATATTTAGTTTTCTAAGGTACCTCCATACTGTTTTCCATAGTGGTTGTACCAATTTACATTCCCACTAACAGTGTAGGAGGGTTCCCTTTTCTCCACACCCCCCCCCAGCATTTGTTATTTGTGGACTTATTAATGATGGCCATTCTGACAGGTGTGTTGTGGTACCTCGTAGTAGTTTTGATTTGCATTTCTCTAATAATTAGTGATGTTGAGCATTTTTTCATGCGCCTGTTGACCATCTGTACATGTTCTTGGAGAAATGTCTATTCATGTCTTTTGCCCATTTGTCACTTGGGTTGTTGGCTTTTTTGCTGTTGAGTTTTATAAATTGTTCATAAATTTTAGAGATTAAGCCCTTGTTAGTTGCATCTTTTGAGAATATTTTCTCCTATCCATAGGTTGTCTTTTTTTTTTTTTTAATGGTTTCCTTTGCTGTGCAAAACCTTGTAAGTTTGATTATACTCCACTGGTTTGCTTTTGCTTTTATTTCTGTTGCTATGGGAGACTGAACTAAGAAAACATTTGTACAGTTGCTGTCAGAGAATATTTTGCCTATGTTCTCTTCTAAGAGTTTTGTGGTGTCTTGTCTTATGTTTCAATATTTAATTCATTTTGAGGTTTTTTTTTTGTGCATGGTTTGAGGGTATGTTCTAGTTTCATTGATTTACATGCAGCTGTCCAGTTTTCCCAGCACTAATTGTTGAAGAGACTGTCTTTTTCCCATTTTATATTATTGCCTCCTTTGTCAAAGATTAGTTAACCGTAGGTGTCTGGGTTTATTTCTGGGTTATCTCTTCTGTTCCATTGGTCTGTATGTCTGTTTTTGTACCAGTACCACACTGGCTTGATTATTGTGACATTGTAATATTGTGCGAAGTCTGGGAGAGTTATGCCTCCTGCTTGGCTTTTGTTTTTCAGGATTGCTGTGGCAATCCTGGGTCTTTTGTTGTTCCATATAAATTGCTGAGTTGTCTGTTCTAGTTCTGCGACAAAAGGCATGGGCAATTTGCTAGGGATTGCATTGCATCTAGATTTCTTTAGGTAGTATGGAGATGTATACGTATACACACATCCATAAAAAATAAAATGTTGCCATTTAAAGCTACATGGATGAACTTGGAATGCAGTATGCTAAATGAATTAAGTCAAACAGAGAAAGACAAATCCTGTATGGCAAAGTTTTAATGTGAAATCTAAAAATACAACAAATTAGTGAATGTAACAAAAAGGAAGAAGACACAGATTTAGAGAATAAACTACTGGTTACTAGTGGGGAGAAGGGAAGGAAGGACAATATAGGAGTAGTGGGGTGAGAATTACAAACTGTTGGGAGTAAGACAGCCTCAAGGATGCATTGTACAACACACAGAATATAGCCAATATTTTGTAATAAACTGGAAATGGAATAAAATTGAATAAAATTTTTAACAAACCAAAAAAAAACCCTAAAAAACAAAATAGTATTATGTATCAATATAAAAACATTTGCTAAATCCAGCTGCCCATTTGCAGAGGACACAAAGGATGTTTGAATGTGTTTAACTTCACAGTGAGTCTGCTCTCAGCCAAACTCAGACTAAGTTCTTCACAGGTAAAGTGGCAAGAAAATGAAGAAAGGAGGAATAAACTAGATTACAGAAGACATAAAAGACATATATTTTTAAATGACTATGAATAAGCTACAGTGTCAGGGGACAGACGCTGGGAAAATTAAACCATAAAAATTGCAATTAAATTCATATCTGAAGAGACAAGATAATATGTATAGGTAAAGAAAGGTCTTTTGATTGGGAAGGACTTAAGGTAAACTAATCAAAACAACATGAGACAATCTTCACAATAACCAAGCCATGGAAACAACCTAAATGTCCACTAACAGATGAATGGATAAAGAACAAGGGCTAGATAGATAGGTAGATAGACGGATCATTTTGAAGCCATAAAATACCTGGAAGTTATTATGAAATAATTGTGCAAAATGGCCAGAAGTAGTGGACAGTACAAATTACACAAACTTTGGCTTCCTTTTTTCTTTCTTTCTTTCTTTTTTTTTTTTTTGGTGGATGAGGAATTTTATGTTCTCAAAGTAATTGCTTGATTGTCATTACAATATATGATATAGGGGAAGCAATGGTCTCTACTATGAATTCAGTTACCTCGTTTGTTTGTTTTGCCTTTTTTTTTAGGGCCGTGCCTGTGGCATATGGAGGATCCCAAGCTAGGGCTCAAATCAGAGCTACAGCTGTGGGCCTACACCAGAGCCACAGCACAGCGTAATCCAAGCTGTGCCTGCAACCTACACCACCACTCACAGCAACGCCAGATCCTTAACCCACTGAGCGAGGCCAGGGATCGAACCCACAACCTCATGGTTTCTAGTCGAATTTGTTCCCACTGTGCCATGATAGGAACTCCCAAATTTAGTTAACTCTTCATGAGAATAGACCAAACCATTTCTTTCATTCTGTTTGAGTTGATTAAAGTATTTGGATAGAGTATAGAAAGCAACTTGTTCAAAACAATGACATAAGGAAGTAGCCTGCAAAGCTAGCTTCTAATCTAATTCTAGATGAAAACTAATAAGAAAATCGTTAAATGGTCTCTTCAAATTAGCAGACACAAGATAGTGCCAAGTAAGACACCAAAATCATCTGCATGCATAAATCACGTTATATTAAATTAGAAGATAATTTGTGTGTACCAAGGGAGTTAAGAAACTCCCACTCTGTAACTTTCCAAGCTGGAGCAATTCTCCATTATGCTGTTTTACTGTGTACAGTATTTGACCCAGCTGGTCCAGCAAAGCATCAGAATACATTAACCAATGCTAAAGAAAGCTGACTCACTTTTCTGAACTACTCGGAAGTCACAGACCCAAACTCCTCATTTTTTGATAATTCTGATGGAATACTTATGATCACAGAGAAAACAAAAGAGGATCATACTTTCATAAAATCTGCTCATATTTCTTATTTCTTCTCTCCTATTAACCCACATATGGTTCAGATTGCTGCTAGTGCTAGAGAAGGCATGATGTGGAAAATATTGAAAATTTGTTATAACATGCACACTTCCTTTAAAAATATTTTATTTTGACCAGAAGTAGCCATTATAATACTGCTTCCTGACTGTCCTCTCTTAAGTCAGGTACATTAAAGAATAAAATCTATAAAAGCTCATGAGCTTTGCCGAATAAATGAAAATATGAGGTAGATGTTATTACTGATAAGAACTTTGAATATATTCAACAGGTGAATGGAGAAATAATAATTATCAGAAATATACCCAGATATATAAGAAAAGCAAGTGAAATTTGATGTTAAAATATGAAAATATAAAGCAAATAGTATACAAAGTAGAAAAACTGGATAATCAAGTGGCTTAAAAAAGTATTAACAGTTGCTTATGTCAACCACTCTTCTAAACGCGAAGATAAGTGTAAACAAGAGATCTCTGCCATTTCAGGGCTTACGTTCAATTGGATGAGATAGGCAATATAAAAATACCTAGCGAGGCTGGGGGGAGAGTCTTTGAAAAGTGACATTGGACCTGAATCTTGAATAAAATAAAGGGATAGGTCTCACAAATACTTGGAGAAGGAACATTTTAGGCAGAGGTAACATAATGGCGACTTATTTGAATCCGTGTCATGACTGGCATTTTCTGGTATTTGGAAGGAGGACAGTCTGGCTAGAGCATGGTGGGCAAAGGAAAACTGAATGTGGCAGAAGCGAGATCACACGGAGCCTGATAGGCTTTGGTTGCAAACTTCGGATTGTATTCTTAAACGCCACTTAATTAGGGAACACTTAACATGTAAGCAGAGGTGTATATTAATTAATTAATTTAGTTAGTTAATAGCTATTCTCTGTAAAAGTTTGATGTTGTGAAGAGGGGCAAGTTTGGAAACAGAAGAATCTACTGGTGAACCACTTCCGTGGTTCCGAAGAAAGAAGATAGTGACTTTAACTAGGCTGTTAACATGGAGGCGAAAAGTGGTCAGCTTCTGGATTTATTTTGAAAGCAGAATCTGTAGGATTTGCTCTTGAATTTGAAACCAAACGCCTGTGATTCAAATCCAGTCTAAACCGAGACTGGGACTTTAACCTGTGGTGTTTCAATTAGAATCACTCACCTGGTGTCTAAACTTACTGAGGCTCAGGTTCTTTGTGCCTCAGTGAAGACGGAATTCAGTGAGAGGGAAAGTGATAGGTAAAAAATAGATTTATTAAGATAAGATGCTTGTTATCTTCTATCATGTTCTATCACAAGTGATTGGATATAGTATGGGAAAAAGAATATATGTATGTAAAACTGGGTCACTTTGCTGCATAGCAGAATTTGACAGAACATTGTAAATCAACTATAGTAAAAATTAAATAATAAATACATTAACAAACAAATGAAAAAATCAGATACTTTTTTTTTTTGGTCTTATTTAGGCCCACACCCCTGGTATATGGAGGTTCCCAGACTAAGGGTCGAATCAGTCCTGTAGCTGCAGACCTATACCACAGTGACAGCAACACCCAGATCCAAGTGCCTCTATGACCTACACCACAGCTCACGGCAACCCCAGATCCTTAACCTACTGAGAGGGGCCAGGGATTGAACCTGTGTCCTCATGGATGCTAGTCAGATTCTTTTCCGCTGAGCCACGACAGGAACTCAAGATGCTTTCGAGGGATACAGGTGGGCAGGTGAGGATGCTCTGCCTTGAGGATTAGATGGGCTACATTTTTATAATCCCAGAAACGCAGGGAGAAGACAAGACTGCCTTCTTCCTCATTTTTCAAGTAGATGTCAGATTTCCGTCACTAGCTCCTCCTTCGTATCCAGTAAGAGAATATTTGACCCTGTGAGGTCAAACTAGGATTGTCATGGTGCTTATGCAAATTGGCAGAAAGGTGGTAACAAGATGCTAAAATATGTTGAATCATCTCAGGTTTCCTTAAAGTGAGTGTCTCCTGCTTTGGAGTGTCAACTTTCCTTTAAATTCCTGTCCTTGGTCCTAAGGATCATTATCTTGCTGAACTGGAATGCAGTCCTCATTTTCTTTTTCACTTAATGACCTGAGGCGTATCTCATGCTTTTATTTATGGTTTTTATCGTTAAGCAAGCCCGCCTCCCTCCCTGAGGTTCTGATGCCATGCTTGAGCAGTTGTTAGCGTACACTTCCCTTGGTTTCCCTCTCTATCTGTGGTCACCCACTGGGACTTGTACAACTACCTGTGTAACTATCCTCCTCTCTCCCTATCTAATTGTGCAGAATGAGAAAAGCCAAGGATAATTCTGAAGACTTTTTCTCTAAGTCTGTAAATGGCAATGTAACTTACTGGGTTGAAAAACACTAGAGTTAAGAGCATCGTGTGGGAGAGAAGTTAGAAATCCAAATGAGGGTAGGCATTCTTTGTGGTACCTATTTAGCATTCAAGTAGAATATGTGAAGCCAGTGAAAAATTAATAAATCTCATTTATGCCCTGTGATGATAGCAAAGCCCCCATAGAAAGAAAAAAGACTCCTCTTCTTTCCTGCCAAAGATTCAGCCAATGGAAAGCCATGGAATTTTTTTTTTTTTATTATAGTCCTTCTATCTCTCTTTTCCTCTCTTGCCTTGAGGAAAATTGCATGTAACTCACCATGGTTGCAGATCCAGAACTGCAGTTTCAGCTAATACCAAGTAAATCCATTTGTGCGAAGAAATATCTGGTAGTCTACTTATTTCACATCAACGGGAGACTATTCATATCTATTAAGACTAAAATGCAGAAATAAGTGATTGCTATGGCTATACTCTGAGGAGTCATCGGTGTTAACTGGCGTTCACAGTCGTGAGATAACAGATTATCCAAGTGTTTGGAGAAGTGAGGAGGTTGAGGAGTGAATTGGTTGCACAAGGACATGTAAGGTTCTGAAGAACAGGAGCCAGCAAAAGAGACTTACTTTATTAATTTATCCTTTATTGACTCTTTCTCATTTCTTTGACTTCTAAATATAAGAGGGCTTTAGGATTCTGCCCCTGGAATTCTCCAACTCACATCCTTGGTCAGTTTATGTCATCTCATGATCTTAAATATTATCTATACAATGAACTCTAGATTCCTATGTATTTTAGTGTCTCTGCAACATCTACACTTGGATGGTTAGCAGGCCTCTTGAATGTAACTGTCTCAATAGTAACTGATGACTTCTTGGAAGCCTTCTTCTTCCAAGAAGTCAGCTCAAAAGCAGTCCCATCCTTCCAGTTTCTCAGAGCTAAAGAATTTATTATTTTTTCTCTTTCACACTTTGATTCTAGCGTTGCACACATGTTGATACTACCATTAAAATATATTCAGAGTCTGATTACTTATCATGACTGAACCAGCATTGATTCTTATTATTTTCTATAGTTATGTTTTTTTTTCTTTCTTTCTTTTTTTTTGCTATTTCTTTGGGCCGCTCCTGCGGCATATGGAGGTTCCCAGGCTAGGGGTTGAATCGCAGCTGTAGCCACCGGCCTACACCAGAGCCACAGCAACCCAGGATCCGAGCCGCGTCTGCAACCTACACCACAGCTCACAGCAACGCCGGAACGTTAACCCACTGAGCAGGGGCAGGGACCGAACCCGCAACCTCATGGTTCCTAGTCGGATTTGTTAACCACTGCGCCACGACGGGAACTCCATGGTTTTTTTTTTTTCTTTCTTTTTTCTCTTTTTTTTTTTTTGGAGGGGGGTGCTCACCTATGGTATATGGGGGTTCCCAGCCTAGGAGTCAAATCAGAGCTACAGCTGTCAGCCTATGCCACAGCCACAACATCGCCACATCCAAGCTGCACCTGCAACCTACATCACAGTTCACAGCAATGCTGGATCCTTAACCCACTGAGCAAGGCCAGGGATTGAACCCACATCCTCATGGATACTAGTCAGATTCACTTCTGCTGAGCCACAGTGGAAATTCCCTGCAGTTATGTTCTATAAAGTCACCCTGAATAGTGACTCAAAGAACACTGACCCATTGCTCCTGGGGGAAATACAGGGTTAGGTCCCTTAGAACCTCTTGTAAGAATGTATTCATCAATTGAGCAATACAATCGTTTTATGTGCTCTTCTGTTTAAAGACACTTCATTTAAGATGTATTATTGATTCATTAACACTGAACATAATTCGTTAACAGCGGCATAATAAGACATGTCTGAATGAAGCATTTTCTCTCCCAGCTGCATCACAGCCTTCCTGTGCTTAGGAACCCTATGCAGTACTTCAAAAACACCACACTTGCAAACCATCTTAATCAGTGAAATCACAAAAAAAAGCACAAACATATGAAAAGTATGTCACTAAATAAACTATGAAAGAACTCTTGTTCCCAAGTATGAAAGCTGGAACAAGAAAGCAACGTACTACCTTATTTCACTTCAAACTGGGAATATACCTGTAAGGTGGCTACAGGTTTTCCTGCTGTGCAGGTACCAGTAAATGACCTTGAAATCACTGTGAATATTGATTATGGAGTCACAAATAAATTTTAGCAAGTTGGCAAATTTGCAAATATGGAATCCGTAAATAATGAGGATCAGTTTACTATCATTTCCTATCCTATTCCTCTATTTTGTTTCTCTCCATAGCAAGTATCTCAACCAAACATGTTATATATTTTCCTTATTTTTTGTTTATTGTTTGTCTCAATGTGAGGACATCGAGTTTTAAAACTTTTGTTCATGTTTAATTCTGACCCCTTATAATAGGACTTGGCAATAATAATAAATATTTATCAAACAAAAAGATTTAGAGACAGTTATAGACAGACAGATGGTTATGCAAGTAAGACAGTGAAATACATTTTTTTCTAAATTTAATTTATTTTTGATGAGTTAGCATGTTCATAAAATTTAAAATTTTTAAAGTACAAAAGAAGTATCATGTGAAGCTTCCCTGTACTGTAAATAAAATGCCAAATTTACCATATTTTACATTTTGAATGTAAAAATTGAAACTATAAAAAGCATATTAAGAACATATAGCAGAAAGGAATGAATCTGATGAAAACTTAAGAGTTTGAAAATCAAGAATTCCCGTGGTGGCTCAGCAGTAACTAACCCAACTAGTATCCATGAAGGCTTGGGTTCAATCCCTGGCCTCACTCAGTGGATTAAGGGTCTGGTGTTCCTATGAACTGTGGTGTAGGTTGCAAATGCGGCTTGGATCCTGTGTTGCTGTGGCTGTGGTGCAGGCCAGCAGCTGCAGCTCCAGTTTGACCTGTCGCCTGTAACTTCTGTATGCCGCAGGCGCGGCCCTAAAAAGCAAAAAATAAATAAATAAATAAATAAAGGAATTTGAAAATCAAATGAAAGTTCTTTGTGAAAAGTGATCTCACCAAAAATATGAAAATGTCAAAAAGATTAGAAGTAAGAATGTCTTTTCAGTACTCGGGTGATGCAGAAAAATGAAATAACTGCAAAAACTAAAAGCTGCACTGTTGTGGAGGTGACTACTAAGAGCAAATGTTTAGATTTTTAGCAATAATGTAAGCCAGCTTCTAAACAGACATTATTAAAAATTAGGTGAATTATGTTCAAATTCTATAAAAACAAATAGAAGTACCTAAAATGTATCATTTTCTAATTATTTTACTACATGTACTTATTTCTGTGATCTTAAGGTTATTTACGTCTATTGTATTTGCATGGAAATGTCATACAACGATTATACCACTTGTCTCTCCCAAGTTCTATTTTCAATGACATCAGGTAAATGACTTGAAACGGGCCATGGTGCACGTATTTACATCACAGAATTAGAAGATACAATAAATCACAGCTTAATTTATTATCTTGTTCATTGTCTTGTCTAAATTTACAAAAGCGTTAGAGAAAATATTCATAATGCAATTAAACTTAAGTGTATTATGTCCATATCCATTATATTATGAATAGAACCAAAAAAATTATCCCAGTATTTGAATATCATTATCCGATTCAGCAAAGAACTGCTCATGTCATTGACAAACAAATGAAGTTCCGAAGTACATTTTTGTTTTTCACCTATGTTTTTCTTATTAGCAAAACTAAAATATCATCCAACATGTCAGAAGTACACTTACAGAGCTGGTTGTTAAACTCTTCCCAGCATGCCACCCAATAAAGCCCACATAATTTAAAGTAAAAGTTGAATAAACATCACTGAAAATAGCAAGGGATGTGTAAGTTTGAGACTGAGAAAAATCACACTACATTAAGTGGAATAATTAAAATATAAAAGTGATTAGAGGGAAGTGATATTTATGGAAGACCGAAAGCAAAGATTCAGTAGATGAGCAACATTAATGGCATTCCTCAAAAAGAGAACAAACAGAGGAAAAACGTATAACTGTTATCTTTTCTCAGGGATGAGGTCTGGGATTTTTTATGGGGGAAGGGGCTGCACTTGCAGCACATGGAAGTTTTCGGGCTAGGGGTTGAATCCAAACTACAGCTGCTGGCCTACACCACAGCCACAGGATCTGAGCCATGTCTGCGACCTGCACCACAGCTCACAGCAACACCAGGTCCATAACCTACTGAGTGAGGCCAGGGATCGAACCCAAGTCCTCATGGATACTAGTGGGATTCACTTCTGCTGCACAGCAACGGGAACACAGGGGATCTTTAACATCCTGTAATGTACTGACAGTCACTACCTCTCCTAGCAATGCTCTCCAGATCCCACACTGGATCATTTGTTTACCCCGGAAGTTCCAGGATCTGGTAGATTAGATCACAGGGGCCAAGGTCAGGGATGGAGGCAGGAGACAGTCAATAAGTAACTCTGTTCCAGCATTACAAGTGTATGCACACTGGCTGTGCCTTTGTCCAGTACGTCTTCCAAAGTTTCAGATCTTAGCTTCTTGACCACCAGAATAGTTTCAAATTCTCTTATCATGCCCCCATGGAATCTTGTTTAGGAACTTTTCTCAGTCTTATTTTACCTTTATTTGCATGATTAGAAAATGGATTGTATCTCTTGCTGAGGAGGAGTGAAGGGAGATGAAATGTGATCTCCAGAGACATCAAATCACAATTGTTTCAAGTAGACTCTTGCATTTTCTCAGTTAGAGCAACTTTTACCTCAAGTTTTATTGTTCCTTTCTGGGGGAAAGATGAACAATATACCGAACAGTGAAGCCCATTAAGGCAAAAATACTCCTTCCAATAATCCGGTGGTTGCCTCTGTTTCTTTGTTCACACGCCTTATTTCATAATTTCCTACCGAGAAAACGGGCCATATTAAAAAAAAATAGATCATTTTGTATTATTTATTAAGATCCCAGGCCAGAAAGTCTTAACTTGGCCAGCCTGGGTTGCGCAAACCCTGCAGGTTCCAAAGAAATGTCTGTCTTCACGACTGGCCCTTGGATGCCCTCTGGAGTAAAGTATCTGACTCTTTGTACTATTCTACCCAAGAAGAGTGTTTTTCTATGCCCAAAGTCTTGGAACAGAAGCTCCTGTGCCATTTTGGAGCCTGGGTTACCTTTCTTCAGCTCGAGGAACACGTTTTACAGAGGGTGGTTTCTAACGTTGAGCAAAGCGTTATCGCATCAAAGGCACATATCATGATTCACACCACCCTCACAGTAGCGGTGTGATGGAGAATTAGAATGAGCAATGAAGCACTTTTTCAGGTGAAATGGAGGGAGACAAAAACATGAAGAGCTGACTTACACACCCCCTGGAGTCTATGGTGACACTCAATTCAGAAGGACCTACAGAGAGTGTCCACTGGACAGATTCTTCTGCTTTTCAGGTTAGTGGAGGGGGGATCTGGTAAAAAGGTGTGATGGTTTATTTTATGTATCATCTTGGCTAGGTCGCAATGCCCATACATTTGGTCAAAATTTATTCCAGATATTTTTGTGAAGGTACTTTTCTAGATGGGATTAACATTTAATTCAGAAGACCTACAGTAGATTACTCTCCATAGTATGAGTGGGCCTAATCAAATCAGTTGAAGGCCTCGATTAAAAAACAACTGACCTCCCTGTAAAGAAAAGGGACTTCTACCAGCATAGAGAATTCTACTTTTAGACTCAAATTTCGTCTCTTCTCTGAGTCTCCACCCTGCTAGTCTACAGGGCAGATTTTGGACTTACCAACCTCTGCCATTAAATGAATTGATGCCTTAAAAAAAATCTCTCTTGCTGTCTCTCTGACTCTCTCTTTACATACATACACCATATGTGGGTATACCACATGTGTTTATTTATAGATGCTGTTTTTCTGGAGAACCTCGACTAGTACAAAAATAGTAAGGGAAGAGGGTGGCACAACTGTACAGTTCTTCCCCACACCACCCTAGTTATCTTTTTTTCAATTTGATGCAGTGGTCCTGGGACCAGTCGTTTACTTGTGGGTGCCAGAAGCAGGGATGATACCTAAGTGAGCAACTAAGTATTTCTTTAAACCTCTGTAACAGAATTACTGAGAACCTTTCACCCACTGGCAAAGTTCAGTTTGACAGTGAATAGTGAATGCAGCCATGTTGCCCAGTGATAGAGAGAGAGCCCCTTGCTCTGTACCTGTACAACTATTCCCTACATGAATGGGAATGGGCTGAATAGAAAGCGCTTGCTAGACTAGTATTGCTGCCAACCACCTGAACCAGTGCAGCATCTAAACCAATGGAAAATTTGGGTTTGAAATCAATAACAAACGGTAAGAAGGAGAAATAATAGCTAAGGATCAAGGAGTAAATGAGTTATACCACAAAGGAAATTGTTACGTGGATATCTTAGGAGAGACTCAGAGAAAGAAAATGACATTATCTCCTCACGCCTTATGCCATATGCTCAAAAGGGTAAAGACATATGTTTGCCAAGAACAACCTTGCTTTTGGAAACAGACAAGGTCCTATTAATAACTGAGCGACACTCTGGTAATGAGCTGGTGTCACTTGTTTCTGATTTTCCAAATTATATTTACTGCAAAGGATATCATTTCAGAAGAGTTTCTGCAAACTAGACTTTACTAGACTGTTTGACCATGCAGTGTTTGGCTCCCAGATGCCCGATGACTCTGCACCCATGAACCTTCATCATCAAGTGCTTAGATCACTGGTTATAAAAGATGAAATATAGGACTGGCACCCCCTCTATGCCCCAATATGCTGTGTACAAACACATACTGCCCTTGCTTTTGTGGATAAAAAGCTCTTCACGAGATTAGAAAAATAACAAAGACAATGGGTTTCTTAAGGGAATAAAGCAGTAGGCATCACAGGCCCATTCAGTGCATCTGAATTCCCCTGGGGAGATTGAGTTAAAGCCTCCTCAGGGTATATTACCAATTGAAAAGGACTGGCCTGAGGAGGACCTGGATTTAGCTGGCTGTCAGCTGAATTCTACACTAAATGGTTCTGCCAAATTTATCACAAGGTAAAAATAACACTACATCAAGTGAGGAAATGAGTAGTCAAATGAGGATGAAAATATGAAAGTATATATAGTGCCTTTTGAGTATACCCATTAGTTCTGTCTCTAAATCTACCTGTCCCTTGTGCTGCTTCCCAGTATTTGGCATATTTATGCAGATATTGCTGCTGTCCCTGTTATATAAATACTAAACTAAATTATATGCTCAGAAAAAAATTTTCTGGCAGAGCCTAGGCCGAGGTCAGGGGTGTGGTCTGGGCAGGAAAGGGTTAACTCAGGAGGCCAAGATTGCTCAAATCCTATGCATTCCTAAGAAAAGTCTGTCTTCAGCTCTTGGCTGCCTCCTGGGATATACTCTCTGAACCCTTGGAATATTCTGCCTACTTTTGTATGCTTGAGGTACTGGGGCCAGGCCCAAGCTTGACCGGTTTGACTAGATAAATATATCCTAATTTTTAGAATTTATGTGACCAGCTTTCCTATTTGGCAACATTTTTGCAAATGTAACACATTATTGCTAGGAGAATTAAGTATTCTTTGGAGCCCTTATAGGTCTTATGGGTGGAGCATTCTCTCTACCATAATAGTCCCCTGGCCCCATTGCAATAGATTTTTCCAATAAAGGTGAGAATTGAAAGAGGGAAATATTTTCCCTCACAAGTTTCTTGTTTCCAAGTTGAGAAATGGGAAATGATTTAGCATTAACACAAGTCAAAATTTGATTAAAATTTTTGACTTGATGCAAAGTCAAAAGTTTGCATCTTACTGATGCAAGACTGTATTTGCAAATTCAAGTGAGCCCTCAAAAGTGGATTAAAAAGTCATTTTCCTAGTAGAGTTTATCCAGGGACCTGGAGGGCAAAGGGTGGGGGGAGTGACCCACTCTGAATAAAGTTTAAAGGAATGATGAGAGAAGAACATCATTTCTAGGCTGAGTTTTGATGCTTTTATGTTTTGGATTTATTTGTTATTACAAGAAAGCAAAAAACTGAAAACAATCCAAATGAATGATGAATAAACTGAAGCACATTTATACAATTGTGATATTACACAACAATGAAAATTAATGAACTATAAATATAGATATAAACACATATGGAGGAGAAAAAGCTAATATTAGAAAAATATATTAACATCTTACAATTTCTAACAACATGTTTGGAGTGTATAATAATATGAGGTAAACCTATAGAGGAAATAAGTACAATTTTAGGATAGTGGCTACATAAGTTTGGAATAAAGAGTATAAAAAGAAGACAAACATGGTTTTCAAGCCTATGGTCAATATTCAAACTCTTAAAATGGGTGATGTGTAATGTACACTAATCTATACATTAGTGTTTAACCTAATGTGTTTAACCTAATAAAATACTTATTTTATAATATATAAATATCTCATTAAAACAAGAAAAAAACCCCAGCAAGAAATAGCATGGAATTGGCCATGAAATCAATGGCATGGTTTCACTCAGGTCGAACAAATTTTTTTTAAAAAATATGGTAGACAAAAAGTCCTATTAGTTCTTGACCTGTAACTGTGATTCATTTGATGAAATACTGTATTTATTACTTAAGCACCTTTAATGTAATCTGGAATGTATTACAAAGGAAACGTTTTCTTATATTTATTTGGAAAACTGGTTCAGTTCAAGAGAATTTTATTTTTGAAAAGATAGCATTTCACGACTGAGAAAACATACAACAATCTTCAATTAATCTAGGTTAGAGATTACATAGTCATTCTACCTCTCATATCCTGTAGTGTTCCTGTTCTCTTACTTCATTGGTCTATATAACTATTTTCAGGAGAATGTGGGGAAGAAGGCAAGGAAGGCAAAACCTAGAATTTATTTTTTCATAAGATTTTAAAATTGACAGTGAATTTATCAGTAATGCCTAATTCCAAACCAGAAAGTGATTTAGACTATTTTCTCATCTAGAAAGAGGCAAAAGACAAATTCTCTTTCTCGACTTTGTAACTTTATTTGTAACTATATAACCACTTGCGATAATTTCCATGCCTCTGCAGTTCTGAAGATTATTCCCCCAGATGTTGATTCCTGCTTTTACAGACATTTAAACCAAACTCTGTCTTCCTAATTTGCATATGCTGTCAACAAGCGTGCTTTGGTGCAATTCCTGCCAGAGCTTTCCCTCCTGTAAATGAAACAGTAGGATGGGGTTTATTTCAGGTGATTGTATAACCCAAGAGCTTAACTAATTACACTGTAGTTTAAAATAAATCTTTAGTGCACTATCTTAAAGAATTAATAAAGTATGAAGAAAAATCACTTTGAGGAAGATGGCTTCATTTCATTCTGTAAATCTCTGAAATCTGATGTGCAATAAACTGGCAGACAAACCATTAGAGAGCAAGAAGGAATGACATTCAAAGCAGGCATTTCCACAGCCTCATCAAAAATGTGCTGAAATGACAACAGTGAAAGTGTATTAGAAGTTTAATTTAGTCTCCTAAGTGACCTTGATCATTTGATTGGGCTGTATCTAGGATAGTGCTTTCAAGTGTATTTATAAATGCCTAAAGCAGGAGATGGAAAAAAATATCCTTCAAACAGCTACCCTGAAGATTTCCGGGATTAGGACAGCAAATGAAAAAGACCAGTTTGGTTCATTAATAATTCAACATCTTTCTGAATTCAAAATCCCCCCTAGTCAAAATCTTGACTTTCTTCCTTTTTTTTTTTTTTCCAGAAAAATCTTATTAGTGAGAGTTCCAAGGCATTAGTGAAATGTTTATAAAGACTGTTTCTCTCTTTCTTTCTTTCCTTTTTTATTTATTTTTTTTTATTTTTAGGGCCACACCTGTAGCATATAGAAGTTCCCAGGCTAGGGGCAAATCAGAGCTGCAGCTGCAGCTGTTGGCCTAAGCACCACAGCCACAGCAATGCAGGATCCCAGCCATGTCTGCAACCTACAGCACAGCTCACAGCAACACCCGATCCTTAACCCACCAGGCAAGGCCAGGGATTGAACCTACATCCTTACGGATACTATTTGTCTGGAAAATCTAGATTTCCCAGCACATTTACATAATAGGTCCTTCAGTTATTGGTGTTTTTGTCACTTGCTGCTACATTGCTCTTTTTCTGATGTACGTTAAGTGGCTCAGATTAAAAACCACCTATGTACATCACCTGTAAAGAAATTGTGTAGTTTCAAAATAAATTTTTGGAGTTCCCATCGTGGCTCAGTGGTTAACGAATCTGACTAGAAACCATGGGGTTTCAGGTTCGATCCCTGGCCTTGCTCAGTGGGTTAAGGATCCGGTGTTGCCGTGAGCTGTGGTGTAGGTTGCAGATGAGACTCAGATCCCGCATTGCTGTGGCTCTGGTGTAGGCTGGCAGCTATAGCTCTAATTAGAACCCTAGTCTGGGAACCTCCATATGCTATGGGAGCAGCCCTAGAAAAGGCAAAAAGCAAAAAAAGGAAATTGTGTGGTTTCAAAATAAATTTTTCTATAGTAAAACTGTCATGTAAAATACTTGAAATAAATTTTTTTAGTTCCTTAAACTTGTAAGAAGAATAAATCCCAATATTAAACCATCTCAAAATACCAAAGACTTTGTTAAATTGAAAATCATGAGTACATCTCTTTCATTTATACTCTGACACTCTGAACATTGGTGTTATTCTTATTTTAATATACATATAATTCATATCATATAATATAGTGTATGCAAATATTGGAATAGTTATTTGTGTATAATGAACACATGTCCTTACAAACAATTGGAAAAAGTCTTTTATCATTCAACACATATTTTTTGAATGCTTATTATGTACAAAGAATGGTACTATGCATTAAATATTTTTTAATGAACAGAAAACAGTCCTGTCTATCTACTGGTATTTCACAGACAAATAAGCAGCAATGGTAAGAGCATTTTTAAATGAAAATATATGGGGTGTTATGTGAGCATAATTGGGAATTCAAACCAGTCTTGAAGAATGAGTTTATAGACCTCCCAGAAGATGCAATGTGTACACTTGAGTTCTGCAAAATAGGTGTAACCAGATCCAAAAGTATTATGTGGATTTGGGCTTGTGAGCCGGGAGGGTTTATCACGTGGGTAAACTTCTGAAAAGAAAGAATATTTATGTTTAGGAAGGCTGAGGTAATAGATTATTTTGCATGTGAGGAACTTCCTAGCATTGCATAATATGTAATTTATTTTTGTCTCAATATACCAGCCTAAAATGATATGTAGTGCATTGAGAAATTCAGTAATTAAACAAAGACGTAGCTCAGTACATAGTAAGAGAGGAGAGGTTAAGGAGGTGGCGTTTAACCTGAAGCTCATGTGAGCAGCTCAAAAGACTGTAAGCTCACCCAAGGAAATGTATCTAAAACTTGTTAATAACGCTCTTCACTTTCATCTTGTGCGGTGATACTTTGCTTGATGGTACCTTCTGCCCCAGACTGCAGGCCTTCTGAGGGTGTAGTCTGTATTTATTTATTCCTTGCTGGTCTGCCTATCCAACCCAGAGTGGTAGATACAGCATAGGGATACATTTGAACAAGCAAACATTTGCCTATGGGCAAATATTTTTGACATGTAGAGAAATTAGATCTTTTCTATTTTTAAAGAAAAAAAGCTATTATGAAATACATTTTCCAATGAAACTGCCATTTTCCTTTAACTTCCAAAAGTTTCAGAAATATATATCTAGAACTACTCTTTCAATGTATTTATTTTTTCGCTTTTCTATCACTTAATGCCAAGCTCTACATAATTCCAAAGAAGAAACCATACATCAATAGCATGACAGTGATAACCACTTCTAATTCACGTTTTCCCTCCTCATTGGATGTTATAATCTCTTTTACAGATACTCATTTCCATGCAATCCTCAGACAAGTCCAGGCTCACAGAAATGGCAGATTCCGATTTGTTTTCCTGAGCCAACTGGCCCTCCATCTGTGTTTATTTTAAGGCATAGAGCTTATATCTGAGAGGAAGTAATCTAAATCTTTTGAAATGCTCTCTTTATCTGTCAGCACTCAGGTAGACACACAAATGAAAAACCACAAATAATCGCATATATCACAAAGTAATACATAAACTGACAGTTCTGTAAAAATTGGGATTTAAACAACCTTCAAATGGGTATCTTGATGATTCCATAATATTTCTAGATCAGTATAAACCGTTGAACTACCTGAAAAGGTGATTTTTTTTTCCTTGTAAATACTTGATTATGCAAAACGAAAGTTACAATTTCTTTAAATAGCAGGTATTTGGCTTTTTTAAATAAAATTTAATATGTTTTTAAATATTTTAATACATAATTAGAAGTTTCAAATCTAAAAACTTTCAGGAAAAACAAAGAAAACTCTGACTCCAGAAACATTTATTAAAAAACCCTGGCTGCACACAGCTGAAGCTAGGAAATTTTCTGCTTGTTACAAAATGCATGATACAAAAATGTAGCAAAAAATTATGGAACAGTTCACAAATCATAAGCACTAATTAATTACATTAGGGGAAATTACACTTCCAAAATCAAGAGTTGTTATAGTTGTTTCCTTTAGGACTTGCTTATTTCTGTTCTACTAATTATTATGTTGTTTCTTTCAGATCAGTTTCTGAAAGATTTTTTTTTTTAATTTTCTGTAAGATTAACTTAGTGTGTAATGAAGGTATAGCCCAAATAAAATTTGGATATGACACCCCACCAAAAAAATTCTAGATGCATTATAGAGGGGGATGTTTTAATAGAATATTTTTAAGTGTTTTCACTTCATATTACTTAATAACACAAATAACTACAACTTTAAGTTGCCTAGGGTTTTTATATTTCACAATCCATGTAAAAGACAAAAAACTGATGATAGAATTTTATAGAAAACAGATTTTCAGAAAGTACTCAGGGTATGGTAAAAACTCAGCCTAATTTGTCACACAACAGACTATTGTAATGAATATTTATGCTATGAATGATAACACGAAGTAACCAAGACTTGTCGGTCAACATTTATTGCTCTTGAGTGCCCTGTGCGTAGGAAGACGACTTCGGTTTCCAGTAGGAAGCAACTCCTGAATCTAACCGGCTTGAGGACCTCTTCTAAAGCTCACACTGAAGAAACTTGCAAACTTTTCTACCATAGTGCCCACTTTTTTTTTTAATAATGATTTTTATTTTTTCCATTATAGTTGGTTTACAGTCTTCTGTCAATTTCTACTGTCCAGCAAATTGACCCAGCCTCTGTCTCACACACACACACACACACACACACATACATACATATGTATGCATTCTTTTTTTCATGTTATCCTCCATCATGCTCCATCACAAATGACTAAATATAGTTCCCAGGACTAAAGAACAGGATCTCATTGCTTATCCATTCCAAATGCAATAGTTCGCATTTATTAACCCCAGATTCCCAGTCCATCCCAATCCCTCCCCCTCCCCTTGGCAACCACAAGTCTGTTCTCCAAGTCCATGCATTTCTTTTCTGTGGAAAGTTCTATTTGTGCCATATATCAGATTCCAGATATAAGTGATAGCATATGATACTTGTCTTTCTCTTTCTGACTTACTGCACTTAGTATGTGAGTCTCTAGTTCCATCGATGTTGCTGCAAATGGCATTATTTTGTTCTTTTTTATGGCTGGGTAGTATTCCATTGTGTATATATACCACATCTTCTTAATCCATTCATCTGCTGATGAACATTTTGGTTGTTTCCATGTCGTGGCAATTGTGAATAGTGCTGCTGTGAACATAGGGATGCATATGTCTTTTTCAAGGAAAGTTTGTCCAGATATATGCCCAAGAGTGGGATTTCTGGGTCATATGGTAGTTCTATATTAGTTTTCTGAGGTATCTCCATACTGTTTTGCATAGTGGTTGTAGCAATTTACATTCCTACCAACAATGAAGGAGGGTACCCTTTTCTCCACACCCTCTCCAGGGTGACTTGTTAATAATGACAATTTTGATGGGGGCGAGGTGGCACCTCACAGTACTTTTGATTTGCATTTCTTTAACAATCAGTGATGTTGAGCCTTTTTTCATGTGCTTGTCTTTCATGTGCTGTATATCTTCTTTGGAGAAATGTCTATTCAGCTCTTTTGCCCACTTTTTAATTGGGCTGAGTTTTTTTTGCTCTTGAGTTGTGTAAGTTGTTTGTATATATTAGAGATTAGGCCCTTGTCAGCTGCATTGTTTGAAACTATATTCTCCAGTCCTTTGTATTCAATTGTGCATTCATTTAGTCATTTTCCTCTTGCCCAAAAGCTCCTTGAAGCAAAGACAGTAATACGGCAGGTTTTTTTCATCTACAATGGCTAGCATAATGCTAGATAATAAGAGTTCATGAATTTGCTGAATGCATGCATGAATGAATGAAAAATAAAAACATTTAGACAAATCTAAACTAATAAAATTCAGTTGACTAGAATATTGTAATCTTCCAAAAAAAGTATTTTATTAATCTCATTCATCTAGGAATGTGATGTCATTATTTTATTCCCACCTTATTATTGAACACTTCAGTTTTTTTTTTTTTTTATTTTTTTTAGCACAAAACCCTCACTACAGGATATGATACAACACAAAAAAAATGAACTGTGGTCATTTTAAAAATTAATTTTAATGTGCTGTCCCTCTAAGTCATATGGTATTATGAGTAAATTTTAATGCTGGATTAATAATTTTCATCATTATAGTCATTTCAATATTAGATTTAGTCTTCTAAATCTAAAGGATGTCCTAATACTTGGCCTCTGGATAGCTACAAATATAACACAGGAAATAAATGACTAAGTGATAATAATAATTCTTTTTATGCATTATCTTATGTAAACTATTTGATATTTATAGATACCTGTACATGGCCCAATAAGTAAATTAAAATACCATTTATTTATTTATTTTCTACCATTACAAAGATTATACACACTTGCCCTGGAAAACACTGAGAAGTCAAAAAAAAAAAAAGAAGAAAAAAGTGCCTTTATAGTGTCATGAGAAAAAGATACTCACTGGCCAACCTGGTAATTCTCCTTTCACTCTCGTGTCTTTGTAAAATTTTACAAGGTTTAAGTCATAACACAATTCACTACATTACAAAGCAGATATTTTCTCAAAATCATTCATTCATTCCTTCAACAAATATTTTCCAGCACCTGCTATGTGCAAGAAATTCTTCTGGGCACTTGAGATACATCAGTGAACAAGATAGGAAACATTATTGTCCACATGCAGATAAATCTCTGGGCCTACAAAAATAAATAGAAATAGATAAGTAAATTATATAGTGAGCTAGAAAATGCCATAGGAATAACTAAAGCACAAAGAAAGCATAAGGAATTAGGGAAGGAGTTTGAGTTTTAAATATGGTGGGTCACAGAAGGCACAATTGAGAAGGCTACCTTAGAAAACAACCTTGAAGGAAGTGATAGAATGAGTCCCAGAGAAATAATAGAAGTAGAAGAATAATTGTGAAGAAACAAAATAGAAGTCAGTCTGGTTAACTTGGGAACTTGGAAGATTTTTTTCAAAATAGAATAAAGTAAGACAAGGGTGAGAGCACAGAGACAAGGTAGGAGGCTATCAAAATAATCCAAGTGAGAAATTATGTTGGTTTAAGCCAGAGGGGAAGCAGTGACAGTAGGGAGAGCTAATTAAATTCTGTATGTATGGTGAAAATATAGCCAGTATTTTTATTGATATTAAAAATAGAATGTGAGGGCATTTCTTTGTGGCACAGCAGGTTAAAGTTCCAGCATTATTACTGCAGAAGCTCAGATTGCTGCCGTGGCATGGATTCAGTCCTTTGGCTGGGAACTTGCACATGCCATGGGCATGGCAAAAAAAAAAAATATATATATATATATATATATATATATATATATATATATATATATACACACAGAGAGAGAGAGAGAGAACAATAAAATGAGAAGCGTCAAAGATCAGCCTAAGATTTTGTCCCAAGGAGCCGGAAAGATGAAATTGCTTCAATTAAATTAGGGAAGGTTAGAAAAGAAGCAGATTTGGGGAAAAGATCAGATCCTCAATTAATATGTTTCCTATTAGGTATTCATACATATATTTATATATGCAGATGAATTTATCAATTGGAAGGTAAGGAAGAAGTCCAAGGCTTCAAATCAAAATGTGGGAGTTTTCAGCCTTGATGAGATGGGCAGAAGTCTCCCAAGAAAGCAGCACAAATAGAGAAAGGACTGAGCCCAGGGATTGAGCCCAGTGGCCCACCCAGGTGGCAGATGGAGATATTTTCTTTGATTAGTACAGGTTTTGTTGGGAAGGAGTGGAGAGGATGCTACTGGAATATTTGAGTCAAGGTCTTTTTTGTTTGTTTGTATTTTTTTTTTTTTTGGTAAAACTTTTGAGTAGGAGAAATATTATCTTCTTATGTACTCATGGAAATGATCCAGTAAAGAGGGAAAATGATGATCCAGGAGAGTAGGTGAAAATCACTAGGTGGATTGACTTTGAATAAATAAGAAGTCACTTGGTGCACAAGGAGCCTGGCCCTTGACAACCACAAGAACAGCTCACCTTTGCTGACAGATGAATTTAGGAGGATACAAATGTTGGTAGGTGAGATGATACAGCAAATAGAACTATTGAGATTTTCTTCTGATTGCTTCTATTTTTTTTTTTTAGGTGGAATTCACATAACCTAAAATTAACCATTTTAAAGTGAGCAATCCAGTAGCATTTAGTTCCTTCACAATTTTGTACAACCACCACTCCTTTCTAGTTCCAAAACATTTTCATTACTCTGAATGGAAACTCCAATTTCATTAATCAATTGCTTCCCATTCTCCACACAGCTCAGTCCCTGAAAACTAACAATTTGTGTTCTGAGCCTATCTATGGGTATGTCTATTCTGTATACTTCATGTAATTAATTGGATTTATACAATATGTAACCTTTGGTTTCTGGCTTCTTTCACTTAACATAATATTTGTTTAGGTTCATACTAGTTACAGCATAGATCAGTAAAAAATTCATTTTTTTATTGATGAATAATAATATTTCATTGTATATATGGGCCTCAATTTGTGTATCTGTGCATCTATTGGTGGATATTTGTGCTGTCTACACGTTATCTATTTTTTTTTTTGTCTTTTTTGCTATTTATTGGGCCGCTCCCACGGCATATGGAGGTTCCCAGGCTAGGGGTCCAATCAGAGCTGTAGCCAATGGCCTACGCCAGAGCCACAGCAACGCGGGATCCGAGCCGCCTCTGCAACCTACACTGCAGCTCACGGCAACACCGGATTGTTAACCCACTGAGCAAGGGCAGGGACCGAACCCTCAAACTCATGGTTCCTGGACGGATTCGTTAACCACTGCGCCACGACGGGAACTCCACGTTATCTATTTTTAATAGTGCTGCTATGAATATGGATGTATATGCATCTGTTTGAATACTTGTTTTCTATTCTTTTTAGCATGTATGGAATAGAAATGCCGGGTCATATAATTGTCTATTTGACTTTCCAAAAACCAAAAAAAAAATTATTTTCCATAGGAGCTGAACCATGTTACAGCCATGTACAAGAGTTCCAATTTTTCCACATATTTACCAACATTTGTTATCATCTATTTTTAATTACAGCTATATTCCTGGATGTGAGGTAGCACCCCATTGTGGTTTTGATTTGCATTTTCCTAATGACTAATGATATCGAGCATCTTTTGATGTGCCTGTTGGCCATTTATAAATCTTCTCTCAATCTTTTTTTTTTTTTGTATTTTCTTGGGCCGCACCTGCGGCATATGGAGGTTCCCAGGCTAGGGGTCGAATCAGAGCTGTAGCCACCGGCCTACGCCAGAGCCACAGCAACCCAGGATCCGAGCCGCGTCTGCAACCTACACCGCAGCTCACGGCAACGCCGGATTGTTAACCCGCTGAGCAAGGGCAGGGACCGAACCCGCAAACTCATGGTTCCTAGTCAGATTCGTTAACCACTGAGCCACGAAGGGAACTCCTATATATCTTCTTTGGAGAAATGTCTATTCAGGTTCTTTGCCCATTTTTTAATTGAGTTGTTTATCCTTTTGCTTTTGAGTTGTAAAAGTTTTTTTCATATTTTGAATGATAGATCCTTTTTAGATATATGAATCACAAATATTTTCTCCCGCTGTGTGGGTTGTCTTTTGACTTTCTTGTTAATGGCTTTTATGCCCCAAAGTTTTTAATCTTGGTGAAGGCCAGTTCACTTGTCATTTTGTTTTATTGCTCATGCTTTTGGTGTCATTTCTAGAAACCTACTGCCAAATTCAAGGTTATGGACAGTTTGTGAATGTGAAGATGAAGCTTTGCTGTTTATACCTTTGCTTTAACCTTCTCTTTCTACTTATAGCCTAGAGATCAGCGAGAAGTGAAAGCTTAGGGTATTCTTAGATCTTTGCTATGCATTCATCCTGTTCTGACCATGTGTATGGCTTTCTTTCTTTTTCTTTTTCTTTTGTCTTTTCAAGGGCCACACCCTTGGTATGTGGAGGTTCCTAGGCTAGGGGTCTAATTAGAGTTGTAGCCACTGGCCTATGCCACAGCCACAGCCACAGCAACTTGGGATCTGAGCTGTGTCTGCAACCTGCACCACAGCTCATGGCATCGCTGGCTCCTTAACCCTCTGATCAAGGCCAGGGATTGAACCTGCAACCTCATCATTCCTAGTCGGATTCGTTAACCACTGAGCCACGACGGGAACTCCTTTTTTATCTTTTTTAGGGCCGCACCCACAGCACATGCAAGTTCCCAGGCTAAGAGTCAAATTGGAGCTGCAGCTGCCTGTCTACACCACAGCCACAGCAACAGCAGATCTGAGCTGCATCTGTGACCTGTGATCCGGCAATGCCGGATCCTTAACCTGCTGAGTGAGGCCTGGGATTGAACCTGCATTCTCATGGATACTAGTCGGGCTTGTTAACACTGAGCCATGATAGAGCTTTCTAAATTCCTCAGTATCCTGTGTGGCTTTCTAAAGTCCTCAGTATCCACTATTCATGGCTACTTTGGAATGCCCTAATTTCCCAAAGAAATTCTCTCTCAAGCCTTTCCTCCCAGGTTTTCTGTGGTCTGTTGTATGCCTCAGTCACAATCGTTGTCCCTCTTCACTGGGTGCTTTTTGTCCACCTTGTAACATTTTCAAAGAATGTCCTTTGCATTTCTGCCATGAATGATTCTGACTTAGTTGAAACAAAGAGAGGCACTGTGTCAGTCCATTAGGTAGACCACAGACGGGTCACACCTCTTTGCAGAAAAGTCTTTTCTCCCTCCAGAGCAAGGACCAGGGTCCCACACTGAGGACATTCGCTGCCCGCCTCAAGACCACCACTGATATTAGGAAGGGGTGGAGAAATCACATGCATAAATGCCACAAAGCTTTTCTACTATTTTAAAGTCAGTGTATGCTTGATCTTTTTTTTTTTTTTTTTTTTTTTTTTTAGTTAGGCAAGAGTAATGTCATCAGCTGGAAAAAAAGGATGTGAGATGAAGGTTTATAGGTTTAGGGTATAGAGTGTGAAATGGAATCTTAAATTCTGAGTCAATATATAATGGAATAGTGTAATTATCTGAAATCATTAGGGCCTATGAGGCTCAGTGTTACATGTTTAAAGTGAAACCAATTAGAATAATAGCATATTATTCTTTACTTACAGATATCATGTATAGTATTGGCAGAGAGATAGATGAGCTAGGATTTGGGTTTTGATAAAAAGCGAGAGACAAGGAACTTGATATGATAATCCAGGAGGTAATCATATGAAAGGTTAATCATGGACTTTAAGTTGGGTGAGGAGGAAACTGAGTACAGGAGTAGTCAGAAAGAGTGAAAAAGGAGTTCCCATCGTGGCTCATTGGTTAACGAATCTGACTAGGAACAATGAGGTTGTGGGTTCAATCCCTGGCCTTGCTTAGTGGGTTAAGGATCCGGCGTTGCTATGAGCTTGTGGTGTAGGTTGCTGTGGCTCTGGCATAGGCCGGCAGCTGCAGCTCCAATTAGACCCCTAGCCTGGGAACCTCCATATGTCATGGGTGCGGCCCTAGAAAAAGGCAAGAAAGAAAGAAAGGGTGAAAAAGCTGAGGTCAATGAATTTTACATCCCAGTTGGGTCGTTGTTGGATTCAGGCCTTAAGAGAGAAAAGCCTGAGAAGATTGGAATGTGATGGGAAAGTGTGGTATTTGAAACAGAGATTACAGAAGAGGGCACCATCCTTTGCTATCTGAGCAATAGCCCAAAGCTTCCAACAGTCCTACACGCTGTTGCAACCTCCTCACATACCATCCCTCCTCCCACTGACTTACTGTGCTTCAGCCATATTGGCCAATGCATTGTTTCAGTTTTTTTCTTGAATATACTTCATTCTTTGCTCTCATATGGCCTTGACTGTACTTGTGCTCCAACTTGGAGCACTTGTATCCAAATCTTTAAATGACTAACTCAAAAGAAAATCACTGACAATTTTTCTCTGACCATCCAACCTGAAGTTTTCTCCACTCAATTCCCCGTCTTACAAGTGTGTGTTCACACACACACACACACACACACACACCTTTTTTTTCATGTCACTTTGTTTTCCCTTATTTGAATCACTTAGTGATCAAAAATTGGGGGGGGGTATTTATTTACTTACAATTTTTTAATCTTTTTTTCTTACATACTCCTAACAAGATGTTAGTCCTTGATTAGCAAAAGTCCTATCAATTTGAATTTTCTCTGTATGTGGCAAATAGAACAGGTAAGAATGAATTAAGAATTAAAGAATGCAAATGTCTGAAAAAATGTTCACTCCAGCCCACATGAATGGGTGTGCCATTTCATCACATCCTTGACATAATTTTTCACTTTTACTTTAAAAAATTGTGGCTAATTTAGCAAATGATAAATGCCATCATGTTGTTTATATATTTAATTTTTTTATGTTTGCAGAAATATGAACTACCACCAGAAATCCAGTTGCAATCTGAATTATCTGAAGTATTCTTCTTATATACATACATACTCACTGCACTGCATACAGTCAGTGGGAAGTTAAGCTTACTACATGATTCTTCTAAAAATATTTTGTATTACTTGTAAAATTGCTGTCTTCAAATGTGCTGTGATATAATTGAGATAACACCTGGGATACATTTGTAGCTTATTTTTTTCTTAAAGCAGAAGTATTAGATAATACGAATCTGCTAGAATTCATAGATTTCCTTTCCTTTCAAGAAGAAAACATTATTTCTGAATTTCACCTTGTTTATTGCTCTTGGATGCATTTGTTTTGGAAAAAAGAGATAGTCTTTTACAGTCATTACTCACAGGGATAGATGAGTTTGACAGAGGGTTTTTATTGTCCACTTGAACTTAATGGATTCTAGCACATAGAATGAAATAGAGTTTACACAGTGTCATTTACACTGGCATTAATTTGAGAAGACTCACAGGACTCTCATCGCTGGCTTTGCTTGCCAATATAAAATAAGATCTTTAGATTACGTCTGGCCTATTACTGATCATGCCTAAATGAAAACTCAGCCTTTCAAACTAATAAAACTTTGTGGTCTGGACATGCATGTCACATGTCAGACTAAGTAGGGTTATGAAGTACCTTCTGGAAAATCCTTGCTTTTCTTTCTTTTGAGGTATTCCATTTAATCTTTTTTTTTAATTCAAGTATAATTGATTTACAGTGTTGTATTAGTTTCAAGTGTACAGCAGAGTGATTCAGTTATTCACATGTCTATCCTTTTTCAGATTCTTTTTCTTTATAGGTTATTGAAAAATATTGAGTATAGTTCCTTGTGCTATACAGCAGGTCCTTGTTGGTTATCTATTTTGCATATAGTGATGTGTACATGTTAACCCCAAACTTCCTAATTTATCTCTCCCCACCCCATCTTTCCCCTTGGAAAATCCTTACTTTTTATTATGATCTGATAAACGTCTGGTCAGATTATTTATTACTCAAAGTTATTTTAGTTGTTTTCTTATACAGACTCAAATGACTGCATGATAATCAACTGCATATGATAAACTCCCAAATTAAATGTATCTATTGTATCAACATAGAAATAACTTTACGATAATACCATAACTATCAACACCAGTCTATAACCACATAATTTCAGATTAAATCAGATGAAGTATATAAAAAATGTTTGTTCAATAACGTTACAGAATCATAAAACCTTAGAACTAGATGTATATTTGGGGGAAGATCTCTAAAATCATACCAAATACATGAAGTGATAGATCATTGTAAATAATTTATCATCATAAACTTATTTCACAAATTTGTTGAACATATTTGAAAGATAATACCGTTGCTTCTGTATTGGACCTTTAATTATGATTGTTTTGCTACACATTATTACTGTAGAAATAAACTATTGCAGAAGGCAGTGTGGCTCAAGAGAATTTAAAAATATTATTCATGAAGTTACATAAGGATTTGATAATGATAAATTTTTAATGAAACACAGATAAGAGGCTACACAAGATACAAGACTAAGTTGAAGAAGGCACATATTTTAAATGTGCAAATGGATTGAAAAATGTTTAGTACCTAGCATGTTAAAAAATAATCAAAATTTAATAAAGTTGTATGCATTGAACAGTCAGTTAAAATGAAGATAAATTTGCTTTCTTTCAGAACCCAGTCTAGAAGGAGAGAAAGGAATAGATAATTAAAAGGCAACGTTAGACTTTTGGTACAAGATGGCCAGCCAGCCACATGAAAGTATTTACTCAGTCTCCTGAGTCCACTTTCAAATGGTAGCAAAAGTATTACATTTTAAAACTATTCTGGGGAAAATAAAGAGGAAGCCCCATAGAATAAAATATATCTACACAATTTGGGGGAAATAAAGGAGAAGGAAAATGATTTTATCACAAACTTCCCAGACTGAATTCACATGTTACTATCATGGAAATATTACCCGATTTACATACCTTTATATATTTATTGCTAATATTTTACTTGCTGTAATAGATCTTTCGATAAGGACCTACATTGTTCTAAATATTCAAACTGAATTTGGCAATTCTCTTTTAAGTTTTCCTGGAGACCTTCTTTCCATTGCCTCCCTTTGCCCTGCCCCTTTCAATTTGGAACTGTGGTTCCTGAGGTCTAGTTGAAACACAAAAACAGTATAAATATAAATCTGAAAAAGCAAGACCATGAGGAACTAAGGTAAATACGTATATACTGTAAGGAACTAAGGTAAATATATAAATACTGTAATTAATAACTTGAATATGTAAGAATATATTATATCTATGAAATAGAATAAAATACCTTTAGGGGATAATAAATTATAATAAAGACCTCTTATAAATTATATTTATACATACAAGCATATCATATATGTTTGTATATAATTTATATAAACAATACATAATTTATATCATATATATACTCAACAAAGTAGTAGAAAAATCAATAAATTGTTTAGAAGAAAAAGACATGTTTTGGGAAAATTAAACAGAACCCAAGGATATGAAAATGTGATAAGAAAGAAATACAAGAGAGGGCATCAATTCCCTAAGTAAATACCACATGGAATTTAATAAGAAAAAGTTCCAGAAATGAGAAATATCACAAAATTTTCATTTGGTGAACAGGATTTCACTTGGTTAACACCACACATCTAGATGTGTTATAGAAAATGATCAAAATATCAAAGACTAAGTAACTACTTTTAGTACCATCCAAAAAACTTCCAGAGGAGAAAAGAAACAGAGCAACTATAAACAATAATTAAATCACCATCAGACTTATTAATAATAACTGGTAGGAACTGGGGAAGTCCACCTAAAGACATGGGGAACATTGCTGCTTTGTTTTACTCCCAGCCAAGCTGGAAAATTAAATCAATATTGTACGAGAATCAAATAAATGTATTTCAGATAATCTAAACTCTAAAATTTTAGCTTCTCTATGTCCTTCTTCAAAGTCATTTGAACATATATACTAGCAATTTTAATAAAAAGAAAGTAACCAAGAAAAATATATGACATTCAGGAAAAAATATATATGTATATTTATTTGTGTGTATATATATACATATACACACACACACAAATGTGTATATTTATATACACACACACACACACACACACACACAATATTTTTTTATCCATTCATCTGTTGATGGACACTTAGTTTGCTTCCATATCTTGACAATTGTAAATAATGCTGCTATGAGCATTGAATTGTGTATTTCTTTTTGAATTAGTGCCTCATGTCTGTCAGAATGACTATGATCAAAAAGAATTCAAGTAACAAATGTTGGCAAGGATGTGGAGAAAAGGGATCCCTCACACACTGTTGGTGGGAACGTAAATTGGTGTGGCCACTGTGGAAAACAGTATGGAAGTTTCTCAAAAACCTGAAAATAGAACTACCATTTGAACCAGTAATTCCATTACAAGCAGTAACTATTTTCAGATCCATCAAGATATCAGGAACTAAATTCTGATCAGAAAAAAGATGGCCTGCAAAAAACCTAAAAATATCTTTCTGGAAATTTTTCCAGAAAATATTCGACTCAATAATTTTGTATGTTGTTTTTTTTTTGCTTTTTTTGGATATAAAGAAAAACCAAACTCAAGCCTTCAAACTCTTCCACCGTTGATTATACCTAGTCTGAATTGTGTTACCATTAAATCAGTCAGTGTTCTTCACTATTAGCCCTTCAATGGATCATATGGCTGTAGGAAATGAAGTTGAGAGTCTTGGCTTCATTTGTCAATGGCCTAATGAGGTGAGTGATAGACTATGAAAAAGACCAGTCCACTGATTTCTTGACAAGCAGCCATTCCGAACTCCTCATTAGAGCGTCTCACTCAATCTCTCCTAAAAGTAAAGTGATCTGAATTTTCAATCTGACCAATTATAAGCAATCTAGTCATGGGTTACTCTCAACTAATTTATGTTTCCTCTCTTCCTGTGGGTTACTGTAATTTGGATGTGTATATGTTGGTATTTCCTAAAAAGAACAATTTTTTTCTAGGCTAATCAGTTTAATATGCACTGTTTGTATCAGCAAAATAATCACTCAAGAGCATTCTCTTCACAGATTAGTTCTGAGTTTGGGGATGTTAGAAAAAAAGTCATGTGATGCATATGAACGAAGAAATTGGAAAGATGTATGTCTCACCTCCTCTTAGTCAATTAGTAGTGTTTAGATTTTTTTTTTTCAATCCCATATGTGATGCTGAAGTCCCATTCAGTCTGACAAGTAGGATTTTTTTTAAGTGCTTAAAAATGACCATTTCTTATGGAACTTATGTCTTATATCAAGATTTTTATCATGTAAAACCATCTGCAATGACTTCTTACTTGTGGCTAAATCTGGTGACCATAAACTCTTTCAGAATCACATTCGAGCAAGAGCAAAATTATTTTGTGTGTAATATTTTATTTTTCTGATAGAACATTCCCTTTTATCAACTTTCCCTCCATTCCAAATAGCTAACACTTGCAGTGGGAAGGAGGGAGGTCCAGATATATTAACTCAAGGTATGGACGTTTGCATTTTACTGGGCTGGTTCCTGTATATCTACTTCCTTGTTACTAAGAAAAGGGAATGCTATTTTTCAATACTGTCTCCTCTCTCAAATAATGCAGTTTCACTTTCGTTAGAACCAGTTCTTCCCCAAGATTCACTAGTTCAGTGGTAATTTCTCCAAGAAGTTTTAATGAGGTTTGACCTTCTCTTTTATTTTATGTACTAAATTATTTTGTAGTGCTGCCAGAGGCAGTTTAATAACAGGTGAGTTTCACCCCTCGGCTGATTGTATTTCAGCAGAGGTTGAAGTGATCTCTGTATGTCAGGTTGTTAAATCTGTAAAAAGCTATGTGATCTTTCAAAATGAAAGTCAGTACATCAAGGAGATATAGTTCTTTTTCTTTTTATGGACCTCTTTATATTTGGTTCTGGATAGCTCTGAAAGACCAAAAGTGACTGCTTTTTTCTCTCTACTCCTGTATAGCCATCAAATATGTAAATACAAAAGTCGTCAAAGTAAAATATTCTTATCTTAAGCTTTACAACCTTTCCAAGGAATTTCCAAATTTAGTGCCTCCCTGTGGACCAATGGGGGATTATTAAACTGCAATTTCAAAGCTTTAAAATATATTCACAGTTAGCAATGTCCTGGAGTTCTCATTCTGATTTGTTTCAACATCCACTACAATTCAAAATACTTGTATTATATGTTAGCAAATATATAGATATATGTGTGTGTGTGTATATAAAATATATACACACATACATATACACAAACTCTTTTCTTAAATCTGGATTATTTCAGACTTCCTACCTCCCTCAGAAATCTACTTAATACAATTTAGCATTTCAAGAAAGTTTTGTACTTACTTTGCTCATTCTACATTTAAATGCATAATACCATTTTGCTCACTCATTTGATACTTACTAGATACAAATATGTGCCTACTATGGAATCAGTTAAAGAATTGGAAAAATGAAGTACGAAATGACCTTGAAATGATGACAATCCCTAAAGCCAAATCTGTGACTATCAATTAGATGTCTGACTTCCTCCGTTATGATTCTGTATATCACAATAGTTTATAAAACCCTGTTAAAGGTTACGTTTGGTTTCGAGATTGCGTGCCTCCTCACCATATCACCAGTTAGTACTTTATCATCTTATATCTGAATTATTGCATTAGTCCCCTAAAATATCCCCTTATCTCATTCTTTGAACCATGGTGCAATGGACAACATTATGGTTGCTTGACCAGATATTTTATTCTGAAAACTACCTCTGTCACCAGTGGGGCTGAACTTTAAGGAGCCATGCCTCTGCTTAATGGCCCTGTCTGTGATTGGCCCAACCATAGACACTTGAGACAAAATTGTCCTATGAGATTCTTTCTCCAGCGTTTTGAATGCTGAATTGTAGAGACTTAGTACCTAAATCATTTTAATAACCATTTATTAGAAAGCCCTATCCATCAGCTCTCACATTAAGTTCTCACAAATACCTTAATTTATATACTTCACAAGGCTTGGCTTCTTAGTTCATCCTTAAGTTACAGAAGACACCTCAAAACTTGGTCAATGTGTCATTTTGCTTGACCTAAGAGGAGTTGATTTTTTTTTATTTTAAAAATGAAATTAAAATGAAAACATGACAAATATATTCTCCTAATGCTGCCATCAGAATAATTTATTGAAGAGAGTATTTCTCAACCAAGATTACACTTCAGATATGTTTGGATAACTTTTCAAAACACATATTCCTTGCTTCTGTCTTTAGAGATTCGGAGTTAGTAGGTGAGGAGCGAGACAGCATTCTAACATGCACCTGAGGCTATCAGTCATGAACTAAAATATGATTCTGATCACTTCACTCACTGCTTGTGACTGATTTTATTGATGGCCACAAATCTTTTCAGCCCTCTGCTCAAGACATGGATCCCCCTGTGTACTCCCAGGGTCATGGTTTTCCTGTCACTGAGACTTGTTTTGCCCAATAGATGACATTATGCCAATAAACATACAACTTACACAGTGATAAATATCTAAGTTCTTTAATGTTAAATGAAAACTACTTATTATTTGCTTCTGATTTTTTTTTCTTTACCTCCATTGCCCTCTATTGCTTGATGCTTGCTTTATTTCCAAGTAATATCGCAGGGCTTATAATATAGCAAGATATTTGTACCTCATGCTATTTCCTTTAAACTCTCTTCCACCTTTCAGTAGCTGAATGTCACACATTCTTTAGACTCCTTGTCGTTTCACTCAGAATGCCTTCCTTGAAACATGAAGTCAGAGGATATGCTCTTACAGATCACATTGGTCTATTTCCATGTTAACACCATGCATTATATAATAATTATTTTTTAGGGATTGGACTCTCCAACTAGATTGTTGCTCCTTAAGGACAGGGGACATATTTATTTATTTTTGTTGTTGTTGTTCCTGGCACAAAGTGAGTTATGATAAATATTTGTTAAATGACAGTATTATGGAATTTGATAATCTGTAATCCAAGATGTGAATACTTACAGAAAATGAGGAATATATTTATACTTACTGAACCACTGCTACAATTCAGGAAGTATGGGAGTTTTACATGATGCTACATGTAGAATGAATATTCAAGGAGTTCTCTATATGCTGCAAGGCAGGACTGCTCAGCTTCTATTTGCTCTACATGTTTCACATGTAAGTTCACTACTGTTTCCCACAAACCTGCTGACTAGTGGCGTATTATGAATCTCATGGGTCAAAGCATCTTGAGATAAAAATCACTTAATATACCAAGAAGCTGGTGAGAACAACAACTCTGGCTACTCTATTGTACCAGAGTCCTAGGAGACGTGGCTCCCTTGCTAGCTGAGTCCCAACAAACTTCGTCAAGGACCTACATGTTATTCTCCAAAGGATAGTGAAAGTTACCTTGAATTTGGAAGGCTGGAGAAAAGACAAACCATTTATTGATTGTTATCCAGCCACACGTTAGATCGAGAATTATATTTTCTGTACATTTGTCAGTCACACACACCATTAGATGAGACCATGGTAAAAGCTAAAAGCACTAATTAGAAACCTAGGAGGATGTAGGGGTGACAGACTCATTTGTGAGCAGGACCTGGCCTGGCTGCAGCAGGAAGATGGGATCATGGCAGCCATCCTTGGGTGCAGGCTGTGAGCTGGGCCAGGCTATAGCCCCTCAGTAAACAAATCCTGTGCCTGTTCCACCTGCAGTCTGGCAGATGGCTTTCAGCCATGATCCAGGGAACAGTGTATGGCTGGTGGTTCCAGGTGTGGGACTGCAAAGAGGGAGGTGATGGAGGCCATGCTGGAGCCATACTTCGAGGCTCACCCTCCCCAGCAGGTGTCTGCCTCCTCTAACCCAACACTTGCCTTAACCCCACCTTATTAATTTCTTCTGACACCCCCCCCCAAAAAAAAACCAGAAAGAGTAAAAACAAACCCTTTTTGGCTTATTCTACTTCTTCTGCTATTACTACTATTCCTACAGATAATAATAAATTATAATACTGGAATAAAAAGTAAGCTAGAAGATATGCCGGGGGAAAAACAGCTCTATGCTAGGGCTCCTCCAGGCACATTTTTCTGTATGTTTATGGTACATAAGGGTTAAAACATTTTAAAATATCAGTTCCTGACAATAGTATTGGTAAAATAGAGGGAATGGTTTAAAATGTAAAACTGATTGATTTATTCTTCAAAATCTATTTTTAATATACCCTGTTATAAATTCTGAGAGTGTAAAATTCTCCAGAAAAGATAATTCAAATAAATACATTGGCATCAGTTACTTTAGGGATAAATATTCATTCACTCTCTAGGGGTGAGATACGGACAAGACATCAAGCTGGTTGAAGGGCAATGTTAATACGAATCTCATAAATACATGGCACTGTAAATTGCAATTCTATAAACATTTAATAAAAGTTCACTGTCAAATATCATTTTATTCATAATTCACATATTCTTTTTTACTTAACTGCTGAGTTATAAAATCTTATATTCTTTGAGGAATGAAACTTGAGAATATTTTTCTTACAAAATCAAAAGCCAATCTGCCATTTACACAGAATGTGTGTTTTCAGTGGTTATTTGGTGTATAATCTTTGAAGATTTACAGTCTCCTCACTTGAATTAAGTGCTGCTATTGAATGTTGTGCATTTAAATCTTCATGTTTGCTTTAGTTTATATAAGCATGTTGTTTCTGCAAGCAGTGTTTTCGTGTGGCATCAACATTTTGTTTCGGCCAATGAAGAAGTATTTAATAATGTGTAACACATTGAGTCTTGTTTTCTCCATCTCTAAAATAAAACAAAACCAAAGTGAATAGAAGCACTTTCTAACCCTACTTTAATAAAGATTAGGTAAATCATCCCTGTAATTCAATATCTGAATTGCACATCTAATGATAGTCTAAATGTATGTATTTGGCAAATTATAATTGAGAATGTGAATTGCTTATATATTTCAGTTGATATTTAAATTGATGTATATATACTTTTTGGCCTTCTGAAGTGAAATATCACTCATTGTAATTGATTTAAAGTAAGTTTAAATTTGTTCTATCAAGGATAATCTTTTAGTTTTTATGGAAGAGTATCAAGTAAGTTCCAATAGGATAATTAGTGTATTAATCTGTACACACAGAGATAATGTTTTGAAAGTAAATCTTTTCACCATTTTTATAACTTCTAAAAGCCTGACTAAATATGCAGCCATCCTTTGGAGAGAGACTAATTGAGAATTTATGAACGATCTTTGTCAGCCAAGGTCCCTGTACCATTTCCGTCTCACTGGAGATAAAAGGTCAAGGCTTGAATTTTTGAAACTGAAAAGCAATAATTATGATTAAAAACAACAGTCTAACAACTAGTATGTTTGAAAATATGGAGCTATTTCCTCTTGAAAGGGAATATTTGCAACTTGCCTAAAAATATTAATACTACCTAAGTTGCTTTTAAAGTCTGTCTATGTAGGAGTTCCCATCCTGGCACAGCAGAAACAAATCCAACTAGGAATCATGAGGTTGCAGGTTTGATCCCTGGCCTCACTCAGTGGGTTAAGGATCTGTTGTTGCCGTGAGCTATGGTGTAGGTCACAGACACAGCTCAGATCATGCAGTTGCTGTGACTGTAGTGTAGGCCCGCAGCTATAGCTCTGATATGACCCTCAACCTGAGAACCTCCAAATGCCGCAGGAGGCAAAAAAAAAAGTCTGTCTGTGTGACTTAAGTCATCAGGACTCAGGTTCTAGAGCATAGACCTGCCCAAGGTTCTTTATAAAGCACTGCAGAGGGTACTACAAGAGAATATTAGAAGGAAATCCTGTTGGTCAAGGAACCAAATCTTAGACAGCTCTTGGAAGAAAAGGGGAAGGGGGGTTGGAAAAATGTTTTACAAGAATTTAAGGGAGAATAATTCATCACTTATCTAGTGAAAATGGACCAATTCAGTAACATCCAAGCAGGTTAATAAAGGGGATCTAGATTCAAGAACTGGATCCACAACTAACTGACTATGTGACTTTAAATATATGTACATTTGTTCCAGAACACATTTTCCTAATATCTTCTTTGTAAAATGAAGATGTAGCACTTGACTTATGGTTAAAGTCCCTTCTAGCAGTAATATTATCAGATTCTGAGAAACAAACATCAGTTCTCACTACATAATCTTTGAAATTTTCTGTATTTTAAGTTTTGATGTATTGACTACCTTGTTTGTTAACTTACCTGAAGAGATTCCATTTCTACTGTAAGCACTCACTTGTCATTGAGGCTGAATCCAGATTTAATTTGTTCTTTAATTAATTAATTATTTATTAATGATAAACAGCAGCTTCCAACAAAATACGTTGCTATCATATTCCTCCTGGGACAAGAGTATTTTATTTTTTATTTTATTTATTTTTTTTTTTACTTTTTGCTTTTTAGGGCTGTGCCCACAGCATATGGATGTTCCCAGGCTAGGGGTCAAATCAGAGCTGCAGCTGCTGGCCTACACCACAGCCACAGCAGCATGGGATCCGGTGGGTGTCTGCGACCTATCCCAAAGGTCATGGCAATGACAACACCTGATCCTTAACTCACTGAGTGAGGCAAGAGATCAGAACCTCATCCTCATGCCTACTAGTCAGGTTCATTACCACTGAGCCACAATGGGAACTCCATATTTTATTTTTTAATTGATGGGTTTTGAGTTAAGAAATACAAGACCTTGAAAAAGTTTGTCCAGAGAATAAAAGTGAGGGTAGTGATATGACATCGCTAAACATCTTTTGTTGAACACACACACAGAAACAGACACTAGAAGTACAAAGCTGTAAGAGCTCTAAGGGCTGTAGAGGACAAGAAGTGTGCTGGCAGGAAGAAATCGTCACCACAGGGTTGATATTTGGGCTGAATCTCAAGGCATGATATTATCTAGTCTTCTCTACTAGGAGGTATAAATAAGGCTATTCCAAACCAAGGGCATGGAGATACTCAAAGATGCAGTGGCATCCAAGAGCATGGTACTTAAGGACACTGTTATTGTGGCCATATTTAAAATAATCAATACGTAGACACCCAGGTGGTAAACGTGGGTGGGATGAGAATATGAAGGGCCTAAGCTCTCACACTAAGGAATCTGAACTAGATCCAGACATCCGAAAGCTGGATGTTTGTAAGCTAAATTGCTACATAATTTAATCTTTCCTTTGAAATAAAACTCTGGCAGCGTGGAAGATAGACTAACTAAAGAAGAGAATAGAGAGGGGTGGGGCCAATTAAAAAGTTTGGTTGGCATTCCCATCATGGCTCAGCAGAAATGAATCTGCATGAGGACGCAGGTTCAATCCCTGGCCTCGCTCAGTGGGTTAAGGACCCAGCATAGCCGTGAGCTGTGGTGTAGGTCGCAGACATGGCTCGGATCTGGCATTGCTGTGGCTGTGGCATAGGCTGGCAGCTACAGCTCTGATTTGACCCCTAGTCTGGGACCTCCGCATGGTGTGGGTGCAGCCCTAAAAAGACAAAAAAAAAAAAAAGGTGTTGTCAATAATCATAGGTGAGAGATGCTAGTCTCAGGGGCTGTAGAGAAGATTGATTAGGGAGGCATTTTACAAACTCAAGTTTAGGAACTAATTCGATGCACTGCTGAGAAGTTGGGGGGGTTCACGATTTAATATAACCTAAAATTTTGGGTTTTGCTATTATGGATAGATGCCATTGTCTGGAATCAAAAAATGGAAAGAAGAAGGGGTTCCCTGGTGGGTGTAATGGCTGGGACTTTTCACTGCTGCAGCCTGGGTTCAGTCTCCTGTCCAGAAACTGCGAGCCTGCATCAAGCCCCTGCATGCCCAGCCAAAAGAAGGGAAAGTCAGAACCCCGATGAAGATTTTCACATACTGACATAATGAAGACTAAAATGTGCTATTTAAGCAAGAATATTATTTTATTTTTATAATCAAATTATAGCTGTAGCTTTAGTTCACTAAGATAATGATTCTTCTCTGTTTTTCAGTAAGCCCTGCCATTACAGTTATGCATATGCTAAATAAGAACAGCATTTGTCAAGTCCTGTTAAGCATTTATTGGAGAGTAAAGAACAATATATGTTTGTTTAAAAAAAGAGTGTTTTCTTTGATTTTTAAGGACAGCTGAATGTGCTTCAGGGGTCACACTGTATTAATAGAAGCTTACATTTTCTAGCTAAGGGCTCTGCTGGGCAAGCAGATTCTTTTCAGTAAGGTTCCCACTAGAAAAGGAAAGGGGAGAGAGTGAGAAACTCGGAAAGGAAAAGAGATAGGGAGGGCAGGAAAAAAGAAAGAAGGAACTGATGGGAGAGAAGAAACAGGTGGAGATTGTAATGTGGACACATCGGCCGCTTGTAATGAAAAATAATTGCTAAAGAGAGTACACTTTGTATCTACTTCACTTTCTCATAATCATTATAAGCTATACTTTTGTATATGACTCCATTCGATCGTCTACTTAAACTCAGTAATTTTTGAGGAGTAAGCTTAATCCAATAGATTTTGAAAGCATTTGCTTATCAATGCCCGTGAATCTTATTAAAAAGTTTTATTCTACTGCAGCATTTCAAATTTAAATCCTTTTGTAATAATAATTGCAAAACGTAATCATCTATTTCAATTCTTTCTTTAGGATGTATTTGTTGTATAGTAAAGTAAGGCAAATTTTCTTATGGCAGCTGGTTAAGTGGAATTGAAATGAAGCTAAATAGTGTCATTATGCTCTTTCTATTCTGGCTAATTCTCACTGCTAGGAAAATGCAAAGCCTTCCTTGACTTCAGGCGGACATTTCTCTTAACTGTTCTCTATACTAAAACTGAAAGCCTCTGAAAAGTGAAGGGGCAAAGTCTGGGTATCTACATTCGCCATCGAGTGGCCCCAGAGTATCCTCAGTTGTCACAGTGCATCACACTCACAGGATTCACTTAGATCTGTATTAAGAAAGGAATTCAAATAGAAGAGCAGTTTAGGACTGAGGAGCTTTAGGGGGCGATGTTTGGATCACAGCGTGAGGTTTGCCGTGCTTATTCTAAGGAAGTCCAACATGGATTTATCAGATGGTTGAGAAAAAAGCAGGCAGCTTTAATTTGCTGGAAGAAACCAATACCTGTATTTTGGTTTATATCAGACCCCAAAAGACTAAAGTTCCTGTTTCAGCAGCTTATCTAATAGAATATAGTTCATAAAGTTCTTCTTTTTTGTCCACTGTTTTTAAAGTTTCTAAGATGATAGCTTTAGCAAAAGATACCTGTGAGGAGTACAGTGTAGGTGTTTTGTGAGACATGAACAGTCTTATTTAGAATCTGTGTCCTTTGATGTAATTCCAGAGGGAGATTTATCTGAAATGGGAATGCTAGACCCATTTCTCAGAGCTTTTTTCAATCTTATAAGGAGAACAATGATCTGTAGTGTAAAGTTGAAATTGAATGAATGAAGCTCACTACAATATTCTAAGAGATTTTGCTTTATAGCTAAGAAATTTTGGAGATTTCTGAAAACTAATTCCATGAATTATTTTAGTCAGTTTAGTGGATATTCATTATGGTGGGATAGTTTTGTGTGCCTTGTCTATTCTCATATAAATATTAGAAGTGTATTTAATAGAGATAATTATTTGCTATATATCTCAGATATTTATACACATATATGGCATTATATATAATACACTACTGCATATATAATTATGTCATACATATTGTATTACCATACATACATTATACATACACAATGTTGTATGTATGTATTATATGTGTATACGCCAGTATACTGTATACAGCCAAAGTCATATTCTTCTCATACTTGCCTGATATTCTTTTCCAAGGCTAAAGATGTTTCTTCTACTATCATGTGTCTGTTAATAATAGCTCTTATGACCTTGTGGGATCTTTACCTATTTTTATGTAGAGTGGCTTTAAGAACCAAGGCCTGGGCTCTTTACCACTGTGACCTCAGAACCCCTCACAATGCTTTGTCATTTGCTGGGTCATAAATAATAGATACTTGAGCATATCAGTACATAAAGAATGAATAAATTGATAAATACGTAGTGTTTGAATAGTTTTATATTTTGTATGTACATATTTGTCTAGTGAAGTAAATTCTTGTACCACTTATGCTTAAATACGTAGAAATATGTGAAAGAGATTTCTCATCGTGGCTCAGCAGAAAGGAATCTGACTAGTATCCATGAAGATGCAGGTTTAATCCCTGGCCTCACTCAGTGGGTTAAGGATCCAGCATTGCCGTAAGCTGTGGTGTGGGTTGCAGATGCAGCTGGGGTCTGGTGTTGCTGTGGCTATGGCTGTGGCCAGTGACTACAACTCTGATTAGACCCCTAGCCTGGGACCTTCCATATGCCATGGGTGTGGCCCTAAAAAGACATGAAGAAATATGAGAAAAAGAAGACATGAACATATAAAAATAATTTACATTGGCTTATAAAATGTCTATAACCAGAGACCAAAGCTTATTTAAAATTACTTTTTTAAGTTATCAAAATTTTTAAAAATCCATTATAGGTTCTCATGAAAGAAAATCTCTTTGTTTAAAGGTGACCCATGCTTAGGTCACCTTATTCTATAATCAAATTTAAACTATCTAAAGAGTCTCTATATAGTATAATCAAATGATTTTCAACAAATGTGTCGAAACTATTCAGTGAGGAGAGAACAGCCTTTTCAAGAAATGATGCTCAGAAACTGCATATCCACAGTCTAGACCGTTACTTAACACAGTATACAAAAAGTAACCCCAAATGGATTCAAGACCTAAATGTAAGAGCTAAATCTATAAAGCTGTTAGAAGAAAACATAGGAGAAAAGCTTCACAACATTGGAATGGACAATGATTTCTTAGATTTGACATATATTGATATATATGATATATATTCTTTTTCTCCCATTATCCTCCATCATGTTCCATCTCAAGGGACTAGATAAAGGTCCCTGTGCTATACAGCAGTTTCTCATTGCTTATCCACTCAAAATGCAATAGTTTTCATCTGTTGACCCCAAACTCCCAGTCCATTCCTCTCCCTCCCCCTTGGCAACCACAAGTCTCTTCTCCAAGTCTGTGAATTTCTTTTATGTGGAAAGGTTCTTTTGTGCCATATATTAGATTCTAGATATAAGTGATTTCACATGGTATTTGTCTTTCTCTTTCTCACTTACTTAGTATGAGAGTCTCTAGTTCCATTGATGTTGCTGGAAATGGCATTACTTTGTTCTTTTTTATGGCTGAGTAGTATTCCAATGTGTGTATATATACCACATCTTCTTAATCTATTCATCTGCTGATGGACATTTAGGTTTTTTCCATGTCTTGGCTATTGTGAATAGTGCTGCTGTGAACATAGGGATGTATATGTCTTTTTCAAGGAAAGTTTTGTCCAGATATATGCCCAAGAATGGGATTTCTGGGTCATATGGTAGTTCTATATTTAGTTTTCTGAGATACCTCCATAATGTTTTCCATGGTGGTTGTACCAATTTACATTCCCACCAACAGTGCAGGAGGGTTCTCTTTTCTCCACACCCCCTCCAGCATTTGTTATTTGTGGACTTATTAATGATGGCCAATCTGTCTGGTGTTTGGTGATACAATCAACTCATACAACTACTCATAGTAGTTTTGATTTGTATTTTTTTAATAATCAGTGATGTTGAGCATTTTTTCATGTACTTGTTTTTCATGTGCTGTATATCTTCTTTGGAGACGTATCTATTCATGTCTTTTGCCCATAGGGTTGTTGGTTTTTTTGCTGTTGAGTTGTGTAAGTTTTTTGTATATTTTAGAGATTAAGCCTTTGTCAGCTGCATCATTTGAAAATAATTTCTCCCATTCTGTAAGTTGTCTTTTAGGTTTTTTTTTTTTTTTTTATGTTTTCCTTTACTGTGCAAAAGCTTGTCAGCTTGATTTGTTCCCATTGGTTTATTTTTGCTTTCATTTCTGTTGCTTTTGGAGATTGACCTAAGAAAACGTTTGTAAGATTGTTGTCAGAGAATGTTTTGCCTATGTTCTCTTCTAGGAGTTTTATGGTGTTTTGTCTTAACGTTTAAGTCTTTAAGCCATTTTGAGTTTATTTTTGTGCATGGTGTGAAGGTGTGTTCCAGTTTCATTGATTTACATGTGGCTGTCCAGTTTTCCCAGGACCACTTGCTGAAAAGACTTTTTCCCATTTTGTATTCTCCTTTGTTGAAGATTAATTGACCCTAGATGTCTGGGTTTATTTCTGAGTTCTCTGTTTTGTTCCATTGGTTTGTACATCTGTTTTGGTACCAGTACCACACTGTCTTGATTACTGTGGCTTTGTAATATTGCCTGAAGTCTGGAAGAGTTATGTCTCCTTTTTGGTTTTTGTTCCTCAGGATTGCTTTGGCAATTCTGGGTCTTTTATGGTTCCATATAAATTTTTGGATTGTTTGTTCTAGTTCACAGAATGCACTTTTTAGCCCATCCACTTTTTAGCCCAGCCCTTCCCATCTTTAACTGTAATACCTGCCTAGTGTGAATATTATTCTGCCCTAGGGCCTATACCAGTGAGTTGAAATCATCTAGATAAAGAATTTTGTCTTCAGATCTAACTAAACAGACTTTACTTGGTAGGTGTAACCACCCTTAGCTTGGTAAGTTTTTTTTAAAAAAGTCTCCTGAGGTTAATAGTACAATATGTTCATCTGGGATTCAAGGTACACCCACTCATTGTGCACTTACTTTCATTTGTTTATATTTTCTTTTCAGTAAATTAGCCTTTACATTCTCAAATTCTCACATGAATACTCTATAAAGGAGTTTTATTAAGTTGGCTCATTGTCTCTGTGATTCTGATAATCGCTGCAAATTAAGACTTTGCAACATCTCTGACATTACCTTTCTCTCTGAAGCTAAAGAAAGGAACAGCCATAGTATGAGCCACATGCAACCTTTGTGCCTTTACAAGATTTTTTGTTCTGGAATATTAATCATCTTCTCAATTCTTCTCTAACAAATTGTTGTTCAAAAACTGGGCATTTATCTAGAAATTATATATATGTATATGACTTATGGAAATGCACATGTGGATATACATGTAAATATACTAACATGTTGCAGATGTATTTTACATGCATATGACAGATGATGTTGGTGTGTGATTAGATAGTAAGAGACAATTTTTATTTCATTTTTATGGTGCTTTTGTCTACGGTCTGGTCACAGAAGGCATTCTTTAGAGCTCTTGCTTCTATCACTTCTACCCCATCCTAGTTTGCCAGTCTCTGTATTCATCTACATGGTTATAGATCTATGTGTATTTTATAGTCAGTAAATATTAATCAAAATATAGCACAGTATCAGAAACATGTATTTATCTTATTAAAATCCATTCTTTCTTTTCTCTTTGAACATTTCTTTAACTCAGTAAGGTCTTACTATAGTAACCAGGCACAAAGCTGAGAAGTGCCACAATTACATTGAAAAAGAAAGTCAACAATGTAAATGCTAGTTTTCAGAATGTGATAAGTGCTATAAAATATTATATAAGGTATTCACAGAAAATATAAAATAAATTCTCCTTGGGCACCTACAAAAGCAATCAAATAAAATTCTTGAAAAAAGGTAAGTTTTACTTTAAAAATTTTTAGAAAACATAACAGATTAAGTTAACTCCTAAAACAAAGTAAGAAATTCCTTGAGGCACTTCCCAAGGAAGTACCAAGAAAAAGAGAAAAAATGAGAAGAAGAGAGGTGGGGAGAAGTACAAGCTATAATAGTTTTTAATATTCCAATGATTGTGCACAAAGTTTTATACAAAATTAATAAGAATATAAAAATTAATATTTGCATTTATAAGTCTCTGCTATTACCCACAGATGAAATTAGGGAAATAATGATCATATCATATGTCTTCCATAATGCCATCAAATGTAAACTTCTTTATCTCTAAAATAATAAGGAAAAGTAAAGTGTTTTAACATAGTTTATCAAATTTACCATCAGAATTTAGTGCTAAATTATTCAAGGTGATTATTTTAATTTCTTTTTTCAGATTCAGTATTTTAAGATAAAGTAACAAGTCTAAAATCTGTTGTATTTTATGTTCTGTCAGGGGAATGCTCTCGGATAGCATTACTTCTGAAAGAGAGTAATAATTCATCCTGGTAATAATAAGTTCAGAATTTTCAGTGTCTAAATTTTATTCTAAACCATCACAGAAAGAATTATATTTGGTATGGTTTTAGTGTTAAGCCCTTTTTCTTCCTTTGTAATTCTTGAGAACTTGTGATTACATGCTGAAAACAATCTTTATTAGTGTATTACTTTTCTAGGGCTGCCATAACAAAACACCATGGACTCGGTGACTTAAAAATCAGAAGTTTATTTCTCACAATTCTGGAGGTTAAATGTTGGAGATTTCATTTTGAGGTCTCTCTCCTTGACTTTCAGGTAGCCACATGTCTACTTACAGTTTTCTCTGTAACTTCACTTGCTCTTTCCTCTGGGCCTGCACTTCCCTAGTGTCATTTCCTCTTCTTATCAGGACACCAGTCCGATGGGGTTATGTTCCACCCTCAAAGGCCTCATTTTTACTTTACCACTTTGAAGACCCTATCTTCAAATAGAGTCAGATTCTGAGACATATGAATTTGGGGTCAATACAATTCAATCATAAAAATTAGGTAGAATATTTTATTTACTAGATCATTCAAATCCATTATCAAGATAGCTAAAACTATTTTTCTTATCGTGCTATAGTCATAATTGGAAGCATTGCAGAAATGGTTCTATCATTAGATTCTAAGCCTATAGTTTTTTTTTTATTATTATTCAAATGGTAGAACTATTTGATCTCTGATATGCACACTTAACCTTTAATTTTTAGTTTCCAGATTGTGTGAACCAAATCTAAAGGTAAACAGAAATAGTAGTCATATACTACTACTGCTTTTTCCAGTGTGGATATGTTTGTATCATTTCAGAAGCTTAAGTTGTAGTACTTTCAAGCCAAATAAAAGACATTTAGATTTTTATTGACTAAATAGAAATATTGCTATATTACTATACATGGGATGTCTGTATAAATTCATCCACTATAAACATGTTGTCTTCAGATTTTGCTGATAGTGTTCAGTCATATATTACCTTGAATGAGATCCAAATGAGATGTTTGATATAATAGACTTCATGCTTCAGCAAGTTTTTTTATAATGATGTAGCCCCGTACACTTGAATGATCTAGAATATCTTACCACGGACTTTTAGATAAGGTTAAAAAGTCAGAAATATTTAGGATTCATTTTTAAAAGATTATAAGCACAAGAGATTTAGAGCCTCTGATCCCTATTGTCTATCAAAATAATATTTTGAAGGAAAAATATTTTTTAAAAAGTACAGTACCCTTGAACAACATGGGTTTTAACTGTGTGGGTTCACTTATACATGATTTTTTTTTTCAATAAATATGTTGAGGAGTTCCCGTCGTGGCTCAGGGGTTAACAAATCTGACTAGGAACCATGAGGTTGCGGGTTCGATCCCTGGCCTTGCTCAGTAGGTTAAGGATCCGGCGTTGCTGTGAGCTTTGATGTAGGTTGCAGACGCAGCTTGGATCCCGAGTTACTGTGGTTCTGGTGTAGACCGGTGGCTGCAGCTCTGATTAGACCCCTAGCCTGGGAACCTCCGCGGCCTTAGAAAAGGCAAAAAGACAAAAAAATAAAAAATAAATAAATAAGTTGAAAATTCTTTCAGAAATTTGATACAAATTTGGAAAGTTGAAAAAAATTTGCAGAAAAACCACGTAGTCTAGAAATACTTTTAAAAATTAGAAAAAGCTAGGTGTGTCATGAATGCATAAACTATATGTAGGTACTATCTATTTTAGTATTTATTAACATAAGATATATGGTAGTAAATATACGTAATTTATGTATAATATACAGCTGGTATAAAAAGGCAAAATTTATCAAAATTACGCATGCACTTACATGGTATCATTCTTGTGTCATTCTTGGTCAAGAGAAATACAAACAAAGATAAAGACACTATTAAATGTAACTTCACAAAATTAATTGTAGTACATAACTGTGCTACTGTAATAATTTTGTAGTCACCTCCTGTTGCTATTCCAGTGAGTTTAAGTGTTGCAACTATTTACTTAAATCACCCTGTGGCACTAATCATCTCCATGTGAGCATTTTTTCTCTTGAGTAAATTACATATCATTGGTAAAACAGATCTCCTGCCATCCCTGTGTGTTTTTCATTGTGTATAGTGTAAGACCCGCTACGACATGAACCTTGAATAATACCTTGGGCCTTATACAAATTACCACTATTGATGCTGGAAATGCTTCCAAGAAGAGAAAAGTCCTTATGTTACACAAAAAACTGAATTGTTTGAGATGCACTGTAGATTGAGGTCTGGGGCTTCAGTTGCCCACCACTTTAAGAGAAATGAATCCAGCCTGAGAAACATTGTTAAAAAAATAAATAAATAAGTAAAGGAAAGGAAATTCAAGAAGCTGTTGCTGCAGCTAAACCAACAGGTATAGGTGCAAAACCCTTGTACTTTTTGCAATTACCCCTTTATCTTGTATTGAAAATGCAATCTGCAGGATTGCTATAAGAAAGGCCTACCTATAGACCTTAATATAACTAGAAAAAAAAAATGAAGTCGTTATATGACAACATAAAGCAAAAAGAAAGTGAAAGATCTAAAACTGGAGAATTTAATGCCAGCAAAGGATGGTTTGATCATTTTATAAAGAGGTTTGTCTTCAAAAATGTCAGGATAACAAGAGAACAGCTTCTGTTGACCAAGAAGAAGCAGAAAAGTTCTTTTTCTCACTGAGGAGAAAGGATATCTACCAGAACAGGTGAAAGCAGATGAAGGTGCCCTATTCTGGGGGGAAAAAAAAATACCAAAGAAATGTATTAGTAAGGAAGAGAGGCAAACACCAGTATTTAAGACCGGAAGGAATAGGCAAACTCTACTGTTTTGTAAAAATGCTGTCAGGTTTACTATCAGTATTGCCCTTATCTGTAAAGCTCCTAATCCCAGACCCTTGAAGAGAAAGATAAACACCTGCCACCAGTCTTTTGGTTGTACAAGAAGGCCTTGATTTTCCTGTCAATGCTTTGTCCCTAAAGTCAGGAATCTCCTTGCCAGTAAGGAACTGTCTTTTAAAATTCCTTCATATTGGACAATACCCCTTGCCATCCAGAATCTCCTAAATTAAACACCAAAAGTGTCAAAATGACCTTCTTGCACCCAAACACATCATGGCTAAGACAGCCTCTAGATCAGGGGGTCATAAGAATCTTCAGGGCTCATTCCACATGGCGCTCTATGGAAAGGATTGCCAATGCTGTGGAAGAGACCCTTCATGGAACATCGTGCAAGTCTGGAAGGATGATGCCATTGAAGATGGCATCATCATTATAGAAAGATCTGTGAGAGCCATCAAGCAGGAATACATTTCTGCTCAAGAAAACTGTGTTCAGATGTCACGCATGACTTCACAAGATTTATGACAAAGCCAAATGAGGAACCATGAAAGAGACTTTGGATAGGGCAGAAAAGGTAGGGGGAGAGGTTTTCATTGATACTGATCTGGGAGAAATTCAGGAGCTAATAGACACCACACCAGAGAAATTACCAGACGACAGTGGAGCTAAGTGCTTCCAAACTAGCGCCAGGCAATACAGAAGAAGATGCAGAAGAAGTAGTGCTGGAAAACCGTTAACATTAGACAGTCTGGCAAGATTGCTTTTCACTTATTTTATAAGATGGATACGTCTATGATATATACACTAAAATGAAAGCAAACCATAGGAAAAAGAATGGTGTCTCATAGAAATATTTTTTGGAGAATGAGAAAGCAAAAAAGACAGAAGTTATGATATATTTCCGTAAAGTTACCCTACTTCTCCTGTCCCCTCCATCACCTCCTCCACCTCTGCCATCGCTGAGGCAGCAAGAACAAACTTTGTTCTTCCTCCTCCTCCTCAGCCCACTCAACGAGAAGATGAGGAGGCTGAAGACCTTGATGTGAGATAATCCACTTCCACTGAACAAATAGTGAATAATCATCATGCTGCACAGTTAATAAACTTGTCTCTTGTGGATGTGTGTCAGTGTCTCTGTGCAAAAATCTCATAACTGTACAAGACATTTGTGTCCTCTTCACCGTCATTGCCTAAGTGCTCATCATGTAGAAAATCATGGGCAAGACTCGTATTGAAGTGGAAGCCTATACTTATATAGGCATAAGGTGAGTAATATTTAATGTAAAATTAATAATGTGTTAGTCTTCTTACTGTTTTGTAACTTTGCTTTCAAGGAATTACATTATTGTATGGTATGCCTCTCTCATAATTGGACAAACAAATAGGTATCAGCCTATCACATAGGTAACTGTTTTCTTTTTTTAAGTAACAATGTTTCTACTATTGTTTTATGAATATGATTGGAACATTGTATGCCGTAAGCAATTTATAAGAAGTTATTTATTAATACATAGGCTCAGCTACTTGAAGCAATCATATTGATCATAGCAGGCCACCATAAAGCAATCATATTGCTGCTGCTGCTTTGTTATCAATGTATTAATTGTTATACTTGAGTACAAGAATTTTTTTTCACATTGTCTTATTTTTGTTTTTTTTAAATGATTTTTATTTTTTCCATTATACTTGGTTTACAGTGTTCTGTCAATTTTCTACTGTACAGCAGAGTGTCCCAGTCACACATACATATATACATTCTTTTTCTCACATTACCCTCCAACATGCTCCATCATAAGTGACTAGATACAGTTCCCAGTACTATACAGTAGGATCTTATTGCTTATCCTTTCCAAAGGCAATAGTTTGCAACTGTTAACCTCAGATTCCCAGTCTATCCCACTCCCTCCCCCTCCCCCTTGGCAACCACAAGTCTCTTCTCCAAGTACATGAGCTTTTCTTCTGTGGAAAGTTTCACTTGTGCCATATATTAGATTCCAGATATAAGTGATTTCATACAGTATTTGTGTTTCTCTTTCTGACTTACTTCACTTAGTCTGAGAGTCTCTAGTCGCATCTATGTTGCTGCAGATGGCATTGTTTTGTTCTTTTTTATGGCTAAGTAGTATTCCATTGTGCATATATACCACATCTTCTTAATCCATTATCTGTCAATGGACATTTAGGTTTTTTCCATGTCTTGGCTATTGTGAATAGTGCTTCAGTGAACATACAGTTCATGTGTCTTTTTCAAGGAAAGTTTTGTCTGGATATATGCCCAAGAGTGGGATTTCTGGGTCATATGGTAGTTCTATATTTAGTTTTCTGAGGTGCCTCCATACTGTTTTCCATAGTGGTTGTACCAATTTACATTCCCACCAACAGTGCAGGAGGGTTCCCTTTTCTCCACACCCCTCCAGCATTTGTTATTTGTGGACTTATTAATGATGGCCATTCTGACTGGTGTGAGATGGTACCTCATAGTAGTTTTGATTTGCATTTCTCTAGTGATCAGTGATGTTGAGCATTTTTTCATGTGTTTGTTGGCCATCTGTATATTTTCCTTGGAGAAATGTCTATTCAGGTTTTTTTGCCCATTTTTCAATTGGGTTGTTGGCTTTCTTGCTGTTGAGTTACATTGTCTTATTTTTAATGAGTCAGGTTAGTAATACAAAGAACACCTACAGTGGTTTGTAGAAGACACTATTGATGTACATATATATTGACAGATCATTCATCCTGTAAACAGACCATGTAAATTTATAGTATGGATAAATACAGTAGAGTACTAGAAATGTATTTTCCTATGATTGTCTTAATAACATTTCTTTTCTCTACCTTACTTTATTGTAAGAATACAGCATATAATACATGTAACATACAAAGTATGTGTTGACTGCTTATGTTATCTGTGAGGCCTCCAGTCAACAATAGGCTACTGGAAGTTAAGTGTGGGGAAAGGGAAAAGTTACAATTGGATTTTAAACTGTGGGGAGGAGGGGTTGGGCCCCTAATCCCTGCATTGTTCAAGGATCAACTGTAATTTATTTGTAATTTTTGTCCAGTATTTTCTGTTTATTCAGTACTAGAGAAAAAAGTGGATATTTGCAGTACCTAACAATGTAAAGATAGCTTATGCACAGTGATTGGGACCCCATAGCCACACATGCCAGGCCACTGTTCCATATTTATTTTGTTATGTGAAAGAAAACAGCTAAAGTCTAACTTCCTGGACAGGCAGTATAATGGTGAAGATGGACATAAAATCTACAGACAAAGAAATTCCACAATATTTTGAATCTTTTATAAATGCATATTTGGGATTTGAGATAAACTTTTGAGTAACACAATCATATACAGACAAATTCTTCTGTAACTAAATTGACTTGAGAAGAACTAAAGATGATGGGGCTTTTCTTGGTTTTTTTTATCACTTCCCCCACCTCAAAGTTTTCAGGATTTTCTCTTTATCCCTCTTTACACCAGTCTTTTCTGGTCTATGACACCGCCCCTCCCCTCCTTGGTGCTCACTCTCAGTCTCATTAAAAGATAAACTTGATCCCCTTCTACTCACAGGACACTTTTGACACCAAATGTTTGGGTTTTCCACACCAAGCAATTCTCTCCAATTCTCTGTGGATACCAATTTGTTATCCTGAAACTTCATTCATTCTGGCACTAAACATCCAGCATTAGTACAGAACTCACAGGTTAAGGGCTCAGTCCCACAAGACCACTCCGACTTCATGTGTCAATTGCTAATCTGTACTTTCTCTACTTTTGAGAACCAGCTGTAAATTGGGGTTTCCCATGGCCTCTTCCTCAGATTTGATAATTTCCTAGAACAGCTCTCAGAACTCAAAGTAATGCTGTATTACATTTACTGGTTTATTATATAATAAAAGACAAATAAATAATCAAATGAGGTGGATAGCACAAGCTATAGGGAATGGGTACAGAGCTTCCACACTCCTGCTGAGTATGTCATCCTCCCAGCACCCCAATATGCTCACGAATGCAGAAGCTCTTCAAAACTCATTGTTTTGGGATTTTATGGAGGCCTCATTACATAAGGGTGGTTGATGAAATTATTAGGCATTGGTGATTAAGTCAATATTCAGCCCCCTCCCCCTTCCCAGAAGACACTGGGTGGGGATAAAATTTCCAACCCCCAGTTACATGATTGGTTGTTCCTCTGGCAACCAGTCCCAGTTCTCTGAGTCACCTCATTACCATAAGCTCAAGTATGGTTGGAAGGGACATATTATATATAAATAACAAAAAATGCCCCTCTCCCTATTATTACTCAGGAAATTCCAAAGGCTTTAGGAGTTCTGTGCCAGGGACTGGGGTAAAGACCTAGTATATATTTCTTCTTGTATCACTCATGTTTATAAATATTAGTTATGTGCTGATGACTTCATGTTCATATCTCCAGCCTTGACCTTCACTCTGAACTCAATTCTCCTATATATAACCACCCATTCAATGTCAATGCCTAGTGGGTATCTCAGATTTAACTTGCTCACCCTGTATCCTGCTTTTTTGACCAAACCTTCCTCTCTCCTACCCTCCCTCATTTGGAAATTGGCCCTGCTATTCACCCATGGCCCATATTTAAAATCTTATCAGATCTTCCTTAAAGATCATTCTGTAAAGCCAGTTAGTGTTTTTAAAAATATTGTCATTGACTGGCTTTATGAAATAATCTTTCTGGAAGAAAAAATACCTTGCAATCAGGCATATATGCTATGTCTGTTTTGTGTCTATAAATTCTCTTATGCTACCAACTGCAGGAAGTCAGAGACTTTAACCATTTTTCATACTTCAGCAATACAAATATGTGGTATAGATGAAACTGCTACATGTGACATCATATGCTTGTGGGTTCAGTTGTGTGCCCCACAAAAGTTATGTTGAACCTAATCAGTGAAACCTGTGAATGCAACTCAAGGCTCCATCAAGTAATGGCTCTGGCAATGGGAATAGGGCAAGCAGTGCTTACATTCCAAGGACAGGGGAGCCGGTAAGGAGCCTCAAATGGCCTGGTTTCAGCTTGAGGGTCAATCAGTGGTCACACTTTTCTTGATCACCTCCTCCAATGCTTCTTCCTTCATGAGGAGCTCTTACTATCCCATGTGCCCTCTCTTCCTCAGTGTGCCCTGGACTGTCAGCAAGAGGTTTCACTAGCATGGAGGTGGATCGTTTGGTGGCTGTCTGACTGCATTGGAAGCAGACACCATAGCAACAGTATAGGCACATGCAAGAGAAAACACAGAGTAAAATAATAGTTCCAAAAATAAGTAACATTTTTTTCCCATCAAGAGCCCCATGATTTGAACTACTAAGGCTTCTAGGCGGGGGTTTGAATCACACAGGGTGTTCACTTGCATCCTCATATGATTTAACAAAAAGGATACTTTAGCAGACTCATCAGGCATGAGCACAGAACATTCCGTTTGCAAAGTGGAACAGGTGCAGCCCTTGTGAGGCAGTAACAGTGTCCAAAACCATCCTATTGTGGAGAACAGCTTTTCTCATTAGAGACATTTTGGTGCTCGGTAAGAACAGGCTTTGTTGGCTATCATTTAAGGCTTGCTGGGTGAGTTTAGTAAGGGCTTCTGTGTGAGATATAACATCCTTTAGGCCAATGGAGGGGACAAAGACAGTGGCCAAATGATCATGGTAGTGGAAAACAGAGCACGTCCATCTGGCCTTGAGAAGAGGGAGGATGGCAGCTTTAAGACCTTGACCTGGTCATGCACACTGCACATGTTGGCCAGGAGAGGCAACACTGTCAAGGGTGAGGAGATGGACTGGGCCAGGATGTGCCAGGCGAAGCTTCTCACTTTTTCCTCTTTCTTGGTATTGTTCCATTCCGGGTGTAGTATATTTCAATAGGTCCGGTTTGTAGCAGGACGAGGGGATCTCAGTGGAGACTGAGTCCCCTTCACCCACTGGTGCAAACTAACTCATCCATCCCAGTGGATGTCTCGTTGCAAATTCTAGTAGAAAACTCCTTTCCCAGACATGATGGAGCTTGGTGCTCTCAACAGCATAGTACATTGATCCACAGTGAGAGTTGGGCAATGGCTATTTTCCATGACTTTCATAGTTTTATGACATTAGATGTTTGGCAGCGGTCTCCAGTCTGGTGTGGGGGTAATAGGCCCTACTGGTTGATGGTTCACAAGTGTTAAAATCTAGGATAGTACTGTAGTCCACCTGGCCAAGATGGATTTACATATTAGTAATTTAATCTGCTCCTTTAACTGTCCATGTTTCCTTTCCATTCACCCTGCTGCTGTGAGTTATAGGGAAGATGGAAACTCCTTCAGCGTCATGGTCTTTTCCCAATTTTGTGTATCAAGAACTTTGTAGTCTAACCCTGGATCACTGTCCAGTTGGATAGGGTACATGGTATTTAGCTTCTCTAATCCCCTAATGGTGACAGCCTGGTTTGTGTGGTAACAGGGAATAGCTTGGATTAGACCAGATGCAGTGTGCACACAAACCAGGGCATATTTAGGGCCCTTACTTGGAGAGGGGGGAGCTGAAACAATCAATTCTTCCAATCTAATTAGAAATCTGATGGAGCGCCCCAGACTCCTTCAGTAGTTGCCTTGGGTGTTGTTTAGAATACATGGGATATGCTGTTGCTGCATTAACAACGCCACTGCTTTTTAAGGACAGTCTGGTTCCTTGGCAATATGCCATGCTGCCCAGGAGCTGCATCCAGTCTGCTGTAGCGACTGAAGGGCCAGTTGTTAAGGTTTATACCTGGGCTAGGGCATCAGCTTCCTAATTGCCAACACCGAGAGAGCCAAATATGGAAAATAGCGAGGAAATGCCTCAGGCTCTTGAAGGCAAACCCAGATATTTTTTCACATATCCTGACCCTACAAGGGTTTACTCATGATGATCCAGCCCTCACTTTCCTATTGTCCAAGCCATAAGGTTAATCCCTTTAGAATAGCCCAACTGCCAGTGCAAAACTTTAACAGCCAGGGCTCATGAGTGATCACCAGCCAAACCTGCTGACTGCTGCAATTTTTTCCTGTTTCCAGGGATCTGTACACCAGGCATAATTGGAAATTTTTCCCATTCCCTTCTTACAGGCCATGGGAGTTGACAGAAATAAGGAGGAAACAAAGAAAGAGTGGGTCTAAGAGCAGAGCTGCAAAGGCAGAGGTCAGAGAAGCTAGGGTCATGGCCCTGGGAGGGTAGAAAGGGCAGAACATTGAGCCACAGAGGGTTACTCTCAGGTCTTGAAACCACATGGCATTGCCCTGATTATTTGCAAACTTGCTTTAGACTAGTATCTCCTTTATTTCTTCCATTTTCTTCCTTTCATAATGGAAATATGTGCCCTATATTTGCTCTACCATTGTGTTTTGGAAAAGGATTTTTTTTTTTTAATTTCAAAAGTCTGTGGATGGAGAAGAATTTTGCCCCAGGATGGACTGTTCTGAGTTGACATTTAGATTTGGGATGTGATGTTTGATACTAAAATGGGCTAAGACCTTTGGAAACCTTGGGATGAGAGAAACATTTTTTACATGTAAGAGATGTGAATTTTGGAGATCAGACAGTGGACTGTGGTGGGTTGAATATTCTCCCTGAAGGTCATGCCCGCATGGAAGCTTGGAATATGACTGTTGTGGATTGAATTTATGTGGTTACTGGGTAACTATGGATTGCTGGAGGTTATCAATGAATCAAGAAGATAAGTTGGAAAATTGTTAGAGTGGTCCAAGTGGAAGTTATGGGTTTCAATTGAAAAAGAATAAATTGAGACAAGTAGAAAAATTTAATATCCTAGAGGTATAACAAAAATGATTATATATAGAGTAAGGAAGATGGAGATTCCTCCAGAAGGTATCCCACATTTATGGCTTGGGAAACTGGATTGATGATGATGTGATTCGCTGATTGTTGGAAGACTGAAATATGGACAAATATTATGTGGAGAATTCATTTTAACTTTGGACGTCTTAACTTCGAGATACCTATAAAGCATCTAAGTGAAGATGTGAAGAAAGCAGCTGAGTCATCAAGTCAAGAGCCCAGAAGTAAAATTTTCTTCTAGAGATAAAAATTTGTGAGTTCATGATATATAGATAATTCCTAAAGCCAAGAAATGAAGAAAGAGATGAGATGAGATGAAAGCTTAAGAACCCAAGATGTCAAAAAGATACGGAATTACCAGCAAAGATATTGGAGAAAAGGCAGCTGCTGAAGATGTGGGGAGAAACATGCTGTTATGGATCTTGAGGGTTTTTAAAAGCATAGTATCACTAACTTTTCCACTCCTTTTTTATTCTGATGCTCAGAGATGACATCACATAAGACCCTGCTAAATACCTTATGGCTTTTTCATTACCTGTTTGTCACTCTTTGCTTGGAAATACTGTTTTTTCTTGCCCAATCAGCTGTAGTCTACATTCTCAATCAAGCCATACTAATAATTCAGGGGCCCTTTCTGGTTTTACCAAAATACTCACTTAATTTAATTTTCTGTCTCCTCTTCTCGTCCACTCAAACTTTTCTGTTGTTCGCATCAACGATTTTTATTTATATTGCAATTGTCCTATTCTTTGTCCTGCGTGCATTTAAACTTAAACAGAAACTAAGAGGCAGTGAGTACAAAGAAAACAATAGAGATTCAAATTACAAAATAAGGCAGTTTGCTTTACTAATGTGATCATTTTTATTGTGTCATTGGCTGCGGTACAAGATAACATATATTCTAATAACATTGCCTATAACCAATGTATTAGATCTGTATGACATTTTACAGAAAGTAAAGGAGAGCATTTGATTCAGATGGAAAGTTGGGCATATAAATACCCTGCAGTTGTTAATATATAGACCATTGATTTTGCATGAGGACTGCAAAGATATAAATATATATGTTTTGAGAAATTTTCATGGAGCATAATGGTTCTTATTCATGGAACTCTGACTGATCTAATTGATTGACTAGTTGAAACTCTGAGGAATAACTGTCTGCCTCAGAGACAACCCTAGAGATTCTTTGTAATATATTTCAGAGAAAGGTTGTATTGGGACTAGTGTTGAACTCTGCTTTTTCTCATGTACACAATGAATTTCCTGAAAGGTGAATTTCCTCAGAGATTATTATTTGTGAGGAAAGATTTTGCGACTCCTGGGAAGGCCCAATTCCAACAACCATTTTAGCTCCCCTAGCAGTTTCTCAAAACTCTCTCTTCAAGTGCCTGAGGGCAGAGAAGTGAGAATTCATATGCCGGGAGATTCTAGAAACATGGACAGTCATAAAAATTCTTTGAAGGCATTATGTTTTATCAGAAAATATAAGTAAAATTTTAATTTTGTTATATAATATATGTTTGTCTTATAAAGTAGTGTTCTTTTCCTGGTCAATTTCAGTAAAATCTGTGCTTCTGGAAATTGTTCAGTATTAACATCAGAGGGGGCTCTGTATACACCTGGAATATTCTCATGTAGGCTCAGAAATATGTTTAGTAAAATTAAAGAAACATTTGATGAAGAAGAACTAAAGAAAGTGTGTGTGTGGGGGGGGTGAACAACAAAAACCAGAGAGAATATTCCAAAAGGTACTGCAGTAGGAAAAATAGGACAAGGGTATTTAAGACAGTCTGCTTTTTTTAGGTGTATTACCTACACTTAAAACCTCTATTTCTCAGTTTTTCACTTTTCTTTAAACTTATCTATAGTGTAAGATAGATAAATGTTATACCTCTGATGTAAACTCTGTGTTTGACTTTTGTTGACTTAAAATATACAGTTGTCTAGTGTAAATCTAAACTTTTGAACACATCTCCTGAAATCTCATTGTAATTAAGGGTATGTTTTTAAAATTGTATACAATTACACGATGCAAAGCACAACAAAAGCAAAAGGTATAGAGGAAGCTGTAATCACATGCAGCTGAAGATGCTGAGAAGAAAGCCATAATGGTTGCAGTGTCCTATCTGGCATTCTAGGATCCAATGAGGAACAAGTCCCATTCTCGAGACTGTAAAATTTCTTTTTACTCCCACTGTTTAACAGAAATTATATAAAAAAAATCCAGAACCACTCTGACTCCATTTCTCCAGAGAATAAAACCTCCATCTTCTAAGAGTGAGAAAGGAGCAATTACCAGTATACATCAGAGGGAGGTTGGAACCTGAGGGGTCAAATAGTTCTTTTTACAAACATTCAACAAATTCTGCTATTGGTTGTTCCCTATCCTTCACTCTCACTCCAAGTCCAGTGACTTTCCAAGATTCTTCAGGAATAAAACAAAAATTAGGAGGGTTTGCATCTGCACAGTATGAAATCAAGAAAGAGAAAACAAAGGGGAGAAAATAAATCACAAAATAATAATAATAATTAAAGAAAAACTTTATTGTAGAAGAGTATAAAACAGCCCAAATCAGTGAGTCTAAAAATCCCATTGAGGTACACCATGGGGTAATTTTAAAATACTAGAAGTAAAGAGAAGCTATTAAGAGATTTCCAAGAGAGAAAACAATAGATTAAATAAGATCATGGAAAAAATGGAACTAAATCTGACAAAAGGAGTATTAGAAGCTAAAAAATTAATGTCATAAAATTTTCTGAGAAAAAAAATGATATATGATAGCTTATTCTTCAGCCAGTCAAATTTTCAAACAAGTACGAATATAAAACAGAATATTTCACAGCAATATCTCAAATTTACCTCCCATGTAAATTTTTCTTGGAAATATACTGGAACATGGGTCCCAGAAGAAAGGAATGGAGTAGACCAACAGAAGAGGATGTAGAATTGGGGAAACATAATTCAACAAAGGACAGAAATCAAAAAGCACCCCAGGATAATAGTGAGAAAGAATTCTGGAGTGAGAGCCCTGCAGCAGCCTAGACAATAGTATGTCTGGATCCCAGATTAGAGGAGAACAGACACTGAATGAAGTCTGCAAAGGGGTGGGGAACAAATTCCTTGACAGGTGTGTCCATGTTGGAAATCAAGTTGAAAGTCATTTTATAAATCTTGTATGTTATCTATGTTTTAATTATATACAAGCATTACTTTGATTAAATGAAGATTACTGTCAATATAATGTTACTTTTTTCTTTTTTTTTTTTTTTTTTTTGGTCTTTTCAGGGTTGTGCCTGTGGCATGTGGAAGTTCCCAGGTGAGGGGTTGAATCAGAGCTACAGCTGCCAGCCTACACCACACCTATAGCCACAGCAACAACGTGGGATCTGAGCCACATTTGTGACCTACAATACAGTTCAGGGCAACTGTGGATCTTGAACCCACTAAGTGAGGCCAAGGATCCAACCCACATCGTCATGGATACTAGTTGAGTTCTTAACTCACTGAGCCACAATGGGGATTCAACAGTGAACTCTAAAGTAAACTATAGATTTTGGGTGATAATGATGTGTTGATGTAGGTCTCTAACCATGTGCTTTTTGCCCTTCTCCAAATTATTCTCCAAATTTATTCTCAATTTATTTGCTATTATCAAATGGGCCTTGCTACTCTTTCTGATGAGTCCCTGTTGAGAAGCTGGAGGTTTCTCTCATTCTTAAAAACAAAAGAAGCCCTACTGTCTTTACTTCATACAGGTTTGATTCTTTTTGATCTGGTAGAAGAGGATAGTTTATTGTTCATATTTTGGAGATCTTAAAATTGCTTGTCATTTACTTTGTGTTGTCAGTGACTTTTAAAGTTGTTCTATTATACTTAGTCTGTTTGATTCTGTGTATAAATTGGGGATATCATAAACCTATCCACTGCTCTGTTATCTTCCTAAAACATTTACTATTTTCTCTTTAAATAAATATCTTTTTAATACTGGTTCCTTTTAATTTATGGTCAAAAAATATAGAATATTTTCCTCTGATATTCAAGGCACTTGTTTTTGTGTGTTTTAATAATTAGAAAGGAATGCAGTTGTTATGGGGCTGAAGGTAAGAAAAAATTTGAAATAGCATAAAAATTATTTCCAGTTTATTGTGAACTAGAATAAATCAGTCTATCTGACTACTCTAATTATATTCTAATTATGCAAGACAATTTTGACTCTATCATCAGTATTCGATATGAGCTGCAGTATGTTGGATGGTGCCTCCTGCCCCCTTCCCCAACCTTGACCAAAAAAAAGGATGTCTCGGAGTTCCCATTGTGGCTCAGCAGTAACAAACTCAACTAGTATCCATGAGGATGTGGGTTCGATCCCTGGCCTTGCCCAGTGGGTTAAGGACCTGGTGTTGTTGTGGCTGTGGTGTAGCCAATAGCTGCAGCTCCAATTCAACCCCTAGCCTGGGAACTTCCATATGGCACAGGTGTGGCCCTAAAAAAAAGAGAAAAAAAAAAGGAAAGAAAAAAAAAAAGAAATTATGTCCGCTAGGAACCTGTTAATGTGACTATTTGGGTGAAGGGTCTTTACAGATGTAATTAAGAATCTCAAAATGAGATCATCCTGCTTTAGATTGAGCCCTAAATCCAACAGCAAGTGTCCCTAAAAGAGAAGCAAAGGGACAATCACAAAGAGAAGATGACATGAAGACAAGAGACTGGAGTGATGCAGCTAAATAAGACAAGGAATGCCAAGGGTTATTGGCAACCACCAGAAGCTGGGAGAGGGGTATGGAACAAATTCTCCTCCAGAGGCTCTAGAAGGAATCAACCCTGTTGATTTTTTACTTGGCCTATGGAACCGAGATAACACATTTGTTTTAAGCCACCTCATTTGTAGTAATTTACTCTGGAAGCCCTAGAAAACTAATGCATATGTCATAAACATATTTTTTTCTGCTTCTGAGATCCTTTATAATTTATTAAACATTTAACTTTAGTAAATCAATTAAGAAATGATTGTCTTTTCACAAATGGTGCTGAAGCATTGAATAAACTTGTTAAAAAATAATAGAAGCAGGAGTTCCCGTCGTGGCGCAGTGGTTAACGAATCCGACTAGGAACCATGAGGTTGCGGGTTCGGTCCCTGCCCTTGCTCAGTGGGTTGACCATCCGGCGTTGCCGTGAGCTGTGGTGTAGGTCGCAGACCCGGCTCGGATCCCACGTTGCTGTGACTCTGGCATAGGCCGGTGGCTATAGCTCCAATTCGACCCCTAGCCTGGGAACCTCCATATGCTGCGGGAGCGGCCCAAAGAAATAGCAAAAAGACAAAAGATAAATAAATAAATAAATAATAATAACAGAAGCAGAGTTCCCATCGTGGCACAGTGGTTGACGATTCCGAGTAGGAACCAGGAGGTTGAGGGTTGGATCCCTGGCCTTGCTCAGTGGGTTAAGGATCCAGCCTTGTCATGAGCTGTGGTGTAGGTCACAGATGTGGCTTGGATCCCATGTTGCTGTGGCTCTGGCGTAGGCTGGAGGCTACAGCTCCGATTGGACCCCTGGTCTGGGAACCCCCATATGCCAAGGGAGCGGCCTTAGAAATGGCAAAAAAAAAAAAAAAGACCAAAAAAAAAAACAGAACCTAAAAAAAATCTCACATCTTGGATAGAACTAATTCAGAATGGATTATAGACTTTAATATAAAACCATAAAAATTTAAGAAAAAATATAGAATATATACATAACATTGGGTTTGGTGGTATTTTTAGTTACAAACCTAAGGCATAATCCATGAACGAAAGAAAAGTTGATCGACTGGGCTTTGTCAAAATTAAAGTGTTTTGCTCTTTAAAAAAAGCCACAGACTCAGAGAAAATATTTGCAAATCACAGACCAGATAAAAGAATTCTATAGAATCATCTTATAAAACTCAGACATAAGAGAACAGATTACAAAATTTAAAATGTTACAGATCTGAACAGACAGTTCACCACAGGAGATACATGGATGGCAAATAAACTATGAAATGATGCTTAACATCATTTGTCATTGGGGAAAACAAATTAAAACTGCAATGAGCTTGCTCTATAAAACTATTAAAAATGTCAAAAAAAGTGTTAAACCGACACTAACAAATGCTGACAATGATGTGAAAGAACAGAAACTCTTATTCGTTACTGGTGAGAATGTCGGTGGTACCACCTTAAAAGGAAGTTTGGGAGCTTGTTATACATTAAACATAGACTTAGCCCATGGCCCCGCAAAAGCACTCCTGGTAGTTTATTCAAGTGAACTGCATGCTTATGTTCACACGAAAACCTGTACAGGAATCTTTACAGCAACCTATTCATGATTGCTAAAACCTGGCAACAATCCAAATACTCTTTTTCATCTGTCCATTGATAGCGTAGAAGACTGTTCTGTGATATAAAGGAATAAGCTATTGATTCATGGAACAGCATGTTGAATCTCAAATTCATTTTGGAAGAAATTGCTATGAAAGAAAACCTAGGTATAATAAAAACCAAAACTTGGAATTTTGATTTACATTGTTATTGCTGAATGAGATAGTGATTTGGAAAAAGGTTCTCAGTACATCCATTTGTGACTGAATGGCATTTACTTCATTTATTCTCTTTCTTTTTATTTCTCTCCATTGTTTTTTCTTCTCAAAATTCTTTGGTTACTAACTTTTTTTTTTTAATATATCGAGTGCTGTATTTTTTCAAGTAGATATATATCTAACAAAGCAAACCATAGATTTATTTTCAATTTAATATCTAAACTTGCTTTACTGCAGTGCATTTCTTTCAGTGTTTCCTTGAAAACTTCCATTTACAACATTCCATACTTTTCCGACTATTGATGGTATCTGTTCATCTCTTCTTGTAAATGCTCAGGTCTTTGTTTCTTTGCTGCATAAGTTAAATAAAATTTTCTTAACTTATACATGCAGCTTAGATTTAGCTGAACAGTCCATCACAATATAATTATTCCTTTAGCATAGTATTCTTTATTTCTCTATTTTCTTTGAAATGTCTGTCTCTATCATCTCTTTGTTCTTAATTTATTATAAGGTGAAGCTACATTTTTTTCCTTTGAATAAATTTCAAAATCAGTTCAGCTGAGTCGATTCATTTAAAATGGCATATACACATGTGTCTACGTGCACATATATATGCGTGCGTGTATAAATATATATGTATATATATGTTCAGAAAGAGCCAAGCTTAATAATATTTTGATTTCACTCAGTGTAAAGATTAGCAATTCTTTACCTGAGCACAAACAGCATTTGAGTTTCAGATAGATACATGCTCTTTCTGAGCAAAAAATACATGTGTGATTATGCACACATAGTTTTGCATAAAATTGTAAGGAAGAGGCACACATCTCCCTTTGAAACATATTCCTGACTATCACCTTCATGTTGATTAAGATTATGACTTAATGATAACCAAAGAAATGAGCAACAGTCTCATACCACAGAGAAGGTAGGAAGTAACACAATTGTTAAGAAAATGCAATGATCACATCATGGAGTGTTGCAACATAATTAAAACTGAAGGGACAGTGGGAGGAGGAAAAGGCCTCTGAGTAAGCAGTACCTTAAAAGTAGAAAAGAGAATATAATAGCTGCTTTAAACGGGACTGTATAAAAAAATAAAAATAAATTTAAAAAAAAAAAACCCTCTCCCGGATACCCAAAGAATAGATGTTTGATTGTGGCTGTGTGATGTGGGAAGTTAGCTTTGAAGATGGGTCTTAAAAAATAGGCAAAGCTTTGCTGAGTAGCAAAATTGGTGGGGAGGAATCATTCCTGGTAGTTTCAACAAGAAAAACAGGAAATTGCAAGAAATAACAGCAAACACTTAAAAAGCACTTACTACATTCCATAGGCTTTATACTCATTAACTAATTTAATCCTTATGAGAATTGATACTGCTGTTACTGTCATTTTTCAGATGGCAGAGATATTAAATAATATATAGACCTCAAGTCAACACAACTCGTAGGTGAGGGAGCCAGATTTTGGACTCAGGAAGTGTTAGAGAAGGCCCCCAAGAAGGCATGATCTCCAATTGATGTGAGCTGGACTTGGGCAGTCGGGGGCTCCTTCTTCTCTCCTTTGCCCTTGAAATGTGTCTTCTGCCTGTTGTTCTCACAGCCAGACCGCTTTCAGTGATGGAACCTTGAAAGAGTAAGGTGTTGTTGAGACCATCTGGATGGATTTTTGTGGCTGAACCCCATTAAGGCCTCTATATAAACTTCTAAGATTCTGTTTGGCAGCTGTGGACATGCTCATGTCCTGTGGCCATCTAAGACAAGCCTCGTGTGTAAGCTTCCCTATTTATGAAACCTTCCAGACAGAGGTGGTCTGCCTCTGTCTGGAGTCTCTCCTTCTCCTCCATACACGGGGGCCAGTTTTGAATTTCACCCCAGGAATTCCCAAAGTTGTGAACCAACAGGAAGACCGGCTCAAAACCTATATTCTTAACCATGATGCCCTTCCACCTCCCTAAGTTGGAACTGTATGTAGCACTATCAGATCCGTGGGTAAGAATGGAAAGTGTATAGTTAGAACGTGGAACTTTCTGCAGGGCTACTCTTGACAGGCTTTGATGATCAGTGTTCACATACCTTCCCACCCAACCTCAGATTGTTTAAGTAAGCACTATAAACCATTCCAATACATCAGAACTTGCAATTATGTGGTGGGTCTGCTAGAGGAGCAAATTCCCTCTCCCTGTGAAAATGAGATAGAAAGATCAAGAGCTGAAGCTTAGGAGAATAACAATATATTTTTGTAACAGACTAGGGTAAACAAACAAAGCACAACAAATTGGGGCTGAAACAACTTCAGTAAAATAGAAAAATGCATGACAGACGTTTTGTAACTTAACTAGAAGCTCTGAGAAGGCAGAGTCTGAACCTGGCAACTCTATCACAAGCCTTTTTTTACAGGTAAATGTTTTTACTCTTATTGAGGAATAAAATATTCCACAGAGACTAATTGAGTCTGAGCTTAATGGTGTATCTTAATAAAAAACAGGCCTTATTGTTTTACCAGATGGAGAGTTCGATCGTATCAAGTGTACTAGGGAGGGTGGGAATTGATGGGGAGAAAATGACTTTGCTCTAAATACTAGTAGTTTTACAATGACCTGCCCTTTCCATAAACTCCTCATGGGGTTTTAAGAGAACAGGGAGAGAGAAATCCAGGGTTTTCATGATGATGACAGCAGTTTCTCCAGCCAAACTATCTATTCTGTTCCTTCCCAAATGGCTGTGACTGCAGCCAGAGCAGGAAGGTGTAAAATGGAAAATTAGGCTTAGCAGAGATATCATTTCTACCTTGTCCTTCTTCTGGGCCTTCATATCATGCCAAGTCCCTACGCAGAAGTTGTACGATCTACCAATGCTATAATTTCAGGTCCTCTAAATCAGTGCCTGTAGTTGTGTGTGTGTGTGTGTTTTCTTAATCAGCTTCTGTGAATTTTGTAGTTACTTTGTATATGTATACTTACTTTATTGGATATCATTTTGTCATTTGAGCCTTGAATATTTAGTGAAGGAAGATGCATTCTACACTTTTTTTTTTTTACTAAAGGCATTATGATTTTTCACTACCCAAACACATATCTTCAGTTTCTTCATATATGACAGTCTTTGTGTGAACTTTGTGTGCCTCTAGTGTAGGGTATAATTCATATAGTTCTGTGTATAAGTATTTGGATTCTGGAATAAGAACGAACAAAGCATGTGTCATACTCTACCACTTAATTTTTTTTAATTATCTTTTTTTTTTTCTTTTTGGCCATGTTCATGGCATGTGGAATTTCCTGGGCCAGGGATCAAACCCACACCACAGCAGACACCTGAGCTGCTGCAGTGAAAATGCCAGATCCTTAACCCTCTGTGCCACAAGGGAGCTACTACTCTACCTCTTTAAGAGGTAAACTTCATTCAAACAAAATTCAACTTAGATGCTTCAAATAAAGGGAAGTTAGGGAAGAGGTTACTTATAAACTACAGGCCAGGTTAAAGAGGAGACCAAGGGACGTTGAAGCATCCTAGACTAGCGTTGGCAGTAAGCCATTAATTTCCTTGGGAACTGGAATAGAGGAGGAAGAAGAGGAGCTAGAGAAGGAGGAGTTGGAGGAAAGAACAACTGGCAATAACCATGGTCATGAAGAGATGCAGCCCCCTCTGAAGTCTCAGTCAGGAGTAGGAAAGAAACATCTAGAACATTCTTCCATCCTATACTCTAATCTACCAGGGGCCTCTGTTGATGAAACCCAACCAACGGAACTGGTAACAGAGATGTATTCCACAGGGGTTGACTTCTTGAGGCACAGAATGGGGTAAAAAACGTAGAGGACAGATGTGTGTGGAGAAAGCAAACTGTAACCATCAGTGTGTCGCCCTTTGTTTTCTGCTTATATCAGTTATGAGGTCTATAAAACAGGTACCTATTTACTAGACTTGTGATGTTTATACACAGCTGGAGTACTCAAACTAAGAAAATAAGAAAAAAAAAGCCTTTTAGAGAAATAAATACATACACACAAACACGTATATCCATGTTTGATAAATATAGGTTGGTTATTTGCAATATATATGATTATCTGAAATATTTGTGTATTCTTCTTTAGTACAACTAAAGTGCCATGCTAGGTGTTCAATAAAGAAGAGAAGAATCTTCGAGCTGAAAATGGCAGCTTAAATTTTATATTTATTTCTTCTCATATTCAGGTTCCAATTAAAATTACTATAAGAAATATAAATGTAATAAAGTTGCAGGTACGAAGAGAAAGGGCTAAGGTTCATTACTTGACTACAGATTTCAACAAATTTTTGCAAAGTATGTTGACAACTAGTACCTGATTTGGCTGAGAAAAGTGTTTAATGAGTTGATAAAGGCATATGTCAAGTACAGGGCTCAAAACAGGGGAGTCATTTGAAAGACTGTAACCATCAAACCAGAACATCTCTGCTCTCAAAAATGACATCAGCCTCATGCATGCCTCTAAGACAGAAAATGGGAGGTTTATTCTCGGGAGAATTGAACAGAATACCTTGAAAACTGAAGATAGAAGATATGATTTTGGGGGGTGGAGAAAAGGAGATTTAATTTTTTTTAACTTCTAAAAATGCCCACAGATTAGCAAAGCTTATCCTCTGCTTCAGAGGCTGAACCCCATGAGCTAAGTAAGAGAATAGAATGCTTCATCTCTTGAGAAAATAGACAGTGCTGCAAAAAGAACTCTATTCCAAAACAGGTGTTAGGAGTTCCTTTAAATATATACTTTATATCCATACCTAAACTTTAAATGATTCTCTCCCAAGCATCCTAAAATGAAGTCTATAATCCAACAAAGATATCCTTAAGAACTTTCTGATAAGTGGGGATTTTTAAAATAATACATTCTTAAATATAAATGGACAAGCAAAGATTCCCAGACATAGGAATAAATTCCCCAACATAAAAAAAGGGAACAGGAGAAAGGTGAAAGGAGAGGGCAGAGGAAAAAACACTGGAATGGAAAATAGAAAAAAAAATAGTTTCAGAGGAAATAGAAATCATAGAGGGAGCATAAGGAAACCAGATAAAAAAGTTTGCATGCCCAGAGATGTAAGAAGGTATAGCAATCATTTAACAAGAGAGGGTGCTATTAAAAATAAATCAAGCAGGAGGCATAACTCTGCCAGACTTCAAGAAATATTACAAAGCCACAGTCATCAAAACAGTATGGTACTGGTATCAAAACAGACAGACAAACCAATGGAACAGAATAGAGAACCCAGAAATAAACCCTGACACTTATGGTCAATTAATCTTTGACAAGGGAGGCAAGAACATAAAATGGGAAAAAGAAAGTCTATTCAGCAAGCATTGCTGGGAAACCTGGACAGATGCATGCAAAGCAATGAAACTAGAACACACCCTCACACCATGCACCAAAATAAACTCCAAATGGATGAAAGACTTAAATATACGACAGGACACCATCAAACTCCTAGAAGAAAACATAGGCAAAACACTCTCTGACATCAACATCATGAATATTTTCAGTCTCCCAAAGCAATAGAAATAAGAGCAAAAATAAACCCATGGGACCTCATCAAACTGAAAAGCTTTTGCACAGCAAAGGAAACCCAAAAGAAAACAAAAAGACACCTTTCAGAATGGGAGAAAATAGCTTCAAATGATGCAACCAACAAGGGCTTAATCTCTAGAATATATAAACAACTTATACAACCCAACAGCAAAAAAGCCAATCAACCAATGGAAAAATGGGCCAAAGACCTGAATAGACAGCTCTCCAAAGAAGATATACAGATGGCCAGCAAACACATGAAAAAATGCTCAACATCGCTGGTTATAAGAGAAATGCAAATCAAAACAACCATGAGATACCACCTCACACCAGTCAGAATGGCCATCATTAATAAATCCACAAATAACAAGGGCTGGAGGGGATGTGGAGAAAAGGGAACCCTCCTGCACTGTTGGTGGGAATGTAAACTGGTACAAGCCACTATGGAGAACAGTTTGGAGATACCTTAGAAATCTATACATAGAACTTCCATATGACTCCACAATCCCACTCTTGGGCATATATCTGGACAAAACTCTACTTGCACCCGCATGTTCATTGCAGCACTATTCACAATAGCCAGGACATGGAAACAACCCAAATGTCCATCGACAGATGATTGGATTCGGAAGATATGGTATATATACACAATGGAATACTACTCAGCCATAAAAAAGAATGACATAATGCCATTGGCAGCCACATGGATGGAACTAGAGAATCTCATACTGAGTGAAATGAGCCAGAAAGACAAAGACAAATACCATATGATATCACTTATAACTGGAATCTAATATCCAGCACAAATGAACATATCCTCAGAAAAGAAAATCATGGACTTGGAGAAGAGACTTGTGGCTGCCTGATGGGAGGGGGAGGGAGTGGGAGGGATCGGGAGCTTGGGCTTATCAGACACAACTTAGAATAGATTTACAAGGAGATCCTGCTGAATAGCATTGAGAACTTTGTCTAGATACTCATGTTGCAACAGAACAAAGGGTGGGGAAAAAATATGTAACTGTAATGTATACATGTAAGGATAACTTGATCCCCTTGCTGTACAGTCGGAAAATAAAATAAATAAATAAATGAAATAAAATAAAACTTTTATAGGAATATAAATGTACACATATACAAACATGCATATTTGAAATATATATATTTATTTGTAATATATATGATTATTATATATTTGAAATATTTGTATATTCTTTAAATAATCCAACTCAAATTTGCTAATAAGATAATCTAAGTTGTGCTTCCTGTTGCGATGCATTAAGAGAGATTCAGTATCATCTGCCAAAACTGTGTAGTCTCAATTTAATTATGGAGAGTCACATATAAAAATTGATGCTCTGTAAAACAGTGGCATCTAGCCTTCAAAAATAATCTTAAAATAAGAACCTGAAAACTTTTCTAGATTAAAAGAAACAAAAAATGCCACAAAAGGAAAAAAAGAAAGAAAGAAAAAAAAGGAAAGGGACTGATAAACTTTCAATCTTTCACTTTGTCTCCCGCCAAAATGTCCCACATTGGAGTATTAGGGGATGGAGTTCCCGTTGTGGTGCAGCAGAAACAAATCTCACTAGGAACTATGTGATTTGGGGTTCGATCCCTGACCTCACTCAGTGGGTTAAGGATCCAGTGTTGGCGTGAGCTCTGGTGTAGGTCACAGATGAGACTTGGATCCCACGTTGCTGTGTCGGTTGTGTAGGCTGGCAGTACAGCGCTCTGATTCCACCCCTAGCCTGGGAACCTCCACAGGCTGTGGGTGCAGCTCTAAAAAGCAAAAAAAAAAAAAAAAAGTATTATGGAAAATGTGAATATAGACTGTATTGATAAATATGATTATATTAATGTCTAGCAAGTAAATACTAAGCTATGACTCCAAGAGAAAATATTTTTAACCAAGAATCCTATACCTAGCCAAACTATTAATAAATAAGAAATAATGATAAACTTAGTTTAAACATACATTTTTGACATGGAAAGACAAATTTTTTACTTCCCATGTACTCTTTCTTAGTAATCCACTTAAGGGCATGCTTCCCAAAGCATGATATTGAGGAAGTGTCTCCAAAAAGAGAGAATCAAAGAGGAGCCTTTACTACCCCTAAGCATCCATCCAAATGACAGCAGGAGTCCAGAGAATCCTATGGTGACCGTCAGAAAAAGAATGACATATTAGAAAAGATACTGCGAAGTGAAATTAGAGAACATGCAGAAAGAATTATGGATGGGTACGTACAAAATTATGCACGTGAGAAAAGCAAAACAGCTTTTTCAAGGATGGAAATATGGAATAACAATTTTGGAGTAAGCAGTATTTACAGTGTCATAAAACTAAAAATAGTGGTCTGTAATTTAACTAAAAGGAGTGAAGTTGATATTTTAAGTTGGAGAAAAGGGAATTGGGGTTGATTATACAAGTGAGCCAAATTTTCATTTCTGATAAGTAAACAAAGAAATAAATCATAAGAATTTTATTAAAAATATGGAAATAATCATCAGAAAAAGATTTTTTTAAAAAAAGCTCAATCTTTTACTTTCGAAGAGCAGGACTGAAAATTGTGCGTTTAAAAATGTGTGTATGCATGATTTTGTTATTTGCCTTAGCTTGCTTCCCCTAATAGTGGAGCCTGAGAAGAAGCTTTACATGTGAGTACTTTATTTGTGTATATGATCTCAGGTACAAGAATGAGGGTTAGGAAAGTAAGGCAGAGATAGAACAATAACTGACGCAAGGATGTGTCATTTCTGGTAACTGTGACTGATGACTAGGTGCTCAATATATAACCAAGTTGAAAAAACTTATACTAGATGCAGAACAGTCAGTATTTCAGTTTGAACTGAGAATCCAGTGTCATAAGACTAGTTTTGCTTATTCAAATAATCAGAATTGCCTGTTACTTAAACAAACAAATGGGGACCAGAGATACCAAGTCTAGACCATGCATCTCCCTGAACATCCAGTTTCCTGGACCATCTTCCAGAGTCAACCCCTCTCTCTAAATTATATATTCTGTGCATTTGTTTTGCTAACTCCTTTGCATTTCCATTAGGGGAAAAAAAAAAAAGAGTCACGAGATTGGGCTTCTCACTCCTTATCTATTAGATTCTGTGTGATTTTGTAAAGTTTTTCAAAGCCTCAATTTTCTTATCTGTAAAATAAAGAGATTACATCACTTCTAATCTCCCACATGGTATAATTCTATTAACTAAGCAACAAGATAGGAAACATGCCTTTATAAAGTGTTCATAGCTAAGTCACTGGAGCTTTGTGCAAAACTGCTCATTTGAGGCATATTGTACAGATATGGTTTGGCAAGAGCTGAAGACATCCTTTCTGAAAGCTGTGTCAAAAGCAATGCCAAATATCACTTATATCATTTGCTCATTTTCCCATTTATTTTTTTTACAAATAAGGCCAAAACTGACAACCTCAATTTTTCCCCCCACTGGACACTGCCTCAGGGACATAAATTAACCAAATGGAATACTAAAAGTCATCAAAAATTCTGAATTCAGAGTTCCGACTGTGGCACAGTAGAGCAATGATCCGGCTTATCTCTGTGATGTTTCCAGTTCGATTCCCTGCCTGTCACAGCAGGTTAAGTATCCATCATTGCCACCACTGTGGTGTAGGTCACAGGTATGGATCTGATTCAATCCCTGGTCCAGGAACTTCCATATGCCATGGGTGCAGCTGAAAAAGGAAACAAAAAATTCTGAGTTAATTTCGATTTGGATGACATCCCATCTAATCAATCTAATCATCTAGTCAATCTTAATAGAACACATAGCATAGTAATACCTCATAATTATTTGTATTTTTCTTTTTAATCTCTAGTGTGCAACTGTTCTTGTGGCAGCTGCTTCCTTTGCATGTATAATGTATTTCAGTATACTTAAGTGTTGTTGGTATGGCATTGTATGTACAATTATGCTTTATTTTATGTTTTGTCTTTTTAGGGCCCACCCATGACATATGGAGTTTCCCAGGCTAGGGATCCAATCCGAGCTATAGCCACCAGCCTCTGCCAGAGCCATAGCAATGCAGGATCTGAGCCGCATCTGGGATCAACACTACAGCTCACAGCAACACCAGATTCTTAACCCACTGAGTGAGGCCAGGGATCAAACCCAGGTCCTCATGGATCCTAGTAAGGCTCATTAATGGTTGAGCCATGACGGGAACTTCTATGTTGGTGTTTTAAACACTAATATGAGGTTAAAAAAGAAATTGTTCTTTTTAAGTTAAACAATGATCGAATGGACTAGAACAAGGAAAAGTAATAAAATATTAAATAAAATTCTGGCTAACAAAAAGTCAGGCCAGGAACAGGCTCAATCAAAAGTTCTATGTAAATTAAAACAACAAGATGCTGCTATGCACATTTTAGAACATCTAAAATAACTTTTTATTCTAGTTGGCAATGTTGTTGATGAAGAGGAGCAAAAGGAAGTCATTCATTGCTGGTGTAAATGCAAAGTGAACAACCATTCTGGAGCATGGATTCGTAGTTTTTAAAAAGTTAAGCATAGTTCACCATAGGGTACAAGAATCATGCTCCTGTACAGCACAGGGAATTGTGTGTGATATACAAGGTCACAGACAAGCAAGGAGAGACGTCTACAATGACCTGTGTTATAATGAATTAGAGTTGGTGACACTGGTATGAATTCATGTTTAGCCTATTATGGTACAGATGTTTGCATATAGAAACATTTACAGATGTGTGTCCATCCATGAGTTAGCATACATACATATATTTACTAGTTCTGTCATCTGAGATGGCCTACAAGCAGCAAGAAGCACAGTTGGGCCCTCATCTTGATTTCTGATACCATTCTCCCATAAGAGGAACTAGGGTTCTGAAGAGAAATGGGTGATTCTGATACCAAACCCAAGTCACTCTGCTCACTGCAGAACAGGCCAACAAATCCAGAGATGAATTGTTGGGGCAAGGGATATTGACTTTAATTGGAAAGCTAGCAGACTGAGAAGATGGCAGACTGTTGTCTCAAAGAACCATCATCCCTCAGTCCAAATTCAGGCTCCTTTTATACAGAGGAAGGGGAGGGAAAGGGGCCCATTGTGATGCTATCCAATGGCTGAGCAGAACAAATAATAGCTGCTTGCTAACAATTGCTCACTTACAATTCTAGGACTGGTGCAGTAAATACAGGAGATGAGCCTAGGGCTTTTTTTAGTAATGGAAAGCAAGGAATTGCTCAAAGACAAAACAGAATAAAACAAACAAAAACCACAATGCCTTGATTGGAGTATCTGAAAGGTTCACAGGAACCAATACAAAGAGCTCCTAATGGCCAGAACTGTAAAAATATGAGCAATAAAATAAAGTGATATTGAGTAATATAGCCCAAAAGATAAATATTAATGATGCAATACTAACACAAATACATTATTGGATAAACAAATAAATGAAGGAGAATAGACAAATATTCTGTTAAGAATTCCAAATAATTTATGTAAATATCCTGCCCTCAAAGAGGTAGATCAGGAATTCCCATAGTGGCTCAGCGGTAATGAATCTGACTAGTCTCCATGAGGATGCACGTTTGATCCCTGGTCTCACTCCGTGGATTAAGGATCCAGCATTGCTGTGAGCTGTGGTGTAGGTTGCAGAGGTGGTTCGGATCCCAAGTTGCTGTGGCTGTGGCATAGGCTCCAGCTGCAGTTCTGATTCAACCCCGAGCCTGGGAACTTCCATCTATATGCTGCAGGTGCAACCCTAAAAAGCCAAAAAACAAACAAACAAAAAAGCAGTAGATCATAACTCCACTCCTTAAGTGGGGGCTACACATAGTGAACTTCCTTCCAAAGAGTAAAATACGGAAACACAGAAAAGACTAACTTCACAGCAGACAAGCCTGAGAAACAGTTTCAGCCTGGTGATCCAAATTCAAATCCACAGGACTAAGTAATGATGAGAGGGTGTAAGAATGTGAATGCAACCTTGATATGATATGATCAAAGTGCCACTTCACCTCTGGGGTCTTCCTGCCAAAAACACATAACTCCAGTCTTACCAGGAGGAAGAACATCAGACAAATCCCAGTTGGGTGTTCAAAAGAGAGCTCATCAGTCCTTTTTAAAACTGTCAAGGTTATCAAAAGCGAGGGAAATCTGAGAAACTGTCCTCAGTCAAGGGGAGTCTGAAGGGACATTACAACTAAAATGAATGAGATCCTGGAATAGAAAAAGGACATTAAGAAAAAATTAAGGAAATTTGAAGGCAGTATGGACTTTAATAATAATAGATTGCTATTATTCATTGATTGTGACAAATGTATCACAGAGGAAACTGAATTCCAAGTCTATGGGAATCTTTGCACTGTCTGCAATTTTCCTATAATTCTAAAACTATTCTAAAAACTTATTAAAAATTAATGTCCTGCATGCAAATTATTAGTCATTAAGTAGATATTTATTGAGACATTTTTGCTTGTAGAACTGTGTGCCCTTCTTCTTGCAGGCAAATTTAGAGCCACTGAGGCCAGAGGGAAGAAAGAAATTGTGGTGGCTGTGTAAACAGCCAGGTAGAGACAAACACTTTTAAAATCTTCAGGTACCCAAATATCCCTGGAAACTTTTAGATGTAGAAAAGTGAAGTAAGAATAGGTTAAAATAGGCACCTAATTGAAGACTTTGTTTTGAACAACCATCCACATGCTTCTAGCATTGGATTTGTGAGCAGAAAGAAATGTTTTTGTTTTAAATAGACAGCATCCTCTTACAAATTCATGATTCCAAACATGTAAAAAAAAAAAAAAAATCCATCCCCAAATCTTATTCTGCTAAAACTTGTAGCACTTACAAGGCCTTCATTCCCCAAGCTCTGTGAGAAAAATCTAGAAACTTTTAGAGTGTATTTGCAAATCAAAAGATATTGGAATGCCCCAGATAGACATTGTGGGCTTAACAGAAATCTCTAGTCATTACTTACCGTTTCAAATCTTGACCCTAACTATGTCTCTGGGCTATAGGGGTCTAATTCTATCATAAATAATGGTGACCTGTTTAAGATGTACCTAGATGATTTTTTCCCCTCTTCTATCATATCACTATTCATACATTTTTAAAAATAATTGACCCTTTAGAGAAAGTTAATAATTAACCAAGAAATGTCTGTTAATGAAAGTGGTATATTGATTTTCCCTTTAAAAGGTGCATCTGTTTCTATTAACATATTATCCAAGTGACAGCTTGGGTCCCAAGGTCTTCAGAACACTGAGGTAAATTTGCTTTGAAGTTCTGTGTCACACCAGACAGCCCATGCTTTCCCCTTTATTTATGAAATTCCTGTGCTGCTGTCATTAGCCACGTGATCACATCTGATACTAGTTTTTTCCCTCTGCTCTGTGCCCTTTTTCTACTACTTGCATTTTTTTCCTTCCCATTAAAAGATAAGTTTATCATCTGCATGTAGAAGATACAGATATTTAATTCATGAATCATTATTTTCCAAAAGCCATTTTTAAAAAAATTTTAAGGTTTTTTACTATTCACTAACAGTATATATCATCATAAACTATACTGGAGAAAGAAAACCTATGCAGTAAGAGTATAGGTATGTTTTTAATGCCTGTTTATTCCTTCCTGAAGAAACACTGGAATCCTGAGATTGTATCAAAGTTTAAAATATTTTTCCTGCATGTTGAGTCGTTAATATTGGCAGTAAGGGTATTTAATTTTCCTTCTCAGCAACCCGAGTTCCATGTTATGCTGAAGAGAAATATGAGTATTGTTTTCTCTTCCAGTTGAAAACGCAGAGAGGTAGTGTTTCTAAAACAATTTGAAGTATAAAAAGAAATCAGGGGCTCTAACCCCTATTCATATTTACATTGGGCCATTAATTCACTTCCATTTTCACAGCTTCTGCCATTTAACTGTAGGCTAAAGAAAGCTAAAATGTTCTCTCATTGAAATTACTTCATCTAACCACATGACGCCTGAGATGCAATCCCAGTAAATTTTAGACAGACTTGGTAACAAAATTTTTTCAGTGGTACCACAAGAATTCAATGGAGCAGCCAATAGCTAGATGCAATTTTATAAAAATAGAAATGCTCTGGGGAGAGGCATCAGTGAAAAAAATGCCACCTGAGGAAATTATAAACCAAAGGAAACAACTTCTTACAATGAGTACACCTACATCTCTTCAACTAAAATGTTATGGAAGGTATAAAAATAAGGTTCTCAGAAGGAAAAAAAAAAAAAAACCTGCGATATTCTCTCCTCTTTTCTATTCTGTGGAAAACTGTTTTCCTTATAGGACAAAGTTACGTATCTTTTGGGAAAGACTCAATAAAACTGCTTGTCAGAAGTCCTAAATATTCTGGAATAATACGTATGACTAATGTAAGAATTTTGTCTTTATTTAGCAATGACCTTTTCCCAAATGGTGAATGTATTTAACAAATCCAAGGTCTGTTCATCTACAGGTGAAGTAGAATCATCTGCTAAATATCCTCAATTGAAGAGTTCAGGTAGATTCATGTAAATAATATACAAATAGGAGAGACTTGGATGGAGAAGTGTGAGGTGAGGCTTTCTTCACGTATCATTAGAACTACATGTATAGGTTTTCAAATCACGTCTGCACTTGGCCAATTCAATTTAGATTACAGGTATACTTCATTTTTTAATGCTTTGCTTTATTGTGCTTTGCAGTTACTGTATCTTTTACAAATTGGAGGTTTGTGGCAACCCTGCCTTGAGCAAATCTATTAGTGCTGTTTTTCCCAAGACATTTTTCTCATGTTATATCTCTATGTCACATTTTGGTAATTCTCACAATATTTCAAACTTTTTCATTTTATGTTTGTTCACATGTTGATCTGTGATCAGCAGTCATTGATGTTATAGTCTAATTGTTGGGGTGCCAGGAACTGTGCCCATATAAGATGGCAAACTTAAATCAATATATGTTGTGTGTGCTCTGACTGCTCCACCGACCATGTGTTACCCCATCTCTCTGTCTCTTCTTTGACCTCCCTACTCCCTGAGACCCAACACTATTGGAATTAAGCCAATTAGTAAACCTACAGTGGCCTCTAAGTGTTCAAGTGAAAGGAAGAATCTCAAGATTCTCACTTCAAAGCAAAAGATAAACATGATAAAGCTTAGTGAAAAAAGCCAAGTTGTAAAGGAAAAGGAATATTTCTTGAAGGATACTAAAAGTGCAGCTCTACTAAACACACGAATGATAAGAAAGCGACATAGCCTTATTACTACTACGGAGAAAGTTTTGGTCGACTGGATAGAAGATCCAACCAGCCAAACATTCCCTTAAACCCAAGGCTAATCCAGAGCAAAGCCCTAACTCTCTCCAATTCTTTGAAGGCTGAGAGAGATGAAAAAGCTGCAGAAACTGGTTTGTGCGGGTTAAGGAAAATTGTCTCTGTAACATAAAAGTGCAAGGTGAAGTAGCAAGTGCTGATGTAAATGTTGCAGAAAGTTATCCATAAACTCTCCCACAGATCATTAATAAAGGTAGCTACATTAACAACAAATTTTCAGTGTAAATAAAACAGCCCTATATTGGAAGAAGATACTATCAAGAACTTTCGTAGCTAGAGAGGAGAAGTCAATGCTTGACTTCAAAGGATAGACTGACTTTCTATTAGGGGCTCATACGCTGGTGAATATAAGTTGAAGCCAATGCTCACTTACCATCTTGAAAATACTAGGGCCCTTAAGAATTCTGCTAAATCTACTTTACTTATTCTCTGTGAGTGGAACAACAAAGCCTGGGTGACAACACTTCTGTAGGCAACATGGTTTAGTGGATATTTTAAGACCACTGTTGAGACCTACTGCTCAGGAAAAAAAGAGATTTGTTTTAAAATATTACTGATCATTGACTATGTACCTGATCCCCTAAGCGCTCTAATGCAGATGTACAATGAAATTAATGTTGGTTTCACACCTGCTAACATAGTCTCCATTTTCTAGCCCATGAATTAAGGAGTAATTTTGACTTTCAAGTTTTATAACTGAAGAAACACATTTCATAAGGCTATAGCTGCCATAGATAGTGATTTATCCAATGGCTTGGCCAAAGTAAAATGAAAGCCTTCTGGAAAGGATCGACCGTGCTAGATACCATTAAAAACATTTATGGTTTATGAGAAGAGGTAAAAATATCAACATTAATAGGAGTTTTGGAGAAGCTGATTCTAACTCACATGGATAACTTTGAGGGGTTCAAGACTTCCATGGAGGAAGTTACTGACAGTATTATAACACAACCAGATTCATGTTTCTAAAACTCAGCTCTGCTCAGAAATGTCAATAGTTTAATGTTATCTAGTAATACCGAAAACCCTGAGTTTGGGCTTGAAGGACCACTGATGATGATTTTTCATTAGTTTTTGGTGCTTGGCACACTGTTCACCATTGGTAGTTATTTCTACTGCTGTCACTGTCGTCATTATTACTCTCATTTCCAGTTTCACATTCATATACACTCCTGTGTTCCAACCATCCCATGGATATGTGTATTTCTGGAAAAATCTCAAGAACTTTGTACACTGTGTTGTGTTTTAGCAACAGAGGTATAGGCAACATGAGCAGCAAAGACATCTTGTAGAGTCCCAGTGAGCCATCTGCTTTTAACGGTGTGGCTCTCACACCACGTGGTAATTAACTACTTTCTTTTCCTTTACACCTGCTGTGTGCATATACTGTATAGTGACTTGGTCTTTCTCCTGAATCTTTGCAGAACAGGACTCAATGTCTGGATGAGACATACAACCAGCAGTCACAGGAGAAGAAGAGTCATTCCTTTATACCTAGTGTCAGTTGTTCCCCATGCTGGAGTTGAGGCACATGGCTTAATCTGAGACACACAGATGGGCACAGGTAGAGATAAGCAAATAGGGGCCACTTTAGGAAGAGCCGCAAGCATATATTCTCATTCCTAAACACCAATTATTGGAATTTCTGACTTTGATCGGTTAACTCTGTAGCAGGGGTTTGGTAAGTGTGGCAAATGTAGCACTAAGCAACACGAAGGAGCACAGGTCAAAGTGCAAACTTGCCAGCAGGCAGCAACACAGCTTAGTGTGCACTGCAGCCAGCAAGCAGCAGCTCAAAGCACATGTTCTCTAGAAGGCAGCAAGCAGGGCTGGTTAACAGACCAAAGCTAGAGAAGAAAGACCTCTAGCAACAATGGTCATCACCTAGACATCCTGCTCACAGCACAAATTGTTAGGGTTCAGCCCCTCTCTGCGGGGTGCCCACACAATATGCTTTTTCTTTAGTAGTCCCCACTGTCCCTTATAGCTGCCTATCAAAATCCAATTTCGATTAGCATTTCATGAAACCTTTGTTAAACCCAACTGATAGTGATTTTCGCTCTAGTGAAGTAGCGTGACGCTTTCTATATAATATTAATACGGCATTAACAGCGTGCTGTGTAGATGTAGTTATTACCCTGACTATGCTGAAAGTTCCTTTCAAGTAGAACAAGAGGAAAAATCTTTGATAAATATCATTAGCAGTCTTGATACATATTCTACGCCTACTAAGTAGATTTCAATAACATTTGTTAAACTAATGGCCACTTTATAGAATGAATTAGCAAAATATATTTATAAACAACATCCAGTATAATGCCATCCAGTATAATGTCTGTAGAAAATACTGACATTGATATATTAGCAATAAAAAGAAGAACCAAAGAAAGCTCTGGTTTCCCAAAGCTTTCTTATAGTTTCTGGGTTCCTTTAGAAAAAAAAAAAAAAAAAAAAAAAAAAAAAAAACAGAACAAAACTAAAGCCTACGTTGTGAACCATGAGAAAGCTAACCTTTCTAAAGGTGGTAATATTTTGACATGGGCCATTTTTTATTTTCACTCTTCTGCCTCTGGTAACGACAAAAAGCACACTCTTCTTCCCGTGAAGCAAGGTTTTGAAACTAGCTCCTTGGAAAAAGTCAGTAGGCTCCATTCTATTTCAGATCTGCTATGAGGTTGACTGACCTGGGGCAATGCCTTACCTGAAGAAAGATAGTGGTTGTCATCTTTTAAATTTTCTTTAAAGTTGTATAGATTAACGAGAAAGAGCCATAAAAAGCCTTGTGTTGCTTATGGAATGATTATTTATAAATGTAAGCTACTGTTATTATGTTTGAGCCAGACTTCAAACTCTTAATGCTCAATTTATTCACAGCTGTATCCCATGATGACAATGAGCCATATAAACATTTAAATTCTAACTCTAATTTAATAACAAATGAAAGGGGTTTGATGTGTACTCATCACACATGGTTAATGTTATTTTATTATTTGATTTTGCCTTGCTCTGAACAAATAAATATGCTACATTTCACTCCTAGAGCTTCACATAGTCACTTTTCTGTAAGAACCATGGCACTTTAGGAGTTCCCATTGTGACTCAGTGGGTTAAAAACCCAGTATAGTCCCTGTAAGGATGTGGGTTCCCTGGCTTTGCTCAGTGGGTTAAGGATCTGGCATTGCCACAACCTGCAGCATCGGTCGCAGATGCCACTTGGATCCAGTGTTGCTATGGCTGTGGAGTAGGCTGGCAGCTGCAGCTCCAATTCAACGCCTAGCCTGGGAACTTCCTTATGCCGCAGGTGTGGAGTTTAAAAAAAAAAGAACCATGGTGTTATATTAGTTTTTTGTTTGTATGTTTGTTTTGCTTTTTTGCTTTTTAGGGCCACACCTGTGGCATATGGAAGTTCCCAGGCTAGGCGTTGAATTGGAGTTGCAATGCTGGCCTACACCACAGCCACAGCTATGCTGGATCCTTAACTCACTGAGCAAGGCCAGGGATCAAACCTGCATCCTCATGGATACTAGTCTGGCTCGTTACTGCTGAGTCACAACAGGAACTTCCACCATGATGTTTTAGATAAAAATAGCTTGGTCATATCTTTCTCAAGCAAGGTAAGTGGATACTCAGGAATCCTGAGTACATTTCCACTTGAACTTGGACATCAGACTGGAATCGGGGAGAATCTTAAAAGCATCCAAGGCCTGAATATAATAAAATGGCCTCCACTGATCTATCACATAGCAGACGCTGGTGTTCAACAGCAAAGGAATAAACCAGCTTCAGAGATGAGCAGACTACCTTTCACCTCTCCACTTTGCAGTTTCTGTTCAAGTTCACCCTTACAGAGGAATTGCACACAACCACACTTCTAAATATAGCAAGTGCTGAATCTTTGCTGTCTCTCTCAGTCTTGATTCACTTCATTTTTTTCTTCATAGTCCTAACAACACTTGACATTGTGTGGATTCGTATTTGTTTTCCCCACCAAAATTCAAGATGCTGGAGAATGGGGACTCTGCAAGTTTTGCTCTTTTTATTATGTTATTTTCAGTGCACATAGAAGGTGCTTAATAAACATTTGCCAAATGGATAACAATGTCATTTCTGATGCCCTAAAGTATTCAAAACACATTTTAAATATAGTTGAAACACAGGGCTTATATAAGTGGTAAATTGTTAAAATGCTAATCATAGGGAAACATGTTTATGTTTTTGAAATTTTTATGTTATGAAATAACTGATCAGTCAATACAAGAATTTATTGCACTGACAATAACTGGTAAGTCAAAACAAGAATTTAACGAGACAAAATATTATCAAAAAGACATTTTAAAACTCACATACATCAAAGATCATCTGATAGGAAGTGAGGAAAATTTGTGTGGCTCTGATACCTCTAGTCCATTTCAGCTATAGCAGTTAGGCTTATACTTTTCTTGTTTAAGCTAAGTTTTGTTCTGTCAAAGGGTTTTGTGACTTTAAAAAGTTTGAAACCCTTCCCAGGAACAAATATATCATTTTTCAAATAACTATAATTGAATTTAAACACCAAAATAGTTATTTTTTTCAGAAGGCATATGTTCAATATTTTTCTAGGATTAAAAAATATAGTACTAATAAAACAGCAGCTATCACCTTTGCTTTTAGGAGTTTATGATATAGTTGTATATTGGAGAGTCAGAATTAGTGTACATAAAATACTGTAAGTATACTAGATATCATTGAGTTAAATATAAAAAATTCTGCTATACTATATGGCTCTGAGGATGGGAAATATTAACAAAGGTGAACACAGAGAAATGAACCAAGAAAATTGTAAATGATGTTGCAGTTAGTCATGTAGGGTCCGAAGTAAATAATAGCAATGAGAATGAAGGTGATGAAAAAATAAGGCATCTAAAAAAAGGTAGAGAAGCTTAAGCTATGTTAACCCCTTCAATAAATACTGAAATATGAGGACTATAATTTCAAGTAATACTTAAAATGTTATATTAAGATGATTTCAGACAAATGAATAAATCATATCATATTTCTGAAAAAAATTGTGTAAAATGTATAAATCTCCCATGATACTAAGATTCCTTTCCATTTTCTCATGTATTAGACTCTCAAATTGGACATTACAAAGTTATGCTTTGGAAGCATGTTTATTTCTCCTGTGTAATCTAGGAACAAAAATTTGTATCTACATTTACTTATCTCTTCAGAATGAAAATTTAATCATTTTAACTTTCAAATGATAAAACATAATATTAGCTCTATTTGCATGTTACAATATAAGTTTTGGATACTGAGTGTGTTTTTTGTTTGTTTCTAAATTTCGCTTTATTTTTGTCATTTTGGACATGATTTTCTTTTGTGTGGAGATGTTCATTTGTGCTGGATATTAGATTCCAGTTATAAGTGATATCATATGGTATTTGCCCTTGTCTTTCTGGCTCATTTCACTCAGTATGAGATTCTCTAGTTCCATCCATGTTGCTGCAAATGGCATTATGTCATTCTTTTTATGGCTGAGTAGTATTCCATTGTGTATATATACCACCTCTTCTGAATCCAATCATCTGTCGATGGACATTTGGGTTGTTTCCATGTCCTGGCTATTGTGAATAGTGCTGCAATGAACATTCGGGTGCACATGTCTCTTTTAAGTAGAGTTTTGTCCGGATAGATGCCCAAGAGTGGGATTGCGGGGTCATATGGAAGTTCTATGTATAGATTTCTAAGTTATCTCCAAACTGTTCTCCATAGTGGCTGTACCAGTTTACATTCCCACCAACAGTGCAGGAGGGTTCCCTTTTCTCCACAGCCCCTCCAGCACTTGTTATTTGTGGACTTATTAATTTTGGCCATTCTGACTGGTGTGAGGTGGTATCTCATGGTAGTTTTGATTTGCATTTCTCTTATAACCAGCGATGTTGAGCATTTTTTCATGTGTTTGCTGGCCATCTGTATATCTTCTTTGGAGAACTGTCTATTCAGGTCTTTGGCCCATTTTTCCATTGGTTGATTGGCTTTTTTGCTGTTGGGTTGTATAAGTTGTTTATATATTCTAGAGATTAAGCCCTTGTTGGTTGTATCATTTGAAGCTATTTTCTCCCATTCTGAAAGTTGTCTTTTTGTTTTCTTTTGGGTTTCCTTTGCTGTGCAAAAGCTTTTCAGTTTGATGAGGTCCATGGGTTTATTTTTGCTCTAATTTCTATTGCTTTGGGAGACTGACCTGAGAAAATATTCATGATGTTGATGTCAGAGAGTGTTTTGCCTATGTTTTCTTCTAGGAGTTTGATGGTGTCCTGTCGTATATTTAAGTCTTTCAGCCATTTGGAGTTTATTTTTGTGCATGGTGTGAGGGTGTGTTCTAGTTTCATTGCTTTGCATGCATCTGTCCAGGTTTCCCAGCAATGCTTGCTGAATAGACTTTCTTTTTCCCATTTGATGTTCTTGCCTCCCTTGTCAAAGATTAATTGACCATAGGTGTCAGGGTTTATTTCTGGGTTCTCTATTCTGTTCCATTGGTCTGTCTGTCTGTTTTGATACCAGTACCACACTGTTTTGATGACTGTGGCTTTGTAGTATTTCTTGAGGTCTGGGAGAGTTATGCCTCCTGCTTGGTTTTTGTTTCTCAGGATTGCTTTGGCGATTCTGGGTCTTTTGTGGTTCCATATAAATGTTTGGATTGTTTGTTCTAGTTCTGTGAAAAATGTCATGGGTAATCTGATACGGATTGCACTGAATCTGTAGATTGCTTTGGGTAGTATGGCCGTTTTTACAATATTGATTTTCCCAATCCAGGAACATGGAATATCTTTCCATTTCTTTACATCTTCTTTGATTTCTTTGATTAAAGTTTTATAGTTCTCGGCATATAGGTCCTTTACCTCCTTGGTCAGGTATTCTGAGGTATTTGATTTTGTGAGGTGCAATTTTAAAAGGCATTGTATTTTTGCATTTCTTTTCTAATATTTCATTGCTGGTATTCAGAAGTGCGACTGACTTCTGAATGTTAATCTTATATCCCGCTACTTTGCTGAATTTATTAATCAGTTCAAGGAGTTTTGGGGTTGAGTCCTTAGGGTTTTCTATGTATAGTATCATGTCATCTGGATACAGTGACAGTTTTATCTCTTCTCTTCCTATATGGATGCCTTTGATTTCTTTTGTTTGTCTAATTGCTGTGGCTAGGACTTCCAAAACTATGTTGAAGAGCAGTGGTGAGAGTGGGCATCCCTGTCTTGTTCCAGATTTGAGTGAGAAGGCTTTCAGTTTTTCCCCATTGAGGATTATATTTGCTGTGGGTTTATCATAAATGGCTTTGATTATATTCAGGAATGTTCCCTCTATACCCACTTTGGCGAGGGTCTTGATCATGAATGGATGTTGGACTTTGTCCAATGCTTTTTCTGCATCTATTGAGATGATCATATGATTTTTGACTTTTTTTGTTAATGTGGTGTATGATGCTGATTGATTTGCATATGTTGAACCATCCTTGTGAACCTGGGATGAACCCAACCTGGTCATGGTGTATAATTTTTTTGGTATGTTGTTGGATTCGGTTGGCTAAGAGTTTGTTGAGAATTTTTGCATCTATATTCATCAATGATATTGGGCGATAGTTTTCTTTTTTGGTGTTATCTTTGTCCGGTTTTGGAATGAGGGTGATGGTGGCATCATAGAATGTCTTTGGGAGTATTCCTTCTTCTTCAACCTTTTGAAAGAGTTTAAGGAGGATGGGCACCAATTCCTCTTTATATGTTTGATAGAATTTGCCTGTGAAGCCATCTAGTCCTGGACTTTTATTTGTAGGGAGTGATTTTATGACCTCTTCAATTTTATTTCTAGTGATTGGTCTGTTCAGTTGGTCTGTTTCTTCTTGATTCAGTTTTGGCAGGCTGTAAGATTCTAGAAAATTGTCCATTTCTTCCAGATTGTCAAACTTGTTGCCGTATAGTTGTTCATAGTATTCTCGTATGGTTTTTTGTATTTCTGCTGTATCCGTTGTGATTTCTCCTTTTTCATTTCTAATTTTGTTTATTTGGGTTCTTTCTCTCCTCTTTTTAGTGAGTCTGGCCAGGGGTTTGTCAATTTTGTTTACCTTTTCAAAGAACCAGCTCTTGGTTTTATTAACTCTCTCTATTGTTTTTGGAGTCTCTATTTTATTGATTTCTTCTTTGATCTTTATAATTTCCTTCCTTCTGCTGACTTTAGGACTTTTTTGTTCTTCTTTTTCTAATTCATTTAGGTGGAGGGTTAAGTTGTCAATTTGGGATGTTTCTTCTTTTTTGAGAAAGGCCTGTATTGCTATAAATTTCCCTCTGAGCACTGCTTTTGCAGCATCCCATAGATTTTGAGCGGTTGTGTCTTCATGATCATTTGTTTCAAGGTAGTTTTTAATTTCCTTCTTGATTTCCTCATTGACCCATTTGTTTTTTAGTAGCATGTTGTTTAGTCTCCATGCAGTAGGTTTTTTCTCTTTCCTTTTCCCATGGTTGATTTCTATTTTCATGGCATTGTGGTCAGAGAAGATACTTGAAATAATTTCTATGCTCCTAAATTTGTTGAGGTTAGCTTTGTGTCCCAATATGTGGTCGATTCTTGAGAATGTTCCATGAGCATTTGAGAAGAATGTGTATTCTGCTTTTTTTGGATGTAGTGTCCTGAAGATATCAATGAAGTCTAACTTTTCTATTGTTTCCTTTAGGATCTCTGTTGCTTTATTGGTTTTCTGTCTAGAGGATCTGTCCATTGATGTGAGGGGGGTATTAAGGTCTCCTACTATGATTGTATTCTCATCAATATCTCCCTTTATGTCTGTTAATATTTGTTGTATGTATCTGGGTGCTCCTGTATTTGGGGCATATATGTTAACGATAGTAACATCCTCTCCTTGGATGGATCCCTTAATCATTAAATAGTGTCCTTCTTTGTCTTTCTTTATGTCTTTTGTTTTAAAGTCTATTTTGTCTGATAGGAGTATTGCAACTCCTGCTTTCCTGTCATGTCTATTGGCGTGACATATTTTTCCCCACCCTTTCACTTTCAATCTATATGTATCCTTTGTCCTAAGGTGAGTTTCTTGTAGGCAGCATATTGAAGGTTTTTGCCTTTTTATCCACTCAGCCACTCTGTGTCTTTTGAATGGAGCATTCAGTCCATTGACATTTAAGGTGATAATTGATAGATGATTATTTATTGCCATTTTGAACTTCGTATTCCAGTTGATTCTATGGTTCTCCATTCTTCCCTTCTTTTTTTGGTTGGATGGTCTCTGGTTATTATCTGCTTGAGTGTTTTTTGTTTTTTGTTTTTTTTTAACTTTTTTGCAAATGCAATGTTTGGTTTTGGCTTGTGGTTGCCCTGTTTTTTAAGTATGCTAACCCCTTTCTATAATTGTGTGTTTTAGCCGGATGGTCCTGTAGGTTCCAATACTTCATTACTATATTAAAATTAAGAAGAGAAACATACAAACAAACAAAAAGGGTTATTTACTTCCTAACATCCCTTGCCCACATTTTATGGTTTTGATGACTCTTTTTTATTTTTTTCTTTTTAATTTTATTTTGTTTGAAACATGTTCATGATTAAATCTGTATGCTGGCTTTCTTGAGTGACTGCTCTCTGGTTGCGGTTTCCTCAGTCCTAGTTCTTCCTCTTCTTCTTTTTTTTTTTCTTTTCTTTTTTCTTCCCTTTCCTTCCTTTCTTTTTGGTTTAGAGAAGCCCTTTCAATATTTCCTTTAACCTGGGTTTTGTGTTGCTGTATTCTTTAAGTTTTTGTTTGTTGGAAAAAAATTTATTTCCCCTTCTATTTTAAATGATATTCTTGCTGGGTAGAGTATTCTAGGTTGCATATTTTTTCCTTTTAGCACTTTAAATATCTCTTGCGTTTCCCTCCTGGCCTGTAGTGTTTCTGTAGAGAAGTCAGCTGATATTCTTATGGGGGTTCCCTTGTAGGTAACATTCTGTTTTTCTCTTGCTGCCTTTAGGATCCTCTCATTATCACTAACTTTTGCCATTTTTATTATGATGTGTCTTGGTGTGGGTCTATTTGGGTTCAGTTTGTTTGGGGCCCTCTGTGCTTCTTGTATCTTGAACCCAGTATCCTTTAGATTTGGGAAGATTCCAGCGATAATTTCTTCAAATATATTTTCCATCCCCTTATCTTTTTCTACTCCTTCTGGAATTCCTATTATGCGTAGATTGGCCTGCTTTATATTATCCCATAGGTCTCTTATATTGCTTTCCAGTTTTTTGATTTGGTTTTCTGTCTGTTGACCGGATTGGGTGATTTCCATTATTCTATCTTCCATATCACTGATTCGTTCTTCTGCATTATTCATTCTGGTTTTTACTGCCCTTAGATCAGTTTGTATCTCTGCAAATGAATGTTCTAGTTTGTCTTGGCTCCTCCTTATAGTTTCTAGTTCCTTTCTGAGGGTATCTGCATTACTGTTTATATCTTCTCTTAATTCCTTCACTATTTTCACTATTTCTCTTTTGAACTCCAGGTCTGTCAGACTGCAGAGATCTGTTTCATTGTTGACTGTTTTAGGTGAGTTCTCTTGTTGGTTTGACTAGGGGTGGTTTCTCAGCTTCTTCGTCTTGCTTGTTATTTTCTTTTTCTTGGTGGAGTTGTACTCTCCGTGGCCGGGCAGTGTTTGCCTTGTCACTTCCTGAGGGCTGTCATTGTTGGTCAGTCTTTTTTGAGGCAGTGTGGCTTTTCTGGAGGGTGGGTGAGGCTGACAGGGTCTCTCTGAAGCAAAGGAGGACTTCCTGAGGGCAGACAGGACTGGGAGGTCCACACCATGATGGTAGCAGATTTCACTTTGTCATGCAGAGCTTGCTCTGGTGTTTTTAGGCTGTGGGGTTCTTGCCGGGGGTTGGCGGTGCTGGGCAGCTGTTCCTCAGTAGTGCAGCACCCCCCAAGGGCTGGAGCAGCTAGCTGGGCCGCTGCAAATCCAAGAGGCTCCTCCCCAGGGCAGCCTGACTCAGAAGGACTTCCTGAGAATGTAGACAGATCTTTTCAGGGCCCAGTCAAGCTTGTTGCAGCTTTTCTGGGCTGCAGGCCTTTTGCTGGGGGCTGGTGGTGTGCTACTCTGCTGGGGTGTAGCCCCTCCAAAGGACAAGCAGGCCAGGGCAGGGACAGCCCCTGAGGTGGTAGGCTTCTGGCAACTGTTGAGGCCAGCCCTCCTGGTTGGCAGGCAGCCCCAGGTCCACGCATGCGTGAGGGGTTGGGAGTGGGGATGCACTGGGAAGCACAGCTTTCTGATAGCTGGCAGGCCAGTAAGTTCGCTGTGGCATGGGGAATATTCTATGGGGGCCCACTCCTTCTTCTCTTCCCTCCCCAACACTGGCACAGACCCAGCTCTTCACCCAAGTTCCCTCTGATGTGGCTTTCCACTTCCCCGCCCTTAGCGTATTGCTCCCTCCCCCCGTGACACTCTGTTTTCTAGTCTCCCAGGCAGTCTCTGCCCCGTCAAACTTGACAGACCGGTTCCTAGACCCCCAAAGCAGTCTCCGCTCCACCCACCCCAGCCCTTTCCCAGGGACTAATCTCCAGAGCCGAGGTCTCCGTGCCCAGCCCCCACCCAAACATCTCAATTTTTGGTGACTGTGCCAGTAGTTCAGATGATCTGTTCGGTTCTCGCTCTGCTTTTCAGAACTCCAACTTACTGCTACACTCTTCTCTGCATCTGGAGATTCCTCTGGTTTGGTTGATCTTTCCGTCGAGTAGGTAACTTTCCAGGGTGTGGGATCCCTTTCTCCTCTGCAGTTCCCTTTCGGGAGCACCCATCCAGTTTGGATTCACCTTCTCTCACTCTCCTCTTTTCTCTTGTTTTACCTAGTAATGTCACGAGATTCTTGCCGTTATTGGAGTTTAGGTTCTTCTGCCAGCGATTGACTGCGGTTCTGTGTGAGTTGTTTAACCTGTAGATGTGGGGGTTTTTGTTGTGTTTGTGGGAGAGTGTGAGCTTGTCCCCCTACTCTTCTGCCATCTTGCCTCCTCCTCCCTATGCTAGTATTTTGGAAATTAGTTAATAAGTAGTTGATAAACCAGGTGAAATCCACATCTAAGGAATACAAACATGGTATACTTAAAGCACATAAAGAAATTATAATAATTTCATATTTACACACACATACGTATAATATACATATTTACACACATACATACTCTTGATTAATAAATAATTTTGTGAATGACCAAGTAAATGTTAAGCTCTAGAAACTAGAGAAATAAATTTCTGGGGTTTTTTTCTTTCTGTTCAACTAGTGGCTTGGCAAATGTTATCTTCTTAGGTTGTTGCCACATCTATAAGAGTAAAACTTGAAAGTTCCCATTGTGGCTCAGTTTTAACAAACCCAACTGGTATCCATGATGATTCGGGTTCATTTCCTGGCCCTGCTCAGTGGGTTAAGAATCTGGTGTTGCTGTGAGCTGTGGTATAGATCACAGACACAGCTCGGATCCAGCCTGGGAAGGTCCACATGTTGCTGGTGAGACCCTAAAAAGCAAAAACAAAAACAAACAAGCAAGAAAAGCAAAATAAATAAATAAAATGAAATAAAACCTAAGGAGTCTTATGAACAAGAATTTTTTTTTCTTTCCATCCGATTGTTGAATGCTCGCTCTGTGATGGATGCAATTTGATGGGTATAAATTGTGCAACACCTGTAGATCAATCCAGATGCTTCTTCCTCTGATTCCCTTACCTCCATTCTTCTAATTTTTCCAGGCCCCTGAAAATCTACTCAAGTCTGTCAACATTAGCCATACTCCAGACCACTTCTCAACCTATGAAAATGTAATGCAAAGCATATTACTCACCGCTGTGCTGGGAGGACTTCTTTCTTACCACTGTCCTTTAGAGCCACTCCTGATTGGTGTTTGGCAGCAGTCTCTTTTCAGCTAGTGTCATCAGAGTGTGCTGATCTATCTTGTGTGGAAAAGCACCATTAAGCCATAGGTTGTGAGTTGAAAGAGAGATGTCAGTTTAATGTGGATAAGTATTAGGGAATTCTGGGCTGCAAAATCGTGTCATTTTACTCATGCCTTCTGGATCTGGTCAAGTTCAACTCTCACTCCACCATTTCCACTGTAAAACTGCTTGCTTATTTGTTCCTCTGGCTTATATTCAGTAGATCTGATAAAACCCAGCTCCAAATGGAAAAGGCAGAGCCCATGGTCAGAAACCCAGAGCATGCCAGGAGTTTTTCTACAAAAAGAGAACAGCTTGATTTTGTTGTTTTGTTATGCTTTTTGTCACAAATGGCATTACCTTTCTCCATAAACCTCCCAAGAAATCTGCTGTTGGGTCCACCAGAAACACACACAGCATCCTAACAATATTGGTTTCCTGGGACTTAAAGCACAAATAGAAGACATTTTGCATTGCAACCTGTACCTGCTACAACATTCTCTTTTCCTCTGTGATTTGAAACTGTCAGACTTCTTAGTCACATGATAAGTAGGTTGAACCCATATCCCCTAGTTTGCCCTCTGCTGCTTCCAAAATCTAAAGAAATTCTCTAAGAATTTTCTTAATGAGAGGGAGTGCAATTCATGGCCACTTTATTTTCACCCCATGCCCCTGACCATAGGCCCCTAAAGACTTCATACAATCCACTCTTTGGCACTTATAGGCATATAAGGTATGACCACTTGATGTTAACCCGTCCAATCAACATGCTGGCTAGTGTCATGTGGAGCTCTGTGAGAACCAGATAAAGCTGCTGGGCAAGAAAGTGAATGCCCACTCCTACTACTGTTCTTTACAATAACAGCAAAATATTGGTAAGCTCTTTCATGATTAGTGAAATTTTAAAATAAATATTTTAACAATACTGCTGTGTAATCTTTCCCCTTTAGGAATGCATTAGCTATTTTGAGGCCTTTTCTACAGTAATACATAATCATTAAAACCAAGTTGAAAAGTTCTTCACAAAATTCTTTGGGATTTTGATTGGAAATGGCTTCATCCTATACTACATTTGAAGAGAATTGGCATCTTATTAATATTTCATCTTCATGCCCATTAATATCTAGGTTTTCATAAATGTCAGGATTGTTTCTGAAGTTCCCGTCATTGCTCGGTGGTAATGAACCTGACTAGTATCCATGAGGACGTGGATTCGATCCTTGGCTTCTGCTCAGTGGGTTAAGGATCCGGTGTTGCTGTGAGCTGTGGTGTAGGTCACAGTCAGGACTCAGATCTGGCATTGCTGTGGCTGTAGCATGGGCCAGCAGCTGCAGCTCTCATTCAACCCCTAGCCTGGAAACTTCCATATGCTGCCAGTGCAGCCCTAAAAAGACAAAAAAAAAAAAAAGAAAGAAAGAATTTTTGTAATTGTGCACCTCTAGGTCTTGAAAATATGTTAGATTTATTCCTGGTTATCTTAACTTTTCTTATTCATTAAAAATGATGTTTTTAAAAGTATTTAAATTTCTCTTTATACTATATACCTACACATAAATGGAATTGAATATGCAATATTGACTTTAAATCCGTATCACTTGTAACTACAGTTTATTTCTTTCCAATCCTTATACATGTTTCTTATTTATTTATTTATTTATTTATTGGCCTTTCTGTATTTTTCTAGGGCCATACCCATGGCATATGGAGGTTCCCAGGCTAGGGGTCCAGTTGGAGCTGTAACTGCTGGCCTATGCCAGAGCCACAGCAATTTGGGATCCAAGCCGTGTCTGCAACCTAAACCACAGTTCATGGCAACGCTGCCTCCTTAACCCACTGAGTGAGGCCAGGGATTGAACTCACAACCTCATGGTTCCTAGTCGGATTCGTTAAACAACTGAGCCACGACAGGAACTCCATACACATTTTAATTTTTTTAATTAAAATTTTTCTTACTCTAATGAGTAGTACCTATTGTGTAATGCTGAATGGAAACAATGGTGATATATATTGTAGACTTATTCCTGATTTTAGAGAAAGGCACAGGTTTCCCTTTGTCACTAATATAATTGTGAACCAATTTGTTATGGTAATTTAGGGTAGAATTTATGGCTTCAAACCAGGTAGCAAAAGAGTTAAGAAAACAAATAATTATACAGTCTTAATTATATGCCAGGAAGTGTTCCACATGTTTTGCATATTTTTCATTAATCTTCTTAAAAAATGCAAGAAGATACTTTTATTAGTCCTATTTTATAGAAAAAGGAAACACATAGCATAGAGAATATGACGAGTATTATCCAAATCACATAGATAATAAGTGGCTAAGCAGGGCTTAATAGTTGGGTAGTTCATTTCTTGAATCCATATTCTTAAAACTGTTACACTGTATTAGAAGGTAAACTAGAATCCATTTCTTACTTATTTACAAAGATCCAAATTATGAAGATGTTCCTTGACTTTATTTGGTAGCCATTTAGCTATGATTTTCCTTTTTTTAAAAAATGTTTCATTAGCAAAGTGAAATAACACAGAGATTTTTGTATTTTTAAAAAGTCAGCACATATATACATACTCTACTGGTAAAAATTTATATATATATTAATACAATTATATAATTTGGATTTTTCAAAACCAGAATTTTCCTACCCATGAACAGTAAGTTTTGACACGGGGGCTATTTTTTAAAGTGCTTGGTTCCAACTGGGACTCTAATATATCTGCATTTACTCCTTTAAAAAAAAATCAATCTAATAGCACTAAATTTTTCAAACTTCAATTTGATAAGCACAAATTCAATTATCAAGTGTTCCCCAGGAGCTCTAACCCAAAAGTCATGGTCGCACGCGGCTGCACACTGTAATGGGAGAATAAACCTCTTGCTGGAACTGGCTCCAGTTGGTGTTTAATCATTCTTTCACATGAAAACGGCATACAATGAAAAAAATAATAATAAATGAAAACAAGTTCAAAGTGCATTCTAAAATGTTCACAATTCAATTACTTAATATAAACATGATAATATTTAAAAACCAGACTACCGACAACTTCTCAAGGACTTAGCTGTAGTAGAGATTGTAAACTAGCATGGCCCTGTGGGGCTCCTGGGCACAAAAGCCTTCTGTGCCCCCCATTTTTTGTTTTAGGAAATGGGCCTCATTCAGCCTCCATGATCTTCCCTGAGTTCCAAAGGTTCAGACAGTTGCTGATCAGGGAAGGAAGAGGATGCAAAGACAAGGAAGGAGCAGTCAAGCAACAATAGTACAGCCTTGGGGCAGGATCCTGCTTCCCTCTCAAGGGATACACATAATGACATAGGCATCTTATACACCTAAGAGAAAAATTATATTCCTTATGCTTCTTTTAGAAATGAGTACTTTAAAATTGAACAGCTTGTGAAGTTCCTGTTGTGGCTCGAGTTCCTGTTGTGGCTCGAGTTCCTGTTGTGGCTCGAGTTCCTGTTGTGGCTCGAGTTCCTGTTGTGGCTCGGTGGCAATGAATCGGACTGGTATCCATGAGAATGCGGGTTTGGTCCCTGACCCCACTCAATGGGTTAAGGATCTGGCATTGCCGTGAGCTATGGCGTAGGTTGCAGATGTGGCTCAGATGCGGCAGTACTGTGGCTGTGGTGAGGGCTGGCAGCTGAAACTCTGATTCATCCCCTAGCCTGGGAACTTCCATATGCCATGGGTGTGGCCCTAAAAGGACAAAGATGATAGATAGATAGATAGATAGATAGATATAGATAGATAGATAGATAGATAGATAAAACTGAAGAGTATGGAGTCCTTCCTTGTCCTTCTCTTTGGCTTATTTGCACCCTAAACACAAAAACCGATAAACTAAAGATTGGGCACCCTGAGCACAATTGCCTGTGGGTTAAAGATCATTAATACATAATGTTTTTTCAGGAAATTGCCTAGTTTGTTCTAATCTTTGATCAATGTGCCCTTTTTGCAAGTACTGTTATTCTAGACAATAACCCAGAAGTTCACCATCATGATCATGCTGAGATCTCCTTACTCAGTTTTGATGACTTTTAAGATTCCCCTAAAGAAAGAAGAATGTATGTCTGCCCCAATCCAGATTCTTATCTCAAAACCTGTTGTTCTCCTTTTTACTATTAAACTCCTGGCCGTTATTCCCAATGGAGGACACAGTCCTTAAGGCATTGCCCTGCTGTGACCTCTTTTGCCTGGCAAAGCAACAAAAGACTTTTCCCCCCTTTACCAAAACTCTCCCTGTGTGTTTCTGTTTATCACTGGTGGATGGAGGTTGAGTTTTGGCTATAAGATTGGTGCTCAATGTCAGAAGAAATACATAATATGATACTTGTACTCGGAGAGTATTCCACTACTACTTTGAAAGGCAATTGGAATAAGAGTGAGAGAATGTAAAGATATTTAAAAAATGGGGGGTATTATTTATGCCAAGATTGGTGCTCAATGTCAGAAGAAATACATAATATGATACTTGTACTCGGAGAGTATTCCACTACTACTTTGAAAGGCAATTGGAATAAGAGTGAGAGAATGTAAAGATATTTAAAAAATGGGGGGTATTATTTATGCCATATTTTCTGGACTACAGCTTCATGGTGGAAGGTAGGGAGAAGATGGTGAAGGAGATAATGACTTTTCAAGTTTACCTGTGATGATGACAGTTATGTTTTCCCCTGAGCAAATTCAGAGAGAGAGCTCTGATGCCCAAAAGACAATTTAAATTGAGTATTGTTCTCAAAGGATAAAAACCTGGATTATTTTGAGATAGCATGGAAGGACTGAAGCCAGATTCATAAATATCAAGTTCACATCTCCACGAGCCCACTCAGCAGCTGTGTGCTTTTAGCAAAGTTTCCTAAGTGTGCTGAAACTCAGGCATCTTATCTGGAAAGCAAGGACAGTGCTTTTTTGACTTTCAAAATGTTGTGAATATGATTTACAATATTGTGCAGGGGAACAAAACTTGCCACCCCAAAATGTTTCTTTGGCATGCAAATTATTTTGAGTTGAAAATTATTTTGAGTTGAAAACAATAAAGGACCCAAAGACTCAAAAAGAACCTCTGACCTCTCCCCTAACTGCCTAAAGAATGTAGCGAGAGGGTCGGTTCCAGGAAGACAAGCATCACTATAGCTAACTATCTTCTGAACTAGAGGAAGGAATTCACAAAGGCTGTATATTAAAATTCCTTTCTGTGTCCCATTATCTCTGCCTCACCCAGCAAACATTCTTTTACCAAACGCTTTTCCATTTCCTTGTCAATTGCTGTCCTTCCCTTCAAAGTGCCAAACCACTACCCCCAGCATCCTCTTTGTTTTTAGCTGAAGCTGGTGTTTAAGGTGAAGGTTTCAGCCATGGTGAATTACTCAGTTCTCCTGGGTCTCCCAATGTGTACGTGCTAGTAAACTTTTGTTTGATTTTTTCCCTGTCAATCTGTCTTGCGTCGAGTCGAGTTGATTCTTAGACCAGTCAGAGGAACCTAGAAAGATAGAGGAAAATCACTTCTCCCCCACAATTATAAACACCTCAAAGATTTGCAAAGATAGGTTGTTATCAAAAGTAAGTTTTAATACTTTCAAGTAACAGTACATGGCATAGCAATAAAGGTAACCAAAAAATACATTTTTATTTTGTTTTCATTTTTTATTTTCTTTTTTATAATGATTTTTTCCATTATAACTGGCTTATAGTGTTCTGTCAATTTTCTACTGTACACCAAGGTGACCCAGTAACACATACATATATACATATTCCTTTTCCTCATGTTGTCATGCTGCACCATAAGTGACTAGATATAGTTCCCAGTACTATACAGCAGGATCTCATTGCTTATCCATTCCAAAGGCAATAGTTTGCATCTATTAACCCCAGACTCCCAGTCCATCCCACTCCCTCCCCCTCCCCCTTGGCAACCTCAAGTCAGTTCTCCATTTCCATGATTTTCTTTTCTGTGAAAAGCTTCATTTGTGCCATATATTAGATTCCAGACATTATTTTATTTTTTAATTTTTAAAAAATTTTCAGGGCCGCACGTGGGGCATATGGAATTTCCCAAGCTAGGGTTTGAATTGGAGCTGCAGCTGCTGGCCTACACCACAGCCACAGCAACACCAGAACTGAGCCACATCTGCAAAAGCTCATGGCCACCCCAGATCCTTAACTCACTGAGGGAGGCCAGTGATCGAACCTGCGTCCTCATGGATCCTAGTCGGGTTCATTACTGCTGAGCCACAATGGGAACTCCTACATTTTGATTTTAAAGTCAAGTCATTCAATAGTTCTAAGAATCAAGAGATGGTTTATATGCAATTGTTATGTAAATGTATTAGTGACAACACAAATGTTCATAATCATTATGTTTGTTATAGAGAGTTAATTTGGGGGAATAATTAAAATCATAACTACTCAAAACAGACTGACTCTGAAAACAGATCCATTTTTCTATTGCTGTATGACCTTGAGCAAGTTATTCTAATTCTCTGTGCCTCAGTTTCTCAATAATGTAAAAGAGGGGAAAAAAGTAGTACCCCCATCACAGGGTTGCTGAGAAAATGAAGTACATAGACTTGACCTAGTCCTTAGTAAGTGTGATACACGTATTCATTACTTTGGTTGCATTTCAGATTTGCAAACTTTATTAATTTCAAGAGAATTTCTAACATGCACAATATGTTTCACAAAACCCTTTTAAAATAAGTATATTCTTTTGTCATAATACTCAAAGCAAATAGAATAATATCTTTTATATGCATAGTACATTATATATAACCTTTTAGTTAGTAAGACAGGATAACTTCACATTTTGTATCTGTCTAGACTTTCTAATTATAAAAGGAGTTTTTGTTTCTTATAAAATAATTAGGTAGTAAAAATACAAGACAACAGCAAAAGGAAAACACTAAAGTCAACATTAAAGAAAAATAATATTGGAAAAAAAATAATATTGGGAAAAATGTATATTTTTTTCCAGCATGAATGTGTTATTTACAATTACTGTCTTTATAGCTGTTACATTATAATATAATTTGAAGTCTGATATAAATTATGTGCACATTAGTAGAACTGGTATTGTAAAGAACTTTTTTTCAGGTAAATTTGATTAAGCAATCAAGATAATGAACCTCTCTGCAACTTCCTGACAAACTTCCTAGAAATGAAACTCATCACATATTTTAGTCACTATTGTTATTAGAATATTTCAAACATGGATCCAGATTTCATCAACACTTAACTTTCCCAGACTTTGTATCTTGGCCTTTTGAAACAACTTCAAACTACCCACAGTGGACTTTGTTTTATAGATCTGCACTAGGCAGCTCCTGGATATTATAAAACCTATGGGCCTAAATAGAGAAAGGGGAAGAGTGCATGCTTCTGGACCAAGGATGAACTGTTCCTGATCTCATAATAGGCTATAGTTGGATGAGCTCCTTTTGGCCTGGTTGGCAAATTGAGGTTCTCTGAGATGAGGATGTCACCTCCCTAGGAGCCATAACGGCAGTTAAAGGAGCCCTAAGGCATAGATGGCAGGGCCGAGGTCATCACCCAAGCACAGCTAGCAGAGGCGCCTTTGTAAACAGTGAGCATGGCTTTGCTGCTGTCGTTCTTGTATGTGCTGTTAGAAAGAGTCATGCTAAGCCCTTTCCAGGTGAACATCAAGTCCGTCATCCTTGGGCTAAGCTAGGTAAAGCATTATTTAAAGCAACTAGAGGCAAAGATGCTTATATCCCTCCTCTTTCCAGACTCCACAGGAGATGGCTATTGCCCTGAAAGAGTTCTGCTACCCACGAGCCTTGTGGTGACCCTGCTTATAGCAGCTTCTCATGAGAATGAGGAGGATGGAGTCCTAACTCTTGGGGGAGATGCGATAGAGGGAGCATCCAGTGAGAGGATACAGAAGAGGGACCTTGAGGAAGAGCCCTGGTGCCCCGTAGAGAAATAAGCAACTTGGTGCCATCACAGGGGAGCTGGCATCACTTACCTTCATTGCTGGTGACCACACAAAAATTAATAAAAACAGGAAAGGCAAAAGGGCCCAGAAGGAAAGGCCAATTCTTCCCTTGAAGAGAAAACACGTGTCCTCCCTCTCACCCTGAGATCCAGGAAGTCCTTAGGGATCTAGTTCAAGAACTAGATGAGAAATGGGTCTGTGCACCTTTGACACTTCTTGGTACATGTGGGCAGAAAGGAATCACCAAGTTTTACAGGTGGTAAGGGCCATGAACCAAAGGCACCACCTTGTCACTCTGCTGACTGAACAGATGGAGCAAATCCAAGTCCTTTCCTTTTCTGACCTATCCTCCTGGCTTTTCTAACTAAAAAGGCAAGCTAGATGTGACTGAGTTTTGAAATCCAAGTTTTTGCTCTTGAAGGATTCTGGATTTTGGAAATGCTTTATCCCTGGTTCTAGAATCAAATACTAAAAAGCAATATACACTTTAGATTATAAAACAGCTATAATCTGGGGATGTACAGATATATAAATGATACAAAAAATGGCTTCTGGATATTGGCTCCTAGGTTATTTATTTCTTCACTGCAGGCTATGATCCATTTGCTCAAAAGCCATCTGGTGCCAAACTGAAATATTTACACATCCAATTACTTTAAAAATAGCCCAAACCAGCAGATTTTTAGTCATTTGGAATCTGCCCTCTTTGCATACTCATAAAACCTCACCTCTAGCAACAGACAGGACAAGACCCCAAGCCACTGCTGCCCTTCTGAAGCTCTCTGACATGTTGTCATCTTGACAGGTAAGCTCCCTCTCTCCTGAGAGTTCTTCTGCCCTCCTCCCCTTCTGAGTAACAACTCCACAGGAGCCTCTGGACAGATTCTTGCTGTGAAGGGCTTCCCTGGCCCCACATAACACAAACCTATCAAAGTGTCACCCAGTAAAACTGCCACCACATGGCCATATCTTTCTTCTTGATCAGTTCCCACATCCCTCAAACCCCTTATACATATGCTGTGTACATGTTAATGAAAAGTAAGCTGAAATACCTCTGTTATTATAAGATGAAGCAGACTTCAGAACAAGGAATATTATCAAGGATAAAGAGGGACATTACATTATAAGTAGTCAGTTACCAAATATGATTTAAAAATCCTCAATGCGTGTTCATGCAAAAGCAGAGCTTCAAAATATGAGAAGCAAATCTGATAAAGGAAAAGAAAAAAGGAGTTCCCGTCGTGGCGCAGTGGTTAACGAATCTGACTAGGAACCATGAGGTGGCGGGTTCGGTCCCTGCCCTTGCTCAGTGGGTTAACGATCCGGCATTGCCGTGAGCTGTGGTGTAGGTTGCAGATGCAGCTTGGATCCCGCGTTGCTGTGGCTCTGGCATAGGCCGGTGGCTACAGCTCCGATTCGACCCCTAGCCTGGGAACCTCCATATGCCGCGGGAGCGGCCCAAGAAATAGCAACAACAACAACAACAACAATAACAACAACAAAAGACAAAAAAAGAAAAAAAAAGAAAAGAAAAAAATGAAAGAAATATCCACAATCATAATTAGAGACTTCAATATTCTTCTTTCACTAATTGATCAAAAAAGTAGACTGGAAATCAGTGAGATATAGGAGACCTGAAAAACCTATCTGTAAAACTTGATCAAAATTATACAATACTCCCCTCAGCAACAAAAAATTAAACATTCCTATCAAGTGCCTGTGAAACACACACCAAAGTAGACCACATCCTGGGTCATAAAACAATAGACTTTTAGAAATGGAAATCATACAAAGGATTATCTCAGATAATAGTGGATAAAACTAAAATCAATAGCAGAATAATATCTGGAAACCCCATCAAATATTTAGCAATTAACAGATTTGTATGAGAGGAACACTCAAAGGGAATTAAAAATATATATATTTGTATTGAATAAGAAATACATATAAAAATTTATGGGATGCAGCTAAATAAAGCAGTGTTTAGCAGGAAAAATATAATATTAAATGCTTATAGTAGAATAATATAATTAATCTTCCACATTAGATCTTCAATTACCAATACAATAGACAGGATTCTTTTTCCTTTTCTGCCTAGAGAAGTTCCTTTAGTATTTGTCGTAAGGCTGGTTTAGTGTTGTTGAATTCTCTCAGCTTTTGCTTATCTGTGAAGGTTTTGATTTCTTCTTCAGATCTGAATGAGACCCTTGCTGGGTAGAGTAATCTTGGTTGGAGGTTTTTTCCTTTCATCACATTAAGCATATCATGCCACTCCCTTCTGGCCTGCAGAGTTCTGCTGAAAAATCTGCTGATAACTTTATTGGGGTTCCCTTGTATGTTATTTGTTTCTTTTCCCTAGCTGCTTTCAAGATTTTCTCTTTGTCTTTAATTTTGGTCAGTTTGATTAATATGTGTCTCAGGGTATTCCTCCTTGGGTTTATTTTGTATGGTACTCGTGCTTCCTGGATTTGAGTGAGTGGTTCCTTTCCCATGTTAGGGAAGTTTTCATCTATTATCTCTTGGAATATTTTTTCTGTCCCCTTCTCTCTCTCTTCTCCTTCTGGCACCCCTGTAATATGGATGTTGGTGTGTTTCATGTTGTCCCAGAGTTCCCTGAGACTCTCTTCATTTGTTTTCAGTCTTTTTTCTCTTTTCTGTTCCACATTCATAATTTCTTCTAATCTGTCCTCCACCTTGCTTATTTGTTCTTCTCCCTCCTGTATCTGCTGTTAGCTGCCTCTAGTGAATTTTTTATTTCAGTGATTGTATTTTGCATCTCTTCTTGTTTAAGTTTTATATCTTGTATCTCTTTGGTCAGTGTTTCCTGCAAGTTACCCATCTTTGCCTCCAGTTTATTTCCAATGTCTTACATCATCTTCAGCATCAACAGTCTAAAGTCTTTTTCCTGGAGGCTGAGAGTCTCCTCATCACTTAGCTGATTTTCTGGGGGTTTTCCATTCTCCCTCATCTGAGTTATAGCTCTCTGTCTTTTCATTTTTATAGGTTTTTGGTGTGATGACCTTTTTACAGATAATAGAGTTGTAGCCTCTCTTATTTCTGGTGTCTGCTCCCCTTCTCTTTTTCCTATAAATTAAAAATGTTATAGCTTTTTTTTTTTTTTTACCAAATCTGTGTGAGTATTCAAAAATAAAATTACTAAAAAGCTTTCTTGGATCATCTCTGTCACTGCTGGACAGAAGATGAAAAACATGCAAACAAAGGGTGAACAGTGATTTTGTTTTTGTTTTTAATGGGACAAACATGAAATCTGCACATCTAACTTCTGCTCACATATCAGGGAATGAAACTCCATCATATGAGGACAGGTCACCTCAGCTGGAGGCTGGCTGATACAGTGTAGCCACTTTCTCAGGTAAAAGAATGCAATTCCAGTTTGGGTGAAAAATTAGAAGCTTCTATTATGCTGTGCCTTATTTTTCCTTATAGTATTTACCAGCTCCTCCCACACTGTGCTCTATTTGTTTCCTTCTTATTTGTCTACCCTGACTAAAGTAGAAGCATCCTGAGGATAGCAACTTTGGATATTTTTCCCTTCTGCTGAGAAATGGTCATAAATGACTTATTATTTTCATATTTTGATATTTAATGAGGCTCAGGTACTGAAACTTTCACAATGAAATTATGAAGATGGAAGTGGTAATAATTAGTGACATTAAAGTTCTATTAAAATCTTCTTAGGAAACAGAAGGTGAATGATGAAATTGTTCTTAATTCTGAAGTACACTGTCATTTTTATTTCTTATGAATAAGCACGTATAACAAGAGTCATAGCTCTTTACCCAGCATGAGGGGTCTACAGGTACTTCCTACTTTTTATTCTTATAGGAGAAAAAAAGTTCCTGGATTGCTCTCTCTCTTTTTTTTTTTTCCCCTGTTTTTTAGGGCTGCATTCATGGCACATAGAAGTTCCCTGGCTGGGGGTTGAATTGGAGCTACAGCTGCCGGCCTACACCACAACCACAGCAATGCCAGATACAAGCTGCATCTGTGACCTACACCACAGATCACGGCAATGCCAGATTGTTAACCCACTGAGCAAGGCCAGGGATCGAACCTGCAATGTCATGGATCTTAGTTGGGTTCGTTAACTACTGAGCCACAAAGGGAACTCCCCCTGGACCCTCTTAGTGTCCCTGGCTGGCTCTGAATATTAAACTGACTAAGACAGACTAACAGGAGAAAATCATTCAAGTTTAATATAAATTTCATGTGACATGGAGACTTAACAACATAAAGGCCCAAAGAAACAGACCTAGGTATTTTTACACTAGGTTGATGAGGCATGGGCAATGGTAGATGAATAAGATAGGTTAAGTAGTATGGGGGAATTACTGCAATCCAGGGAAACTAAGCAAGATGATCTGTAAGGATTCTTTTGGGCATCACTTTGTCTTCAGAGATTCTGGTGCCACTTTCCTCTGAGCACAGAGAGGACACCTCTCACATGACAGTTTTATGACCTCTTTCAGGAAAGAAGGGAGAAGAAAGAGGAGGTCAGTTACCTTGCTGCTGCTTCTGTTTTCTCAAACTCTTTCAGCTTAAAATATTCAACACACCAATGTGCCTTATTTTGGGGTAGCATATCCGGAACCACATCATTCTCGAGTATTCAGAAATGAAAAAAAAAAAAAAATCCCAGAGAAGTCTTCAAACTGGAATTAAAATCATTCTAGATGTTTTCTGTAGTAAAATCAGGCTTTCAACAAGTGAGGTTAGTCCTCCAAATTTCTCCCTGCCATAGTAGCAAACAATAAGGTACTACTTCCCAAATGACAGTGACTAGATGCCGTGACACAGGCATGTGAGGGAAGTGAAAAGCATGGCCCATGCTTTCAACATCGAGGCAAGCAGAGAAGCCCATCTCTATCTGACTCTGTTGCCCTCTGTTTTCATCTACTTTGGTCACGTGGTCTTATTTACAGGTTGTAGGGATGAGGATCTCAATATATTGGGGGGATTATTCAATTTCTCACACTGTTCAAGATACTTTAAGAATTATTAGCCAATGTTTGACCCAATAGTAAGTTAAGTTTGTGTCACTCCTCCAGTTCTCATATAGTGCCAATCCAATTAGTCTGAGATTATCAAAATTAACATATTTCCTAAACCTTAATGATCATAAATATGATTTATTTATTTTTCAAGGTCTATTTACTTCAACTACCCCTTACTTATATATCCTGCAGTTGATATCTTAAGCTGGTAACTTGAACTGATCCATCTTTATGAAAGAAAAAAAAGAGGTTTGTTATTTTTTTTACATTCTAGGAAGAGTTAGGCATCATGGTTGCATTCATTAATCAGATAGTAAACAAAAAAATACTGGAGAAAATATTACCAGTTTTCTCTCCTTTGTTATTAAGAGGATGTTATTGTGAGATTCTTATTTTGTATTTTAAAATTAAATACCCTTTTCAATTTTTGCAAGAAGAAATGCTGCCAGGAAGATGAACATCTGCAAAGGTTTTAGGAAATACATGTGATTTTCTGAATATTCTATCAAAATTTTTTAAGACTCATAAGAAAAATATAGTGCTACTTGAATCACTGAAGTTAACACAATTGAATATGTTGAGTTTCTTCTCTCTCTCTCTCTTTTTTTTTTTTTTAACTGCTGCACCTGTGGCATATGGAGGTTCCCAGGTGAGGGGTAGAATTGGAGCTGTACCTGCTGGTTTATGCCACAGCCACAGCAATGCCAGACCTGAGCCTCATCTGTGACATACACCACAGCTTGCAGCAACACTGGATTCTTAACCCACTGAGCGAGGCTAAGGATGGAACTCAAATTCTCACAGAGACATCATCATGTTTTTAACCCACTAAGCCACAATGGGAACTCCGAATATTTTTGATTTTCTATTAAGATGTTTGAATACTTCTTGCTAATTTAATGCCTATTAGGGTAGCCATTCACATGTCTTAATTAGTAATGTGGAGAGAAAAATACAAAATGAATATGAAGTTATGTTAAACATAAATCAAACTGCTATGAAATCACCCTCAAATAGGCTATATAACATGTAAATATATAAAAAAGAAATCTACACACATAGGCTCAAGAATGTAAATTTTCTGGAGTATAGAACCTTGCGTAATCTAGATATTATGTCTGTAATAGTGGTTGTATTATTTTGAACATTGTGTAACAAAGTAACTTGCTGCAACACAGCACCTTGCTATAGAAGATAGACAAACAGTATTCTTTTTAATTTAAAGAGAAATTCCCTTTGCTTCCAAGAGCTTATTAAAATTCCAATAGGGTGATTATAGAAAATCATCTTTCTTTCTTTATTTCACAAAGTTATCTCTCCTTTTAAAATGTTGCTTAGGAATGAATTGAATCATTTTGTATTATTATCCATTCTCCATTATAGAAAATTTAAGATACGGAATCATAAGGTTTTTTTTTTTTTTTTCTTATTCGGTCTCTACTATATTTATAATAAATATATATGTGAACATCATTTTAATAGAAGTACAACATATCACAAATTCTGGAGGGCAGATATTTTCACAGCTAATCATCAGATGAAAATAAATTTGCTCTGAGGCTAGATAGGGCAATGGAAAAAACTAATCTATATATGAGGTTTTAGTACTGATCTCTCCATTTAGGAGTTCTTTCAGCTTTGTGAAAACACGTGAAAATTCTCACAAATACCTAGAAGGAGAAAGAGACATTTGTGCCCAAGTCAGGCCTATCTGTGCTACAAACACCAGTTATTGGGAGGCAGTTTGCACTTGTTCATTCATTTATTGAACATATGGCTTCATATTTATTAAGTTAATTCTATGAACCAAATATTGTTCTAGGAAGTGAGAATGCCTCCATGAAAAACAAAACAAAACAAAACAAAATTCTAGACTATGGTGGTTAGAGCTCACATTTTATTCCATGTCTAAGACGGTAGGGAAAAGAGAACAGTATAAAGAAATGAAGAGTGTCTTAGAAAGTGTAACTCTTGTGAAGGGAAATACAGCAGACTAGGAAGCCGAGAATAGGAAACCCAAGGGTGAGGATGGAGTGATGCAATTTTTTAAAATGGCAAAGGGCAGGCCTTAAGGAGGTAACACTTTTGTCTAGTCAGAAGGAAAAGGGGCAACGTTTATAGATACCCGGGGAGAGTGTTTCAGTTCGAAAGGTCTCAAGTAGATCACACTGGAGCAGATAATTGTAAAGAGAAAGGAACATTCAATGTAACCAGGTTGGAGCCACAAGAAAGTGGGAGAGGTGCAAAGGAGTTGAAGGCATGTGTGGGGAGGGGTTACAATGTATATGATTTCTTGTGGAGGGAGTTAAATACAGGAGGAGGCTGAGGGAGCAGGAAAGGTTGGTAGAGTTAATGGATTGGCAGTCTCTGTGGGGTTGAAAGATAACCAGAATCTTGTGCCAGAGGGGTTAGTTCGCTTGCTAAGAAAGGACTTGCTCATCAGTAAATGAAATTGAGTGCATGGGGCAGGGGTGGGGGCTTGCAGATGTTAGTAATGGAGCATATTCAGTGACCTACTGGCTGAGGTCGGGGTGAAGACAAGAATAAGGAAAGAAGTTCAAGGAAATACAGGCCAAGGTATCGGTGTGATCCTAACTCCAGTTACAGAAATGGTCAGGACGTGAGTAGTGGTGAGGAGTAGGCTAGTAAGACAGGAGTTAAAGCCTTGAAGAGTGAGAGAGATGACTTTGTGAGTGTGAATGACTCAAAGAAAAGCAGTAGTTGAATCATTGTACCAACACAGAGTCAGTACTGGGAGTATTTGTAGGAGAAGGAGGAAGAGTAGTTTGGAAGTGAGAATATGAAGCAAGAAAGACTCCTAGCTCACTTCAAGGCTCATGGCTATGGAGGGGGAAAAAAAAAATTCACTGCAATTTTAAAAGGCTACAGGGTAATTAGTGTCCTTAAAAGAGATCAGAGATTCCAGGTTAAGGAAGTAAAAAAACTTTCAGAGAAGGTGATGAAGATATAAGGTTTTCTGCTGTTGTTGGACTATTTGCTTGAAAGGCAAGAAGGGGCTTCTAGAAATGTTATGAAATGTGGGGACAGAATAAAGGGTGAAAAGAGCCAGAAGGAAATTAGAATTCAGGATATGAATGCTAGGATTTATAATCTAGGATGTGAATCCTAGGAATGTGTGGCTTCTTCTGGGGAGTGACACAATTAGCAATAAAGGAGATGGTGAAATATTCTGTGTTAATTTCAAGGTAGGAAGTATCAGCACAGCTCTGAGAGTTAGAGGTAGAGTCAGATAGGTATGTGGGCCTTCAGTTCCAATTTAAGGGCTGCATGAATACTACTGGGATTTAGCATATGTAGAGTTCTACCTAGTCTGCTATAGACAGAGGTTTGAGGTCTGGGAAATGAAGGTCCAGCATGAGTACAGGGCAACCCTCTCATCAGTAGGGAGTTTGTAGTGGAGGCACCACATAAAATGTTACACAGTTAAAAGTCACAGATTCAGCATATGCAGAGTAACAATAGTAGGTACTACAATTAGAATATTTAGCGAAAATAGTAAGAAGTGAAATTAAACATTCGATAACACCATTTCTAGAAAGTAAAAACACAATGTAGAAAAATGAACAGAGTAATTTTTTTTCAAGCAGAGCTCTTAGAAATGACACATGGAAAAGCATGATACACAAAAGAGAATGATAAATTAAGCTTCATAAAAATTGACATCTCTGCTTTTCAAAAAAACGTTGATAAGAAAATGAAAAAGTCAATTTATTGGATATATACACCAATGACATGGGACGTACTTTCAGAAAAGTAAAGAGCTATTATATCTAAATAAGAAAACAAGTAATTAATAAAAATCACAAAAGATGAATAGAGATGTTACAAAGAAGATATAGGAATAGCTAATAAGTACATGAAAGATGGCCGACATCAAAATCATCTGATAACATAAATATAACCTATCACTACCTACCCATGTGAGTGGCAATTTTTTTTCATTTTTTAAAGTTTTATTGAGGTATAGTTGATTTACAAGGTTGTGGTAATTTCTGTGTACAACAGAATGATTCATTTATATGAATATACACATCCATTCTTTTTCAGATTCTTTTCCCATATAGATTATCACAGAACACTGGGTAGAGTTCCCTGTGCTATATAGCAGGTCCCACAGTGTGCACATGCCAATCTCAAACACTTTGTCCACCCATTCCCTGCACCTGTCCCCACTGGAAACCATAAGTTTGTTTTCAAAGGCTGTGAGCCTGTTTCTATTCTGCAAATAAGTTCATTGTATGCTTTTTTTAGATTCCACATACAAGTTATATCATATGATATTTGTCTTTCACCATCTGACTAACTTCACTTAGTATGATAATCTCTAGGTCCATCTATGTTGCCATAAATGGCTTTATTTCATTCTTTTTATGGCTGAGTAATATTCCATTGTATATATGTACCAAATCTTCTTTATCCATTCCTCTATCAATGAACATTTAGGTTGCTTCAGTGTCTTGGCTATTGTGAATAGAGCTGAAATGAACATTGGAATATATGTATCTTCTCAAATTGTGGGTTTTTCCAGATATATGCCCAGGAGTATGATTGCTGGAATATATGGTAGTTCTAGATTTAATATTTTAAAGAAATTCCATACTGTCTTCAATAGCATTTGCACCAATTTGCCTACCCACCAACAATGTAGAAGAGTTTCTTTTTCTGAACATGCTCTCCAGCATTTATTGTCTGTAGATTTTTTGATGATGGCCATCCTGGTTGGTGTAAGGGGGTACCTCATGGTTATTTGGATTTGCAAGATAATGGCTAATTTTTTTTTAAACTGCCAGTCCCAAAACTTTAGTCCACCACTCACCCACATCTATCCCCTTTGGCAAACATAAGTTTGTTTTCAAAGTCTGTGAGCCTGTTTCTGTGGAACATACCATACTATACCATACCAATGTGTGGGACTCTCATACATTGCTGGTGATTCTGTCACTTTGGACACTGATGATATTTCCTTAGAAAGTTAAAATACACTTACTATTTGACACAAGAATTGCACTCCTAGATATTTACTTGAAATAAATAAAATATTTATAAATAATAAATATTGCACTCTTAGATATTTACTTGAAATAAAATATTTATATCTTAAAATTTTTTTGCATAAATATCTAGAGAAGATTACTGAGAATACTTAGGACCTGGAAAGAACCTAAAAGTCCACAAACAGGTGACTGGAAAAGCAAATTTTGGCCTTTCCATATAATGAAATACTGCTCAGAAACAAGAAGTGAATAAAAAACAAAAAAATCAAATAAAAGCTTACTGATATATATAACAAGATGAGTGAATAATAAAAACATTATGTTAATCAAATGAAGCCAAAAATAAAAGAAGGCATACAGTATGATTCCATTTCTGTGATATTCTGAAACAGGCAAAACTAATCTATAGTGATAGAAAAGTGTTTGTTTAGAGTCAGAGATAAGCATATTTCTAAAATGGGCAAAAAAGAATTTTATAGAGTAACTGAAATGTTTTAAACCTTGATTTTTATGGTGATTATATGTTTAATTAAAAAATTTATTTAACTGTACATCAAAAATTGATTCATTTGCTTTTTAGGGCCGCACCTGAGGCATATGGAATTTCTGAGGTTAGGGTTCGAATTGGAGCTTTAGCCACTTGCCTACACAGCCACAGCAACGTGGGATCCAAGCCGCATCTGTAACCTACACCACAGCTCATGGCATCACCGAATCCTTAACCCTCTGAGCAGGGCCAGGGATTGAACCCTCATCCTCATGGACCAGTCAGATTTGTTTCCGCTGAGCCATGACAGGAACTCCCTCGGTAATTGATTTTAAAAAACCTAACCCTTCAAAATAGCAAGGCAAACATAAGAATAATAAATATATACAAATCGGAAAAATGTTTGGACCTCATATGAAAAGGACTCATCTTTTTTAATGTATAAAGTCCCAGTAAATTATAAAGAAAATTATAAAGAAAAAAATCCAAGAAGGAGATCAAAAAAAATGGGCAAAGAAAATGAATGAATAATTCACACACCAAAAAAATGTGTTGTGGGGATAAGTGGGATTAAGTATGGCTTTTAAACATTTAAAAATTATTCATTATGATTAATAACTAGAAAAATGTATGCTTGAACTCTCCAGAGATAACAGTATTTATCAAATTGTCACAACTCCAAGTTAGGAGACACTTGGTCTAGGGAAAATGTGGAGAAAGTAGATAATCTCATACGATGCTAATTGGTATGCTACTTTTGTAATGATGTGAAAATATCTACCAGGAAGAAAAATATAGATACCTTTTAAACTGGAGTTTCCAATTTAGGGGGGTTTTCTTAGAGAAATATTCATATACATGCAAAATAAATAATATGTACAAAATCATTATTAACATTCACCATAATAACATAAGGCATAAATATAGGACATTAAGGCTAATCAATAGAGCACTGTTTATATAAGTTTTGGTTTATCTATAAAGTATCCAAAGAAAATCAGGAAACCCTCATACTACATTGATTTGGAAACATATACTGGCAGGACGAAAAGAAAGCTATATTATAGTACATTTAGCATCTCTGTCCTAGTCAGATGGAAAGAAAACCCTGGGAAGATGAGCGATAGAGGAATGCTGTTCACATAACTTACTTATGCTTTTGATTTTTTTGAGCTATGTATGTGTTCAAGAATTTTTAAAATTAAGTGTATTAATTGTCAAAATGGCTATTTTTTTCTATCTGAAATATTTCTACAGATAGACAAAAACAGTTGTATTTTATCTCACATCTTACTTCGGTAAAATATTTATATAATGTGTTTGATAGCCTTTAAAGATTTGCCCATCTCTCCAATTTTGATTGAGGTAGGATATGTATGAATCCAATTTTTGTGTGCTTTGGTTTTTCATAGACTGCAAGAGAATTTTTAGCATAGATTTCAGGAAATGTATGTAACCAATTTCACCCCATTATTGTATGGATTAGTACAAGGAAAAGCTTAGTAAAAGGTATAACTTTAATTATCAAACAATTGAAAAAATAAAACAATAGTGAAAAAAAAAGTCAGAGATATGGTACCATCCAAGACCAATAAAAACATGTTAAACAAATCCAATTTCATCAAAGTATGATGATATATCTGCCTATGTTGTTACTGTTCATTTCCCCTGTTGACAGCTGGTCTTATTATTTTGAAATAGTGTGGAAACCACAAGCTAAGACAGCAGCAATCAGCTGAGAACATAAACAGGTTTCTTCTCATTGGTATGAGTTGGCACTTGAAAGTCAATGTGGTTTGTTCCCTTTAGTCCAGCATCATAATATTTGGGGTTTTAAATTCATCTCTTGTAGGACATGTTGGACAGGTGTTTTGTAACAAGAAAAGATTAGGAAGGAATGGACAGCAAGCAGGATGTATTTATTTGTGAATTTTTATTTTTAAATTTCAGTATCTCTTTAAAAAATACTAACCAAATTAATGTTCATCAATCATCCTTGCTAAAGACTAATGATTGTTTCAGATGAGAAAAGTCATTAAAACTTACAAATTAATCTCCCAAAACCTAAATTTGTATTTTGTCCCAGCTGGCATGATAAACACAGCATTTTCAAACAGTTTTATTTCCACCCCTGTAGTAGTAAGACTTACTAACCCAGTGTTATTGATTTAAAACAGATCAGTATTGCCAACTACTGTATTCCATCTATCACCGTGGGAAGGAATGATCTACAATATATCAGTTCCCCCATCAATGCAGAAGCTTATAAATTTACATCACTGGCTCCTAAAACACAATTAATTTGTGCATGTTTTCTTAGCAGCAATTAGCAGCAGGCAGGAGTTTTAATGAAATAAAGTCGTGATTCCCCCAGGGACTATTTATAATGAACATTACAAAACAAGAGCTTTGAATTGTTTACATTAAGAATTGATTAATAACAAAGACATTAGGACAGATATTTAGTTACATATTGTGCCAATTTAAGGAATACTGCTAATTAAGTAATCATAATCATTTGCATGTGCCATATCTAATTAACTTTTATATCTCTTTAAGTTTTTCCTTCAGGACCAACAGTGTTCAAGTGGCATTAGCAAAAGGAACATTTAGGCCATTTCTTGGAATATTGTTTTCCAATAAAGTAGATTCTATGAAAACATTTAAGAGAGTTTAATCAGAGTAAGTGCTTCCTCATAACAATTACTTTGGGTTGCACCAAGTTTACTCTTGAGGGAATGAATTAACATTAGGTTAGGGTTAAGTGGGATTTTAAAATGTTTCTATGTAAATTAAGTTTGGAAAGTAGTTTTTAAAACTTCTGAAAAAGTTTATCACTAGAATCTTAATGCTTGAAAGGATTATATTGATCTGTTTTCTTATGTATATTATTTAAAGAATGCTATTAATGCATCCTGGAAGATTCCTAAAGATTTTTTATCTTGGTATTAAGGAACGGCTTAGCCTCTTCTTCAGTATCTGCCTCATAGAAAATGATACCTTCAAAACAGTTCCACTTTTACAAATAAATCTTATGACCTATTCTATTCAATATAATTTTAAAGTATTATTTCATTACCAAATAGTAGCTTCTATAATAGATAGTTTAATTTTCGTGTTTTTTTGTTTTGTTTTGTTTTGTTTTTGTCTATTTAGGACCGCACCACAGCATATGGAGGTTCCCAGGCTAGGAGTCTAATCAGAGCTGTTGCTGCCGGCCTACACCATAGCCACAGCAATGCCAGATCCGAGCAGCATCTGTGACACACACCACAGCTCAGGGCAATGCCAGATCCTTAACCCACTGAGCGAGGCCGGGGATTGAACCCGCAACCTCATGGTTCCTAGTCAGATTGGCTTCCTCTGGGCCATGACAGGAAATCGTATAGTTTAATTTTTAACATCCTCAAAAATTTATATTACTAGCTCTTAAACTCATTAATCATATAGAATTTTACACTGAATGACACAATCCATTGTTTGCAATTAAGTAGAATGGTAGATTTGATTGTTGACATTTATCAAATCAGTTAAAAGATAAAACTTATTTTGTTGTTCTTGATGATGCTTTCATTTTATTGCTACACTTCTGCATTGAATTGGCTGGAATTTTACTACCAACCTACCAAAAATTCAACTATAATAACCATACAAGACATTGAATGATTGCTAATGTATAGTGCTATGTCTTAACAAAGACGACTATAACTAATATTTAATCTCATAAATAGGTTTTACCATCATCATTTTGCAGATGAGAAAACTGAGTGAAATGTTAAGTAACTTTTTAATTCAAAGACCTAGCAATGGCAGAGCTAGTATAGGGAGCAAAATTTGCCACCCCAAAATGTCTTTTTGACATGTGGATTATTTTGAGCTGAAAACAATCAAGGCTCAGGAAGAACTCAGGAAGAATCTTTGACCTTTCCCCTAACTGCCTGAAGAAAGTAGATAGATGACCTGCTCAAGTAAGATAGCCATCACCATAGGTAACATAGGAACCAGATGTGTCAACCAGGAGGAAACTAGAAAAGACTGTTTATTACAATTCCTCTCTATGTCCCATTGTCCCTGCACAGGCAAGCAAATATATGTTTACCAACCATCTGTTTTTCCATCTCCATGTCATTGGCCTTCCTCCCCTTTAAAGTCCCAAACCACTACCCCCAATATCCCCTTTTGTCTTTAGATGAAGATGATATTTACAGTGAGGGTTTCAGGAGTTCCCCTCTCGGCTCAGCGGTAATGAACCCAACTAAAAGATCCATAAGGATGGAGGTTTGATCCCTGACCTCGCTCAGTGGGTTAAGGATCCTCTGTTGCCATGAGCTGTGGTGGGGGTCACAGATGTGGCTGGGATCCCGCATTGCTATGGCTGTGGTATAGGCTCTGATTCAACCCCTAGCCTGGGAACTTCCATATGCCAAGGGTGCAGACTTAAAAAACAGAAACAAAAATAAATAAAATAAAATAAATAAATAAAATAAAAATAAAATGAGGGTTTCAGCTATTTTGGCAAGTTACTCAGTTTTCTTGCATCTTTCCCACGTATATATGTTAATGTTTGTTTGATTTTCTCCAGTTATTCTGTCTAATGTCAATTTAATTCTTAGACCAGTTAGAAAACCTTAGAATGGTAGAAGAATATTTCTTCTTCCCCAACACCAGGATATCAACCCAGATCTATCTAGTGCCAAAGGAAAGCTTAATAGCCTCATCAAACTTTACCTTCTTCAGGTAATCTGTCTTTTTAATTCTCAAACCTTCAAGGACATGCAGCCATCATTTTCCTATTTACAATAGTGAAGATTCTTTTAAATAAGCTACTGAAACTCTATCTTACTATGTTAATATTCTGGCTGATTAAAAGTGCTCATAATATTATTTGGCCATCATTTTGAACTTGAGTGTACTCTATTTTGGCCAAGAGAACATGAAAGAAGCAATGCTATACCAGTTTCTATCTTTTGGAAACTTCTTTGCAAGTTACAGACTGACATACAAAAATTCCAAATACTGTGAGACCATCATGTCAAATAGGTCATGAGAGGGTATACTATTCAACGGTTCCATCTGATCCCAGACTTCCTTCTATTACTACCAAGATTCAGACATGTCATCAAAGCTGTTTTGGACCCTCCAGTTCAGCCCATCTAAATGTACAATTTCACCAAGTGACTTCAGTTCAAGCCCAGTGGAGTAGAAAAACCACCTAGCAAAGCTCTCTCCAAATTTCTGACCTACACAATTATGATTATCATAAGTGCAACTTGTTTTGGTTGACAAGATCTGAGCTCTATGCTGTGTGGTGGTATAGTACTTTTGAAGGCATCCTTGGGAATAATTTATTTTGTACTTGGAAAGAGAGTAGTTAACTGAAATGATCCATTAATAAAAGTTTGCATTAATTCGAGTTGATTATAATTGAATTCTTGATCTTTCTCCATCATTCCAAAAGTAGTAGTGTGTGATGTAACCTAGTATTCCCATAGGGTTAAAAGACCCCCCCCCCCAACACCCCCCAAAAAAACTTTGTGGGTTTTTTTTGTGTTAGGTTTTTTATTTTTATTTGGTTTGGTTTGTTTTTAATACATTTAGACCCTTGGGAAGGGCTCAAATATGTAGACTTCAATTTCAAAATAACTCTGAAATTCCTTGGAGGACACAGTCAAGACAAAAGAACACGGAGGAAGAAAAATGAACCAAAACATTATACAGTAGAGGTATTTCCCACATTTTGTGATGAGTTTCTGCATCTCTTTACAAGATAATTTACATTAAATTGTGTCATTTGTGCCCCAAGTATAGTCATAGATACAAGTAGTGAGATATAAATATCAAAAAGTAGAGTTTTTATTCAAAATTTTGTGTTTGCACATGATTTTCAAAAAAGAAAATTAATATTTATTATTTAGCATAAATTTAGCATTGAAAATTTTGTTTTGCTTTGTTTTTGTTTGTTTTTCTTTTTACAGCTGCACCTGTGGCATATGGAAGTTCCCAGGCTAGTGGTCAAATCAGAGCTGTGGCTGCAGGCCTACACCATAGCCACAGCCATGGCAACACCTGATCCAACCACATCTGCAACCTATGCCACATCTGTGGTAATGCCAGATCCTTAAATGCTGAGCCAGGCCAGAGACTGAACCCACATCTTCAACATTATGTCAGGTTGTTTTTTTTTTTTTTGTCTTTTTGCTATTTCTTTGGGCCGCTTCCGCAGCATATGGAGGTTCCCAGGCTAGGGGTCCAATCGGAGCTGTAGCCACTGGCCTACGCCAGAGCCACAGCAACACGGGATCCAAGCCACGTCTGCGACCTACACCACAGCTCACGTCAACGCCGGATCGTTAACCCACTGAGCAAGGGCAGGGACCGAACCTGCAACCTCATGGTTCCTAGTCGGATTCGTTAACCACTGCGCCACGACGGGAACTCCTATGTCAGGTTCTTAATCCATTGAGCCACAACTGGGACTCCTGAAATTTCGTTTTAAAATAATATTTTCAAGATTAGAAGTATTTGCTTCTTCATGTTGAAAATATAGTAGGAAATTTTTTCATTAATATACTGCCTTTGCTTTTGCAGACATTTCTTAAATTTTATTTCATACATATAAAGTGTATAAAAAGTCAAGAAAAATCGAGGAAAATTCATAAGCCTCAAATTTCTGTGTGTACTAAACTATTTAGAATGTCAGTTGTAATGAGCCAAAGTCAAAGTAATTAAATACAAATGGAGTAAATTATAGAACTGCTCATTCGGTACGTTACTTCCCACCCCAAACTCTTATCTTTAGATCTGCTTTCAATTTTCTATTTATATGTAGTTTATGAAATCGTGATTTCTGATTGCTCAATTTCCATTAGATACATATTCAGGTGCATAATTATTACATTTAAGAAGAATTTCTGAAAAATATATTAAAATGCAGGAGGACATTTAAATAAGTTCTGGCATCAATTCCAAGGTGGCTGAGGAGGGGGGTTTCCCACTCCAAAAAGCCATTCTCAGGACAGCAGCTGGGAGTCCTGTAGTTCAACTCAATTCTGACACCATCGTAAACGTCAGTTAAATAGATTTGGGAGACTAGAAAGGGGACGTTCTTGTGTCCTGGAACAGAAGCAGAGCCTAAGAAGAGGGAGAAAGACTCCTCTTCTTTCCTGGCAAGAACTCAGCCAATGAAAAGCCATGGATTCCTTGTTTACTGTAGCCCTCCCAACCTCCTCTTCTCCTCTAGAAAAGGGTTCTCCTTTCCTTGTCCTTGCAAATTACAATTCTCTGCTGATCCCAAATAAACACACGTTGGTGGAGAAATATCTGGCAGTCCATTAGTTTCAGATCAATGTTTTGGTGGCCTAGACAGGGACCAGAGAAGACTCCTGAGGGCTCCAGTTTGGAGGAGCAACAGGTGAGGTGCCCACAGTGCAGAAGCCCTTTGTGGCTCAATGCTTTTCTTACAGAAGCTGGAGTTTGAAAGTGTGTTTTTCTCCTGGATCTGAGCTCACAACCTCTTTCCATTTGACGCTCTCCAGGCTTTATTTGGGATCTATTTAAAGGTTTCTCTTTCTGACTTAGGCCTTGTTCTATGTGTAAATCCTCATTGGACACTTCTGTCTGAATTGCCATCAGACTATTTCACTGAAACTGGCTAGCCTTTGGCCTATTCCCTTTGGAAGAGGCCTGCTTCTCCTGAAGCTGGCTAGCCTTCAACCCCTTCCTTCAGGAATAGGGTTGTTCCTCTGAAACAGTGTCAACTCTCTTCTGAAGCCTGGCTGGAAAAAAAAAAAAAAAGTTGGCTTAGTTCCTACGGGACCTGAGCTGCATTTTAAGGACTGGCTGGGTTTGGCTTGCAAGCTATTTGAATTGAGCCATTAGTGCTATAACCTATTTAAGCTGCTTGAAAATTGTTCTTTACTCTAGAGGAAACACCTCTAGGAAATGGGATCTTAGTTATCTAAGTATTTTGAGGACATGCCCCACCCTTACAGGTTCTCCCTCTGACATTAGATTTAAAAAACATGGCCCTTCCTCTTGTGCAGTTCTAACTAAATGGACTGACCTGACCAAAGTCAATTTAGACTATCATTGGCCATTATGGGGAAATTTGGAAGTCTCCAAATTCAATTTCCTTAAAACTGAATTGGATCACAGTAGCTCAAAAATTTCCACTGAGTAGAATGCTTATTCCAATTGGTATATTGAAGCTAACAAAAGTTATCAGGAATCTAAAATTCCCCTGTGCAAAATAAGATTTTAAGATTAACTGGGGAAACAAATGATTAAAGATGGATAAAATGACTCCAAAAAACTGTGGCTCTTTCTTCCCCATCTCAGACTCTACCTCCTGTGACATCTTGTCTCTGTCCCTGGCCACTCAAGGCCAGATTTACCTCTGATGCCATCTTTTTCTTCCCTCCTATGTGCCTATGCCTCCACTACACTCTCAAATCCTCCAAACTAATCCTCTCACCAAACTTCCCCTTTTCTCTGAAACTTTTCCCAAGCCCTTTTCCTTTGAACTTTGAAGAACCAATCCTTTTAAATTAAGACTTCTGAGGATTCAGAGACTAAACTCTTAATTTCTTATATTCCCTTGACTAAAGCTGAACTGTGAACCATAGTTAAAATTTTTTTCCAGAGTAACCAAAGATCCCCGTAGATTTGCTGATGAATGTAATCATTCAAACCTAACTAGTTTCTCTGACTTAGAGGTTATCTGCTTGTTGATGAAGGCCATCCCAGGCAATGGATGAAAATTGTTAACTTGCAAGTCCTGAAAATTTACTAGAACTACAACCAGGAGCCCCCTCGCTTATTACATGACCAGGCTTGGGCAAACCCCAGGCAACTTTATAGAACAATTCCTAGGGTTTTTCCAAAGACTTTTGATTGGAACAAAATTCAGGCTTGCACACAAGAATCTGAGGAATCTGTTCGTAACTATTACCATTGACTTCAGAATATTTTTGAGTACAATGCTGGTCTTCCTTCAGGTATTGATTCTACCCAAGTAGATTTTAATCAGTACGTTATGAATGGGCTGGGCCAGAACCTTTTCTTTTTAGTACAAAGGATCAGAAATGGGAAACTATGTCCACACCAGATTGAGTTAATCTGGAAAAGCAGCTCCCTCATACTGTGAATGAGCCACCTCCAAGGAGGACCATTTTCATCTGCAACTCCAGGAGCTGAAGCCTCCCGAAAGAAGCCTGGGACATTGTTTAATCAGCTCTGATGGTACTAGAGTTGATTCTGGAAACACTGATCATTTATCCCTATCAAATCACCTACCACGTTCCTTATGGCAAGATCTCCAACGGATGTGGGCAAAATTTGTAGTATACTTTCCATCAAAATTCAAATGAACCCCTCACAACCTTGTCCAAGAATTAATCAATACCCTATAAGTAAAGAAGGCCTTCAAGGCATAAAGCTGATAATAGAAGATTACAAAACTCAGGGTCTCCTTATCTTTTGTTTGAGGCCCTGTGACCCTCGCATTACACCAGGGAGAAAACCTAATGACTGAGGGTGGAACTTTGTCGAGGCTCCCTGAGTAATAGACAACATTGCTACCCTTTGGCATCCTGTTATTTTAACCCTCAGATGTTCCTAATATCCATTCCCACTGAAAGTAACTTCTTCACTGTAATCGATTTATGCAGTGCATTCTTTGGTATTCTACTTGATGAAACTAGCCAATACATTTTTACCTTAATTTGGGAAGAAAAATAATTCACCTGACTGTAATGCCTCAGGGTAATACTGAGAGTTCTTCTTATTTCTCATAAATCCTGAAGGTTGATCTGGATGACGTAAGGTTCTCTAGAGATCCTGCTCTTACATCGGCTTGTACTTTAGCCAAGGACAAAACTGCAAGGATTTATACTGATAGTAGAAATGCTTCTGAAGTAGCTTATGATTTTGGAATATTGTGGAATCCACTTGGTTTCCTTACTTTCAGTGAAAGAAAATTAAAAATGGACCCCATGGTCAGGAATTATTGAATGTAATGCTTGTATATGCCACTTTACTATTATTAAAATTCTTAGGCATTCTGAACTTGACCCTCTAGAAGCTAGGGGAAGTTATCTTGCTGATATCACTCATCTTAAAATGGGCCTTCAGCCTTTGAAATTAAAAACATTTTAGAGAGTTTTTAAATAGCCTAGGTATAAACTTAGAAATAATAATTTAGGCATCTTGGTTCACTCTCCATTATGTTTCTGAGCCATTTTAATCCATCCTACATACTGATGACATTCAAATCAGATCTCCAAGTTTCATTCTCCCCACTTCCACCTCAACATGCAGGTCATTATGTCTAGAATTCTCCTATACATCTTCACTGGAATATCTTGAAGCAATCCCACAAACAGCATATCCAATATTCACCTCATTTTATCATCCACTCACCTCTTCTTGCTCTTCTCTTCCGTATTATCTTTCTCTCCAATGCCACCAACACTTGGTCTACGACGTAGTAATTTCTTCCCATCTGAGTGACAGCAATAGCTCTTTCTCTTACTGTCCTAGTCCATCCATTATTACCATCAGAGCTACGTTTTTGTAAAACACATCTTTTAGCCGTAGTGGAATAATTCTCAATCCTAAACAAGCCTCTGTGTCTTTTAGCATAAATCTTTGGAATGCCCAGTCTCTCCTTCTTTCCAGGAAATGTCTATTTATCATTTAAGATTCTGCTTTTTTTTATTTTTTATTTTTTGCTTTTTAGGTCCATACCCATGGCATATTGATGTTCCCAGGCTAGGGGCCAAATTGGAGCTATTGCTGCCAGCCTACACCACAGTCTCAACAGCACCAAATCTGAGCCCCATCTGCAAACTGCACCACAGCTCATAGCAATGCCGGGTCCTTAACCCACTGAGCGAGGCCAAGGATTGAACCTGCAACCTCATGGTTACTAGTTGGATTGGTTTTTTGCTGTGTCACAGCAGGCACGCCTCAGCTCATTTTTAATATCAGTGGAGAATTTCCTAAAAAGGAGAGGAAAATTAATTACTTACTTCATGGCATTCTTAGAGGATTTAACATATATGATGCTTTTCACAATTATTTTCAAAAGTAAACATTATTTTCAATATAGCTATTAAAACATGAACTTCAAGATCAAACAAATCTGAGCTTAAATAATAGCTTTGTAAGGTACTTGCCCATTGGAAAACTATTTAGGAAAATTTCAGTTTCCTCCAATACAATACAAGATAGTGTCTATCTAAAAGATTATTTTTAAGATTAAATAAGATAATGTACATAACCAGCAAAGATAGTGTCTATCAGGTAGTAAAGACTCAAAAATGATGTTTGTTTTCAGGAATTATTTTAAAATTATCTTTGTATATATTTTTCTCCTAACCTCCTATGAGCATAAACTGTATTTCTGCTATTTATTCTATCATAATTCCAAGTACATCAGTTGGCATTTAGTAGGAGACACTATAAATCTACATTCAATAAATATCATACTTGCTAGAACTACCCTTTAGAGTTAAAATGCTAGTCACATTTATTATCAATAAGATCAATAAAAGCATACTTTCTCATAGCAATTTAAAAACATTGAGTGATGTGGTTTAATACTATAATTACTATTACGACGAAGAGAAACAAAATTCTGAAAGTTTTATGTCATGGATGAACATATGAATTTTATATCCTTATAAGTGATATTAACATATTTTAGAATGCAAGAATTCACAAAATGAAGGAAAATTTTCCATTTCAGAATGGAATATGATGAATTATCTCAGGAATTTGTCATTTTTCTCCTAGGTATGCCTACAAAAATTATATTATTATATTTTGGGACCTCACCAAATTCTCGTTTGACAAAATATGTTTAGAGATTCTCCATAACTACTAGAACAAAACATTTAGAAATGATTGTTCCTGCACTGCCCTTGGTTACATCTTTTACCTAGGATATATGTTTTTATTCTGTAGGCCTGCAGCTGAACTGTAAGTTACTTTGTTCTCCTATGAAAGAATCTCACCATTGTGTCGATGATTTATTTTTTAAACTAAGGTAGAAAGAGGATAGAATGAAATACACTTAGGGAAAAGTTATAGTATAGGTACATAGCTGTTCAATATACTCCTGTTACAGGACCACGAAAGACACTGTTCCAGTCCTTTCGGTGTGAATAGCCTCTCATAGTTGAGGGACAACATGAAAATGAGAGATGTTCCTTTGAGTGGTATAACCATTACACTTTGAAATGGCTACAATACACGCCAGTATTCACCAGTATTTGACTTGATGTTGAAATGTGTTGGCCCCAACTACGTACTATGGAATATGGAGAATCAGAACATAATGATCCAGGAAGTAGTTTTAAGTCTGTGATTTCAGTTCGTCTACTCTGCCATTTGTCTAGATAACAGAAGATAACTTACATATCACTGGAGAGTGGAGGAGGAGCGCCAGGATAGCCTCTCTATATTCCATGAGGATAGAGGACACATCCATTCATTCTTTATAAAATTGTAATTCATCACCTTGGTCATCTTTAAAGTACATATATCCCATTTTACCCTTCTGGGCATTGTATGAATTAGGTTGAAAGGTAACTTACATGTTATGTGCAAATAGCAATAACCAGTCAATGGTTAATAGCTAGCCAATGGTTATCTATTTACCTATATATTCATCTATCTACTATTTTTTTATTAAGCAGTCTATGCCCAGGTATTTTGAGACAACAAAGGCCTCACATGTAAAAGAATTTTAATCAAATGCCCTGAAAAAAATAGGATGAAATCATTATTGTCTTAAGTAATAAGATTTACAAACTCACCTTGATGCTCTGTGTCCATTTACATTATGGACTACTAAAGGGGTTAAAACAGCATGAACAAGGTGGAAAGTAGTAGCTACAGGTGGCTATTGAGTATTCGAAATTGGCTAGTATAATTTTTGATATGATTTAAGTATAAATGTACCCTGGATTTTGTAGACCTAGGATGAAAAATAGAAAGTAAAGTATGTCATTAATAATTTTACATTGATTCCACACTGAAATTATAATATTGTGGCTAAGTAGTGAAAATAAATCTATCACTAAAAGTAAAATTTACCTGTTTCTTTTTAATTATTTTAACTGGACTCCTAGAAAATTAAAAAGTCTGCACGTCAAATTACGTGTGTATTGAAAAGTGTCGGCTTAGAATCTTTGAAGTTCATGTAACTACGATCAGGTTAATTTCAAAGAAAAGTAGAGGAGAATTAGTAGAAAACATATTAATTTTATTCTATGTCTTCTAAATGTGTAAAATCTTCCTTAAGATTAGACTTAAGGGGGCTGTTCTGACACTATTGTTTGTGAGAAAATAAAAGTGGTGGGCACATTTCCCCTGTGACCTTAGAGTTCACATAAAGCCCCGCTTCCAGTCTACGGAATTCTCCTTGTGCTGAAATACTGCTAATGTTTACACGAGTCTAAAACTTATTTGGAAAGCTGAGCTTCTAAGATAAATAAGCCCTCTTTATGGTCAAATTATCTTGATAAATTGATTCTAGAATTCATTAATATTCTACTTTTAAAGGATGCCAGGAAATAAGATACAGACAAAGGACAGATGAACAGTGAGCTCTGTTATCACTGCTTTTCACACATTCCTTATTTCCAGCCTATTTTCCGATATCAGTTTATAGATGTGGTTGTAATGAGAATTTATGACATATTGAGTTTTCTGTTTCTAATTTGCAAGCCATGTATATACACACCATATATTTTCATATGCAGACTTAAGACATATATTGCATATTGCATTGTTTTGTTACTTGTGGCAGAATGGAATTAGTCATATTAATTCATTGTGATAATTCCAGATTGCTATTTTTATACCTGCCTTTCATGTACTTTGATTTTTTTATTTAAAAATTTAAAAAAATTCTACCTAATACAGAATTCTAAAAATTCTTCTTAAAGCATTTATTATTTTTTATCTGAATGAGCATAATACCATATCTAACCTAACATAATGTGTGTAAATACTCACTAAATGTCGTGAACTGTGCACTCATTATTTTTCAATCATTAGGAATGGGATTGTTATTAGTAGAAAGACTGTTTGTATACAAATTATAAATTACAACATTTACAAAATAATTATTTGACCTCTACAGAACTTATCAAATTAACCAGTGTTACCTACTGGAACACATCATATGTTAGCCTTATATCACACAATCACTATTTTGTCCTAGCCAAGAAGAAACAATAGAAATAGCACGTTTTGAGGGGAAGAAGTTGTAGTGACCTTCCCCACCTGGGGCAGATTCTACATGAAAATTGTAAAGTAACTAAAGTTGTTTTTTTTTTTTTTTTTACTTAAACCTCTTTGTGACCTCTTACTGTATATCTCCTGCTAAGGGAGGGATTCCCAGGTCTGGCTGCACATTAGAATCTACTGGTAAAGACTTTAGCACATAAGCCTGCTTCACTCACCTGAGACAGATTCAGTCAACATCTGATCCAGGAGAGGGGCCCACCTAGGCACTGTTTAGAAGTTCCCCAGGTAGTTCTAATGCAGACCAGTTAGAGAACTCCTAACCAAAGGCAAACAGAAACTTCCTCAGTTTCCCCCCCTCAATTTTCCATTATCTGTCACTGAAGCCTAAATCCTCTCCATTTGGAAGGATCTGCTGATTTTACATGGTTGAATTTCACTACTAATACGTTTATATTTTCAGTCTCATTAGTTATGGGGCCTGCTAATTACATATCCCAATTCATAATAAAGCACGAAATGGTTGAAAATGATTGAATATGTGCTACCTTTCTAATTAACAAATTTGCTTTTAAATAACATACGTGAGAGTTCCTGTCATGGCGCAGTGGTTAACGAATCCGACTAGGAACCATGAGGTTGCGGGTTGGATCCCTGGCCTTGCTCAGTGGGTTGGGGATCCGGCGTTGCCTTGAGCTGTGGTGTAGGTCGCAGATGTGGCTCGGATCCCGCGTTGCTGTGGTTGTGGTGTAGGCCGGCAGCTACAGCTCCAATTGGACCCCTGGCCTGGGAACTTCCATATGCCGTGGTGCCGCCCTGAAAAGACAGAAATAAATAAATAAATTAATTAATTAATTAACATACCCAAGGCATAAATGGGTAAATAAAATCTGAATCACACACTCAAATACCAATACTTTAACTCTGGTGAGATACGCAATATTCCTTAGGTATTTCCACATAAGGATGATTTTAGTGGGAGCTCTCTGTTCTACTCCCATTATTAACACAAGCAGCAGAGAAGATTGCAGGATGAATACAAGATGAGACTATTTAAGGGGAATATCGTAAGCAGTAAGTTGATAACTCAGGTAACATAATAAAGGGATCTGTGCTTGTCACTGTGGGTATTTTCAAACCATGATATTACTTTACTTAAAACCATTTTGATTGCCTGTTTCATGAATAGCACTGTGAAAAATAAAATTTGTTAAAATGCATAGAACTTTTCCTTAAAGAGTACAGAGCCTTTGCAGAATAATAAGAAAATTTCAAATAACCATATAAATTACATGATAGCAGTAGCTAGAAAAGTCAAAACGTACTATAGGATCCAAGGCCAAATAAATAGTATTCAATTCATTAAACTGATAGGATTACTATTTATTCATGAAATGGATGGACTGTGAATGCAAACAAAAGTATAGAAAGTGACATTCCCATTAAAAAAATTAAAAATTCAGGCAAATAAATGGGATCAATCCCTTTTTGGAAGTTTTTTCATAGTCATTATACCATAAAAGTGGAGTTGTGTGTATGATGCCATGCTAACAGTTATTAGGGAGATCACATTTTAAAAAGGAACCAAGATTTCCCATTGCGGCTCAGTGGAAATGATCCTGACTAGTATCCATGCGGTTTCAGGTTCGACCCCTGGCCCTGCTTAGTGTGTTAAGGATCTGGTGTTGCCAAGAGCTGTGCTGTAGGTTGCAGGTGTGGCTCAGATCTGGTATGGCTGTGACTGTGGTGTAGGCCAGCAGCTGTAGCTCCACTTCAACCCTGGGGAACTTCCATGTGCCATACCGGCAGCTCTAAAAACAAATAAATAAATTAATTAAATTAAATCTTAAAAAAATGAACTACTACATGTTAGGGAGAGTGACTGACTCTTTTAAGGGGAGTCCACAATGGTTGATGTGATGAAGGAGGTTTTTGCTCACTGCTAAGAATGACTGGAAAAGGAAGGGAGGATAGATTTGACTTATTAGGCTGTTTCCACTACGCTAAGGCAAGAAGTTGGCCATTCATTGGATGAATTGCAGTGCCTGAGAATAAATTTGATATTGACCTGAAATATTGTTATAAAGTGACATGGTGATGTGATTAGGAAAGTGAGACTAAAGTTCTAGTCCCTGGTTCCAACTACTAGGTCAATTATTGATTAGTAGTTGACCTCAAGCAATTCACTGCTCTGTGCTTCAGTTTGTTTGGCTGTAACATGGGAATTGTGTTTGTATTTACCTCTTTGGTTTGTATTTAGGAGGAAGGAGTTTAAATGAGTTAATGTAAGTAAAATCCTTAAAAAGTACCTGAGATATGGTAAACAATGCATAGTCATTAAGTATTATTCTTACTAAATAAATATGCAAAGTTAAAAGTTTTTATTTTACCTATATTTATCTCGATACACATGAAACTATGGTTTCAATTGCCATTCTCTTTCTCACAAAAATTAACCAGGAATACTGTCTAGAGTTTCCCAAGACTTTTTGTCCTGGCCCATGCCAAGATATTTCAATATTTTGTTAACTCAGTTTGAATCAATTTGCCTTGTCCTATTGTATTGATCTGATATTGTTTGTTGATTTATATCATAATGTTTCTGTCTCTATGGATAAACTCCCTGGCAACCTTTGAAAATCTTGTTACTATAGCTTATTTGAAGTCTAATGCATGAAGTTAAGTGTTTATTGGCTGGAATTTTTATATTTACTCTACGTTAATGCTTAAAAATACACAGTTGGATAAGTATACTCTCGTTTTGTAGATGCAGAAGCTGGGCTTTACAGGTGAAAAAATTAAGCCCAAATCACACGGTTTGTTAAATGTCTGAGTCAGAATTTAAACTCAGGCAGAGCTGTTCCATCCCCAAATTTGTGGTCTTTTTCTTTGACCCTCACAGGTTTTCCCTTGATGCTCTAATTTTCAGCCACATTCTTCTCAGTTTGCTCTTTCCCATTCAGATGGTTTCCCCCAAGATTTCCACATTTAGTTGCAAGTATGAATTGATGTAAAAGTTTTAGCTAGACAAATATATGGCTTGGCTTACATTAATATTTCATTTAGAAATGCTATTGTCTTATTAGTTATCCTGTAATTCGACATAGATCATGGAGCTGTAGTTTCTGCCCAGTGATTTGTTGAACGAGAATTGCTTGTAGAGAACGGTCAGGCACTTCTGAGAAAATCATGTGATTAAGAGATATTTGGAGCAAGGAAAGATTATCTGTTCTATTGAAATATATGAGAGTATGAGGATTTCTTTTTAAAGATTTATTTGTGTTTATGGTATAATCTACTGGTCATCTGCTTTAAACACAACATGGGAATATAAGTATTAGCAGTTTTTCCTCGCTGTGGCACTTTTAAAACATGACTCTATATTGTTTGGTGACCCTCATTGAGTGGCATGGTCCAGTTCCACGCCCCTTGTATCTAGGTGGGCTTGTGACTCCTTCAATCGATAGATTATGGTTGAAGTGACACTATGTGATGTTCTAAATGGGGCCATGTAGCCTTTGCTTTCTTTACGAGAACACTTCCTCTTGGACCCTTGTAAAAGCTGTCCAGGTTGAGGATGCCATGCTGAAGAAGTCCAAAGGAAAGAAAGATGCCTTGTCAATAACTATAAAGAGCAAGAAAATTATGCTCAACAATCCCTTTGTTGTTCAATTCCTCCCCACTGAGGTCCCAGATATCATGAACCAATGGATAATCATTCATCCTCCACCTTGCCCTGTCAAAATTCTTGACTCTCAGAATTTACAAGCATAATAACGTTGTTATTTTGTACCACTAGATTTTAGGTGGTCAGTTACACAGCAGTTGATAATTAGAATACTAGCCTTTTTATTTTTGTGTATTAGAATCATCAACACAGTTTTTGCCTTTTAGTTGGGACTGTTCTTTTGCCTTTACTCCCTCATTATTGCCTTTACTATCATTGTCCTTCTCTTCTGAATCAAGCCAGTTGAATCCAACTTGGTTCAAACCAATAACCCGAGTTCTTAGTTTCTGCACACTATTACTGAACACTTTAATTTTCAAAAATTGCATAATGCTTACAACTTAACAGTTGCCAATCTTTTCACAAGTCCTTCAGTACTGCATATATATACCTTCCTACATAGGACAGATCGATTTTTTCCTCTCTGTCTTCTTCTCTTTGACCAAACTCATCTGTCAGCTTCCTCTCTACATGTTTTGACTCTCATTAGATGACCTTGGCTTCTACTTCACAGGAAAACTCATGGTCATCAGTTAAGGACTATTTCCTTTCCTTCTCTTCTCTTTCTTTTTTTCTCCTTCTCTTAATCCTAATTTAGTGGTCTTCCATCTAAAGCTAATCCCTATTCAACATCATATTGGATATGCTAGTAAGTAAGACAGATTTACAATACAGCTAACATTAAAAATGTTAATGCCCATAAAAAAGGGCATTACAGCAGGAAATGCTGTAAAATTTGCTTGTGATGATTTTTGTACACCTATAAATGTAATAAAATTCATAAAGTAATTTTAAAAAATTTTTTAAAAAGGCATTAGTTTAGAAAAGAGATTAAGACTGCATCTATTTGAGGAAGACAGCAATTTCTATACAGATAATCATAACAATCTAAAAAGGAGTCCAAGGATTCCATGGAGTTCTTCTGTAGTGCATCAGGTTAAGGATCCAGTGCTGTCACTGCAGTGGCTTGGGTCACTGCTGTGGTGCAAGTTCGATCCCTGGCTCAGGAAGTTCCATATGCAGGGGTAGAGGGGATGTAGGGAGTGAAAAAATAAATAAATAAAAATTAAAAGGACTCCTAGAAATTCAAATATGTGCAATTCATTTTATGTCAATGATGCTTTAAAAAGCTTTTTAGAAATGCAAGCTAACAAATCACATTAACTTGCTACATGGGGTTATTCAACAAAGACTTCTTAAATATTAAAATATGCCCCCTAAAAACAACTACTTTTATTTTTTTCATAAAGGTTATTGATCTGTTTTTTTCTTAACAAGGGATAAATTCCAATTACAGAGTTTTCTGTGACAAAATCACTAAAATTGTGCAATTAGTTTCTAGGAGTATACTTATCTTTTTATTTTCTGTACAGGGGGGCTTGGTGTCTAACTAAGGCAGTGTCATTCATTGAAGGCAACCATTTAAAATGAAGAGTTCTCAACTACTGTTCAGTTCTTTTTTGCACAATTCTATTTCAATGTAATCATTTTTTAATAAAAGAATAACTTTGAGAAATAGATCAACACCTAAAAGTGCTAGGGATTGAACCCAGGGTCTCATACGTGCAAAGGAGTATGAGAAAAAGAATGTATGACTAGGTCACTATGCTGTGCAGCAGAAATTGGTGCAGCAACTACACATTAATAAAAAATAAATTATAGGAGTTCCCTTCGTGGCGCAGTAGTTAACAAATCCGACTAGGAACCATGAGGTTGCGGGTTCGGTCCCTGCCCTTGCTCAGTGGGTTAAGGATCCTGCGTTGCCACTAGCTGTGGTACACCACAGTGGTAGCTGACAGCTACACCAGATTAGACCCCTAGCCTGGGAACCTCCATATGCCGCGGGAGCGGCCCAAGAAATAGCAAAAAGACAAAAAAATATAAATAAATAAATAAATAAATTATAAAAAGTTTTAAAAATAAAAATAGCACCCATCTAAAAGCAAAGAAAAAGGACCTTAATTTTGCTCATAAACTTTCTCAACATGTCACTAATTTTAGTCATTTCTTATTCATTTGTATACAATTTTTTTTTAATTTGCCATATGACTACGTTACTTACATTCCCCCTCTGATATAATTCTTCCAGTATGATTTACTCCTTTTCCATTAAGTACTAGAAGTAACTCTGTGCTTAATGGTCTAAACTTTAGTAAAAACTTCTACCAGGATTTACTTAAGGATATGAAGTGGGTAAGTTATCAGCTTTGTGTTTGAATACCCAAGTTAATAAAGTTGACATCAATAGGATTGCTTTAGAGCATGTGTCTCATAGACATTGTCTGTTTTCCTCGCTAATAATATTAGCTCATAAAAGTCTGCATTTCTTAAGGAAAATTGTTAGTAGATAATGTTTACGTCTTCTTAAAACGACTTCAACACTCCTACTCCAAATGTTTTGACTCATTACTTACTCTAGGGCTCTCTGAACTTCTAGCAGAGCATACATCTCACTTTTCTTAAAAGTTATATGGGCAAATATCAGGACTTTGTAAGTAAAAGTGGATCGAAGGATATATCCCTTCCTAATTGTATTGAAATGTGCAAGATTTCAGGTATTTCCCACGGGTTGTCTAAACTTAATTTTGCAGAGTGAATGGCCATCTATTGTCTGGTACATAAACTATTTCCTTTAGGGTCATTGCTGTTATTAAAATACTGAGCTCACTTTCTCCTTTTGAACATAACCCAATTGGTCAGGGGAGTAAGTACAATTTTCACTGTGTGTACAATAATTTTATAGACTCTATGCAACCTAATTTGAAATAAACTGTTGGATTTAGTTCATCACGCATATTGAATTTTTACCTTATTATGAGCTGTAGATATGCCCTCTACATAGCCATATCCTTCTCAGTAGCTAAAACTTTGTCTTTCACAATACATGAACCCTGAATACACCTAGACAGAATTGATCCTTCCTCCCGTATAAGAGAACTCTACTAGTTTGTATTTGAAGTATGTATTTTTTTTTTTCCCAACTGGTATCATCAAAATAGCTGGTTTTCTCATCAGGGAAAATATCAGCAGTTGTGGAACCACAAAGAGGAAAGGCATAGTAAACCTGAAAGAAATGCAACACGTTTATTCATCCAGGTCCTCTAAAATGTAAACTTCAGTTAATTTTAAACTAAAGATTTTAAATCTAGACTTTTTTCCTTTGTTAAATTGGTTGTACAGAACTATCACAATATCCATTTGGCCTACACAGAGGAGCCAAAACAAGTATGTTGTTATGTTTACTCTAGATGTTTTAGCAAATCAGTTATGCAAATCAATACCAGTTCACAGAATAACTTGTGGGGAACAGACAACAGAGCTATTCACCACATACACTTTCTTACACTTTCTATACTCTGGGAAACTCCAGGGAGATTGATTTTTCTCAGTAGTTTTTAAGGCCTGAAAATAATTGCTATATAGCATAAACAATGAGTTTCATGGCTGAATATGATCTGATTCATATCGCTGATTTTCTTCCATTCTTTTTGATGATGTGATTTGTGACTTACCTCTGGCTAGTGTGAAGAATGGGACAGGAGGTGTTTGTATAGTGATCTTACCCCCTGGCTTTATTGGATGGATGGATGGATGGATGGATGGATGCATGTGTATATTTATTTATGGTTTTTTAACTCTTGTTTTTCTTACATCACAAGTATCTTCATTTAGTCAGAGCCTAAGGCAGCTCTAAATTGCCTGGTAATAGCGATATTCTGTCAGTTCAAAATAATGACAGTATAAAATTGAGATGATGTCCTTGGGGAGTGTATCAAGCTTGAGACAAGTAGCAGCAGTTGCTACCAGGAGTCTAAAGTAAACATAGAGCAGAGAGGACTGGCAAACACTGTGGGGCAGACTCTCGTGTCTGTGCACAACCACATGAGCTACCTAAAACTAAACTAGATAGGGGTGCCACTGCTGCATTCTGCTGGTGTAGCTGACGCTAGAGCCACCACATTTTTTTTCTATTTTCCTGTTCGTGTTTTAGTACGTGGGAAAGAGACCCCCCCTCAGGGAAGAAATATCTAAAACCTAAAACTTTCACGACCTCATTTCCTGCACTACCAAAACTCCCCAGAAAATTCTTAGCACCTTTGGTAATGCAGCTAGATGTTTTCATCAATTCTTGTTCACCTATATTTTTAGCAACCTTATAGATGTTACATGCTCATTTGCTCTACCAATCCCGTCATCTATTTATTTATCCATTTATTGTTAACATCTTTTAGTATGTTCAATTGTATAAGAACCCGCCACTGTGTATGTACATGTAATGTTGGAAGCAGCTTCCCTCTTCTACATAGGATTTAAAAATGGTTAACTTCTGAGAAAATCAGTCATGCCTGACTCCCAGAGGACACATGGATAGTAATCCCAGGTCCAAATTAAATTAACTTTATTTTTATGCTAGTAAGCTAGGATGAAAGAAGAGCCCAGGAAATGCCATTGTATTTAATTTATAAAGATTTTATAATGTTGCCACTTAGAATGCCTTTTAATTCAAACAACTTTGAAGAACTGAACTGAAAGTTCATTAAAATATTACTCCGGGGACACACTAGTGTAACTAAGTAGTGTCTTTATTTATACTGAACTGCACTGATCACCAGAATCCACACTTTCAGGAAGTTAGGGCACACTGTCCTCTTATGGGAATACCACTGAATCTTTATGTCAAGATATTTAGAGGGAGCTCAGAGAAATTTAACAAAATTTTTTAATTAGCCTCAATAAGTCCAAGTTAATTCAGGACCAGCTGAATGAAATGATTATTCATGGAAGCAGCTGGAAATTTTAAAAAAATAATGTAGAGCTTGCAATTCCAGTGGTGGTGCATCCTAATGACATCATCAGGAAGCAGGAGAAATACGAACACTCCTCTTCCCTACTGAATAAAGATGCATTTTTATCAGGATCCCCAAATAATCCGCATGCACATTAAAGTTCAAGAAACACTGTGATAGACGCTATGAAGACTGAGACAAAGACTGGTAGTCAGCCTCCCACCAAGGACAGGTGAAACATTCACAGAAGAAATTGGAAAAAAAAAAAAAGCCACTGAAGTGACTTCTTATGGGCTGTTATTGTGCCCTTCCTTTCACTCTGGCATTTATAGGTTGAAGCCCTAACCCCAAAATATGTCTGTATTTGGCAATGGAGTTTTTTAAAAGATGGTAAGTTAAAATGAGTTCGTCAGAACTGGCCCTCATCCAGTATGGCCAGTGTCCTTATAAGAAGAGAAATTAGACACAAATGGTTAAAGACAGAAAAAGATATAAACATACAGAGAGAAGATGACCATCTACAAATCATGGAGGGAAGCATCAGAATAAAGCAACCTTGCCAACGACTTGATGTGAGATTCTAGGCTTCAGAATTGCGAGAAAACAGATTTCTACTGTTTGAGCCACTCAGTCCATGGTTTTTGCTATGGCAGCCCAAGTGCACTCGTAAGAGTCTATGCATGAATGTGTGAACAGAAATGAGGGTGGTAGAATGCTTCGGGACCTACAAGGCAGAGAACTATTGCTGCTTTTAGGTCCAAAGGTAGCTGTAACTGTTGGAGAGGTGCCCTTGTAGAAGCTATGGTCTTAAGAAGTTGAATGCAGCTGCCAAAGAATTGCAAGCTGGCAGGAAATGAGCATGAGGAACAAATGCCACTTACTCCAGACCACTTATTACTTCTATTCTTCAATGTTCTTATTCCTCCTGTTGACTAAATCTAATTGGCAGCCAGAGGGTAAGAGTGTTTTTGATAATGGTGTTTGTAAGTCAGCCCCTGGGGGGACGCAAAAGTAGGCAATGCTGGGAAGTAGATTGGAAGGACAAATGGAAATTATGGGGCCGAGTTGCTTATCGTTCCTTCCTTTTTAGTAACCGATCCCCCATTTTCAGAGTAGTGATACATCCAGCTAAAAGACTTATTTTTTTAATGTCCCTTGCATCTATTTGTGCATAACCACATGATTCACTTCCTTTTTAGATATAAATGGACATCATAGGGTGGAGATTCAAGGAATGCTCCTTCAAGGCATGCAGCTAGCTGGGATGGATCTTTTGCTCTTTCCCCCTTCTTGCTGAAGCCTGTAATGCATCTGACCATGTGCTCTTACAGTCCTGCTGGACCATGGAGTGAACTTGTACTTGGAAGTCAGGGCTAAGAACAGATGTATGGAAGGGACACAGACCTCTGATAACTGTGAGGCACCTCAAAATTCCTGATGCAACTATATAATAAGTTTTATGTGTTCAAGCTACCGATATTTTTGTTTTGTATTGTTTGAGATTATTTTGATGTTGTTCAGTATATGACCCCCAAAAATATACCATTCTGATATAAGAATTATTTTGATCTGAATGTAACAGAGAGTCAACAGTGCAAGAAGAGTTCTCTGCCTTCCCTATCTGCCCAAAAGCTGGGCATGGATTTCCCTTTGAGGAAATCCTGTGCCAGAGAGAAGAAAGACTCAGCATCTCAGCTAAGGAGTTGATAGCAGCATAAGTCTGCAAAAACAACCCTTACTAAAGGAACACGTATCTTCCATTATTTCTCCCATGTTTTCTAGTTACTTTCCCACAATATATCATCTTCTAAAGCCTAAATCCTCTTTATTTTATTAAGAAGATACATACATTCCCAAGTATCTTTCTTTATGATTTCCTTTCCATGAACGCTTGTGCATTTAATATTAATAAAAAATTGTATCTTTTCTCCTCTTAATCTGACCGTTATTAGTTTAATTCATAGGCTCTGTTACTGAATCAAAGTAGAGGAAAAGCTTTTTCTCCTGACCATGTAAATCTGGACCTAATTCAAACTGATACAAAGGTAAAAGTAAGGTCAGACTATTCTAGAAGCTTCACAAAATAATGCATATATTCATTTTTTAAGAATCAAAGAATATCTTCAAAGACTTCCTGAGGCAGAACTATCTCCTCGACCTTCTGTGTGGGCCCAATAAAGTCACAGAATTGTTTTTTGCCTCATATTTCCTACCTGTAACATTTGCTTAATACTAATATCCTTGGTACACTTAATTATTCTGAAAATATTAAAATACTTGATAAGTAAAAATGCATAATGAGCACCGTAGTGCAAAATGAGCACTATAGCCTGGGACGCAGCATTTCAGATAGCTCTGAACTACTGCTCCAAGAGGTAGGGGAGCATGTCATTCTATACTGGACTTTGATGAGAGGGAGGTACATGCAACCAAGCATACGTTTTACAGAAGTTTGCTGCTAGTCCCTTGATGGTTACTCTTCGTAATGAGAAGCAGACATCACCATGAAGGATATTAGTGCTATCATAAATAGGAGGAGATGCAAGGGTTGGGCTCTTAAATCTCCTGAAAAAAATCTAATACCTGAAGATCTGTTCTACGAGTTTTCCCAGAGCACAGAGTACCTCCCTGCTGATGTTCACGCTGAGCTCCTTTCAGAAGGTGTGAGGGTCAGCAGCTGTTGTGGCTCATGATTCAACCCTTGTAGATGGCAAATGCCAATCTCCGGTTCACAATACGAAGAAGAAAATGAGATTTAAGAATCTCAATTAAGAAGCGGAATTGGATGATCTAGTCCTAGTTCCTCAACTACCTGAGCCTGAGTATCATTCTTTTTGGTTGACAGTGTTCTCTATCGTAATTTAAGTCCAAAAAAATAATTTAAAACTCTCCCAGATTTTACCAAAGAATACTTGGCCACTATATGAAATTATTTTTATTCCTTAAGGAGTGTGACATAGGTTTACATCTAATCTGTGAACTTTAATATCCATATAGAATCTAGCTACCTTAAAGAAAAGTGAATATAATGTGATGTTAAATCCATATTAAATAAGCTATTCAGAAATGGGCTTCTAGTATATCCCCACCTGGTTGGCAATATTCAAAGAAAACCTATTTCTCTTACTTATAATTGCTATTCCTTTCATAGGCCACTAAATTATCAGAAGATGTAACATGATTCTGAGGAAGCAAAGATTGAATTATAGTTTTAAACTTGTGAGAATAAAAGGGCTACCTCCTGTGATTCCCTTTGAGAATAGGATTTTTCTAGGACTCTTATGCAGTATGCATATATATATATATATAGTCAAGATAAAAATATCATTATTAAATTGATGTTCTCTTCTATGTTATATGCTATTCTAGACATATTACATATATTCTGATTGACCATAATGTGTTTCTCAGATGATTTCATGTTGACAAGAGGCAAAGTAATATAAAATTTTGCAAATTTCAAGTTAATCTTGTGGGGTTTTTTTTCAGTCTGTGAATTACACCTTTTCTAACTCCTTATTCCAAAGAATTATTTCTTTAATACATACGCCTGTATTTATTTTTAATCCATGATGGAATATCAGTTTAATAATTTTAAATAATTAGCTGAAAAGCACACTTAAGGATTAAATGTTACATGCATATATCTAATTATGTCTCTGTGTTCCTCTGGAAGGAAATACACTATACTTTGTTTGCATGGGTTTTCAAATTATTCCTGACTCCTACTGATGCAGAGGCATTTGTCTGGCATCTCCTGTGACTGAGATTGCAATGGGTTATCTGTGGCCTGAAGGGCTCAATCTTGGAACCAGTCATTCATGTCTTATAATTGGAAAGCACTCTGGTCTGGGTAGAAATATTTATTATGCAACAATGCTCATCAAAGGTAGATTATAGTTATAAATTAAAGAATTGAGGCAATTTTTCCAGATACTTTGATACTTTGAACTGAGTTATTTGAACACTTAAAATCTGAGTTTAAATAGTTATCCCAACTTCTCACTTAACTTGCACATGAGTATATAGAGCAAAATAATACTTAAGATAAATCATGTGAGAAATCATTCATCAATGGATGAATGAATTGAGAAGATGTGGTACATATACACCATGAAATACTACTCAGCCATAAAAAGAACAAAATAATGCCATTTTCTGCCTGATCTTTGAGATGCTTACACATCATAGGAGCATTCTCCCTATTGTAACAGTTCACCTTGCCCTATTACAATTATCTTTTGGAATAAAATATCTCCTTATATAAGTTCATATTTGTTTTCTACTTAACAAATAAAAGGTCTTTTGGCCATTTCACTAGATATTCAAACCAAATGAAGTTTTTACCTAATAGATAAAGCTAGGAAGTATGGCTTCTACATTCAAAGAAATAATCCATTTTTTTTCTTTTGAAAATCCTACTTATAGGACCCTTCCTGAACAAGATAACTTGATCTAAGCTTAGAATCTAAGATAAATTAGGTTTACCAAGACAGTCTCAGTATTTCCATCAGCTTCATTAAACTTCCCTTTTCACAGACCAGTTTCTTTAGATAGTCAGTGGTTGTAAATTATTTGCCTATTCCTTTCATATATATATATTTTTTTTTTAAAAAAAGCTTTTTTGCCAGAATTAAAACCAAAATATATCTTCTCCAAGAAAATAGGAGCATCCATTTGAAATGTAAACATCAAGAGAGATCCTTTATCTCTTAGTCACTGTGAGAAGTGGGTGCCTCACTTCCATAGGTACCAATTAGCAAACACAAATCGTTTAATTATAGACAAAAATATTTACAAATTCAGAAATAACTCAGTGTGTGCCACACACCCCACTGATTATCCCTTCTCAAAAATGTACCCCAGTGTTTTTTCATCACTTCATCCTGGCATTTAACCTCCTCCCCTCTTTTATTTCAGTGGAGTTGAGTTCACACTATACTGTGGTCTCTCTTTCTAGTGTAAAGTCTTCCTTGAGCATTTAACTTTACCCGACACAACTTGTTTTGGCAAGTATCCCTTAAATATTCTAAAATAAAAAAAAGATTTGAAAAAGATGCCACACAGAATCAGCCCTTCTTCTTTTGCCTGTAACAGATAAGCCAAAACACCCAAATATAAAACTAGATTTCCTTATTTCCAACTACATTCAGAGTTAAATATTATTGTAATAATTATACTCAGCCTTTGGAATAGATTTTGGCATATGTTAGTATAGTCAGTCATATTTATAATATTTATAAGTGTTATGGAAAACTACACTATTTAAAAACTGATTATGGACTTCCTGTCATGGTGTAGTGGAAATAAATCCCACTAGGAACCATGAGGTTGCAGGTTCGATCCCTGGCCTTGCTCAGGGGGTTAAGGATCTGGCATGGCCGTGAGCTGTATTGTAGGTCACAGACGCAGCTCAGATCTGGCATTGCTCTGGTTGTGGCATAAACCTCTAGCCTGGGAACCTCCATATGCTGCGGGTGCAGCCCTGAAAAGACCAAAAAAAAAAAAAAAAAAGAAAAAAAACCAAAGCAACAACAAAAAACTGATTATGTTACTCTCTAAAGCACAAAATTTTAAAGAGAATTTTTTTTTTCTCTGTAAAAAGTACTTTGATCCTTTATTTACTTGGCTGTGTGTTGTGTTTCTAGGCCCATCAAAGGTATCTCAAAGTGAAACCTACTCAATATGAGATAGGTATTTCCTAATGTACATACCCTCTATATACAGTTCGATCATAGCACTTTAATCCCTGTATTATGATCATTCACTTTTTTTTTTTTTCTTTTTAGGGCCGCACCCGCAGCATATGGAGCTTCCCAGGCTAGGGGTCCAATCAGAACTACAGCTGCCGGTCTATGCCACAGCCACAGCAACATCAGATCTGAGCCACATCTGCGACCTACACCACAGCTCACAGCAATGCCAGATCATTAACCCACTGAGTGAGGCCAGGGATCGAACCTGCAGCCTCATGGTTCCTAGTCATATTTGTTTCCACTTCACCATGACGGTAAGTCTGATCATTCTCATTCTTGATTCTTCTTTTCCTCAGTTGTTATCACTGGTCAAATCCTCCTCTATAGCTTCCAGACTTGATTAAATGCCCTCATCATGTCCTGCATCCTGTCATCACATATTAGAGCAGGTTATCCCCACACAAAAGCACACAGTAGAGAGGAACTGAAATGCAACCAGTGATCCGCTCATTAAGCTCTGCTCCGCGGAGTTCCATTGTGTTCAAGGAAGAAGAGCCATCTTTTTCTAATTTGCATGAAAATGACACAGGATATTGATGTCCCTGCTTTATATGCATCATCACAATGACATTTATAAAATAGAATTGTAATTTTCTGCCTCCCATTATCCAAGTCCCATTAGAGTTGAGGGCAGAATCTTTGTGTCTTAGTGATATCAGAATCCCAACATTTAGGACAGTGTGTATAATATAAGGCACTAAGTTTATATCGGTTGGATAAATTAATGAATGAATACAGATCTTTTTAAGTGTGTATGTATTTCTACCTTTTCTCAAACAAACATTTAAACATTTTAACTTTCCTTGAAGGCCAAGTTTCATCAGTAGGAAAAATAATGATTTTATTTCATAATATAATAATACTTTCAGATGTATGAAATCCGCTCATGCCTTCCTTAAATGGTACCAAATATCTCCAGTTTTGGAGATGCAAATGTTGTTTCTATAGTTTTTTTTCTTTTTCTTTTTCTCTTGCTGTCATGCTGGCACATCTCATGGACATCAGTGCACCTACATATTGCAGCTTCAGTCAGTTCTCAAATTTATTTCTAATATGCTATAGATTTGGATGACAGAAAACAAAACTGTGAGTGATCTTAGGGAAGTTAGGACTTAAGGAATTGTGTCTAATATTAGACAGAATGATGGTGGTAAAATGACTTTGAGAGTCATAAGGCAGTTGTCCTGAAGACTTCTTTTAAAAAATATATAAGCATTCCCTCATTTTATTGTGTTTCGCATTATTGTGATCCATAGGTATTGCATTGTTTTGTTTTTTACAAATTGAAGGAAGGTTTGCGGCAACGAAGTGACAAGCAGGTCTATTGACACCATTTTTTTTTTTCTAACAGGATTTGCTCATTTTGTGTCTCTATGTTGCATTTAGATAATTCTTGCAATATTTCAAACTTTTTCATTATTTATAATTGCTATGGTGATCTGTGATCTGTGATCTTTGATATTACTTTTATGACTTACTGGAGACTCAGATGATGGTTAGCAATTTTTAGCAATAAAGTCATTTTTAATTAAAGTATATACTTTTTTTTACATAGTGCTATTGCCCATTTAATAGACTACTGTGTATTGTGAACATAGCTTTTATATGCACTGGGAAAACAAAAATAATTTTGTGACTCCCTTTATTGCAGCATTCACTTTATTGCGGTGGTGTGGAACTGAATCTGCAAAATCTCTGAGGTATGCCTATATGTCTTAGTTCTGCCCTTTTCCTTGTCCTCTCTGTCCTCCTCCTCCTCCTCCCATCCTCACTTTCTTCATCCCTCTTCTGGTTTGCACCAGTATGGTTGTTGAATAACTGAGTTGAAGATATGCGAATATTTGAGGCTTTATGTCTACTTTGGTTGCAGCGTAAAATGTGCTTCATTAATTAACCTCCATACAAAAATAAGGCCACCTTCCAATTATCCTTAACCAACAGAAAACCACAGAAGGGTCAACAATCAAAAACAGATCTGGCTTATTTATTTCAGTGATACAACAGCTATTTGCCCCTGAAGTTACATTCCTACTATTTATTTTATAAGTGTTCTCAAATTCAGGGCATTCAAATAAATTTATATTCTCCCTGACAAAGCAAGTGACCTCGTATGACTCTATCTGTATTTCTGAGAGGGTTTTTCAATCTTCACTGCGTTTATATTACCTTTGGGGAATCTTTTTATTGATATGTACGTGTACGGTATTAGAAATGGGATTGCTCTTTCCTAATCCTTTGAAAGTTGTAGCCAATGAATATACATAATAGCAAAATCGCAGGCATGGCTACATCTTACTGAAACACACATCTTTTAAATAAATGACGCTGCTATATATGGTGGTTGTTGTGGGTTATAATCTCCCTGAATAGTCATCATTTCTACATTGAAATGTTTGCTCAGAGCTTATATTTCTGAAGAACGAATTTCTGAAATTAGTTTTATTTGTCTCTTTGAGAAGTAGTAGAATTGTCCAGTGAAACAGACATGTGCAGAGTTCTATCTGTTGGAAAACGATGCAGTGCAGTTGAAAGAATGTGCATGGGTCATATAATTCTGGATACAAACCCCAGATTTGACAATGCTCTGTGACCTCTAGCAAATCACTTAATCTCTCTGATCTTCAGTTTCTTTATCTTTAAAATGACTCATTTTATTTTATTCATGTAGGGATATTTCAGACTTTCTATGAGAAATAAGTGAGGTGAACTTTTCAGAACTACATGATGTGTTCCCAACAATGTTAATTCTCTCTCTCCATTTTTCTTTAAAGGCATCTGTGGGCCCTGATTCTAAATAAACATGATTTGCAAACACAGTTAGACTGGAGGTTTCTCAATGGTTGGCTCTAAGGATGTTTTTAACAGTAGACTCAATCTAAGGGAGCCAACTATTGACAGCTTTTGTTTCAGAATTTCCTGTTGTATGCTTTAGCTTCAGGTAACACTAGAGAGCTGCTGTAACAAATCAACAATGAAATCTCAGTAGTTAAAGAAAATGGAAATGTGTTTCTTACCCAGGTAAAGTCAATGAGAATAATGGGGGGCTCTGCTCTGTGCAGCCATTCATGACTCAGGCTAATGGAAGCTCTGGCATATTCAGTCTGTGACTTCTAGGTTCACCCTTGGGATCAATATCAACCCACAGTGGGAAAGATAAAGTGAGTGAATGACAGACTCGAAAGTTTATTAAGTCTGGAAGTGGTAATCATAACTTCTTCCCATTAACCACCAGCCACACCAAGAAACAAAAGTGGAAATTCACATTGTGGCTCAGTGGTAATGAACCTTACTAGCATCCATGAGGACACAGGGTTGATTCCTGGCCTCACTCAGTGGGTTAATCTGGCATTGCTGTGGCTTGGCATAGGCAGGCAAGTACAGCTCCAATTTGACCTCTAGCCTGGGAAACTTGCATATGCCACAAGTGCAGCCCTAAAAAGACAAAAAAAAAAGAAAAAGAAAAAAAGGAACAAAGATGGATGGGAAATGTAGTCACATCCTGGGAAGCCATTGCCAAGTAACAACTCTATTCCATGAAAGAGAGAATAAATCATTGATAGACAGCTAGCTGCCTCTTGTCTACTCAAAAACATTGAGAATTGCTCAGGAAAACCTGATTCTGCCCTACTAAGCAGGAGCAACTGAGTAATGTTGTTGGAGGAAACTCATTTTAGTCTAAGAGAATGATGAGGAATATAACCTTCAAGGAGAAGTAATTCTTGTTAGAAAGAAAGGATGCACAAAACAAAACAAAACAAAACAAAACAAAACAAAAGAAAGAGGATGAGTTTGAGTCTAACTTGATACAAACTGATTAAACTTTTACCTACACCATTCAATCCTGGAAAAAATAAAAACCATGTGTAAGCTCTTTAAAAAGAGATTTATAATTACAGTATTAAATGAATGAAGCAAATATATGGATCTATAAATAAATACCACACCATGAAATATCCATATGATTCGAGGCACCAAATAAACCTTCTATGTCAAACAAAATTATCAATTAAATGGATAACTTGGCCAATCAAATTTTATTTATAAGTAGGTACTTATTTTTGTACTTTGGGTTTACAGTTATGGGACTATATAATTAAAGTAATTGAATTGCCTGAAACAAATGATAATTTTAAGTATGCTTCTAACGTGTTTAGAATTTTTATTGCTCAAATTTGCTATGTCAGCAAATAGCAATTCTTTGGCCTCAATAAAAGCTAGAATCCATATGGTAATTATTGGTCATTCAATAATTTTAACCCTAACCTCTGAGCTTAAACCAGCTCTTTATCTCTTTATTAGTATTGCCATTAGGCATTTAACCGGCATTCCCAACTCAATACACAAAACCAGCACCATCAAACTTCAAACTGTGTGCTATGCTGAACAGTACATTCTTCAACTCTCATTTCCAGTATTGCATACATCATTTGTAATCTCTCGGGAAACTATATTTCCCTCTGCACTCACACTGCCCATTGTCTCAGGTCAAGTTATCCTTATCTCTAAAACCAACTAATACATATTTTTTTCTTTTCTGCTATTCAGTCTTGCTCTCTCCAAATCAGCGTTGTTAGCCAAATCATGACATAGAAACGTGATCCAATTTGATCAATCATTAGCCTGATCATATATTCTGCTCTTTTCATTGAAACTATTCAATGAGCTGCAGTGTTCATAGGATGAACTTCAATCTTCTAAGCAAGCTAGACAAAGATTTACATTTTAGCCTCTCTTTATCTTTTAAAGCTCATCTTTAGGTAATTAGCAGTATGAACAATTATCAAATTTCAACAAGTCTGTAAGTATTTGAAATAGCTAATTTGAAAATATTACATAAGTTTTTATGGAAGAAATATTTTATAGAATAATTATGTAAGGAAAAATGTGGAGGTGATATCTATTTAGGAATGTATATCACATAGGCAATAAAATAGTGAAATGAAAGAATAGAAACTGGTTAAGATTATGTATAAATTCTGATCTTATTTTCGTTTTGAACAAAGGACATAAAAAAGGAAAAAAAAATCCTATAATAATCAAGCAAACTCGATGTACAAAATGATAGGAAAGTGTCCAGAACATGCTACTCCAAAATATGCCACTTGGCACATTGGTTACTTGGCATATTGGTTATTTTCAGCTAAAGGCACTTGAAAAATAGCAGACACAAGAAGGTGCTTTCTGACCTCCTTCTTTCTTCCTAAAAGTATATCATAAAACTCCCCTAAATAGGTGGCTTCCTTTTAGCAGAAAGAGAAGTAACATTATTACCAGACCAGAGGTTAATATTTGAATTTGTGTAAGCTTACTCAGATAATCTTTCTCTTCCATTAGTTCATTAGTTTCCACCATATATTTCCTAGTCCCTATCCCAAAATTCACTACCCCTAGTCCAAGCTCCTTGTTATTGTCACACCCTCACAATTCATCATTCTTTATTTTGAAAAGTATATAAGCTTTTGAGCCTTATGACTTCTTCAGGTCTTCATTTTCCTCTTTTTTTTTTTCTTTCATGTCTGCACCTGAGGCATATGGAAGTTCTCAAGATAAGAGTCTAATCGGAGCTGCAGCTGAGGCCTATGCCAAAGCCACAGCATCACCAGATCCTGAGCCACTATGTGACCTATGCCACAAGCTCATGGGATATTTAACCCACTGAGTTGGGCCAGGGATCCAACCCTCATGCTCAAGGATACTAATGGGTTCTTAACACACTGAGCCACAAAGGGAACTCCTTCATTTTTATCTTGAATTATCCTATGTGCATGTAAAGATGTTAAACAAAATTTGCATTTTGTTCCTGTTAACCTGTCTTAGGTCAGTTTAATTCTTACGCCCAGCAATAGAACCTAGGAGTGTAAAAGATTTTTCTGCCCTATAGGGCATATCAGTGAACAGCACTGAGAAAAGCAAACACTGAAACACAGGAATAAACAACTGCCTGGCTGCATTAATTTATATGATGCCTCTATTTCCAAGAAGGTACATAGAAATGGGCCTTCTGCACAGGTAGGGAAGAGGAACCTTACTCTGTTATGGATCTCCCCCCTGAAGTGTCCGCATTGCAACATATGCATGTAAGCACGAAGGCCAGGTATCATTTTTTTTTACTTTTAGTAGCTGGGCAATGAGCTGGGCTTCTGCACCTGTCACTAGTCATATGCATCTAAGTTTGTGACCCTGAGCCTCTGTGTGGGTGAATTTGATTTTAAAAAATGAATTAAAAAATATTGATAGGCGCTCCCATTGAGGCTTGGTGGGTTAGGAACCCAGCAAGTATCCATGAGGATGCAGGTTCTAGCCCTGGCCTTGCTCAGTGGGTTAAGGATCTGGCATTGCTGCTAAATGTGGTATAGGTCACAGATATGGTTTGGATTCCTCATGGCTGTGGCCATGGTATAGGCTAATGGCTACAGCTCTGATTCAGCCCCTGGCCTGGGAACTTCCATATGCCATAGGTACAGCTCTTAAAAAAAAAGTTATTGTTAGAATTCCCTTGTGGTGCCATGGGTTAAAGAGCCAGTGTCCAGTGTTGTCATTGCAGCAGCCTGTGTCACTGCTGTGGTGCAGGTTCAATACCTGGGTACTTTCACATGCTGTGGGCATGGCCAGAATAAATTATTGGCAAGATTGATGTGCAAATCCAACAAAATAGTATGTTAATATAATTTTTAAACAATGTTTTAAAGAATGACACAAGTTAGCATCACCCATTTAATCAAGTTATTATCCTTATCCCATCCTTACAAAATTATTTAACCATCTCCTTATATAGAGAACCTCAAGGAATTATATGTTTTTGAGATTATGAAAAAAATAAAAATAATATTCTTGTAACAGGGAGTTACTGTTGTAGCTAAGTAGAAACAAATTGAACTAGTATCCATGAGTATGCGGGTTCGATCCCTGGTCTCATTCAGTGGGTTGGGATCTGGTGTTGCCTTGAGCTGTGGTATAGTTCGCATATTGGCTCAGATCCCATGTTGCTGTGGCTGTGATGTAGGCCTGCAGCTGTAGCTCCAGATCGACCCCTCGCCTGGGAACTTCCATATGTTGTGGGTGCAGCCCTAAAACAAAGCAAAACAAACAAAAAAAGAAAAACCAAACATTCCCCAAAGGAAAAATAAAGCAACCTCCCCAAAAAACACACAAAAAAATTAAAAAACAAACAAATCTTGTAACAGTGGTAGCCATTTGATTGGCATAGCAGAGACAGTAGTGTGGAGTTCAGTATTTCTTTGAATGCACTTGTATTGCTAGTTTCCCAAAATATTTCCAGATATCCTTTGCCCCATATAGATAGTATATTTGGAGAGAGAAAAAAGAGTAAAACCAATATATGGCTGATAGATTACAAATATAGTATCAATAGAGGAATGAAAAGTAGAAAATCTTGGGAATCTATAACAATGGATAGATTGTTATGGATTGATGTGAAAATTATTGAATCAATTTATAATCCAGATAGTATTTCCAAGGGAAGAAGAAACCTGTAGGGAATACGAGGAAAACTTGCAATAAATTATGCTTATACTAGAGATTTAATTAGAAATTTTTTTATCTAAAATCTCTTGTCATTTTTCGATTTAGTCATTAGGTTTTCTCCCTGCTTGGAAGGCATCCTAAAATGTAATGCTATGATCCCCTGTAAGATACAGAGTAACATTCTGAACGTATACTATCAAAGTGAAGAGCAAAGATTCCAAGCCCATTTTTCAGATTGTAAGAACTTTGTTAATTTCTCTGACTAGTTAACAAACTGATATCAAGAACAATCTTCTTTAGTCCATTTTCTACTGTGGTTCACTCCCAATTTATCACCCTATTCCTAGCAAAATTATCATTATCCACTGATAACACAGATCTCATATCTATTACGTAGGAAACATTTATAATCCCATTACAGGATGAATTTAAGACAGTGAACGTTATGTCCAAAATATGCCACAATCAATTGCCTATTTAATAAAAGAGAAAACTTTTTCTGGGTTTCTTGCAAGAAAATAGTCCCCAACCTAGAACTATTACTTTTGAATACCTCAGGATGGCCCAAGACTCTTCAGTTTCAACAAATGCCCCCTGCCTTTTCTACACTCCTGTGGATATTTACCATTTCTTTCCTCTGAGTTTCCACTGCTTTCTAGGTATGTAATATCAATTGTAGTGCTATTATTTGTTTATACAGCTTTATTTATTTATGCAGTGTCAATTGTGTTGCAATTCTTTGTTCATGGTTTACTTTGTAGGCTGTGATGTATGTAAGGGAAGAAGTAATTATATTAATTTATGAATATTTGAAATATAGCAAACCCAGTACATGAAACAAAGTATACTTGTTGAAAGACAGAATGAAAATATAAATGTGCAAAGAATGGAAAAACAAGAGATAAATTTGAGGATTACAGCATATGAAACAGTGCACAAATGGTGACAAGAAAAATATATAGGTTATATGATAAGCAAAAACCATTACATTGCATTAGAAAATATATATTAAGAGAATAATGGAAAATATGCTTGGGATGATAGGCAGTGTTAAGTGAAATTAGGAAGAGCTTTGAATGTAAGCCTGAAGAATTTTCACTTGATGCAGGAAGAAACTATTTATTAAAGGGAAGATAATAGACTGAAAACAGTATTTTGTAAAAAATATCTATTGTAACATAATATGGTGTGATAGTATGAGATAATTGGACACTGAAGAAATGTTAGAAACTCAAGAATAAGAAAATGGCAGAATACTGATGTCATCAACTTGAGTGTTGTTTATTTTATATATACGCTTATATGTAAAAAATATGCCTTTGCAAATTTTACATGTACAAAATATAGACGTATTTTAAAGAGCTAAATCGGTGACAGAAATAAAATATTTTTTAAAATTTTAGGGTAGTGACAGTTTTTGTTTGAAAATTACTCATCACCTTATATTAATAAGATAGCACTCAGAAAATGGCTACAAAATTATGTTACAATGCCTTACCCCCTATATATGCACTTCAAACAAAATACTACCAACTTTTAAAGAATTAAACGAAGAAAAATTACTATCAATTTGGGAGTTTAAAGAAACTTCATGAAAAGAATCTGGAGTGATTGGAAGCACTTTTTTTTATTATTACTCAATGAATTTATTACATTTGTACTTGTATAATGATCACCACAATCCAATTTTATACAATTTCCATCCCACAACTCCAGCACATCCCCCCACCTCCCAACCTGTCTCCTTTGGAGACCATAAGTTTTTCAAAGTCTGTGAGTCAGTATCTGTTCTGCAAAGAAGTTCAGTCTGTCCTTTTTTCAGATTCCACATGTCAGTGATAGCATTTCATGTTGGTGTCTCATTGTATGGCTGACTTCACTTATCATGATAATTTCTAGATCCATCCATGTTGCTAAAAATGCTGGTTTTTCATTCCTTTTAATGGCTGAGTAATATTCCATTGTGTATATGTACCACATCTTCTGGATCCACTCCTCTGTCAACGGACATTTAGGTTGTTCCCATGTCTCGGCTATTGCAAATAGTGCTGCAGTGAACATTGGAGTACATGTGTCTTTGTGAGTCGTGGTTTTCTCTGGATAGATGCCCAGGAGTGGGATTGCTGGGTCAAATGGTAGTTCTATGTTTAGTTTTCTTAGGACTCTCCATACTGCTTTCCACAGTGGTTGCACAAATTTACAATCCCACCCACAGTGTACTAGGGTTCCTTTTTCTCCACACCCTCTCCAGCACTTATTGTTTGTAGACTTTTGGATGATGGCCACTCTGGCTGGTGTAAGGTGGTACCTCAGAGTGGTTTTGATTTGCATTTCTCTAATAATGAGTGATGTTGAACATCTTTTCATGTGTTTTTTGGCCATCCATAGGTCTTCTTTGGAGAACTGTCTGTTTAGATCTTCTGCCCATGTTTTGATGGGGTTGTTTGTTTTTTTGGTATGGAGCTGCAGAAGGTGTTTAAAAATTTTGGAGATTAATCCCTTGTCAGTCGATTCATTTGCAAAGACTTTCTCCCATTCTGTGGGTTGTCTTTTTGTGTTGTTTAGGGTTTCCTTTGCAGTGCAGAAACTTTTCAGTTTGATTAGGTCCCATTTGTTTATTTTTGTTTTTACTGTCATTACTCTAAGAAATGGATCTGAGAAGATGTTGCTGTTGTTTATGTCAGACAGTGTTTGGCCTGTATTTTCCTCTAAGAATTTTATAGTGTCTGGTCTTATATCTAGATTGATTGGAAGTTTTTTAATTAATATTAGAATGATGTTTCATCACTTGATTCATGCATAGTAATTAAGAAAACATTGGAAAATTCAAAAAGAGTGCCTTCTATAAGAAGAAATAAAGATAATAATCACCCATCCTCTAGAGAAGTTGGCTAGGAAGATAATGTTTTTATTTACTAGTGTTCTATTGATAAATTTGATCATGTAATTGTATTTTCAGGAAGAATGTAAACACTCTCAGAAGAGGGAAAGGGATTATCTCTTTTGTTTATATCCCAGGAGTTATAAAATAGATGTATAGGAGTTCCCGTTGTGGCTCAGTGGTTAACAAATCTGACTAGGAACCATGAAGTTGCCGGTTTGATCCCTGGCCTCACTCAGTGGGTTAAGGATCCAGCGTTGCCATGAGCTGTGGTGTAGGTCGAAGGCGCGGCTTGGATCCCGTGTTGCGGTGGCTCTGGTGAAGGCCAGCAGCTACGGCTCCAATTAGACCGCTAGCCTGAGAACCTCCATATGCCACAGGTGGAGCCCTAGAAAATACAAAATAAATAAATAGATAAATAAAATAAAATATATGGCTAATGAATGGAAGAAGCTGCAGTTCATGAAGAGACTAAAGATGTCAGTTAAAAAGCTAAACAAATGAAATAACCAGGTCTTAGAAGATACAGGAGCAGATATTTGTGGAGGTAAAAGACTGAGACTCTTTAATAGGTAGAAGGAATTTTTCTTTCTTTTATGTGAAAGGAATAGAAGAAGTTTTAATAGCATTGGGTATGCTTTATTGAAATGAAGGAATAAGTAATCAAGTGACAACAAAATAAGTGATAGGCCCGTAGAAAAGAGGTAAGAGGCAGGAGTACTTCTTTGAAAAAATTTTGGAAATGGAAATAATATCTTGATTTGGTATGTTGGATGTGGAACAGATTCAGATGAATGTTGGGTCTCATGTGTTATTCCACTGTTGCTGTCTAAATTGGACTGAATTTAGAGTTGAAGTTAAAGATGAAAGAGGCCAAGAGATTAATGGTACAGCATTATTTATCAAGTTATAGAAGTTAGAAATGTCTGTAGGCAACTATCCTTTTAACCTATTTTAGTGAATAGAATATTATATCAGAGCTGAAAGTTACCTTAAATATCACATAGTCTGCCATACATACAAATTGAATTGGCCCTCCTGCACCTAAGATTTTCCCAGAGGCCAGCCTGTGCAAATTTCCTGTCCCAGTGGGCATCGCTGATTGATCTAGGGCCAGAGATCCCTGACTCAAGAGGTACAGGACAACCTCTTGGGAACTTGACTTTAATCACGAAAAACAAAGATTCAGTAACATGTAGACCTGAAAAAGTTAAAGATAATACTTGAAGAGAAAGTCTGTGAACACTGACGGATGAAGCTAGTGGATGTTTGTTATTTGCAGCCAAAAGAACTGTAACTTGTAATCACATATACGTTTGAAGCTATCTAAGAACAAAATACGAAGAGACTTGCCCAAAGTCCCACATTGCCTGGGTGACAAAGCTGCAGATTTATACTGTTAAAATGACCAGTAAAAATTATTATGAATCATTTTATATAAGCGATTTAAGAAAGGACTCACAATAAGTAGCAACCAGTCTGGAGTTGCTTTTAAGATTATTGGCATTTTGTGAAATCTTAATATAATTCATGCAGATTTGGTCTGTCCTTGGGATCCAGAGCACAAGTGGAATACTAGTGTTCATTGAAGCAGAACACTTGGAAAAATAAGTAATCATTATTGCTAATTAAATTTATACATTATCAGTTCTTTTAGCAAGGGAATTGATATGTAAACAATCAGAATGAACCAGAATGTTATGCAGAGGTTCGTATAGAGAAGAACTAGCATTTATTAAGGGTTTATGAATACCTTATTCCCTACTATGTTTTAACAGTATCTGATTCAGCCTCTGTGTTTTCTTTTGCACATTACTTGGAAAGATTGTGAAAATTTATTATCATCAGTTTTTAAAATCCATTTACTGGAGTTCCCATCGTGGCACAGCGGAAAAGAATCTAACTAGGAACCATGAGGTCGTGGGTTCAATCCCTGGTGTTGCTCAGTGGGTTAAGGATCCGCTGTTGCCGTGAGCTGTGGTGTAGGTAGCAGACGAGGCTCAGATCCCGAGTTACTGTGGCTGTGGCACAAGCCAGTGGCTACAGCTCCAATTAGCCCCCTAGCTTGGGAACCTCCATATGCCACTGGTGCAGCCCTAAAAAAAAGGACAAGAGACAAAAAAAAAAAAAAGGGAATATTTATGTATATCTCTGTGTATTTATCAGTCTTTCTATTTGTGTAAATATATACAATAAGCTTGCATCATAATGAGAAAAGTAGAAATAAAAGCTAATTTTGAAGCTTTCAGCGCAGAAATGGTTACATCTGTAGAAACTGTATCATGCTGTTCAGTGAACTGTTGGCATGTGGTTTGCTGATGGGCCCAAGGACTGTTATGGATCTGTTGGAGCAGAAACTCCTTCAGATGAACCTACTGAGCTGAATTTTCAACTGTACAGATGTTTAAACTCTATCATAGAGTCAGGAGAATAGAAGGTATCTGTGAAAGATTTGTAGCTGTAAGGACTATCTAGGAGTCAGAATTCTGAGCACATAAAATGAGGACTATATGAAACTCTGAGACGTAGAGGGGTGTTAACTAACAGGATGAAGAAAAAAAGAAAATAAAAGTCCAAAGCCTAAAGAAAATTGGATGAAGAAAAGCTGAGGGATACGATGTAAGCCTTACTCTTTGAGGAGGTGGCCAACAGTATATCAGTACCTGAAATACAGCTTAGTGATTGAAAAGCACTCAAGTAAAACAACCAGAGTTTGAATTTTGTTTCCTGCATAATCTAATTAATTTCCAAGTCATGCTTCAGGAGTTTGTTGTGAGAATTAGAGGAAGTAACATGTGCAAATTTGTTGGCATATTAATATTTTAAAATATTTAAAATAAAATGTATTATCATTATTATTATTGCTATTAACTGCCTCATCTTTTTTCAATAAGACATTTCTTAGCGGAGCTTATATAATGGATATGAGTTTTCAGTTATAATCCTCAGTGAAATAATTGACAATGATATTTCTACCTATTGCTTTTCACACACTTAATATTCCTCATGAGGAAATGCAAAGGGCACTAGATTAGAAAACTGAACAAGCGCTTTTCAAATAAACAAGATATTGAATTGCATTTCAAAGATTTCAACTGGATTTTTCTTGTCAGTAACATTTACACTACAACCTTTAACGAATGATGACATATATGGCGGTTGGTGGCTAAATGACACCATTATTGAAATATATATCCCATCGAGACAATCATTATGCTGAGAACCTCATTATAATTTATCTAAAAACCCCTGCAAAAATAAATGTTTAAGTTTTCTATAAATAAAGAGTATTTTTGACATACTGCAGTTTGAAATTCTTGAGGCAATATTTTCTGGACTCTTTTTTCTGTATGACAATGGAGATCAGTTCCCGTCGTGGCACAGTGGTTAACGAATTCGGCCAGGAACCATGAGGTTGCGGGTTCGGTCCCTGTCCTTGCTCAGTGGGTTAACGATCCGGCGTTGTCGTGAGCTGTGGTGTAGGTTGCAGACGTGGCTCAGATCCCACGTTGCTGTGGCTGTGATGTAGTCTGGCAAATGCAGCTCCAATTCAACCCCTAGCCTGGGAACCTCCATGTGCCATGGGAGCGGCCCAAGAAATAACAAAAAGACAAAAAATAAAATAAAATAAAATAAAATAAAATACAGTGGAGATCAACACAACCAGAAAACAGAGGAGTGTCGTGGACAAATGTGTTTTTAAAAGTAATGTGAATAAAATGACCAGATGTATATAACTAGATGGCATGGCAAATTCTCTATATATGAAATGGCCTTTGATTGAAATCAGCAGTATCAAAACCAGTACTAAATAATACTAAATTTAGCTCTATTAGGCTGTATTTTTCTAGGATGGCCCCTTTAAACTTCCTTTTTCTTTTCTTTCTTTCTTTTTTTTTTGTCTTTATTTTAATTTTTTGGGGGCCACACCTGTAACATATGGAAGTTCCCCCACTAGGGGGCAAATCAGAGCTGCAGATGTTGGCCTACACCACAAACTCATCAACGCGGGACCTGAGCCATGTCTGTGACCTACACCACAGCTCAGGGCGACACTGGATTCTTAACCCACTGAGCTAGGCCAGGAATCGAACCCGAGTCCTCATGGATAATAGTCAGGTTCTTTACCACTGAGCCAGGACAGGAACTCCCTGTTTTTTTTATTTCTTGTCTTATTTTTGTTGTTTTGATGATTCTCACCCACAACTCTCACTTCCAGTTTTTAGTTTATTAGTGTTAATGTACACTTACACTAATTACCTGTTTTAATGTCATTTATAAATCATGTGTTAAGCCAAAGAAGAAACTGTCATAGTGGGAATATCAACTTCTATGAAGAGCCTTCATGTGAGGTTATCCTTATTAAATAAACCCTGAAACTTATAGCATTTTGATAGCTCTTATTCCTTTCATCTCTGAAACCTGGTTCTTATCTACCACTTTGGAGTAGATCATAGACCCTTCCCAGATGGCCAGAGATGCCATAGTTTTTGCTGTGAGATGTTGTTCACCTTATTTGCATCTATACATTCAAGTAATTCTAAGGTTTATCAACCAATTTGTCATCTATAATGTAGTATTGAAGGTTTCAGTGTTTGTGCTTTCCTCATTTGTCTTTATATAATGAAAATATAGTTTCGTATAAAATTTGTGAATTCGTCCTACAATACAAAGTTTGGGAAAAGCTGTTTCAAACTGTTTGGTGGCAAAAAACAATTCTTATTTATTGGTAAGAGATATGAGTAAGAAAGAGAAAATAATTTTTTTAAAAAGCATATTTGATAAGCTAACCACAGATACTGAGCTCCTAGTTTGCTTCATTTTTTAGAATGTTGATTAGGTGGAAAATAAAATGAGACCTGAACCAATAAAATGAAGTAATAAGGTACTGGTATGGGAGAATAATTTAACCTGTTTAAATAGAAATAAGAGTTATTACTAAGAGCAAGAAAAATGCAAGGGCACAGCTACTTCCAAAGTTACCATTAACCTTGTCTGTATCTTTAGAAATACAATTAATTTAAGGGTGCAGGAGAAAACAGATGTGACTTAATAAACTATTATCATCATTCTGAGCAAGCTTAACCTCCTCATCTCCTTACTTCTAATCTGCAGTCCTGTTCCAGAAGAGATGATACAATTTGATATATAGGGGTTGCAGCTGTAAAATAATTTTAAGCAAAAATGTCGTGAAGTCCATAAATCTAAGGTCAATGATCTGTCATGAGTGCCATTGGGAAGTCAAGCCTCCTGGGACTCACACTTACCTGGTCCTTCTCTTTTAGACAGTTTTCTTTGTCTGCTTTTGAATCTAAGACCATCCTTGAAACCCAAATGTCTATTTTTCAGTGAGGTTTATTTAACCAGCAGTGAATTGAGAGGGTTTGACATTCCAGTACAGTAACATCGTCACCCCTCTTTATATCCATCAGGACCACAGCAGAAAATACTTAATACACACACAATGAGTAATTTGAGGAGGGTTTACTGAAAGGATTCTCTCTATATGGGCTATTCATAGTAAAACCAAGAAAAAGAGTGCAACATGAGTTCCAATAAGGAGAGAAAAAGGGCCATATTTATCCTCAGACCAGAAGTGGCAATGGAAAGTCTAGGTTACCAGCATCTAAAGGGAAAATGGACTTTGGGAGGAATAATGCAGTTAGCCCAGGAGACTCCAGAAGAAAAGATGGTAGACCTAGGTGAAAAGCTCCAACTGTATGTCAACTGATAAAATGAAAAAGGAAATAATTGCCATATTGCTTTAAACAGAGGTTTCTCAGACCAGGGCTAAACATAAGATTTTTCTTAAGTGACCAATTATAAATCAGTTATTAAAAACTTCTGCTATTCGAAGACACTAATTAAAATGAATAAACGATCCACAGAGTGGGAGAAAAATGCCTTTCAATGTTTATATTTGATGGTTTGCATCCAAAATATGTAACGATATTTTAAAACTCAATATTAAGATGAATCATTCATTAAGAAATGGACACACTATTTGAACAGACACCTGACAAAAGATGGTGGATCAGCTCAGGAAAAAATGCTCAACAGCATGTTTGCAAGGAAATGAAATTAAGCTCACAACGAGATGCTATTATACATCTGCAATGCCAAGCATTGGTGAGGATGTGAGGCAACTGAAACTGATAGGAATATAAATGGCATATTTTCCAAGTATTTGGGAAAATTATTTGGAAGCTCCTTATAAGATTAAAATTTGCTAAATGACCCAAGAGACATTTACTGTATACAATACTGTATTTACCTGAGAGAAATAAAAATGTCACCCCATCCTGTTATGTGTTTACAGAAGTACTATTCATAAACACCTCAAAACTGGGGACAATTAGCACGTTCATCAACAAAGGAATGGATAAACAGATTGTGACACATCCACACCATAGAATACCACCCAGCAATAAAAATGGAGCAAACTACTTACACACAGAAAAGCACTGATGAATCTCTGAAATGTCATACTGAGCAAGAGAAACCAATACTAAAAGTCCTGTGATTGTTAAAATACGTCTACAAAATTTTGACACACCTCTTTCTAAAACAAGCAGTCTAATTCCAGCCAACACCACCAGTAACCACCAGACCCGTGAATGAGAGAACATTCTGCCATGACCTACTTTTTTTGTTTATTTTTTGGTTTGTTTTTGGCAGAACCCATGATATGTGGAAGTTCCCAGATCAGGGTTTGAACCCATGCTGCACAGAGACGTGAGCCACGGCAGTGACACCACTGGATCCTTAACCAGTGCTGAACCACCAGGGAACTCCTGCTACATCTACTTTTATAGAAGAAAAATTTCTGTCACTGCCACCACTGTGCTATATGTTCTCTGGTTTTAGCCAAGTTACTCCTCCTTTATGCTACCAGATATTTTTATGCATTGTCTTTTAGTCGCCATTGTTAAAGATACTAACCTTCCTGGTTTTTCTGGAGTTGGAGTTTTCAGTGCTAAAACCATCAAAGTTCTAGGCAGCCTGGGACATCTGGTTAGCTTTAACCACTTAAACTGGATATTTTCCACTCTTAGCCCTGGTTCGGGATGACCTGTCTGAGATCATTCCACAAATTGTACATGATTATACTTAATTTCCTATTCCTGATTGTAGGACTCCTTCTCCAGTTTAAATTTTTTTCTGGAGTTCCCATCATGGCACAGCAGAAACAAATCCGACTAGGAACCATGAGGTTGCGGGTTCAATCCCTGGCCTTGCTCAGCGGTTTAATGATCCAGCGTTGCCTTGAGCTGTGGTGTAGGTTGCATACTGTTGCTGTGGAGTAGGCCAGCAGCAACAGCTCTGATTAGACCCTTAGCCTGGTAACATCCTTGTGCCGTGGGTGCGGCCCTACAAAGACAAAAACACAAAAAGACCAACAAATATATAAATAAGTTTTTTTCTGCATGGTTTATAGTTGGTGTTGATTTTTTTTTTTTTCTAAGCCACTGTCTTGCCACCTATCCTTACCCCTTGCCAATGCTGACTCTGGAAACTATCAGTTCTTGATCCAAGTGAGTATGAAGCCCTTCAATATGGTACGACTATGGTAGCCAACGCTCCTACCTTAAGTTGAGAACTGAGTCATTTCAGACTCTGGTTCCATTCAACTACCTTGTGTCAGCTTCTGCTTTCACAGATACCAGTATTCCTCCAAGGCCCTACAGTTTGGTCCTGCACTGCGTTTCCAGCAACCTCCACCCCTTCAGTAGCTCTTAGATCTATTTGACAACTCCACAACTGTCTTCACTTGAGTCTCATTTCTCCACCACTTTGTTTTTAGTGTGCTTTAAAAATATTATAACTAAGTTCCCCTTGTCCTTTCCATTCCAGCATGCCTCCCCTCTCTCCCCCCAAAAGCATGATTCTATGGACTCTCCTGGGCATTTCAGAGCCTGTTTGGGGACTCTGAAATGCAGCTATTTTCCTTTAAATAGCTCTAATTGTTGTTGCTGATGCTGCTAAATGCCACAGGGTGCGCTGGCTAAAAAGTGTCTTTGCAAAACACTCATTGCAAAAACATCTTCCGTGGTAGGGTATTACACTTCAATCTGAATGTGAAACTCAATTCTAAACTGAATTTCCACATAAAAATGCCACCTTTCAGAAAGATTCTGAATTTAAAAAGCTATTTTAGGAGTTCCCGTGGTGGCGCAGTGGTTAACGAATCCGACTAGGAACCATGAGGTTGCGGGTTAGGTCCCTGCCCTTGCTCAGTGGGTTAACAATCCGGCGTTGCTGTGAGCTGTGGTGTAGGTTGCAGACGCGGCTCGGATCCTGCACTGCTGTGGCTCTGGCGTAGGCCAGCAGCTATAGCTGTGATTCGACTCCTAGCCTGGGAATCTCCATATGCCGCAGGAGCGGCCCAAGAAATGGCAAAAAAAAAAAAAAAAAAAAAAAGACAAAAAGCTATTTTAATAGCAAAGTCAATGTATAAATTAGGCTATTGTAAAAATTATAAACATAATTCAGTATCAACATTTATTGAATATGCATGATGTGGCAGGCACAGTTTTACAATATATACACACAGTGCATATATACAAGCATTTATACAGACATCTTCTCTTATAGATTTTAGCATTACCTTGTGAGAAAAGTATCAGTAACACCTCCCTTTTATAGTTGAGGTAAATAAAGCATGAAGATTGAGTAGAAGAACATGGAGTTAGAGTTTGCATTCTGTCTCTCTCTTCCTCCAACCTATAGTAATCTTGATTTCTTTGGATAAGATTTCTTTTTTCCTCCCTTTGCAGACTTATTTTAGTCAAAATCTGTGCCAGCTTCTTGGATCAAATCCACATTTGTGTAAATTTTCCAGGAGGCAGACTAGTACAGTGTTAAAAATTATGTAACAGCAGATATTTTAGAGTGTGCTGATTTCAAATTCTGGTTCTTGGAGTTACTATCGTGGCTCAGCAGTAAATAACAGGACTAGTATCCATAAAGATGGGGATTTGATCCCTGGCCTTGCTTAAGGGTTTAAGGATCCAGCGTTGCTTCAAAGTGAGATGTAGGTTAAACACATGGCTTGGATCTGGTGTTGCTGTGGCTGTGGTGTAGGCTGGTTGCTGTAGCTCCGATTCAAACCCTAGCCTGGGAACGTCCATATGCCATTGGAGCAGCCCTAAACCAAAAAAAAAAAAAAAAAAAGAATCAGGTGCAGTCCCATGCCTTAAAATTCCGGTTCTTTCACTAACCAGCTGTGAAACAACGGGGCAATTATTTAATATTTGAAAGGCTCAATGTGGCCTCATCAACAAAATAAAATTGACTTGAGGAATTTTTCTGAGGATTAAGTAAATAATTATATTTGTATTTTATATACACACATATTTGTGTATATATATATTTATATGGGTGTGTGTGTGTATCTCAATATTATTCTAAACTTCAGTTCAGCCTGTAAGAACTAGAAGGATTTTAGTCAGTTGATTGTACACTATTGCTTTCATTTGAATTATTTAAAAATTTTTACTTGTATTCCTCTAAAGAAAGATGTACAATTCCTCTAATTATTTTAAATTTTAGAAAACATTTATTGAAGATCTCATTTTAATTTTTATTTTGAAAATTTTATTGACTCTATTATGTGAAAGAAACAGTAAGAGACCTGATAATTATATAAATGATTCAGATACAATCTATGAAATTCTATAAACTGATACGGTAGAAGATTTCTCATGGTTTTGTATTTTACCAGATTTAAGCTTAAAGTTACTACATAAGTAAATTGAAGCACAGAAAGATTAAGTAACATTCACAAATTCACACAATGATTACAAGGTCAAAACCTGGCTTCAAATTCAGGTAATTCAATTTCAGAGTCCACTGCTTCCCAGCCTGTGCATAAGTAGCTTGCAGTTGAATTTTTATTTTTGTACTACAAACACAGCATTTTATAATTTCCATTTTTATTTTTATTATTTTTATTACTATTTTTTTCTTTTTAGGGCCATATTCGCAGCATATGGAGGTTCCCAGGCTAGGGGTCGAATCAGAACTGTAGCCGCTGGCCTACACCACAGCCACAGCAACTTGGGATCCGATCCTCATCTGTGATCTACACCACAGCTCATGGCAATGCCAGATCCTTAACACACTGAGCAAGGCCAGGGATCGAACCCGCAACCCTGTAGTTCCTAGTTGGATTCATTAACCACTGAGCCATGACGAGAACTCCTATAATTTCCACTTTTAAAATGAGGACACTGAATCTCAATGGCATTGACATCCCCAAGGTCATAGAATTTCTCCTGTTTTCTTACTTGAATAAATAATTGATAGCCTAAAATAAAAGGACTTTATTTGTTAAAAATTCAGAAACTGTTTTAAAGTCGTAATTTGCTAGCTCCAATTTAATCTTGTAAAGATGTCTCAATGTGCTAGATCTAAGAAATATCCCTATGCTGCTGTAGGATGAGTCAAGAGCTGGACTGGGAGACATGTTTAGAATCTTGACCTTGGAACTTGCTGGCAATGGAGGAGGTTAGTTCCTTCTAACCTCCTTGCACTTTGCCAGTCTGAACAGAAGTGTATCCTTGGGAAACTGCGAAATGTAATATTAAAATAACTTTATGCTTCTACCCCAGGAATCATGAATGCATATTTATTGTTTTCTGGGGTATCTAAATTATTGCATTAGAATTAATTTTTTTAGAACTATGTTTATTTTATAATTTCCCTGACTGTCTCTTATAAGACCACTGATAATGAAGGTTTAACCATGAGGCATGACATTAGAAAGCATCATCTATGTTAGCAGAGAATTTATTGGAACTTCAGAAAGTAAAAATTGCTAATATTATCATAAAGATTTAAAGATTTTAACTATTGTTTCCTTTGTCTATTTCTCTCATTCCAAATGTTAGCAACTCTTTAATGTGTGGGATCATTTAAGCGCACAGAACTAATTTAATCATGGTCTACAATCTAGATCTACCTTAATCTTGAAATCAAAATGTTATGTGATTCTAATCACAGGCATATGAAGAAACTTGCTTTATTGCAAAGTGGAAAAAAAGGGGTAACACTCATGATTAGGTGTGTAAAGAAGCCAGTTTCCAAATGATGATCTTGAGTCTTGAAAAATTAAATCTGAAAACATTTCACTGGTAAAAGAGGAGTGAATTTTAATGTGCTGCATTTTTTATTGATAATAATGAGAAAGAAAACTAAAGTAATTTAGGCTATAATTTTTTGTGTGTGTCTTTTTAGGGCTGCACCCGCTTCATATGGAGGTTCCCAGGCTAGGGGTCTAATTGGAGCTGTAGCTGCTGGCCTACATCACAGCCATAGCATCTGGCATCTACAACCTACACCATAGCTCATGGCAACTTTGGATCCTTAACCCACTGAGCAAGGCCAGGGATCAAACCCATGTCCTCATGGATACTAGTCGGGTTCGTTAACCACTGAGCCACAATGGAAACTTCAATTTAGGCTATAATTTCAATGTTAAAAGCTTGAGACAGGAGTTTCCAGTGTGGTGCCATGGAAGTGAACCCGACTAGTATTCTTGACGATATGGGTTCAATCCCTGGCCTTGCTCCATGAGTTAGGGATCCAACATTGCCCTGAGTTGTGTGTAGGTTGAAGATGTGGCTCGGATACTACATTGCTGTGCCCATGGCTGTGGCTGGCAGCTGCAGCTCTAATTCAGCCCCTAATCTGGAACTTCCATATGTGCTGCCCTAAAAAGAAAAAAAAAAATTGAGACAGAGAAGACATATTTATATAGGAAATCTAGTGTGAACGCATTTAGATACACTATGGTGAAGAAAGTTTATTTTAGCAAAGGTCATTGTAATACTTGAATTCCTAAGAAACAAAAAAATGTGTTGGACTTTATTTAACTATTGAGAATGATATTTTATATTCTGACTTAAAGCCAACTAAAAAGATGTGGTTTTAATACTACAGAAGTATATTTTCAAACTGGTCAGTAGTCTGGGGAATGAGACTTTGCTTTGCTGAGAGACCCGGCCAAAGAAGAATTAAGTTGATGTTTGGCAGGGCTATTTCAATTAATTAATAATTCACATAGGATTAATTAATTAATAATTCACATAGTTCCCATTGTGGCTCAGCAAAAACGAATCTGACTAGCATCCAGGAGGATGCAGGTTTGATGCCTGGATTTGCTCAGTGGGTTAAGGATCCAGGATTGCCACAAGCTGTGGTGTAGGTCACACATGCAGCTCGGATCCCGGGTTGCTATGGCTATGGCGTAGGCCAGCAACTGTAGCTCCAATTCGACCCCTAGCCTGGGAGCTTCCACATGCTGTAGGCGCAACCCTGGTGTTGGTGTGGCTGTGGCGTAGGCCAGCAGCTACAGCTCTGATTCGACTCTTAGCCTGGGAACCTCTATATGCTGTAGGTGTGGTCCTAAAAAGGCAAAAAAAGGAGAACGGATTCCAAACTTTAGAATATATATGCTTAGACTTTTTCTTGAATTCTAAACTTTCCTGTGTATGTATTAAATCAGTCGAAATTACATTAACACTACACTCTCTGTGCAATATATCTGATTTTCTTATTTTAGTCCTATTTGCTTTGATTAAATTCATCTGAAATATTCTGATATAACAGAAAGAAATATGAGGGATATTAAATATTTATGACAAGTGAGTGATTCATTAGAGAATACCCACCTTGTCACATCAGTACACAATGTTTCGACTATTTTGTTATATTAAGAGCTGATTTTCCCACAGTCAGGGATAACCCAATTTCAACTGTATTTTTCTACTTGAATGCTCATACAGCTCTTTTCTTGGACAAGTGGTGAAATAGAATCGTCTGCCAGTTCATTCACACAGTGAAATCACAGAAAGACTGGTATCATTTGCAGAATTGTATACTCATGTCCATGTTTCTTTCCTGATGGGTCTATTGGTAGACCCATCTGTGTTGATGCAAATGGCATTATTTCATCTTTTTTATGGCTGAGTAATAGTCCATTGTGTGTACATACCACATCTTCTTTACCCATTTATCTGTCAGTGGACATTTAGGTTACTTCCATGTCTTGGCTATTGTAAATATTGCTGTTATGAACATTGGGGTGCATGAATCTTTTCAAATTAGAATTTTCTCTGGATATATGCCCAGAAGTGATATTGCAGGATCATATGGTGACCCTTGTTTTTAGCTTTTTTTAAGGAACCTTCATAATATTCTCCATAGTAGCTGTGCCAATTTACATTCCCACCAACAAGGTAGGAGAGTTATTTTTATTTTAATAATATGAGATTTTTAGCATTAAGTAAGGCTGGCCTCATAAGTATGAATTAAGAAGTGTTTCTGCCTCTTTTATTTATTTATTTGCCTTTATTATAATTTTTTGTAACTTTTTTTTTCTAGATTGATAGATATTGAGTGCCTACCCAATAAGATTCGCTAAGAGTTTTTTTCTGTTTTATCTGTGAAAAACTGTCAAGTTGAATATTTTCCCAGCTGTCAGTGAGTCCATTCTTCTCCAGGTTGATCGCAATGCTTCTGTTCTATACTTCACCCTCCTTAAACTGCTCCATGATCAACACATCTTTTGTCAACATATATCAAAAGTATTGGTTTCAGTTTTTCCATATCTGTTTCCAAGTCATGTAATGAAGAAAACATTTGCACCCTTCAGTATGTTGACAAAAAAGAGATTGACAAATACTATACATATTATAAAAATTTGTTTCAAAGAATTTCTATATTATTAACTTGAATGCTTTGCCACTATGGATTATAATTGATACAGTATCTTAGAAAAGCCAAACTTGTTTCACTGCAACCAGATGCAAGGACTATCAATTATACAGTGAAAAGCTCTTTTCATGTTTTCATTCCCCTGATACGCACTGATGTGTTTGATGTGAAGTTTTCCAGTTTTTCGTAAGGAAATTTTCTTCTGGATCATGCACCATCTTAATGTATAGAACAATTTTTATATTAAGAAAATAGGATTTCCTTAGCTGGGAGCTGAACAAAAACAAATACAGAGAACACTTTATACTATGTTGACACTGACAGAATCCTTCACTTTCAAAAAGACAGACATCTAGTTCAATTCTCAAATTAATGTTTTATTCAAATAACAGTGATTATTGACATTTGGGATAGTGACCAAGAACCTATCATTGTGAATAAAAGCAGGAATAAACTTGGCAAAGTACAAAACCTATTACTGCACCTTTAATAATTCAGATATTCATTTCCATACACTTTTCCGCTTTCTGTGATTCAAATACCCCAAAGAACTGTGTATAGTGACTTACATTTCATCAGAATAGCAGATATGCCTAGCAAAAATCACAGAGAAATAGCAAAGTCCAACAAAGAAAATTTACTTTTATAAGATTTACTTGAGATTTATTGTTCAGTAAGTCACCTCCATTTACCCTGTACAAAAAGCTATTCATTAGAACTGATCAATTAGCAGTATGTGTTTCTTATAATCATAATGTACCTGAAAGTAGTAGTCATCTTCCCATATTCCATCTTGATGCCAAGATGCCCTTGAATCGTTGGCACTCCCAAATCTTCATAAACAGGCTCGTCTACTTGTAAAATAAATTGTTTGAAGATATAAATAATATATATTCATATGTATTTAATAACAGGCAAAGCCAAGCCTACAAAATCATAAAAATATATTTACCTTTGTAGCTCATGATACAATATGCAGAGTTTGGATAAAATATTCACTAGAATCGTGGCAGTTCTAGTGTATTGTGCATTAATTTATGAATAATGGACATAATTCTCTCTTTTAAATGCCTAAAACTATCAACCGACGGAATATATGAGCTTTCCTCCCAATTAACATTACATGGCTTGAGAAGGTGTACTTCTCTATGCGTATTTAAACAGTACAGCACATATTTCAACAACAACGTAACATTCTAATGAACTGTTGTTCTTGAAACAAGTATATTCATTTCCCCAAAGACATGGTGTATAATCTATATAGATCATTGTATTATGCATACTTAGGAGAGCTCACCACTGAAAGTAGTTGTTTGTCTAACAATAAAATAGGTGGCGGGGGGGGGGGGCACAGTGAGGCCAGGGATTGAACCTGCATCCTCACAGGAACTATGTTGGGTTCGTAACCTTCTGAGCCACCACTCTTTCGGCAAGTGTATAACTATTAGGAGATTTCAAATGTAAGCCCAGTGTATTTACTAAAGTTCATCAAACTTGCCTGAGTCTGAACTCTTAACGTCTGCATCCTCACTCCAAAGTGGTTCTCAGCTCTTTTAGATTCCCAGCTCTGTGGTGTGTTGGATTTATTGGAATCTTGTCCTCCCACCTAAGTTAGGAGCCAGCCATTGACATGCAGGGAAATGGAACACACAAGCTGAGGTTCATTTCTCCACAATTTCCTCTTCTCTGGAATAAATGAACACATTTGTTCTCAAGGGAAAAGAGAATGGAACCGAGAGGCCGGCTTCTCCACATTCTCTTCAAATTCACCTGTCGAATAAGTTACTCAATCTATCCTAGAGCAGAGAGAGAAAAAGGGAAGCAGGAAGCCAGTCATGTTACCTTAATTGAATTCTCTCCATAGGGAAGGAAGAGCAGAAGATGAAAAGAAATGTTTCTTTCAGTAGAGCTTGCAGTTACGACACAGGGTAAGCAGTGTCATATATACATGCAGATTTCCATTTTAAGGTAAACCACATCTCTTAATAGAGCTGTCAGGTCTTCCACAGCCCTTATACCACCAAAAGTTTTCTAAGTGGCAAAAATGGAATATTTTTTTAATAAAATTGTTAATTTGGGGAATATATTTTTAATATATATGCCATATTCTAAAAAGTTTGTCAATATAAATGTAAAGTGTAAAAAGCACATGGATTTTATTCAACCTATGAATCCAAAATACTAGTTTGGACTGGATGTACTTTGGATAGGTAGCTGAAATGAAAAAAAGGCGGGGCGGGGGAAGAGTTTGTCAAATGCATTAACTTTGAGAAAACTAAACTGAAGTCATTTTTCTTAAGCAACTTAACATTGCAATGGATATCTCACCAGAAATTATATAGGAAACAATACATGAGTAATAACAAGACAGAAGAATGAGACAACTTTTACCGTAAAAAATGTACTTGAAACTAAAAGTGATTCTGTGGAAATAAGGAAATCTCTCTGCATAACTGTTTGAAATTGTCCTGTTCATATATTCCATCAACCTTTTTTGAGTGATTCTTTTATAACAGGCACTAAGTCAGCAGCTTGGAATTGAGGAATAAATGATTGGTCCTTATTTGGAAAAAAAAATCTGTTATATAAAATAATTGTATACAAAAATATTTTATGAAATTTAAGTAACTTAAATGGTAACATTTAGAGTGAGATAAAATCAATCAATAAGGGAGTTCCCACTGTGGCTCAGTGGTTTGAGAACATGATGTGAGCTCTGTGAGGATGCAAGTTTGATCCCTGATCTCGCTTAGTGGGTAAGGATCCGGCATTGCTGCAGGCTGCAGCATTGGTCACAGAATTTGGAGAACTGTGCGAGTTAGTAAATGGATGATGTACAGAAACAAGACTCTTGACTGAATGCAGAGAAAGTCCCTGTAAGTATGTCTTGGATAAGAGAGAAACAGTGAAGGATTTTATGGAATAATCTAAGAATCATGATGAAAAGCGGGAAAGCATGATATCATAGAAAAAGGCACTTTGTATCACTTATTTTCCTAAAGTTCTCAGCATTTTTGATAGAGTTCCTTGTTCTTTCTTGAAAAAGTGGGAGAAGATGGAATTAAGCCTACCAGTGGAGGGATTAATCTTTAGGAGACTTTAATGAGAGATCATATGTTTTGGTTCTTTGAGGCTGCTGTAAAAAACACCAGACTAGGTCGTTTATCAAAAATAAATTTATTTCTCACAGTTCTAGAGGCTGGAAATCCACGATCAGGGAGCAAGCATGGTCAGTGGTGTCTCTCTTCTAGGTCACAGAGTTCTTGCATCCTCAAATGGTGGAAGAGGCTCGGGATTTCTCTGGAGAGTCTTTTATAAAATACTAATCTTATTTATGAGGGTTCCATCCTCATGATCTAAGCACTGCCCAAAGGCCTCTGTTAATAATACCATCACCTTTGAGGGTTAGAACTTCAAGGTGTGAATTTGGGAGGTACACAAAAATTCAGGTCACAGCACTCCTTCATTGATAACAGGTGAAATGAATGGGTGCTAACGTATGCACGGTATAGACTTAGTAGTGGGAAAATAACTCAGAGAGGGGCATCTTCCCTCTAGACATCCCTGCTGATTCCTTTGGCAACAGCCCTGCTTTGAGGAATGACTTGACTCCCAGTAGGAGGTTAAAGGGGACTGTACACCTTCCCTCTGACATCGGAGACGTTATGGCCATATTTTGTATGATAATCAAATGACCCAACACCCCCGGCCATACTCACAATCCATATTTATATATTCAAGGTTGTTTTGACTGGTTTTCAAGAAAAGTATGAGCTATCTACCAAATTTGGCTGGAGTCCATTGCCAGTCAAACTTTCTGCTCCAGTTCTCAGCCACTCTTTTCCCTTCTGCTTTCCTGCCTTCTGTTTCAACTTCTGACCCTTCCTGCTACAGAAACAAAAAGCCTGAACTGAATGCCTTTTCTCTTGTGCCCCTCTGATCTTCCTGCCAGAGTGAGGAGTCCTCTGTTTAACACAGTTCACATATCACCCTAGATAATGAAACCCCTGGAAGCCAATACCCTCAAGCATTTAACAATAAATGAATCTGGAGGAAAATGAATGTAGACCTATCCATCAACAGTTTTGCCTATGGTAATTGCAATGTTCAAAAGCTATGAATCCGACTCTGAGATTCAAGTTCTGTGACTGATCATTAGTGGGCAAATACAGTGAAATCTTTATCTGATGTGAGAAACTTAAAATTACATTGTCTTCTACCCACTGTTTACTTAATGCAAGGCAAGCATGGTGAATTGAATCCAATGTCGTCAATATGTAGCCATGAATAAATATGTCCTTTTCTACCAATGCATGTTTAATTCTTATAACAATCTGTGAGAAAGGTTTTGTTGTCATCCCCTTTTACAGATAAGCAAAGTTGAGAAGTTCAGGAACTTGCTCAGAGTTGTCCACCTATTAAGTCACTTGTGTTATTTTGAAACCACTCAAATACTGATCTATTCATCAGTGATATGTGATAAATTACCCATTATTCAGAAAAAAAATGGATTAAAAGTTGATGCATCCTATGACAATAGCTTGATATATAAACTAATACTCTGATATTAGAGTTTCAGTTATGAATACTTATATGCTTTGGATAAAATCATAAGGCAGCTGAATTTAGTAAAATATGGGTTTTTACACATAACAGTCCTTCACTAGGTGCAATTTGAAAAAAAAAAAAAAGGAACTTCTCTCTGCTTTACCAATTATTGATGGCCACCAGGAGAGTACTTACATTTGAATTATAGCATGTCAGATTTATTTTCCAAGTTGTACAAAAACTGCACTTTTTAATTAAGTGTAAAGGGCCCACTAGGAACAATAATATTATATGAGACATGGCCAATAGCATGTTAAGAAACATGGAATTTAGCCACTATGTCCACTTTTATAGCTACTCAAGAAAAAAAAAGTAAAATGTTATGTCATAATATATCTCTCACTCAGTTATAGATTTTGTCATTGCATATGCTTTTTAAATTATAATGAGCTATAGGCTGCATGCATGCACAACAAACATACTTAGATTAAGTGAATAATAATATCAGTAATGGTAATCAGGATAACAGTGTTAATGATTAGGATGATTTTATTTGAAGCAAATATAAGGACAGAAACAATTTGCATAATATGATTTATCATCATAACTCAATTTTTCTGCCTAAATACATAATTCTGAGGTCTGTTAATAAATATTACTAAAATAAATATTGAAAGTTTGATATGTACAAATACAATATCAGGGTTGAAGAACTGGGGGAAATGAAATAGTTTCCTCTTCTAAATAGATTTTGTAGAACATTTCAAACACGCAAGATTTAGAATAGAAAAAGACCACTTCAAATAGTGAGTCTTGAATTATTTAGTTAACATTTAATAATTTTCTCATTCATTCCTTTGGTTGTTTATTGATTCAATAAGAAACAATTATTGTAACAAGCTGAAGCTAGATATGTTGCCTTTGGCTTGAATAAAGTCAAATTTTCTTGAGGGGAAAATCAGACATGTGAAACAAAATTTCAATATAGGGAGTTAAGAATCAATATACTTAAGTACTAGGTAAAGGAACAATTCAAAGAAAGGAAAATCAATTCTGCCTTCAAATATCAAAGGAGATATTACAGAGGCAATACTTGATCTGAGAATCAAAATATGAATAGGAGTTGAACATATAGCCTTAGCATACAGCATGCAAAGAATGCCAAGAAATCTCACATATTATTTGATTTATCTCAACAAATATATATTGAATGATTTGTCTATAAATATGTATTAAATTTTATTATCAAGGAATACAAAATGAAAGGAATTTGCCTTTAAGAATTTTCAATCTGAAAGGTTCATCAAAGTAACCAAATAATTAAAAATAATAAGAAACATTACAACCCAGAACTAGGCATAATTTTAAAAAGAAATATTGAAGACAGAATAATAAAATCTACATGTGGCAGGGGTAGGAGAAGTTTATTGAAAGAAGCCTGTAAATCTCTCTGGTAGTTCAGGAGGGGTGTTCCCAGAGAATAAGTAGGAAAGTCACTCAGACCAGAAACAGCAGAGTTTGTGTAACTAAATTATCCTGTGTTGCCGGAGCATAACCTTTAAGGGAAAGGTGGTGAAAGGCCAAGTATGATAAAACATATAAAGGCTTGCATGGAAGCTTTGAATCATTAGCAAGCGTCCAAGTCTCTAAATTTGAATGTGTCTCCCTAACAGACTGTGGAAGATAATTCATTAGAAAGTCTGAAGAAAAATATCGTTTTCTAATTATATTGATCTCATCTTATTTTCTGTTGGTGTAGATTTTATAATTTCTGCAATGTAGTAGTTCATGTATATAATTTATAAATAAGTAAATACCCATATCTTGAAGGGAAGTGAAGAGAATGGTAGCGGAAAGTAGAGAATCATGCAAAATAGGAAGACGATAAAATCAGATATTTACTTTGGAAAAATGCTTGAGAAAACTTATGGAGAGGGAAAAGGAGACTAGTCTACAGACTAGAAGAGTAATATAGGAGAGTAGTAAGGGCCTGAAGAAATTTGGTTTAATAGAGATGGAGACAAAGCATCACTTAGGAAGTAATGATGAGGGGGATGTAACATTCCTTGATTCATTGGAGGACCAGCTCATTTGTTGAGCACATTTTAGGGACTAGATGCTACACTCCATGTCTAAAATACTTAATTTAATCCTCATAGCAATGAGGAGGCCATTATCCCTTTTTTTTTTTTTTAGCTTTTTAGGGCCACACTTGGAACGATAGCCACTAGCCTACACCACAGCCACAGTAACGCCAGATCACAGCCGCATCTGCAACCTACACCACAGCTCATGGCAACACTGGATCTTTAACCCACTGAGCAAGGCCAGGGATCCAACCTCTGTCCTTATGGATCCTAGTCACATTCATTTCTGAATGACAACAGGAACTCCTCAGGCTGTTCTTCTTATCTTACTTATGAGAGAAAAATGAAGCTTAAGGATGTCCACACGTATGTAGATGGCAAGTGACAATACTTCATTTAAAGCCAAGTTAGTAAGGGCCCAGGGTCATGTGTTAACCACTTGCCTCTGAAGGAAAAAAAAATCCAAGAGGGAAAGGGAGAGACAGGGACTTGACTAAGGAAAGAAGTTGCTGAGAGATGGTGGTTCATACAAAATTTCCCACGTGGTGTGTGGAAGAACGGTATTGTGCAATTATGTCTGTTGTCTAATCTATAAACATTTTCATTCATTACATCATGATTTTCACACGCATCAAACAATTTAGATCGATGTAAAATTCTATTGTATTTTAGAGACAGGTGTCAAGGTCATGTGGTCTAGACACCCCATAGGAAATCCAGAGCACCTGGATTCTCTTTCTGGATGTAGCAAATTTAGATAGGTTTTTCTTTTTAAGGTTTATTGAAGTATAGTCAGTTTACAATGATGAGATAATTTCTGCTGTACAACAAAATCATCCAATTATGTATATATACACATCCATTCTTTTTCAGATTTTTGCCCATATAGATTTTCACAGAAGAGTGGGTGGAGCTCTCTGTGCTATACAGCAGGTCCCCATTGGCCAATCATTCCACCTGTCTCAGAAATTACCATTGCTTTTATAAATGCTGATAAACCTTTTATGTTACAAGTGTATTCCTTAAAGAGTTGTTATAAATTGAATTATCATAAATTAAATCTTGTTTTGAACATTCTGGGGGAACTATGTAAAGGATTCCATAGGAATCCTTTCATAAAGAATCTTTTTTCTAATATGAGAAAAATAAAATTTTATTATGTTTTAATTATGTGCATCACCGGCAACTGTAAATTCTGTACTTACTTGTATCACTTAGAACTATAAAATATTCAAGAATTTCATTTAGATTTTAATAATGTACAACAGTTGAAAATCAGAAAGAAAAATTTATGTTGGAAGTAAAATATCAAGAAAAGCAAATAATTAGAAAGTAATTTGACAGAAGTACAATTATATAATAACTTTCAGTTTGGGAGGAAACAGTAATAATTTATTATAAATGTAAATTAATAAAAATATATCATACCATGAAGGAAGATAATATAAGAATTATACATATGTATATATGTATCACTGGGTCACTATGCTGTACAGTAGAAATTGGCACAACATTGTAAATCAACTACACTTTAATAAATAAATAAGTTAATATTTAAAAATTTTAAAAATAAAAATATCAGGAGTTCCCATTGTGGCACAGTGGTTAATAAATCCAACTAGGAACCATGAGGTTGCTGGTTCGATACCTGGCCTTGCTCTCTGGGTTAAGGATCCAGCATTGCCGTGAGCTATGGTATAGGTTGAAGATGCGGCTCAGATCCCCGGATTGCTGTGGGTCTGGTGTAGGTCGGCAGCTATAGCTCCGATTAGACCCCTTGCCTGGGAACCTCCATATGCCACAGGAGTAGCCCTAGAAATGGCAAAAAGACAAAAATGAAATGAAATGAAATGAAATAAAATAAAATAAAATAAAATATCATAACATACCAAATTAAAGTTGTTTCACCATCATTTTCAAGTGCAACTCTACAGCTTGTCCAAGTTCTAAACAAGAAGACTGAGTAGAATTTGCTTTTACTCTACATTTTTTTCCTTTAACATATGAGAAAAATTATTTTGAGGGATTCCAAGATTTAAAAAAGACCACACTGATAAAGTCAGCAATCATTTTTTTTTTCTTCCTAAAGTAGGTATAATTTTCAAGTTGGATAAGACTCTAGGGATGCCAACAGTGAAATCTGGTTCAGGAAGGAAGCTAGTGCTATTCAGAGACCTAATAATCACTTTTCTCCTGGGACTCTTTGATGTTCCGATCTTCCTTGAAGTAACATCCCCGTTGCTGCTGGACAGAGATATGCAGATGTAGCTGGCCTGAAGGACTGAAATCCACTCAAAGGAAGCTGAATAAAATAGCTACTTTAAAAATGGTGGGTGTTTTTTTTTTTCTTTTTCAGCCACACCCACAGCATAGGGAAGTTCCTGGGCCAGGGATTGAGTCCCAGCTTTTATGACACAGCTGGGGCAACACTGTATCTTTAACCCATTGGGCTGCAGTGGGAACTCCTGGTGGTTTTTGAAGAGATTTTAGGAAACATTCACAGTATTGATCAAGGCAAAGTTATATAAATCTGCAGAATACTAGAGTTTTTGTGTAGAAGCCATAAAAAGATTTAAAAATCTATTTTAAAGTAAGTTCTGACAAATAATGAGACCAGCCCTACCTCTCACCCTCTCCCTCAATCACACACACACACACACACACACACACACACCCCTACCTACAAAGGCATGCTCATCACTGATAGTTCTAGATCCGAAGGCAGAATTTAATAAACCCTGTGTTTCACCTAGTGATATGTTTATCCCAGAGGATGAAGATTACAAGAATAAGAAAGCCAGTATCTTTCTTATTTCACATAAAGGTAAACACAAATTCCATTGAGCATATTTTACCAAACATACTCATCTTTATTTATTGAATATCTTTATTTTATATGTCTAGCAACCTGCTAATGTCACAAGTATAAAATAAGTCATAATAGCTGACCACAATAGATTCAGAGTTCAACGATACAAATAAACATAAAAAGAGGAGTTCTTGTTGTGGCACAGAGGAAACAGATCCAACTAGGAACCATGATGTTGTGGGTTCCATCCCTGGCCTCGCTCAGTGGGTTAAGGATCTGGCGTTGCTGTGAGCTGTGGTGTAGGTTGCAGACATGGCTCAGATCTGATGTTGCTGTGGCTCTGGCGTAGGCTGACCGATGCAGTTCCAATGTGACCCCTAGCCTGGGAACCTCCATATGCTACAGATGTGGCCCTAAAAAGCAAAAAAAAAAAAAAAAGAATTTTGGGTCATTGTGGATATCTCAGTGATCTGGGCCTTAGTCTTATTTGTCCTTATTTAGCTTACTCACAAAAATGCTCTGTATCTCATTAGTATTCCATAAAAATATTAATGAAAAATATAATAAAAATACAGTGTCATGAGTGCTGAAATACAAGTACATCTTCAGCATTGTTGGAGCACTGAAGAAGAACCAATGAACTGCCTGAGGGTTTCAGGGTTGTTTTCATATTTGAATTGAGAGATGAAGAGAAGTGTAAAACTATAATGTCAGACATGGGGAAATAATGCAACACTGGGTTTGGGGCACAGGTGTGTCCTAAATTGCAAAAGCAAATGAACCCCAAGGTATATAATTCAATGCGATGCCAGGAATATAGTTCTGAAATATATATAGAGAGAAATATATAAAGGATAAGGAGAGTCTTAGCCAGGTAGTAAGCTGATTCATAACTAAATGTCATCTCTAGATAACCTTGTCGTTTCTGAGAGCTGATGACATTCAACTTTTGATATAACAGGTTGTGAGCGAGAGAAAATTGAGTGGAGATACTTAGAATAAAACATTATAGTTATTATTTAACAGTGGGCTGAGTAGAAAATTAACAATTTTACCTGTGATTTGACATTTTTTAAACTTTAGGCTTTGAAAAATTTAGTATATACCTATTATTCAGAGTTGAATACATACACATTTTTAATAAATCCGTGTTAAGCTGTAATGTCTCAGCCTATTTGTCAAATATAAAAGTTAAGGAAAGATGATGATGGCTTTGTCAATTAAGCCTCATAAGTATAATTTATTATTTGGGGTCACAAATTTGTTTATTAAAAATAGAGAAGGTATTTTTTATATAAGTCATCCCATTTAAATCTCAGGATGAAAATCTGTCTTAAAAAATTTTAACATCACTAATTTTCAGATGTTCAGTTTCACCAGTTCTCACCAACAAAAGGAGAGTGAATTAAAAAAAGACATTATTATCTGCAAAAAAAAAAGAATTCAAACAAGTGAAAATAATAGAGGAGAACTAAAGATTTGACCATTTCTGGTCTAAAATGGCTTGGCATGATAGAGGCGTGTTTAATAGTAACTGAAAGTAGCTACTTCTTGAATACATAAATATCCATGATACAGTATAAGAAGTCTTAGGTGGGAAATGAGACTAGTTGAAGAGTCATGCTTCTCAAGGCACCATGATTATTGAATGTAAGTTTAACTCAACCACTGTGTTGGAACAGTAGCCAGCAAGAGACAGCAATGGATTTGAAATTGTATAAATTATAGAACTAATAGCCATACTTGTAGATCTCTCAAATTTTCTGGCCATTTTTAAAATTAGGTAGACTGATATATAGTAACTGTTACATCTCATGGGTTTACACTAGTTCTTGAGCGAGGCTGTGGGGCAACACTGGAGAGTAAATGGTACCAGAATGGGTCTGCCAGTGATGACATTTTGCACACAATCAGGTATACAGGTAGCTATTGAAAAAAAATGTTAGATGAAATGATACTCTTATTTATGTCGTTTGTTTTTCTAGTAAGAGTCTTTTTTTTCCCCAGAAAATACTTAAAAGAGTTCCAAAGCATATATTTGCATCTTCTGTATTTTTAAAACAAAAGAAAAATCAAGAGAAAATAAGAATATTTAAAAAAAAGATTTATAAAGTCAGGATCAGAGAGGTTGAGCCCAATGTCAACATTATAGCATAAATTTGTCTCTGGGTGTTTTGCAAGCAGTGCAAAAGAGATCATGTTTACTAATATGATTTAACATTGTCATGATATTTTTAAAACCAATTTATTATAAGCAGCAAAGTAATTCCTAACACAAGTACTTATATATATATTTCTCATATGTGAAAGACACTCTGAAATGTAATGAAGATTCCTAAAATCCTTACAATTTCGATAAAATGGAGTTAAGATGATGCATAAAGGCAAAATGGCATATTGCAAATTGCTTCATATATGGTCTGGTATTGGTGTTTGAGAGAGCACCATATAAAACAGTTGATAGCAATTCAATAGCACATATTTTAGAAAATATGCCCCAGCCATTACTAAGTTTATTCATATATGAGTAGTCACTAAAATGGGAAATGTGCTTTGTCCCTATATTTTTGAACTAATTTAACAAAGCTGTGGAAAAACAAACTGAGTTAAGATCCAGGCTGAATAATAAAAATATTGGAATGGCACTCTTAAATAAATGCACAGGAAAATAGTCTTGCTTTTCTTATAATAGCTTAGTAATATTAATTTTACTATGCGTTATGTAAATCCACCTATCTCCCACCAAAAGGCCAACATTTTTCTATCTAAATGTTTAGATCAGAATTTGTGCATCTGTCCATTCCTTCATTGATGCATTTAGTAAATGCTTATGAATCTATACTATGTGCAAGGCACTGTTCTACGTGCTTGGAATATAGTTATGGACAAAGCAGATAATCCCTCCCCTCCATGGATCTTATATTCCAGCAAGGAGAGGGAGTCAATAAACAATAAGTAAAATAAATAATTATGTATACATAAAGCTTTTTTGTTACGTGCTGTGTAAAAACAGAAAAAAATAGAGCAGGGTAAAAGATGAGGTAATTTGAAACAGTTTGGTCAGAACAGAGCTCACTCTTAGAAGGTGATGGAGCAGAGACTGGAAGTAAGAGAGAGGTTCAAGAGAGAATTGTGGTAAAGAATATTCAATGCATAGAAAATAGAGAGTGATAGTGAAAGTGCTGGCAATACTCAGGGAACAGCCTGTCACCCAGCGTGTGGAGGAGAGTGGAGCTTGGAGTAGAGCTTATGTTACTTGTATGCTCCAAACATTTTCATAGACACACATGTTTATTAAAATACATTCAACTTTAATTGAAATTCAGTGTATATATCGACCCTAGGTCAGAAGAGTAACAAGGGTGGGGTTAAAAAATTAGCCAGAATATGGAAGTACCTCCTTATATTTAAATAAATACTTTATCTTTCATATTATGTTATTAAATATAGCATAGAGTATCTGAGTACATACAGAAATAAAAATATGCAACTTTTTATTGGCTTGATTTAAAGTCAGTAACTCCTAAATTATGATTTTAATACTTCTGTAAGATGCTCTTCCAAGTTTATGTTTCTGAAATAGCTAATGGGTCCTAAGTGGGGAAAAAAAAAAAGACATTTTTAGCAAGTATCCCAAGCATGGTGGCACACACAAAACTTCTACCTGGCTTTACTTATAATGTTAAAGAAAATAAGCAATAAAAATTTATTTTAAAATTTCTTCTGGGCTAAATTATGGTAATAACTTAAAAGATTTTATGAGATAGAAAAGTAATAATAAGAGGGCATGATTTTAAAATGATTTCATACTATGTAAAAATGACACAGTATACTTAAAGCTTCACATTTTTAATTTAAAATAACTAAGGCCACTAAATTGAATATTTGATTATCAGCAGATTATTAGCACATGTCTCATATAGAATGGATTTATGCAATGCTATACAATATTTTCATGATAAAAGCAGGAACAATCCCAATGGCTATAAATCACCCAGATCTACTACCTATCACTTTAAAAACCCAAAGATATCTGTGCATTTACTTTCTTAATCTGTTTTCTTCATTCCTGGTACCATGTGTACTTTCCTGTCACAGAATCCTGCGCTTTCATTTGTAAAACTCCATCCCTTCAAGAGTAGTTAAAATGAAAACAAACTCCCCCCCCAAAAAAAGTCTTCCTCCATGCATTTCAAAGCCAAGTATATTAAAGAGGAAATTACTTTATAGCATCATAAACTTGGTACAGTTATCTTTCTAAAAATACCCGTTAGCTGCTACATACAGTTTCTGAATTGTTCACTGTACAGTTGTATCTGGTTTATGAGGTGAGTGGAGGGTAAAATCCATCCTGCACTCTGTTAACCAAGCTCTGAACTATGTCTGTAAAGAACATTTACAATGTCAAAGTAAGGAGAAAAATGACCCAATAAAAAAGGAGGGGATCAAGTGATTTACACAGAAACTTTATCAAAGAAGACAGATGGATGCAAATAAATACAAGCAAAGGTGTTCAAAATCATTACCCTTTGGGCAAAGCAAATCTAAATCATAGCTGGATACACCAGACATTTATAACAGTGGTTAAAAATTCAAAACACCACCACCAATAACAAAAGATTACAAAATTCTTGAAAGGAAGCAGAGCATCTGAAGCACCCAACTAATAAGTACTGATGGCAATGCAAAATGGTACAGCCACTCCAGAAAAACTTCTTGGAAGTTTCTTATGAAGTTAAACATATGTTTATCATACATCCTGTTTATCACAAAAAAAAAGAGAGCACATGTCTATATGAATGTTTATAAAGCTTTCTACATAATAGTCAAAAAACTGCAAGCAAATCAAATATTCACTAAATGATGAATGGACATATAAATTGCTGTATTTTCAAGTGGCAGAATACTCCTCAGCAATGAAAAGGAAAAGATTTCCGATACACGCATCATAAATCAGACACAAAAGACTATATGGTATGAGTTCACTTATACAGCCTTCTGAGAAAGGCAAAATTATAGAGAAGTCAAGTCTGTGGTTATTAGGGACTGGGGATAAAGAATGGAGTAAGCATTAAATGGTGCAAATAAAGTTTTTGGTGTGATGGAAATATTCTATATCTTGGATTCAGGTAGTTATTATACAATTTTATGCATTTGCCTAAACTTATCAAAGTGTATATATAAAAAGAGTAAATTTTTCAAACTGCAAATTATACCTCAAGAAACAAGAGTTAAAACCATCATTAGCAAAGTCATCACAAAAAGGTCAAATACCTATGAATATATATATGATAAAATACATGCCAGAAAATAAATTGAGGAAGGCATTAGCTAATATTTTAGGTTGTTTAAAATTATTAAATTGCTAATTCTTTTGGATCTTTAGATTCAATGCAATCTCCATCAAAATAGTAGGAAGTTGTTTTTTGTTTTTCCTGTGTGTATGGGAATGAGGTGGTGGGAATGACAAATGATTCTAGAATGTATAAGGAAATAGGAAATTTTAAAAGCTTAGTGAATTCTGAAGACAATGAAAAACAACACTGAGGAACTTTCGCTTCAAGCCATTAATAATCGTTATAAAGCTACATTAATTAAAACAGTATGGAATTCATTCAATAATAGATCGACTAACTTGTATAGTATTGAGAATCAAGAAAAAACCCACATGTTTACTGCCACTTGACCTCAAAATAGATGTAAATGCTATGTATTGGGGAAATGATGGTCTTTTTGACAAATAATACTGGATCAATAGGTATAAACATATGTAGAAAAAGTACATTTTGACCATTACCTCATACTATTAAAAAAAACATTCCAGTAGTAGTTCATAGACCCAAATGTGAAAGGTAAAACATGGAACTTTCATACAGGAAGATAATTTCATATATGTATATGCAGATATTTCTTCAATATGACACAGTAAGTACAAATAATAAAGTATATGTTAGCAAATTAGCACAAAATCTATAAATGTGTATTTATTAAAAGACAACATTAAGAGAGTAAGAAGGTAAGTCACAGATTGCAAGAAGGTATTTTCACTGTAGATATACTGTTACAAAAAAAAAAAACTTGCATTGAGTCTACCTATAAATCAATAAGCTCATGTGGCTCAGCAGGTTAAGAATCTGACCAGTATCCATGAGGATGCAGGTTCCATCCCTGGCCTCACTCAGTGAGTTAAGGATCTGGTGTTGCCGCAAGCTGTGGTATAGATCGCAAATGTGAGCTTGGATCCAGCATCTCGTGGCTGCGGTGTATCAGGCCGCTACACCTCTGATTTGACCCCTAGCATGGGAACTTCAGTATGCCATGCGTAGGCTGTAAAAAGAAAACAAAACAACTGACAGTGTAGGATCTAAATTAATTCCAAAAATAACACAAAATGTTGCTCAACATTATTAATCATGTGCAAAGTGCAAATTATAACCTAAAAGTGACAACATGGATTAAGTTAAAGCACTTAAGAAAATTAATAAACAGAACCCTCATTTAAAAGGAATTGAGGAGTTCCCCTTGTGGCTCAGCAGTAACGAGCCCGATTGGTGTCAGTGAGAATTCACTGGCCCTGCTCAGTGGATTGAGGATCTGATGTCGCTTCAGGCTATGGTGTGGGTGGTAGCTGGGTGCCTGGCATTGCTGTGGCTGTAGTGTAGGCCAGCAGCTGAGGATCTGATTCGACCCCTAGCCTGGGAACTTCCATATGCTGGGGGTGTGGCCCTAGAAAGAAAAAAAAAGGGGGGGGGGAGAGAGACGGAGTTGGTAGACCAGAAGGAGGCGGTCCCATACCGTATGATTAGTGGTCAACTGCAAATGCAACAGGAAGAGACATACCTTGAGTCTCTAGTAGGAAGAAGTTACTGCTTTACTACCTCAGCAGAAGGTAGGAAGAAAATCTCCTTGCAGTTAAGCAGCCTTGCCAATGAGAGACTGTCACAGCTCAGCCAAAAAAGCCACTAGACTTCCAATTCCCAGGACCAGGGGAACTCTTGGATTAATGCAGCCCCTCCCAACTCTTCCTTCTTCTCTAGAAAAGAAACTTTATCTCCTCTGTTCTCTGGACTTGCCTGTGGTTCACCATGGATTGCGTGTCCCGAGGTATAATCCTTCGATATTCCCAAATAAACCCATCTTCCTGGTAAAATAAGGGGCTGTTTTATTGTTTTACACCAACATACGGTAGCAAGTGCTCCGAATGCTGTGCAGCAACCGGAACTCTCATAACTTGCTGGTGGAAGGGTAAAATGCTGCGCGCAATTTGTGCCTCTTGTTGAGATCGATAAACCATTACGAGACGTAAAAAATGGGACAACTCTATTCCAAATAGCGGGGAAAATCCCAACTCTTTAATGTCGGTATTCATTTATGTGCCCAAAACATCTATCTTACTATAAATAAAAATGATTCATAAGACTAATCCAAAGTAAATCTGGAAGGTATGCAGTACATGCTGCTTTGACCAAAAAAACCTAAGAAGCGTAGTGTGTAGAGACTCAGTAAAAATAAACATTGACATCGAGCTTATTCATTTCTGAATAACTTACTCTTTCCCAGAAGTTTACTTTTAACGTCTTCAGTCACATAGCCAAACGAAAACCTAAGAAAATTGTACTGCCAGGGGTTCCTCTGAAATCACTTAAAATACATTGGCTGACACTGCTGAGTTAAAAATGACATGTTATTCATCTATCCAGGAAACAAGGAGTCATCTCAACAGTTTGTGAATCATAAGGAGGTTTTACTAGCCCGTGGCCAAAAGCCTGTGTGTTCTGTATGTCTTTGTGTAATGCATTCTCCAAGCATGTCTAGAGACTAGTTATTATTTTACTCTTACGAGGTTCAAAACATTGTATGTTAAATGATTAGATTCTTTAATCCTGAGGGATAGATTTCAAGAGTAAACCAAAAATTTGATTAGAGCCAATTCCAGTCAAGATGGCCATAATCAAAACTATGACCACGTGACCTTCGCTATCATCACAATGACCTTCACTCTCCTTCTGAGGAAAATATGTATTTGATTTTCTAAGCTTTTATTGGCTTGCTTTTAGAAAGTGTATCCATTACAAAATGAGATCATATAGTCAAGCCATTGCATCTCACAGAGGGAAAAAATTCTTTGAATTGAGTATCTAAAAATGATAATGGTTTCACTCATTATGCATTGCACCATGTAGCAACTGACAGCTGATTTTCACTTTTTAAAAACCTTGATTAAATACAATAGTAGCACAATCAACCTCTTCCTGTTAAATCCACTGAAATAAAAGGCAAGGACCGACATTATACAAATTATAAATCACTGTGATTTTAGCACCCAGGGACCATCCCTATCATTTTACATAGCTTAGAAAACTATAATATTCTTCTATAGGAGAAGGAGTTATAAATTATCAACTTATCCTTCTACATCTTGGTTGAAGGATTACAGTTGCACCTGGAGATTTATAGTTAACACAGAATGAAATAATTCATGGATATTGTTTGTAGTTCATGTAGAGTTCAGGGAAATTTGCTTACTAAGCATTTCTGTTGTGAAATCATCTATGAAGTAATGGCAAAAGTGACCAGAGAATTGAGAAATAAATGCTATTCTAAAAAGGACTAAATCAAAGCATTTCACAGTACATGGACTAGAATGAGTATTGTGAATGATTTAAACAATTTATTATTAACAGAAGTGTAAAGAATGATGTATCACTCATATGCCTTTATGTCTTTAAAATGTTTAAAATCTTAAAATGTTCTTTATGGCAAATAATAGTTTACCTTGAGTGTTTTTGGACTGAAAAGTAGACATATTCTGTACATCAAATGTAATGCTATGATTGTATTTGCAGATTAGTTAAGGAAAATGAGAAAAATTTTTGCTCATGTAGCTCACATATTATATGACCATTTATGAAACTCAAACAAATTTTGATCTGGAACCATGTTGAAAGTGTTTGATACTTAGAACTTTTATATATGAAGGTCATCACCTCTTTAGGTTAAAGCAATAAGCTATTCTGTCTCCTCTTTTACCAATTTATCTTTTTCATAAACCAAGTTTTAAGATTAATACATCTGGAAATCATAGTGGTATAATTTATCTTTTATTCCAATTAAAAAGCTTATTGTGAAATAAAAATTAAAATGAGATACCAGTTGCACACAGCATTTTGAAAAGAATGTAATAACCAGTCTAGGGAAAAGGAATAGATTCAGACACTTTGGGCTGAAGGATATGTTGATATAATTATTATTGAGAAAAGTTTGTCAATATCTATTTAAAGAATTAAGAGTATATACATTTTGACTGAATATGTCCACATCAAGAAAGTTTAAGAAAAACATTAAGGTGCACAAAATTATATATCACTTGATGCTAATAGTAGTGTTTTTGTGTTGTCAAATATGAGTCAATCTAAATTTCAAAAAGCTAGTTAAATAGGAAATGGAATGCTTATGTACTAGGATGAAGGGAATCACTTTAAATTATGTTTTAAGAGAATATTTATTGTGAAACTTTTGAAAATAAAAAGTAACAGAGAGTAAAATTAATAAGGAAGAAAACCTGTTTTTTAAAGAGGTTCTCAAAAAAACACTTGACAAAATCATCATAATTAATGTAAAATTTGAAAGCTTTCCCGTCATTGGGAAATAATATAAAAATGACCATTTTCATACTGCTATCCATCACTATAGTGGCTGTTATAGCCAGTAAAACAAGTCAGGAAGAGAGACAAAGAGAGTGGATAACATAAGGAAGACAATTAAAGAAAACCTAATTAAAAAAGAAAGATACAATATTAATAAGTTAAAAGGACTGATGTTTTAAAGATAGTAATTCTCCCTAAATCGACCAAGAGATTTTCCAGTATTACTCAACATTCCAACTTTTTTTTTCAGAGAGAGTGACAAGTTAATCATAAATCTATTAAAAATGCCAAAAATAGTCAAAGTAATCCTGGAGAAGGGCAAATGAGGAAGATTTGCTTGACCCGATGGTAAAATGACCGCAATAGAGTCATTAATGGAGCACAACATTGTTGCAAAGAATGGCGAATGGGACAGAGTAGGGGGTTCGAAGAAATCCGTGTATATATGATATTCAGTTTATGACAGGATGCAACTCCCACAGTGGAAAGGATATTGTTTTAAAAAGGAAGGTATTGTTTAAAAAAGGAAGACAGCCAAAAAAAAAAAAAAGATAAAGCAGCTAATATGGGAAAATGCATCCCAACTTCTATCTCACATCTACTCAAATGATCACAACACAGCTTCCAAAAGATGATAGAAAAGAATACCTTCATGATAAGGAAAAAAATATCTTCTCAACAGGTAATAATTTTGTGCCAATTTCAGCTGTACAGCCAAGTGACCTGTCATACATATATCCATTCCTTTTCTTATATTATCCTCCATCATTTTCTATCCCAAGAGGCTGGCTACAGTTCACTGTGCTGCACAGTAGGACCTCATCGCTTATCCATTCTAAATGTAATAGTTTGCATCTGTATTCTTTTTTTTTTTTGTCTTTTTGCCTTTTTCTAGGGCCACTCCTGTGGCATATGGAGGGTCCCAGGCTAGGGGTCTAATCGGAACCGGCCTACACCACAGCCACAGCAAGGCAGGATCTGAGCCACACCTGCAACCTACACCACAGCTCATGGGCAATGCCGGATCCTTAACCCACTGAGCAAGGCCAGGGATCGAACCCTCAACCTCATAGTTCCTTGTCCGACTCCTTAACCACTGAGCCATGACAGGAACTCCATTTGCATCCGTATTCTTGAAACCATCTTTATATTGGGGTTTGGTCTGATTGCAGACTTGGCCAGTATGCGTAGTAGGAGTACAGCAACTAACTGGGAGAAAAGTAAGACAACCAAGAAGTGTGAGTGGTGCAAGGAGAAAAAGGAGCTTTCAGGGAGCTAACTTAAATGTAGAATTTACTGGAACAGTCTCAGGTGTATGAGAATCAGCTCACATCAAAATAAGAGTGGCGGAAGTTCCCGTTGTGGCTCAGAGGTAAGGGGCCCGACTCCTAACGAGCGGGAATAGTATCCATGAGGATGCTGGTTCCATCCCTGGCCTCGCTCAGTGGGTTAAGGATTCAGCATTGCTACAAGCTGTGGTGCAGGTCACAGACTCAGCTCGGAACCCAGGTTGCTGAGGCTGTGGAGTAGGCCAGCAGCTATAGCTCTGATTTGACCCCCTAACCTGGGAACTTTCATATCCTGTAGGTGTGGCCCTAAAAAGGCAAAGATAAATAAATAAATAAATAAATAAATAAATAAGTGGCAAGAGCCAGATAAATGATCAGAACCTTCATCCCGGATGTGGATGAGGTCAAGGCTTTTTACAAGAACTGAATGTTAAGTCAAAAAATCAAGAAAAGTAATAATAATAAAAAAAAAGTGCCATAGGAGTTAAGCAGCAGATTTGTCTGCATTCAAGATAAAGTTTTTGTTTTTTTGTTTTTGTTTTTTTATCTTATAATTTATTTTTTCACCTGATATTATTTATTTTTTTAATTGTTATTTCCCCAATACAATTTTTTTTTTCTACTGTACAGCATGGTGACCCAGTTACACATACATGTATACATTCTATTTTCTCACATTATCATGCTCCATCATAAGTGACTAGACATAGTTCCCAGTGCTGCACAGCAGGATCTCATTGCTAATCCATTCCAAAGGCAATAGTTTGCATCTATTAACCCCAAGCTCCCAATCCACCCTGCTCCCTCCCCTTCCCCCTTGGCAACCACGAGTCTATTTTCCAAGTCCATGATTTTCTTTTCTGTGGAAAGTTTCATTTGTGCTGTATATTAGATTCCAAATATGTGATATCACATGGTATTTGTCTTTCTCTTTTTGAATTACTTCACTCAGGATGCGATCTCTAGTTCCATCCATGTTGCTGCAAATAGGATTATTTTGTTCTTTTTTATGGCTGAGTAGTATTCAACTGTTCACTGTTGATGGGAATGTAAGCTGGTACAACCACTATGGAGAACAGTATGGAGGTACCTTAGAAATCTATACATAGAACTACCATATGACCCAGCAATCCCACTCTTGGGCATATATCAGGACAAAACTTTCCTTAAAAAAGCACATGCACCCGCATGTTCATTGCAGCACTATTCACAATAGCCAAGACATGGAAACAACCCAAATGTCCATCTACAGATGACTGGATCAAGGTAAAATTTTGTGTCCATTATATCCATCTGCAGATTTGAGGTGGTATATCTCCTGATATATCTCCTGATTGTTGTCTTTAGTCCAGAGTGACTCAAAGACTGGAAGTAGCTCAAATAACAAGTGAAAGGCCCTCAGGTCCTGAACACAAGTTGGGATTTGATGAAGTATTAATCTAGACTTTGCATTTTAGACCTTGAACAGATTGATTTTTAGAAAAATGTTTTATTTCATTTCATTTTTTAAAATTCTTGAAACAAAATAATTTGAGACTGAAAATAGATTGTCTTTTTTTTATTACTTTCAATATTTCTTTGGTTAAATGGTGATCAGAATATAAAAAGGGAGGTTTCTGTTTTCTAACATGCCACAAATTTACATTATGTGCATATAATCATAAAATTCTAAACAATCCACAGTTTTAGTAGCTCCAAACCAGCAATTGAGTTTTAAATACATAGAGGATATTAGTTTTTCCTAATTGATGATTGGTGATGAAAAGTTAGCTATTTGATAATTATGATTCTTCCTCATTGCTTGTGAAAATAGTTAAAATCATGTCTACAAATTATTAGATTCTATCAATTTTAAGATATGTTTTTCCAACCTATTGAAATGTATTTGAATTTGGCTTTCTTTGTTTTGTTCCTCAGTAAACAGGCACATTTTTTTCTCAGCAAAAATTTATCATTTCTGAAAGTCACCCAGGTACTTAAATCATAGGCTCAAAGCAGTTTTTAAAATGTATCTAAAGATAGACTGTGACCTTTTAGATGGTGAAAAGACTTATTTTTGAGCCATATGGTCAGCCTGAGGCTTTAGACATTAAAATTGAGGCTGGAGGGAGTTCAAACTATGACACTGATTAGTGCATATGTCTCTATATTAGATGCACCAAAAGACAGCAAGAAAATCTTTTATGACAACTTGTCTGTTGCCATTAATGCGACCTATGGAAAAGGAAAAAGATCACTCTTGGATATGTCAATGCCTGAATTTGTTAGATCCAACAAATTGCACAAAGTTATCTGAAATACAATTTAGGGAAAGATTTACAGGGCTGAAAACCTGAACAGATCATAAATTCAGGGGCATGTCTGATTGGTTTATCACAAAAGATACCTGAATTATCACATTTTTCCTCCCTTGATATTAAATCTCTTGATATTTATTCCTAAGGTGTTTTCCATGGGACAAAAATTAATTGACCTTGCCCTGAATTCATGATACTCATGTTAAATTACTCATGGTAAATGTCTAGATCCCAATGCCTTTGACTTACTCAACTAGGTAATTTTTTAATTATTTTTCAACTAGGTAATATTTTAATTATTCCCAGGTATAAGACAGTGTAGTTTCATTTTATCCTCTAATTCTTATATTAAAGCAATAAGGCAGATAATTTTTTTCCTTCTAAATATTGGCTTTTTTGGTGGGGCTGAAGGGTGTTTATTGAGATGAAGAATGGCAAATTGATGTGACAGCTTGTAAAATGCCATGTTTACCATTTCTTTTTCTATGATTAAAGCTAGAACCATGATGCAAATTCTTTAACACTGTTATCTCACCTTATCACCCCGGGCTTGAGAGCCTAAGGGAGTCTGAAATACTGACCGGCAGGAAGAGAAATATAAAACACACATCATTTTTTCAGGTCTTAGTACGAAACAGTTTTCTTGATTAGACCCATGGGGTCTCATTTAAAGGATCATATCAGAGTAAAAAATATTATTCATGATTCCATGCATTTTTTTTATTTTTTTGTTCCAATATTGCCTTCATCATCATCCATCTTCAATGGATCCATCGTCCATTATATCATCTTTATTATTTTTAATTCTTTATTTTTTTTGTCTTTTGTCTTTTGGGGCCATACCTGCAGCATATTGGCCTATGGTGGTTCCCAGGCTAGAAGTCTAATTGGAGCTGTAGCTGACGGCCTACGCCGCAACCACAGCAACACCAGATCCAAGCTTCATCTGTGACCTACACCATAGCTCACGGCAACGCTAGATTCTTAACCCACTGAATGAGGCCAGGGATTGAACCTGTAACCTCATGGTTCCTAGTCGGATTTGTCTCCGCTGAGCCATAACAGGAACTCCCATTATATCATCTTTAAATATATATAAATGGGTCTTGGATACCTACTTTTTGCAAGGTGATTGCTCAATTCTAGGGAGGGCTGGGCTTCTCTGGTGCTGACATGAGCTACCGCTGTCCATCATTTACAACCAAACCAGAATTTTTGACAGCATTCTGAGAAAACTGTCCCTTTGAGAATCTCTTTAAAAAGAGAGGATTTTCTGTGATTAAATATATTTCAGAAATGCCACATGCTTTACCCCATTGTAGAGATTTAAAGTGCTCATTAGCAGAGATGTCTTCCAATAAATGTCTTTGATTTGTTCAATTCAAAATCCCCAGTCTTATTTCAACACAGCAACTTTTTCTAATAATAGCTCTTATAACCTCTAAGAACTAGTGTTCTGTGAAACATACTTTGAGAAATGCTTTCCCCAAATATTTTAATGACTCTCTAAGTCATTCCTGTCCTCAAAGGTAGTCATGCCAAATTAATCAACACATTTTATGATATAACCTCCCTATTAAAAACATTTTATGCATCCCCACTGCCTCTTGGACAAAAATAACTTCAAAGTACACAAGTACAATATTCTCTCGAGCTATTTTTAGGTGAAAATGTCCACTATTTCCTAAAATAAAATTTTTGCTAAAGTCAAATGTGCTCTCTCATTACTCCTGCACAGGACAAGTAATCTCAATTCTCTAAGTCTCAGTTTCCTCAAAGTCTATCTCATAAAGTTATATATCAGATCTTTCTAAACTCACACTCCCTTGTCTGTGCTCTGAGACTCATTAAATGCCATGCACTCGGACTTATCCTGTCTTTAAAATGTTTTATTTAATTCAATGAGCCCAGAGAAAATATAATACATAAAAACCGGAGTTCCCATCGTGGCGCAGTGGTTAACAAATCCGACTAGGAACCATGAGGTTGCGGGTTAGGTCCCTGCCCTTGCTCAGAGGGTTAACAATCCGGCATTGCTGTGAGCTGTGGTGTAGGTTGCAGACGCGGCTCGGATCCCGCGTTGCTGTGGCTCTGGCTAGGCCGGTGGCTACAGCTCCGATTCGACCCCTAGCCTGGGAACCTCCATATGCTGCGGGAGCGGCCCAAGAAATAGCAAAAAGACAAAAAAAAAAACAAACATGGTCCCACATGCTAGCTAAGATCATTTGATAGGTGATTTCAAGCATACTACTTATTTTTGTATTTTTCTCTTTCCTGGTATCAAAAATGAAAACAAGTATTAGTTGACAAGATTTTCATGAATATTGAATGAAAATATGCATATATATGTATAAAAGAGCTTTTTAATATGAAGCTATTATGACTGAAATTAGATTGTAAGTTTTTTCATATCAACCTCTAGTTTTTCTGCTTTTTTGTAGTGTCCCTATTTTGTACAAAAAAAGTTTTTGTTTATGGGAAATATTTATGAAATATTTTCTGGAATTAAAAATATCAGCACCTTAAGGGTCTGTAGGGGTCATTTAATCTAGTCTCCTTATTTTGGAAAGTGATGTATGAACATGAGTTTGCTTGCCCAGTGCCACACAGTTAGTTGATAGTACGGGCAAGTCATGGTCCTTTGGGCCTAGTAAAACCTATCAGATCCAGATCTGAATTAATGACTAACCTAGAGAAAAAACTGGCAAGCTACAGCTGACTTACTATTTTAGTTTACTTCCAAAGTAAGCAGTCTTCATGTAGTCATGGTAAAATGCAAAAATGCCCCCAAATTCTTATCCTCTCATGATCACATCCCCTCTCTGAGTAACTTTGTGGGGTCTTCCACATTCATTCATGCACATTCTTGGATTGGCCATGCTTCTTGCTTTGAATGATGAGAATGTTGTTTAGTACAAGAAGTTTGAAAAATATGTGTGACTAGGGCCTTTCCTCTTTGGAAGCTCTTAGAACCTTCTGTGCACCACATGGAAATGTTCAGACAAGTGCTGAGATATGAGAGCCCACAGAAAGAACTGAGTTGTTCCAGTGTAGACTCTCTTCCACCCCCAGAACCACCTGCCCCAGCCAACCTATCAGCTCAGGACACATGAGTCAGGCCAAATTTATCAAAAGAACTCACCATCTGAATCCAGCCCAGATTTCTGACCCACAGAATCATGAGGTAAACAAAAGATTATTTTAAACTATGAAGTTTTGGGGATGTGTTATACAGCAAAAGTAAACCAAACTTGTTAATTAAAAGTTACATGAAAAATAGGCAGGGAGTTCTTATTGTGGCTCAGCAGTAACAAACCTAACTAGTATCCATGAGGATGCTGGTTCAATCCCTGGTCCCACTCAGTGGGTTAAAGATTCAGCATTGCTGTGAGCTGTGGTGTAGTTCTCAGACCCGACTCAGATCCTGCGTTGCTGTGGCTGTGGCATAGCTGACAGCTACAGCTCCAATTTGACCCCTAGCCTGGGAACCTCCAAATGCTTCCTGTAGACCTAAAAAAAATTTAAAAAAAAAAAAAAGAAAAATAGGCAGATATGAAGCCTCCTGAGTTCAAGTTCCTTCAGACACAAGATCTTATTTACATTTCTCTAACCAATATGACTCTTTATTTACTGAAAATATCACAGACCCAGATGTTATAAAATTGAGTGCTTATATTTTCAACATTTATCAGTTGTTTAAATGGCATATCAAAAGGATTTTACTCTTAGCAGCTGGATTTATTTGTTGATGTTCTTAGCGACTCATTTTTCAGCTTACCAATTGACTCTGGTACATTGCTTTCTTCAAAGCAAGTATTTTGTGACATAAAATACACTTTTGACAGTGGTCATGAAAAAATAAGGGGTATTTAAAAGCCATCTAGCACATTCAAGAGGAAGATGTTATAACATTCTACCTAGATCTTTGAGACAAAAAATGAGCAGTTTGTTTCTCTTCCTTAAGCAATATAAAATTTCTTAATACCCATATTGTTGAGTAAAGCACCAGAAACTTACATCATAGTTTCACACACAGACATTAAGTGCATTTTCACAGGGCTCTTGGTAAGACAGAGAAACCTGATATAGAACATTTAGGGGACTGACTTTTTCTGTTTTACACAGGTCTCCATGAGAGCCTGAGAAACATTTTATATTGAAGTCTGCACGGTGTTGATGAATGTTTAGCAAGGACTCTTAGGGCACATTTGTGTGTGTAAACTATTCTTGAAACACAAGTAATATATAATCCATATATATTATACTGTATATTGTATACTGTATGCAATATATATTGTATATTGTTCAAAACACAAATATGTGTCAGGAAAAAATATATTTCTATTTGCCATGAATTTGAGACATGCTTATTCTTTCCCTTTGACATTTGTTAAATTCTATATAAGTATGTACAATTAAAAAAAAAAAGATAAATTTTAAACTTACTGTACAAGGCGTCCAGTGAGAGTATACAATCTGAATTTGATGGTGGTTAGAGTTTGCGACATCACTCTAAGAATTTCTGAGAGCCTGTGACTGTGGACAGCATCAGGTAATAGCGGATTCATGAGCCAAGGCTAGAGACAAGAAGGTGAAGAGATGCAAAATAAGAGAGCAGTGCTTTTTAGCTTCCGAGTAAGCGATTGACAACAAAGTTTATCTCTGGATACCAGAAATAAACAATTCAATGGATTTCAATTAGACAAATAGTCATGAGGTTGGAGCAATCACCAAAGCAAGTAGGTAAATGTCAGGCCAAAAGGGATGAAGCAATTTCCAAGGAAGAACACTCAGGTAAGGTCAATACGTGAAAAGGTACGAGACACCAGTACCCCTATGGTGTTGATTTGGAGGTAAGATCCTGACTGCTCTAGAATTTATATTTTAAAGTATGTACTTCCTCAGCAGCAGAATCCAATTTTCAAGTCACGGCCATTATCAGATTGTAGGATATAATCCTGAAAATTTGGAGTCCATTTGGGCTATACGGGAAAAAGCATGAAATAGGAATACAGACATAAAATGAGCAGAATCATATCTCCATCAGTCAACACGTCTTTAGGGAGAGCCTGTCACGTACAGAGACACCACCTTGTCACTGTAGTGGAAGCCTACGGCAGGCCACCTATCATAAGAAAGAAATTACTTAAGATGTAGTGATAAAATGGTAATCCTTTTTCAGCTTTACGGTGTATGCCTCTGTTTTACACACTCAGTCTACTATTTTACTACATGTAATTATTCATATTAAGTTGGTCAATTACTTTTTCTAGTTTTGTAGACCTATATAATATTGACCACTAAATTCCTTAATTGATATTTCTTGGTTCACAAGTCGTGTATGAATATACATCAACCTCATGGAAGGTTTTTTCCTTTTTCATGTTTATGGAATCCAGAACCTAAAAGTTGATAGACTCATTCTGCTTTCACAACCTGAAAAAGTCCCCCTCTCTGTGCCAAAGTCATGCCAAAGTCATGATCTCATATTCTAAAGTTTACTATTAAAGTAGATACATTTTAATGTCTGAATAACCAAAACAAGACCTTTCTCTTTGCGTCATGGAAGATTCTTGACGTCGGAAGTTAGATAATGTATTTTGTATATTTAAAAGTCTGATCCTCTAGTCGAATTTCAACTGCTGAGAGAAGATACATTGTCATTCTTTTCTGCATCTCTCAAATCTATTTCAGTACCTGAAAACCATTGAATATTCTATACATATTTGTAGAGTAAATAAATCATGAATAAATGAACCATGAGGCCAGCTCTGACTACTCACTATTCTGATAAAATAATCAATTTCAAAAGGACAAGAGAAAGCAATTAAATTGAATTTATCCAATATTTGTTTGCCTCTAAGACTTAAGAAAGTCATTTGCTTTATGCAACCAGGATAGTATGGTGGCAAACACAAAGCCAAAGAGAATGCAGTCATCATGTTGATTGATTAACCAGACTGTTTTGTTTCAAAGAAAAAATCTCCACCTACTATAAAATTAATTTGGGGAGTCCATTGTACATTGATCAAAGTTATTTTAATCTAGACTCATCTAAATGCACTTCCTTGAAATTTGAATGTCCTTTTTTCTCATGACAACTAACAGGAATTCTAACTTTAGGTCAAGATGCATTGGCACAAGAGGTCTGGCAACAGTTGATGTATCTATTAAATGGAATTAGGCCTCAATTTTTCAATCTTGTTAATGATGTACATATGCAATGCCAAGTATTTAGCAATGTTAGTTAATCAGAGAATCCATAGTGAATGATTAAAGGCACATTAAATTTGTAATTTGTAATGCAGGCTCAGGGCGACTATTGCATTTTTGCTCTAATGAGTTAATGTGCTTAAAGAAATGATGGTGTTAGGCTAAAGTTGTTTTAACTCTCAAAGAAAAGGGTTTTTAATTAAAATAATCACAGACTGTCCTTGAAAAACTCATTGTCTTTTTAAGGGGAATTAAGAAATTATATTTTGTTGTGCAATTGAATTTTTTCCTTTTTTTTTTTTGTTTGTTTGTTTGTTTGGTTGGTTTTTGGCTGTGCCTGTGGCATGCAGAAGTTCCCAGGCAGGGATCAAACCTGGGGCACAGCAGCAACCAAGCCACTGTAATAACAATGCCAGATCCTTAACACCATGAGCCACACTGGAACTCCTACAATTTCAAAATACTAGTGAAAAATGTAGTAAGAACTGACCAGTATGGTCATGAAAAAATGCCTAATTTAATTGACTGGCCTGTAATTTGTTCAAATTGAAAAACAAGAGGGGCAAAAGTAATAATCATCTCTGTAAAACATGGACAAGATGAAAAATGACATTCGGCAGAGTGATAGTTTGACTATGTTACACAAATTAAATGCCCAACCAAAATGCCTGTAGAAAAGTAATAATTTAGTTGCTTGCATTCAATTGAAATAGGTAAAGATTGTGTCACCTTAAAAATGAAAGTGCATCAGAGTTCCTGCCATGGTCCAGCAGTAAAAAACCTGACTAGGATCCATGAGAACTCAGGTTCGATCCCCAGCCTTGCTCAGTGGGTTAAGGATCCAGCATTGCTGTGAGCTGTGGTGTAGGTCACAGATGTGGCTTGGATCCTGTGTTGCTGTATCTGTGGTGTACGCCAGCAGCTGTAGCTCTAATTTGACTCCTAGCCTGGGAAGTTCTGTATGCCTTGGGTGTGACCCTAAAAAAAAAAAAAAAAAGGAAGTGCATCTGACATATAATACTGTTTTAGGAAAGAATCTATTCCTTTAAATTTTTTCAGTATTATCAGCAACCTCAGACTTATGTAGATCTGACTTGAGTGTAAGGTAGTTGATCTGATATGTCAAATCTTGTAAGTTAATACTTTAGGATTATTTTTTATCAACCTGTTGTTGTAGGAAAGCTACCTGAAGATAAAGAAATAAACATTAGCTTTCCTGTCTGAAATAGTGATTTTCAATACCTAGCAAAATGACATTCTTTAAGCTTTTTTATTATGGGTCAAGGGCTTTGTACAGCAGATAGATCATATAGTCAAAACGAGCCTTTATTGACTATTGATGCTATATCTGACAAAAAAGACATATCAAGAGAGAAAATTTTATCTTTGTTATTGTCTTTGTTGCAATAATCATGATAATCTTCCAAAGTCTTTGTCATCATGACGTCTAAATCACATTAACTCGGTGCATTTCAGTATATACTACTTTTCTAAGCACTGTCATAAAAAAGATAATAAAGTTGTTATTTCACATTCATCCATTCTTAGAGTTATAATTCCTATTTGGCTTCAAAAATGTAGTAAATGTGGATGATAACCTTGACAGGAAACTGGAGAATCAAATATTCAATTATATACTAATTTTCTTTTCAGCTCTGACAATTTGCCTCTTTGAATAGGCATGAATAACATTAGACCTTCATTAAATTAGAAAAATAACTTTCCAGAGGAAACAAGATGTTCTATAAGCTTTTAACTTTTTTTTTCTTTCTTTTTTTTTTTTTTTCTTTTTAGGGTCGCATTTGCAGCATTTGAAAGTTCCCAGGCTAGGGTTCAAATCAGAGCTGCAGCGCTGCAGCTGCTGGCCTACACCATAGCCACAGCAATGTGGGATCCAAGCCACATCTGGGACCTATACCACAGCTCATGGCAATGCCAGATCCTTAACCTACTGGGCAAGGCCAGAAATCGAACCCACATCCTCATGGATATTTGTTGGGTTTGTAACCTGCTGAGCCACAGCAGGAACTCCTGCTTTTAATACTTTTTAGCAATATTATTTATGTCATGGATATTTCTTACCATCTAAGATAATTTCAGCCTGAAAGTGATGTAGGAAATTATTGGAAATTCTAATTTTATATTTAACTTTTTAACAGCTTAATTGAAAATTCAAACAAAATGACAAAATACAAGGTTAATATGCTTAGAAAAGCACATATATTTGGTCTTGATATTGTAATTGAAAAAGCAGTTCTCATGTACCTGATATGAAGTAGCCAGCAAAAGTGAAGTTACAGCCTTTTTTTTTTTTTTTCCAATAGAGGCAATGATTCCCAGGGACAGCAGACATCATTATTTGGTACATTGATTAACTGGAGCCCAGAGTGAACTTAGAAAACCACATTTTCCTGGAGACATGAAAAAGCAAAAAAGCCACTCTATCCTGTTGAGTTCCTTTCTTAAGGAGTTTTCACACAATGGATGATTTTTTCATCTTTCTTATGTGATGAAAACCTGCTTCATAATAGGCAACCAGAATCTTTGAAACCTTGGAAATTTTAGGTTTTCTCTAAGATCCACCCCAGTTAATAAGCAAATAAAAGCGTCACTTATTTTACTTAATAAATTCAATTCTACAAAGATTTAGAACCAGCAATGAAGTGTTTAAATGACTATATAGCATGAAATAGAATGAAAAAATCATGAACTGAATAAGACTTCTCAGAAGCATGAAAGACAGACTCAGTGAACTGCTGAGTAACGATGTAGAGCAAACAATGAGATATAGATTAGTTTAGCTGGATAAAAAAAGGCTAGTGGTAGACAAAAATGAAAAGAATAATTTGCAGAATAAAGTTGTCAGGATAAGCAAGTAAATACATGAATATTATCAATCACAGAAATAAAGGAGCATTAAAATATTCATAATTAGCATCATCAAATAGCAGTCCAAAGAAAATGATAGAGATGCTGGAAGATAAGGAATTACATAAAAAACATGTAAGGCAAGATTGTCATCAACCGATATGATCATCAGAGGCAAGGCCATGTGGACTGTTGAAAGAAAAACACTGAAATGAATTTTAAGTCAGGAACAATCTTACAAAGAAATAAATCAGAGTAAAAGTGTTTACTGTAATTCAGGGGGATTAAAGAATACAAGCAATAAAGTTCTTTGGGAATTGCATTTTATTTTTCTGCTTGCCAAGTTGATTTTTAAGTTACTATTCTATGGGTCTTTATAAAATTATGATCATAAAATATTTATAATTTTGGAAATGCCTATATATCTTAAAATAAATATATTTAACTTGAGAATTTGTTTGATAAATTGCATAAATTACATAAGTATAGTTTCGCAAAAATGGCAGGACACTAAGAGTGTACCCTAAGATAAATTATGGACTTTGGGTAATTGCAACATGTCAATATAGTATCACTTTTGGTAAAAAACAAACAACAACAAGAAAACCATGCCACCTGATGAATAACGTTAATAGTCAGGGAAGCTATGCATGTGTGAGGACAGGGGGTCAAGGAAAGGCCTCTGTACCTTCCTCCAAATTTTTTTGCAAACCTAAATTTTCTGTAAAAAAAAGTCTTAAAAATTGTCATTTCTCCTCGTGGTTGTAATTGTTTTTCATTAGTTAAAATTCCAAGAATGTTCTTTTCAAAGATACTTTTCTCTAAGAATACCTAGAAGTTGCCAAGATGAAACAATTTAAGATGCTGTTTTAAAAATAGAATTAAAAGCCAGGAAACTGACTAATATTTCCAGAGCTATTCAGTTATATGAAATATATTTAGTGGGATCATATATCAAACTAGAATTTGTTATAAGACAAGGAGAAAATTGTCAACTCAGTCCTCAATTTTAAACATTTGGGCAGATCATCCAGAGAATGTTGATTCAAAGATAGTTTCAATAGCCGTGGAAAAACTTTGAAACTGAACTTGATTTGGAGGATAATGGGGCATGAAAGCAAGTGAAATGTTTGTTTTAATAAATACATTTCTGTAATTTCCCCTAGATATGAGTCAATACATTACATGGAAATGGATGTAGTCTTTTAAATTGCCACTGTCCTCAAATTTCATTATCTTATAATTTTGAATTTTGATATTTTTCTTACTTAATTGAGTTGGAAGCTTCACTTAGCATCTAATCTTTCTCTTCTTGGAGCTCTTAAGCCCCATCCTGCTCGAATAGTTCTTTTTCCTATCACATGTGTTATTTCCTAATAGTTAACACAATTTACTTATTTTATTTTTGTTGTTTCTGGTTTGTTTCTCCCTATCAGAATGAAGATTACTTGAAGGTAGTGATGTATGCATGTTCGTGTGCCCATGATTGGAAATTAATGTATCTCTAGTACTTAAGGACCCTTCTGGCACAAAGTAGAAACGTGTATTTAACAAATAAATATTTATTAAAATAATGTTTTTTAAATAGTGATCAAAATAAAACTAACAATCTTTTCCATTTTGGGTTTTTTGTTTGTTTTTTTTTTTCTTTTTAGGACCGCACCTGTGGCATATGGAGGTTCCCAGGCTGGGGTCCAATCAGAGCTATAGCTGCTAGCATAGGCCACAGCCACAGCAACTCGAACCCGAGCTGTGTCTGCGACCTACCCCACAGCTCACGGCAATGCCGGATCCTTAACCCACTGAGCGAGGCCAGGGATGGAACCCACATCCTCATGAATCCTAGTCAGATCTGTTAACCACTGAGCCATGGCAGGAATCCCACTCTTTTCCATTTCTATAAAATGAACACCTTCAGTGTGACATTCAGGATCAGGATACATTTGCAACCTGTTCAGCCCCTAGTTTTTATTTTTATTTTATTTTATTTTACCAACTTATATGTCAAAAAAAAATTAGCTCTTTTTTTTTTTCTTTTTATACAGTACCCTAGCATATGTAACTTCCCAGGCTGGAGATTGAATCCCAGCTGCAGTTGTGACCTGAGCTAATGCTGGATCCTTTAACTCACTGAACCAGCCAGGAGTGAACCTGCACCTCTGCAGCGACCCCAGCTGCTGCAGTTAGATTCTTAACCCAATGTGCCATGGCAGGAACTCCAAGACTTAGCTCTTTTATTGGTTTTGTTGTTATTGACATTTCAGTGATGATTGCAGTTTAAATCTCATCTAGGTTTGCAATAAAATTCCACCTCCTAGCCACCTTCCTAAACCTTCATTATATGTTTGAATAGCACAGAATCAATAGCTGTATAACATAAATAGCAAGTACTATAAGTTTTTAGAATTAGAAATCGTCATTAAAATTATACAGTCCCAACTCACCCTTATTAACCTAATGGAAAAACTGAGATCACACAGCAAGTTAGGGGCAGATAAAAAAAGAATGAAACAAATAGATGTGTAAAAACTTTAGTTGGTTTTACCTTTTTTCTATGAATATGATTTTTGTAATCAGTGTGGCACATGTATAGCTTATATCATACAAAATAATTTTTTTTGTCTTTTTAGGGCCACACCCATGGCATATGGAGGTTTCCAAGCCAGGGGTTTAATAGGAAGTGTGGCTTCTGAACACAGCCACAGCCACAGCCACACAGAATCCAAGCCACATCTGCAAACTACACCACAGCTCATGGCAATGCCGGATCCTTAACCCTCTGAGCGAGGCCAGGTATCGAACCCCCATCCCCATGGACCCTGGTCAGGTTCATTAACTGCTAAGCCATGAATTGAATTCCCCAAAATAATTATGTTCAATGATTTTTCAAGGTCATTCTGAACTTTAAAACTTTAAATTTTTTATTTCTTATAGGTTCCTTCAGTACAGGATGTTTATAAACAATTTCTATAAATTTTAGATTTAGCACAATAATTTAATATCAGAACCTAATAGAGCAGATCATTTTGTATAAATATCTCCACAAAAATCACATTATCCGGAGTTCTCTTTTGGCGCAGTAGGTTAAGTAAGGGTCCAGAGTCATCACTGCAGCAGCTTGAGTCACTGCTGTGGCACAGGTTTGATTCCTGGCCTCGCTCAGAGGGTTAAGGAACTTTTTTTGTATGCCATAGGTATAGCCAAAAAAAATCATATTATTCTTTTGTACAGAGAATTGCAAGATTATTTTGTCTTTATTTCTCCCAGCATTGTAAATCTATAGAAGAATATTAACTTATGGAACAGGTGATAAGAACAACTTAAAATAATTCTTGTCTTGAGTCACTTAGTCAAATGTATCCAATTAAGAACAGTCACGAATGGAGTCAAGTGAATATTAAAATGGAATAAAATTTCTTTATCAAAAAATAAATCTACATGGTCTTTGTATCTAATTTATTCACCATTAAAGAAATAAATAAATGTAATCAACTTTCCCAGGGCTTTTCTACTGTTGGTGGGGAAGGAGTTTAGATGTCTTACTAGTAGACATTCATTTTTCTTACAGATTCGTAGGCAGGATAATGAGAGTAGAATGTGAATCATTATTTAAAGTCTCAGAATTGTTTATTCTTTACATGAGAGAGGGAATATAAAATTGAGGAACAAAAGTCTGGACTTGTGATTTTTCCCGAATTATTTCTTGTTGGATATTCATCAGAAGAATAGCATATTCAGAAAAAATAGAGATTAAAGTAATAAATAAAAAATTCCTATTTCAGGAAATTAGCGAGAAGTCAATGAGTGGCAGAGAAAAAAGCAGGCAGATGGAAGCAGATGAAAAAGAAGTGCTTATATGCTCAGATGTAAAATGACATGAAATGATCCATCTTGGTACTGAATCTTCATGTGACTGATTCTTGCACAGGCTAGGTTATAATTGACATTATTAAGTATCATGCAAGAAATAACCACTATCTAATCTGGAAGACTCACTAAGCATTTGTATAAAAATATGTTTTGTTTTATTTGCAAAATGTTACATAATTATACCTCCAACATGAATATTTTTTCTTTTTTTTCATTTTTTTTATTACTCAAATGAATTTATCACATCTGTAGTTGTATAATGATCATAACAATCTGATTTCACAGGATTTCCATCCCACAGCCCAGGCACATCCCCCCACCGCCCAAACTGTCTCCTCTGGAGACCATAAGTTTTTCAGTGTCTGTGAGTCAGCATCTATTCTGCAAAGAAGTTCAGTCTGTCCTTTTTTCAGATTCCACATGTCATTTGATGTTGGTGTCTCATTGTATGGCTGACTTCACTTAGCATGATAGTTTCTAGGTCCATCCATGTTGCAAAAAATGCTGGTATTTCATTCCTTTTAATGCCTGAGTAATATTCCATTGTGTATATGTACCACATCTTCTGGATCCACTCCTCTGTCGATGGACATTTAGGTTGTTCCCATGTCTCGGCTATTGCAAATAGTGCTGCAATGAACATTGGAGTACATGTGTCTTTGTGAGTCGTGGTTTTCTCTGGATAGATGCCCAGGAGTGGGATTGCTGGATCAAATGGTAGTTCTACATTTAGTTTTCTTAGGACTCTCCATACTGCTTTCCACAGTGGTTGCACAAATTTACAATCCCACCAACAGTGTACTAGGGTTCCTTTTTCTCCACACCCTCTCCAGCACTTATTGTTTGTACACTTTTGGATGATGGCCACTCTGGCTGGTGTAAGGTGGTACCTCAGAGGATTTTGATTTGCATTTCTCTAATAATGAGTGATGTTGAACATCTTTTCATGTGTTTCTTGGCCATCCGTATGTCTTCTTTGGAGAATTGTCTGTTTAGATCTTCTGCCCATGTTTTGATGGGGTTGTTTGTTTTTTTGGTATGGAGCTGCAGAAGGTGTTTATAAATTTTGGAGATGAATCCCTTGTCAGTCGATTCACTTGCAAAGATTTTCTCCCATTCTGTGGGTTGTCTTTTTGTGTTGTTTAGGGTTTCCTTTGCAGTGCAGAAACTTTTCAGTTTGATTAGGTCCCATTTGTTTATTTTTCTTTTTACTGTCAATACTCTGATAGGTGGATCTGAGAAGATGTTACTGTCATTTATGTCAGAGAGTGTTTGGCCTATGTTTTCCTCTAAGAGTTTTATAGTGTCTGGTCTTGTATCTAGGTCTTTAATCCATTGGGAGTTTATTTTTGTGTATGGTGTTAGGGAGTGTTCTAATTTCATTCTTTTCCATGTGGCTGTCCAGTTTTCCCAGCACCACTTATTGAAAAGCTGTCCTTTCTCCATTGTATATTCTTGCCTCCTTTGTCATAGATTAGTTGGCTGTAGGTGCATGGGTTGAATTCTGGACTTTCTATCCTGTTCCACTGATCTATAGTTCTGTCTTTGTGCTAGTACCATGCAGTTTTGACGGCTGTTGCTTTGTAGTATAGTCTGAAGTCCGGGAGCCTGATTCCTCCAGATCCATTTTTCTTTTTCATGATGTCTTTGGCTATTCTGGGTCTTTTGTGCTTCCAAACAAACTTTAAAATATTTTGTTCAAGTTCTGTGAAAAATGTCCTTGGTAATTTGATAGGGATTGCATTGAATCTGTAGATTGCCTTGGCTAGTATAGTCATTGATAATATTAACTCTTCCAATCCATGAGCATGGTATATCTTTCCATCTATTTGTGTCATCTTTGATTTCTTTCATCAGTGGCTTGTAAGAATCTTTAAATATATAATGAGAACAAATGGAGTTAAAACTGAAAGTAATCCTAATGTTTGTTTTTACCATAATTGTTACTTCTCTTGGGGACCATTTCCTATCCTATTTTTATTTTTGTTTATTTCTTAAAGGATTCATGTATTTTAAAAAAAAGGAATTAATTTACTGAGGGCTATAGGGCCCATAGTAGGCTTATAATTAAATCTCAGTTTAGTTTTCTAGCCTTGTAGTTTAATTCATACCAAGTCATATTTTCTATATGGATAACTTTGATACATTAACCTAAAGATAATTTGTGAATAAACTCTGATATTGTCTCATTTTGTAAATCTGCTGATATTTTCCTCATTGTAAGAAGAAAATCATGCTATAGTAACTAATACTTGCCCCATACTTTTTAAATTTTATTTTTAATTTTTTTCTTTTTACCTTTTGACCTCTTTCATTCATTTTCCCCACCCTCCACTCCCCACCTTTGATAACCACCAGACTGTACCTATAATTATGATTGTATATTTTTATCAAGTTTCCACATATAAGAGAGATCATTCAATATTTGTCTTTGACTTATATCACCTAGCATAATGCCCTCATGGTCCATTCATGCTGACACAAATGCAAGACTCAAGTGTGTGTGTGTGTGTGTGTGTGTGTGTGTGTGTGTGTGTGTATAATTTGTAATTATACACACATATATAATTATAATATATATAATTCTACACACATACACATATATACTATTATACATAATTTCTTTATCCTTTCATCCATCACTGGACACTTAGGTTATTTCTATATTCGATATCATGGCTGTTGTAAATAATGCTTCAATGAACACTGGGGCTGCAGATATCTTTTTGAGGTAGTATTTGCTTTTCCTATGAATAATATCCCAAAGTAGAATTGCTGGATCAGATGGTTTTGGTTAAATCTTACAGAAACACAAAAATAAAAATAACAAAAATGAGAATTCTAGTATGAATACCCACCTTATTTCTCTTGATGTGAAGATAGTTTGACATGTCTTTCCTAATCTGGTGGTGTTGAATTTTTTTTATAGCTTTGAAATATTTTTTTGAAGCTTCTGCAGTAAACTATTTTTTTTTTTTTTTGTCTACACACGAGGCATGTGAAATTCCCCTGGCAAGGGATCAAACCCAAGTCAGAGCAGTGACAATGCTGAATCCTTAACCTCTAGACCAACAGAGAACTCTGCAGTAAACTACTTTTAATTTTTTTTTTAGTATCTTCTAAGTAACATGACTTCTAACTGAATTGCTATGTATTACCTTTTCTGTAAATTATCTACTAGAAAGTGCCTAAATTAAATTCTGAGGCCTTTTAAGACTGTCAAATTATTTCCTTTCCCACATACCACTCCTAGCTAAATGTAATGGTTTAACAAAATTCAAAGGTGATGCTGAACACTTTGCTGCAGAAGAAATTGAAATGTATGGCTTAATTCAAACAAGCCTAAATAATGTAATTACTCAGTCAAGAATTAGAACACTAGCTGTCACTCAAATCCTTTTCCTCTTCTTGCCTCAGAAAATAGTTCATTTGGGGAAGCAAAACATTCAACATAGACTGCATTTTTCAGAATTTCTTGCAATTAGGGATTCCACTAACTCATGCACATGAGTGTTGGACAGGCCTTCATGAAAACTGGTTAATGGAATCCTGAAGTCCTTGCAGCCATCCTGGACTGTAAGTTTATCGTGAGGATATCTGATGACTTCCTTGAGTAGCCATGTCAAGTAACCAGAGAACACTTACAGTCAGAATTCTTTTAAGCAGAAGGGTAAAACTGTATATGTATAGCCATTGTTAATACATTGTGTATGGAAGTGATTTTTCTAATTAAAGTATAGTTGATTTACAATTTTCTGTTAATTTCTGCTGTACAGCAAAGTGACCCGTCATATATATATATATATATATATATATATATATATATATATATATATATATAGAGAGAGAGAGAGAGAGAGAGAGAGAGAGAGAGAGAGAAAGTTCCCTTCATGGCTCAGTGGTTAACAAACCTGACTGGAATCCATGAGGATGCAGGGATGTGGGTTTGATCCCTGGCATGGCTCAGTGAGTTAAGGATCCGGCATTACTATGAGCTGTGGTGTAGGTTGCGGACATGGCTCAGATACTGTGTTGCTGTTGCTGTGGTGTAGGCCAGCAGCTGTAGCTCCGATTTGACACCTAGACTGGGACCTTCCATGTGCCATGGGGTCTAAAAAGCCCCCCCTCCCCAAAAAAGGTGTCATATTATCTTCCATCATGTTCTATCACAAGTGATAGGATATAGTTTCCTGTGCTATACAGTAGGACCTCATTGCTTATCCATTCTAAATGTAGTAGTTTGCATCTACTAACTCCAAACTCCCAGTCTATCCCACTCCCTCCCCTTCCCACTTGGCAACCACAGGTCTCTTCTCCATGTCTGTGAGTCTGTAGATATGTTCATTTGTGCCATATTTTAAATTCCACATATATCATATAGTATTTGTCTTTCTCTTTCTGACATTTGACTTAGTATCAGAATCTCTAGTTGCATCCATGTTGCTGAAAATGGGATTATTTCATTTTTTTTATGGCTGAGTAGTATTCTATTGTGTATATGCACCTAATCTCCTTAATCCATTCATCTGTCAATGGATATTTAGGTTGTTTCCATGTTTTGGATATTGTGACTAATGCCACTATGAACATACAGGAGCTTGTGTCTTTTTGAATCATAGTTTTGTCCAGATATATGGCCAAGAGTGGGGTTGCTAGATTATATAGTGGTTCTATATTTAGTTTTCTATAGTGGGTTGTACCAATTTACATTCCCACCAACAGTGTAAGATGGTGGAAGTGAGTTTTTTTTTTTTGAAAGCTATTGTTGATACAGCTCTGTGATGCCTGTCAGAACTGAACTGATCACTTCCAGTAATATTTACTATTTAACATATTTATTAGAAAAAATAAATGTGCCTTATAGTGTTACTAGCTATTGACATAAGCCTTAATTCATTTTCACTGATTATGTAGTCAAGAAAGCATAGTTAACTGGGAAGGTAAGGAAGCCAACTGAGATTTTTAAGAACATTGAACTGTAATTTGTGTAACCTTTGATTCAAAGATTTCCAAATATATGCATTGTTTAAGTGGCATAAATCTATCTGTATTACATAACATGTAAAAAAATGAATAAAAAGACCCAATAGTCTCCTTTATTTACCCCTGATACAAAAGTCACCAGGAAACATTGATCATCAAAACCTATTTAAAAAAAACTGTTTATACAAAGCATATGTTATCTTATTTGAATATGTAAGGCAGCTGAAGGGTCTTTTGTTAATTTATTAATTTAACTTCTTTATATGTGAGTCAGGGTTAGATTTCAAATGGATACAGATAGATCTTTTTTTTTTTTTTGCTTTCTAGGGCTGCACTTGTGGCATGTGGAAGTTTCCAAACTAGGGGTCAAATCAGAGCTACAGCTGCCAGCCTACACCACACAGCCTCAGCAATGGGGGATCCCAGCAGCATCTGCAACCTACACCACAGCTCAGGGCAAGGCCTGATCCCCAACCCACAAAGCAAGGCCAGGGATTGAACCCAAATCCTCATGGATACTATTAGGATTCATTTCTGCTGCACCACGACAGGAACTCCCGAAATAGAGCTTTTACATTAAATTTAATTTCCTTCAAAATGAAAGAATTACAAAGACATTGAGGTATACGTGGCTAAGTGGATAGTTTCTCTCATAGTTTGGTTCAGATTTAAAGTTCAGTCATTAATTTGCAGTATAGAAAAAAGACGGTTTGATGAAGAAAAATGGTGAGTTTAATTTTCTGACTTCAAGGTGACTGCGGGACACTGAAGGTGATGGGGAGACCCTTGATTAAAAGGCCTGAAGTCTTGAGTGAGGACAAAGACCATCACAGAGATTTGAGAGTCATTAGCATATAGATGAGAATGGAAGGGCTCTCCACGCCAACTATAAAGTGGAAAGAGCAGTGGTCCAGGAATGGCATCCTGAGATCTGCAGCTGAGGAATGTCCATAAAGCAAAATCAGGGCAGGAGGGAACAAGGACAGTTGAGTCATGCAAGGCAAAAGGGCAGAATCCTTCCAGAATTCGCCCTCTGTGTTAAACACACCAGGAAAGTCTGCTAGTACAAGGTTCAGCAAACTCTATTGGACTCAAGACAATTGAAGTTATGGGGGAAACGGCGTGTTTGAGGAAAGATGAAGATCAGAGAGGGTCAAAGATAAAGGCATGCCAAGAAAGTAAAGATAAGTCACTGATCCTGTCACCTATGAGTAATATCAACTTTTCTTCTCTATTTCTAATTCTTATAATTCATATTTATTAATTTTCTACAGACTGATGTTGATAGGGACAGAATAGATAGCTATGCAGGTAGTTGTAGAAGTCCCAGTAGGTTACCATAGATAGAGAGGGAAACCTAGGGAAATTCAGGAGCCTACTGTAAGTTAATGATTGCTCGAGAAAGCTATCAGAATGTCATAGATTGTAGCAGGCTTGCTTAATGATAAAACCATAAATAAAAGCACAAGATATGCCTCAGGTCATTAAGTGAAATATAAAAATGAGGCCTGCATTCAAGTTCAGCAAGATAATGATCCTTAGGATCAAAGATAGGTATTTAAGGGAAAAAATGGCATTCCAAAGTAGGAGACCCTCATTTTAAGGAACCTGAGATGATTCAACATATCTTAGCATCTGTTCCCACCCTTCGGTGGATTTGAACAAGCATCATGACACTCCTAGATTGGCCTCATAGGGTCAAATACTCTCTTGCTCAATACAAAGGAGGAGCTAGTGATGTAAGCCTGACGTCTACTCAAAGAATGAGATACAAGGTGGCTTTTCACCCCTCTCCACTTTCCTTGGATTATAAAAATGTAGCCCACCTCATCCTTGAGGCAGAGCCCTTTTGCCTGCCCGCTTGTATTCTTCAAAAGCGTCCCATCGTAATAAATCTATTTATTGCCTATTACTTTGCCTCAGGAAATCCAGACACCAGGAGAGTGATTCTAATTAAAAACAAAAACAAAAACATGGGTTCAAGTCCCAGGCTGGGTTTAGGCTGCGTTCGAGAGAGGGGTGTTTTGATTTCAGCGCTTGCGGGATAATACTAATAAAATTTTGACTTAATCTTTAATTTGAAAGAAATACTTCTAGATTTTTCATCATTTTGCTTGAATTTTTCTTTGAATTTTTGAGAGAACTCTTTGCCGATCACCCTGTTCAGATGCCCCTTTAGAAAAGAAGGCCTCATCTCCGTAGCTGCGGAGAGTGCTGCTGGCAGATAGTTCTAAGCTGCCAAACGTCTATCTGGATTGTCCTGGATAAAGACAGCCGGCTGGCCCAAATCCCAAAACATTTTTTTCCTGGGGCATCTTGACCAAATGACTAATTGTTGGAGGGTGTAGATGCCTGGCTTGCTCACCAGGACAACTGAGTCAGGACAACTCTGAAGGGAGAGCCTAGCTTCAGCTCTCCATACAATCAGCTGAAGCTCCCTTTAGGATTACATCACAACTTCACTTTTTCCTCTGCTCTATCCTGCTTTCTTTCCTTCCATCTACAACAGTTAACTCCAAGAATCCTCACCATGAACCAACTATGTGCTAATTTCTGTCCCAGAGTTGGCTTCCTAAGGAAAAACAAACTGCGACAATATTCTTTATCAGGTTATTTCTTTTCTTTTTATTTCTAGTTTCCTAAATATATCTATTATTGTTTCTTTTTACATTTTATAAACTCCTGGATGATTCTTGGACTATATTGGTGGTATAAATTCTATAGTATATACATATATAGTATATGTTGGTAGTATAAATACCTTTCTGTCATAGTAACATTCGAGAGCTGTGTGTTTTCAATATGAAATTAATAGAAATTAATGAAAGCAACTAATATTTGCTGTCATTCATGGGCTTCAGCATGCACATTTATGATGTTTGGGAATTTTTTATTTGCTCTTTCATGTACAACTTTGTATTTAATTTATTTTAGTTATATTTTAGGCTATATTTGCATAATTAGAGCCAAAGTTCCTGAATTATTCCAGTCCACTATGTTTCTCAAACTGAAAGTAGAAGATATTCCCTCCTAGCCTATTTTCTATGCAAGAATATATACACACACACATTATGGATTATCTATATATATAAAATATCAATGATTTAAATTTTCAATAGCTATAGAAAATCTCCTCTCTGTATCAGATCTTGAGACAGGTTATTTGTGTAAGCAATTTAACATAAGAAATTGGTAAAGAAGTTGGGAAAAGCCAAAAAAAAAAAAAAGAAAAGAAAAAAGAAAGAAAGAAAAAAGCCAGACAACAAGCAACTTTGAGATTTCAGGTGAAAATCTCAGATTCAGCCTGATCCCATGGTGAACTCCAGAGCATAAATTATACTACATTGTTTGACTTGCCCAAAGCAGGAGAGATGGACTTTCAAATTCACTCACCAGTCAGTTACTGATTAAAGGCTATCCAGAGGGACATAAACTTCAAACTCAAAAACACTTTCTGCTCTCTATAGTAAAAAAGTATTCCTCTGAAGAAAGGTTCAGGCGCAAGCCTAGAACGAAAACACACAGAAGCAAGGATATTGCTTATGGAAGCAATAAAGGGATCTGAGTGAATATAGCAGCAACAAGGTCTGATAAATATAGATTATACCAATATGCCATATATATGTATAATATATATTTATGTTACATATTTATATAATTTTGGTCTGTGTATTATATGTATATGTGCATATATATATATGTGTGTGTGTGTGTGTGTGTGTGTGTGTATTCCAAAATTACATGTACATGTAATAGTTAAGAAACATGAACTTCATGTTGGTGTATATAAAAATGGAACTCATGTTTTCTAACTAAAGAAACTTTAGAAATGTTAAGCTGATGAAAGAGAGAAATTGGATGTTCTTATCTATATAAAACAAATTGCAAAATGCAGTAGTAAAATATAACATTAATATGCTGTCCAAATATGATGCCTGGTTTCTCCTAAAAGATGAAAGTAAGAGGGAATGTGGAACATCATAGAAACAAGATTCCAACAGTAATAGATATACAAACTACAGATCTTGTATTACTTAACAAGTGCCTAAGGAGTGCAAGATGAATGCTATGGCTGCTTAGGCTGCTTTGCAGGTTTCTAGGAAAACTAAGCTATCAGAGAGAAAATGGTAGGTTGGTTGATCTCTGGCCAATCAGTGATATCTGGCTTTGCCCAGAGTTCAAGAACAGAGGTGAATAAGTTACCTTGGTATTTCTACTGGGATAGTTGGTCCATAACTATCTGTCTAGGCAGTTGAATTTACAGAATCAGATCTTCGATTTGTATTACCTGCAGAAATCAACAGCTCAGACTACTTTTTCTTCATGCAGGATATTAAATTAATATGATTATTACTATATACTACACACAAACATAAATGTGATAATTTAATGAAGCCTAAAATTAACAAATAGTATTGACCAAACTGCCGTCTGGAAGTTGTGACTTATACTTGTTCTAGGAAAATATTTTAAAGAAAAACCTTCATTATTGACTTTATATTGAGAAAGAAGACTGCTTTGGTCTATATTCAATGTCTTGTAATAGTTACTAATGAAGTAAAATGTGTTAAATTTTCTTCTGTAAAATCAAATATAATAATGATATTTAAATTGAGTTGGAAATATCAAATGCCCAAAATACCATGTGTTCCAAAAAAGAAGTTTAACTCTAAATCTCAGGTTTTTCTCTCTTAAAATTAATGTTTCTAAAAATAGATTAAATGGAATAGAACATTGAAATTCTATCCTCATTTGCCAATTCCCCAAGGTTCTGGAGAATAAGCTCTTTAATAATAAGGAAAAAATCTACCCTTTTAAAAAATATATATGTAAGTCTTTAAAAAATAATAATATTTTAAAATGGGACAATTTAGGAAAGTCTGACTTAACTTTTAAGAATAAACTCCTAACAGAAATTTTCTTTCAAGGTCATTCAAAATCATATCACAAGAAGTTGGAAATCATATTTAAACTCTTAAGAGACCTCAGAGCAGTCTTGTCATCTTCTTTGAGATAGTTTCATAAAGCTGCAGTGCCCCCTGGTTGCTATTTCATCCACCACTTCCGACCAGCCTCCAAAGGAAGTTTTGAGTCTTTCTCTGGTATCACCCTATGAAATGCTCTGACCCCTGCATATCAGAGAAGCGCCCTTAACTCAAGCATGTTGCATTGGAATGAACCCATCTGCATTATGTTTTAAAAGCTGACAATAGTAACACTATAACTTATAGCTGGGAACTCCTATAATGTTACTGTAATCACTGTAACATTACACCAGAGCAAGCAACTGCTGGTTCATTGAATTTCTACTGTCACCCATTTTGTATTTACTGCATTTGAGATAGTTGACTTTAATTCCCTATAATTTCCATATTGATTAATATGAATTATTGTAGATTTTGGACAATTAAAGCACAGATACCTTTCGAAATAATTCATTTCTTATTTTACTTTAAACACCTTTCTGTATTCCTAGAACACAAGAAAGATAAATACTACAAATAAGGACTGATGATATGAGAAAATTTATCACTTTTAAAGGTTGTGCATTAAGTAGTTGTATTGCCAAGCGAAAATAATAAAATAATGCCTCCCATAAATCAAGCAAATAAAAAGCAGACCATTAACACAAATAAATGTTAATTGACAGGATTTAAATTAATAGGGTTAATGATAAAGATTATTTGAAAATGTTAGTGAATTAATCATATTTTTCGTTAAGAGAGAATAACAGAGAAGAAAGATATCAGATAGATTATTGTGTTCATTTTTTACCTTAAATGAAATACTGCTCATTTCTTAACATCTCAATACAAAGGATAGGAGAAAGATAATGTTAGTAGCCTTTAGAAAAACTGAGAAGGAACAAAGCTTTCATGCAACCTTAAATTCAAACTATTCTCACTACTTTCACACTCACCCATACAAACACACACCCAAACCAGAATAAGCTTAAAAGACCGAATGCAGTAAATAGTGAGCAAAAGTGGACTGTGGATAACTGTCTCAGGGAGATTGGCTTGACATTTGAAACATTTCTTTCTGAAAATAAGTGCCCAAACAAAATAATACATTCTTTATATTTCTTTTTTGCTTTAAATTTATAACAATGAATGCATCAATGTTGCTAAATAAAGTTATAAAAACACCCCCATGTTCAAAACCATTCTTTTAGGACCTTAGTAACTTTAATATTTCTTTCTGTAAATACATTAATCAGAATATTCATTGTTAAAAAAAAAATCACCACACTTCCAGCCAACAGAGACAAGCAAAACAAAATTCTAGTCAGTGGACCATGTTCTAATTAAAAATGTACCATATGGGAACTCGTAAGCCCTTTATTGATATATCTGCAATTAATCAATACTCACCCAAGGACACTGATTAGAAATATTAATGACAATAGCAAACATGCAAAAAAATTCTTTTTTTTTTTGGAGGGGGGGGGTTTCAGGGCCGAACTCTCAGCATATGGAAGTTCCCAGGCTAGGGGTCGACTCAGAGCTGCAGCTGCCAGTCTATGCCACAGCCACAGCAGTGTGGGATCTGAACCACATCTGTGACCTACACCTCAGCTCAGAGCAATGCTGGATCCTTAACCCACTGATGGAGGCTGGGGAGAAAAACTGCATCCTCGTGGATTCGAGTCAGGATCGTTAACTGCTGAGCCATGAAGGGAACTCCTGCAAAAAATTCTTAATTAATTATCTGTAGAATAACAGATATCAAAGTGAAAGATTCTAAGATAAAACAATTAAGTAGAAAAGAAATAATTTGTCATAGATCTAGAAACCATGACTTCTGCATATAACTTGAAGAAATTTAAACTGAATTTTATACATTGAACTATGTACATTTTGCACATTAAAAAAGAAAACTTCCTACTTGAAGCATCAATTAATTAATATTCAAACCCTATTCCTGAATGTTGTATTTTCCTCCAGGGTTTCCTTCAGATGAAAAGGCAGTTGTTATACAAAAATGCTAACAAAGTGTTATGATAAACCCATCTGTGAGAATTCCTCAGTTGCTAGCACAAGAACAATTAGAAGAGCTCATGTGAGCAGCTCTGCATCATTTCTTGGCTTCAACAAGCAGCCGTGCACACAACATTTCAACAATATCCTCAGAGGGAGTCATTTCAGAAACAACTGGGAAATACTCACCAAAGATGAAAGTCTGGCAAGAAAGTACTCTGGAACTTACTGCTTTGGACTTTGAAGCATAAAACATTTTCAGGACTTATTTGACATTAGAACAGCGATAAAAATTGGGGGTAGGGTGACACTTTCACCATGTCATTCATTGTCTCCAATGAATTTATCCTTCCTGTTTGGTAAATACATTAGTAAAATTATTTATTTTAAAATGCATATAGACAATACAAGAAAAATAAATTGCTTTTCCCAACAATCAAACTCAAATGGTGAAATGAATTGTTAAGGAGAAGTGGTATGCTTGGGAAAAATGGCTGATGGAAGTGTAATGAAGTGAATGAAACAGTTTTTTACAAATGAAATACATCTATGGGATGGTATGGTAGAGATAAATGGATGTTTTTCTTCTTCTTAAATATTTCTGCTAATTTCTTAAACAATCAATAAGGTTGCTCATCACCCCTCTCCACCCCATCCCATATGTCTGGGCTCTGGAATTCACAGTTCACTAGAATCAGGAATGTCATCACCATAGTCATAAGGTGAACGTAATTTTATTTCATGGGGCACAGTGATACATTTCACCGAGGATAAAGTACAGTGTCAGTTTTGTGTTATATTATGAAGAGAAAGACTCATAAACTCATAGAATTTTAGATTGAAGGTCAAAGCCAGTATAAATGAGTAAGACTTAAAATGAGCTCTGAAGTGACCAGGAATATTATGTTTGCCAAAATTTTCTATCTCTGTTTTAAAAAATGATCTGGTAATGAAGCCAGCTTGTCATACAATATCTTATAAATATCAAATTCAGGAGATAATAATACCAGTTCAAGTTAGCCCAACTATTTAGACTAAGACACTCAATTTTCTTGATGTTTAAAAAGTCAGATCTTTTAGTCAATAACTGATATTATAGATAAAGAAATAACAAAATTTAAAAATTATGGATCTTTCTGTGATGAATCTTGTGTGGCTGGATTCCTGAGATGTTCTATATAAAATGGTACGTTTCATTTAGACTAAATTTTATCATTTATTTTCATTTTTGTTTCCATGAAAACATCTTTCATGTTTATGTATTTTCTCTCCTTGTCTTCTATGCCAGCTCTTCTTGATCTCTTCTGACAGTGGATTAAGCTAACCCACATTCTTGTTAATAGCAATAAGTGCTAAAGGCACTTGAGCGCAGCTTTAAATGAAGATGGATCACCTGCAGCAAATGCAATGTCTATATAATCTGCAAAGCAAAAGACTGTCCTAATGTTTCAAATTGAAATGAGAAAAAGCTGAGATAATTTCTCTGAAATCCAGCCCACGTAGAACTGGCTGACTCATCTTTGAGTTTGCTTATGGTACCATATTATTATCATTCGATTAAGATGATATTCTTAAAGGCTGCCTGCATTCAATATCCCTAAATAGCCCTCACACTCATAAAACATAATTTTTTCTCTTTATATTAAATTTAATTTATTTCCTGTAGCATATGGTCAGTAAACACAATACATATAATACACATTTCGTTTATAAGTACTTTTGAATCAAATTGGATTTCTCAAAACTAGTCTAAAAACATTTCAGTCAGATGGTGAAGAGTTCACACAATTATTTTCAGGATGATCTAGTATTTCAATAAATTCATTCATTCAAAATAGAAGTTTAATGGTCACATTCATCTGTTTTAAATTCAACCTGAAATCAAGCACAGCCCTGTAGGGCTCCTGGGCATAAAAGCATTTCTGTGTCCCCCGTTTCTCGTTCTTAGGAAATGGGCCTCTTTCAGCCACCAGGACCTTCCCCGAATTCCTAGGTACAGGTTCAGATAGTTGCTGATCAGGGAAGGAAGGGGATGCAAAGACCAGGGAGGAACAGTCAAGGACAGCTTAGAGTCTTTCCTTGTCCTTCTCCCTGGCTTAATTGCACCCTAAACACAATCACCCCATAAGCTAAAGATTAGGCACCTTGAGCACAGTTGCCTGTGGGTTAAAGAGTATTAGCACATGATGTTTTTCAGGAACTTTCCTGGTTTGCTCTCTGATCAATATGTTCTCCTCTCAAGTACTCTTATTCTGGGCAATAACCCAGAAGATCCCCTATCATGATCATCCTGATTCCAGCTTTGAGGATAAGATTCCCCCAAAGAAAGAAGAATGCATGTTTGTCCCAATCCTGATTCCTACCTGAAAACCTGTTTTTCTCCGTTTTACTATGAAACTCCTCATAGTTCTTTCCAATGGGGGACACAGTCTTCAAGGCATTAACCTGCTATGGCCCCCCCTTTATCTGGCAAAGCAATAAGGCTATTTTTTTCTCCTTTACCCAAAACTTTTGTCTCTGTGTTTCAATTCAATACCAGCAGACAGAGGCTCAATTTCGACAACAAACCCTCCAAGAAAAAAGCGTGAAAGATTTAAAAAATAACCTTGGTTTATATTAATTTAAAAAAAAACCCATTTTGTAGATCTATAGCAAAATGGAATCGCTAGAGGCCATGGCCCTGTTAACCTACAGGGTAGGAAGTTAACAGTAAAGCCCTTGGCTACTATTTAGCTGGTGTCTGGATACAGGATTAAGATGAGGTTGCTGTGGAAATGACCATCTTAACAAACATCTGAAATATAATGTTTCTATAAAGAGAAAGGAAAATTCTAGCAGTAAAAATATTGATGCATTGCTTCCTTTGGTAGTAACCTTTGCTATGACTAAAACTTCCAATTCAAAGGTAGGGCAATTGATCATATACACTAAGTGTTTTGGAAATATGTAAGATGACACACTATCATAATGGCCAATGGTTAACCTTTTAAAGTATTTTGTTGGAGAGATTGTTAGAGCAGAAAATCGAAGAAAAGGTGGGAGGCTGGAGCAATGCGACCTCAAGCAAGTTTTATTGACCAAAAGACTGGCCAGGAGCCCTGAGAGAGAACTCAGGCTCTCTGCTGCTCAGGGAACAGTTAGTCACAAAGGAAAAGAGGCAGCATCTGTTTCTAGCACAGGTTTGTTCTTGGGCTAAGTCAGTACTCAAGGGTTAGCGGGAGGCAATTTCCTTAGGAATGTGGGTAATGGTTTTGGATAGGGGGTAGAGGGAAGCTGCAAAGAAACATCCCATGACAAATGACTGTTTAACTGGTCTCCAAAGCAGCCCACAATTGGAGGACAGATCAGCCTTCCAGACTGCAAGTCTGACCAGAGTCCTGGAGGCACATAGCAAGTCACATGGGACACCCCTCCTAAGAGAGATGCCATTAGATCCTGGGAAGATGTGGAGATTCAATTCTACAGACATTTAAAATGAACTTCTTTCAAAGTTCATTTTTAAAATGACTTGGTTACCCATAGATACTATTGTATATCTCATTTCATTTGTTGGATATGACTGTTCTTCAAGCTATGAAGAAACTTATCAATAGTTAATTAAGTTTCTTAGGGGAGAAAAAGTTTAGGAGATTAACCAGTTTTCTGTAAAGGTAGAAAGGGAAGGTGTAGTCATGCTGCTAAGATATGGAAGATGCTATAAAGAATTTTTAAAATATAAGGAAGTCAGATAATACTATTTAAATGTTCTTAAACAAAAAAATCCAGGAGTTTCTGTTGTGGCTCAGTGGGTTAAGAACATGACTAGTATCCATGAGGATACCACTTCCATCACTGGCCTTGTTCAGTGGGTTACGAATCCAGCATTGCCACAAGCTGTGGCATGAGTTGCAGATGGGGCTCAACCCCACATTGCTGCGGCTGTGGTGTAGGCTGGCAGCTGCCCTTTTGATTCTACCCTAGCCAGGGAACTTTCATATGCCACAGTTGTAGCCCTAAAAAAAAGAAAAGAAAAGAAAAATCAATAAAAAATGGTGACAAATATTAATTATACTTACTGTGTTGCTCATTTTGAAATATATCCAAATATTGAATTATATTGTACACCTGAAACTAAAAATAATATATATGAATTATACTTCAATTAAAAAAATTCTGAGGTGAGAAGATCTTATTGAGGAGGGTGAATGGAACTAAATTTTACACAATTTTTTGAGATCATTTTTCAGAATATAGTTTCTAAGTGTTGGTTAACTAGATCTAGCCTGCATTATGTACAGCTCTTTTGGGAATGAGCTAAAAACTTTGGAGTTACTTTATGTCCAATCTAGGGTTAAGAAAATAAACAAAACACTTTGTGGATATAAGAGCTAGTATTCTCAATGTTAGGAAATAGAATTACAAGTTTGAAAAGGAAAAAAGGGCTAGAATAAACATTGTTCAGTTGAATGTGAATTAGATCTAACAATATGAACTTAAAATGCATATAACCATAACCAATATCTACTAAGAGATAGAGAGTGGATGATGAAATAAGTATAATTCCCCTGGCAAATCTGAGTAAAGAAATCCACACATTTTAATATCATTATTATTTTTTTCTTTTTTGGCTGCAGCCAAGGCATCTGGGAGTTCCCACGCCAGGGATCAAATCCAAGCCACAGCTATGACCTAGGCTACAGGCTGCGGCAACGCCAGATCCATAACCCGCTGCACCACATTAGGAATTCCAGATGGCACAAACTTTTAACTCTCAGTTCTATTTTATTTTTATTTTATTTTATTTTATTTTTATTATTATTATTATTGTCTTTTTTTAGGGCCGCACCCATGATATATGGAGGTTCTCAGGCTAGGGGTAGAATTGGAGCAGTAACGGCTGGCCTCCCCACAGCCACAGCAACGCAGGATCTGAGCTGCATCTGTGACCTACGCCACAGCTCCTGGCAACGCTAGATCCTTAACCCACTGAGCAAGGCCAGGGATCAAACCCTCGTCCTCATGGAAGCTAGTCAGGTTTGTTAACCGCTAAGCCACAACAGGAGCCCCGCAGTTTTATTTTCTTTCCCCTTCCATGAGATTGTTCATTTACAAGATTTTGTCCGCTGTCAAAGCAGGAGTCTATTTAAAACCCCAGGAAAAAAGATTTTCACAGAACGGGAATTGCATCCTCCATCTTTACATGCTAGAAACATACAAAATAGGAAACAGGAGTTCCGTCGTGGCTCAGTGGTTAACGAATCCGACTAGGTTTCAGGTTTGATCCCTGGCCTTGCTCAGTGGGTTAAGGATCTGGCGTTTTGGCGAGCTGTGGTGTAGGTCGCAGATGTGGCTCGGATCCCACGTTGCTGTGGCTCTGGCGTAGGCTGGAGGCTGCAGCTGCAATGAGACCCCTAGCCTGGGAACCTCCATATGCTGCACGTGCGGCCCTGGAAAAGGCAAAATACAAAAAAAAAAAAATAGGAAACAGGTTATTTAATTTTTCTTCTTCCCATTTCTTGGCCTTAGCCCAGGTATCTACAAATCTTGTATTTTCAAGGCAAGGTGGGTGAATGTGAAGTAAATGTCAGAATAAGGACCCTCCAGAGTATTGCTTGGCGTAATTCTCAATGAATAGACTCAACTCTCAGCAGGAACACTGGGAATATCAAAGAACACAGCTCTCTCCCCCATTAGCTTGGACCAGTAGCTGGTTTGGCACAGACACTTTATGTTGTGGATGCTGATTTTTCAACTCAGAACTGGAGTAAGCAATTCACACTGGGATAGTTTGTAACTTCTTTCAACTCTGTCATGTCTATATAGTATCTGACTAAATCTGACCACAGATTGATTCGATCTAGTATGCTCATCCTAGTAACCATCAAACACTCATGTTGCTCAAATTTACAGAAGACTTTTTGGTTTTTTTGGCTGTGTCCACAGCATGTGGAAATTCACAGGCCAGGGGTCAACCTGAGCCATAGCAGGGACAGGAGCCACAGCAGAGACAACGTCAAAGTCTTAAATTCTTAACCGCTAGGCCACCAGGGAGCTCCTAACATAATTCAAACACAAACTCTTGGATTACGTATTTTTCATCTAGAAGAAAACATCATGACTTTGTGGGAGAGTTCAAGCTAAGCATGACTCCCTGTAAGTTTTTAAATATCAAAGAGGGGGTAAACAAAGGACCCCGTTGCTAGGATAGACAATAACTGCAAAACTTTTGTTCTGAAACTGATGTTCAATATAGCTCAACGCAACCAGATTTCAACATTTCCCTGTTTAGGTCTTTACATATACATTTGATTATGTGTACGCACACACACACATCATGGAGTTAGCACTAGAGAACTCTGTACAAAGGATACCTTAGCTCTATCTCACTAAGACCAGACAGCTTACCTGCTACACCAGGCCTCTTTAAAAGCAAAAAAAAAAAAAAAAAATCGTTCCAAGGTACAGCTGTTGGGAAGAGTCCCAAGACTCCCACCATTATCAGCTTTTAGCAGCAAGTCACTGTCGACATAACTCAACTATTTGGGAAATATGTTATTTATTAGCTCCTATTCTTTTCTTCCTTCTGCAATGCCAATTCTAGCAGCTGAAACTTGTATTAAAATTTGCACATGATATTATATCAGGCAATGCCATTTGTCAAACTTGTGTTTATTTGATATTCATATTAGATAAAAAAAGGGGAGAAATATCTCTAACTTCCTAGCCCATACGGGACTAAATTATTTCCATTTTATCCAAATAGAGACCTATTAAAGTCTGTCCTGATCTAATATCCTGGCAAATAGTCACCAATGCCTAGATCTGCAGGCATCTTGGTGTTTGCCGACTGTCATTTTGAACTTCTTCTCTGCTAAATCCTAGGACACCGTTGTTTTGCTTTTCCTAAAGATGTAATCTTCCTCTTCTTTTTTTCAGCGATACTTCTACCTTTAATCAGAACCACAGATGCTTTTAGCCTCCTTCTTCCTCTCTCCCTAGTGAAGTGTCAAAAGTGGGAGAATATGACTCACTAAAAGTAAACACTTAAGAACTTGGTAAAGCAATTTTCTATTTTTTTCCCCCAACTCATGTTTCATCTGGGTGTATTTGTTAGAGATGCAGCAGCAAGATGGAGTTCATTCTTTTGAAGATCAATAGTGTACAGCTTTTGCTGACTATCTTCCTAACTCCAGCTGAACATCAATAGAGATGGAACTTGGAGCATTGTCTAGTTGTGACAGTTGCAAAATGGGATAGATTATAATTAATGCCCCTGCAATCATTCCAGCTTCTATTAAGACACTGTCAGATTCCCAAGAGTTGTTGCTAATTCCCAGAATGGTCATATTCTCTATCCACTCAAGTGCACAGTTATTTGATACCACAGATTGCTATCAAATAAATGAGTTGGAAATCTAACACCTGATCGCTTAAAGATATTAACATTTTGTAAAATGTTTAAAATTTAAGACATAAATGTGAGGTTCATATCTAAAAAGGGCTCACCTTTGGAAGTATAAGTTATGGAAATTCATGCATCTCCAGCTTTGAAACCCATTTGTGTACCTAGGAACTAATTAATGGCAATAAGATAGATGAGCCCCAGAAAAAAAAATGACTCTATTTTAATATAATGTTATACAGAAGTCCACTCAAATCTATCAGAAAAATTTTCCACCCTGAGAAGATACATCCAGGCAATGATCTAAGTAAAAATACAAAGAAGAGTTATTTCTGAAATTAGGTAACAATATAGTCTTGTTTTGCTTGTAAGTAAAAGATAACATAGAACAGTTGATGCTTGTTTAAACTTTGCATACAAATATGCACGGTGCCAACTGGATTCAATTTATCCTGTCTTAATTTAAATTGATGGATCTTTTGACACATGCTGAACAGACTAATTGTTGCTTATTTGGGTGCACTGAATCAGTGAACATGGCAATCAGAATTCAAGCAGATGTTCATAGTTTCCGTGATTGCCCAGAGCCTGAGGGTGAAAGAAGAAGAGAGAGAATAATTTTACTGATTTACTTTTGCTTGTATCTGTCAAGGCACTGACTGCATTACAAATACAACTGTTAAAATAAGCAGACTCTGCTAAAGATTTCTGAAGAACAGATATGAATACTAATTACAACTTTACCTTCTGAAACAGTTGAACTTACATGCATAGTTTCTTTCGTCAGAATTTGCAATGGCAAGTTTGCAACAACACATTTATCTTCCTCGAGGCTTATTTTTTCAATTTCTTCATTTTTAGATGTTATTAATTCATTATGATTTGTTTCAAGAATGTAGAAAACTATAGAGCGATAAAGCAAACAAAAGGGTATCTACCACCCTTCCTGCCTACTTTGTCAAATCTTGTATTGTGCTCTATTTACTGGAAAAATTCTTAAAGAACTAGAACTTCGCAGATTCCATTGACTCTTCCTCTGAATAAATGGGAGAGATAACAAGAGTCTAATCAACTGCATATATCCTTTAAATTACTTCATGTGTAGTAATGTATGCTATCAGTTTTTTTTCATTTATAATTTTGTTTTTTCCATTATAGCTGGTTTACTACTGTACAGCATGGTGATCCAGTTACACATACATGTATACATTTTTTTTTCTCACATTATCATGCTCCATCATAAGTGACTAGACATAGTTCCCAGTGCTATACAGCAGGATCTCATTGCTTGTCCATCCCAAAGGCAATAGTTTGCATCTATTAACCCCAAATTCCCAATGCATCCCACTCCCTCCCTCTCTGCCTTGACAACTTCAAGTCTGTTCTCCATGTCCATGATTTTCTTTTCTGTGGGAATTTAATTGAAGTAAAACTTACTGCATAAATTCTAAAAAACACAGAATAACAATGAAGTATCTTTACAGAGTAAAAGAAGTCTAGAATTAAATAGCTGAGAGATTATACAGTGACTTCTGAAAATTGTCAGGGATCCATTTAATTACATGTTTCTTGTTTATTCATCTTTCCTTCTGATTTTTTTTCTATGTCTTGCCCATTTTTCTACTGCTTTAGTAAGAAATGATTTGTAGACTTTTTTATGCAGTTTGGATACAAGTCCTTTGTTCATTTTATGTGCTACAAATACCTTCTTACAGGCTACTATTTGTTTTACACTTGTTTAACAGCAGTCCTTGTTGAATAGATATTTTAAACTTCTGGCATTTTAAGTTTTATTAAACTTTTCTTTGTAAGTTGTGCTTTAAAAGTTTTCTCCAGATCAGAGGCCTTACATCTAGTCATGTATGTTTATGTTTAAACGTTTGAAAGTTTGCTTTTACTTGTTACCGTTTTTCATACACTGAGGGTTGATATTATGCATAATGTAAGGTATCTTTCTAATTTTTCTTTGCATAATAATAACAAATTGTCCACTTGATCAGCATTTCTGTACTTTTGTGTGTGTGTGTGTGTCTTTTTTAGGGTTCGCCTACGGCATATGGAGGTTCCCAGGCTAGGGGTCGAATCAGAGCTATAGCTGCTGGCCTACACCACAGCCACAGCAACATGGGACTCGAGCCTCATCTGCAACCTTCACCACAGCTCACGGCAACACCAGAGCCTTAGCCCACTGAGAGAGGCCAGGGATCGAACTTGCCTCCTCATGGTTACTAGTCGGGTTTGGTAACTGCTGAGCCATGATGGAAATTCCTCTTTGTACATTATTGTTTTGCCTTCCTTTCTAACCTCCTCTTCTAAATTTCCTCTTAGACATATGTGAAATTTTCTCATTCTTCATATCTATTATAATTTTCTTTGTATTTTTTATCATTTTATGTCTCTTTTTTTATTCAGCGTAAGATTACCAGAACTGCTTTCCGATTTATTAATTCTTCTTTCTCAGCTGTATATATCTGATTACCTATCACTATATACATGTATGTAATTATATAATTTTATTAAATGATACATTTAATTCCAATGGCTCCATGTGTTTCTAGTTTTGGAAGGGCTTTTTTCCAAATTATTTTTGTTCTATATTGTTCTTTCTTCTTTTTTTTTTTAATTTTACTTTTTAAAAATAGTCCCATCATCTTTAGTTTTGTGACACTAATTCTGCTCTTTTCTTTCACTGCTGTCTCACTCATCTTGATTTCTTTTAGGGCATTTTTCTAACTTTGAACTGATAAGTCATCCATAACAGGACTTGCTTATGGGAATCCTGTGTGTCAAATTGAGTATGTGGGAGTTCCTGTCATGGTATAGCGGAAACGAATCCGACCAGGAACCATGAGGTTGTGGATTTGATCTCTGGCCTTGCTCAGTGGGTTAAGGATCTAGTGCTGCCATGAGCTGTGGTGTAGGTCTCAGACACAGCTTGGATCTGGCATTGCTGTGGCTGTGGCATGGGCTGGCAGCTGTAGCTCTGATTAGACCCCTAACCTGGGAACCTCTATATGCCATGGGTGAGACCCTAAGAAGACAAAAAAAAAGTCAAAAAAAAATTGAGAATGTGCCTCTTAAGCCAACTACTGTATTTGTTTTTACTTTTGCTGCTTCCAGGACAGGTGAATTGTTGGTGTGAAGGAAACTGATGTTAATAAATTTGTAGGAGGGAAGGTCCATGGCTGAAAAGGCTCATGAGATTTTTTTTTTTTTTAATAAGTTCAACCAAGCCAAGGGAGACATTCTTTCTTGTGTCATTCTTATGGCTGGGACATTGTTTTAATAGTCTGCTTTTCACAGAAACTGTAACCTTCAAGAGCCCTGACTTTTGTGATGATCTCAATTCGAAATCCCAAACTCATGCAGACCCAATGCTCCATCTCCTGATCCTAAGTGAACATTAAAACAGTGCTACTATTTTAAAAGACACATCAGATTTGATGCTGACAAGGAAAATGCACAACGCATTTACTTTCTCTATTCACCCATTCATTGATGTACGCTTGGGTTATTTCTATGTCTTGGCTACTGTGAATAATATTGCAGTGAACACGGGAAGGCAGGTATCTCTTTGAGATCCTGATTTCACTTCTTTTGCACAACTACCCAGAGTAGAATTGCTGGATCATATGCTAGTTCTAGTTTTAGTTTTCTGAGAAAGCCCCCTACTAGGGTTCAAATTTCTCTTCATTCAAACCAACACTTTCTAGTTTCTGTTTTTTAGATACCAGCCAACCTCGTGGGTTGAAATAGCTCATTGTTCTTTTGCTTTGCATTTCCCTGATAATTAGTGAATAATACTGAGTGTCTTTTCGTATATCTGTTGGCCATCTCTATGTCTTCTTCAGAGAAATACTTACACAAGTGCTTTGCCTATTTTTTAATCAAGTTGAAGGCATGCATAATTTCATTGTGCTTTGCTTTATTATGTTTCAAAGATATTGCATTTCTTTTTTTAACAAATTGAAGGTGTGTGGCAATCCCGCACTGAGCAAATCTACAGGTGCCACTTTTCCAAGCAGTGTTTGCTCATTCTGTATCTCTGTGTCACATTTTGGAAATTCCTGTGATATTGCAAACCTTTAAAACTTATGCTTATGTTTGTTATGATGACCTATGATTAGTGATCCTTGCTGTTACTATTGTCCTTGTTTTGGGGTTCCTGAAACATGCCTCCATAAGGCAGTAAAGTTAATCAATAAATGTGTATGTTCTGACTGCTCCCTCTCTCTCTTCCTTTCCCCAGGCTTCCCTATTCCCTGAGATACAACAGTATGAAATTAGGCCAATAAATAACTTTACAATAGTCTCTAAAAGTCCAAGTGAAAGGAAAAGTTGCACTTCTCTCATTTTAAATCAAAAGGAGGAAATAATTAAGCTTAGTGAGAAAGATGTGCCAAAAGTCAAAATGGACTGAAAACAAGACCTCTTGCACCAGTTGGCCAAGTTGTGGGTGCAAAGGAAAAGTTATTGAAGGAAATTAAAAGAACTCCAGAGGACAAATGAATAACAACAGAATGAACTAGCGTTATTGCGGATACTTAGGAAGTTTTAGTGGTCTGGTTAGAAGATCCAACCAGCCACATTTCCTTAAGCCAAAGCCTAATCCGAGCAACAACCCACTTCTCTTCAATTTTATGCAGATTGAGAGAATTTAAAAAGACACAACATGACTCATCTATTAGCAATAAACAGCTTTCAATTTATTTAGGCTTAATTTAATTCTCCACAAATTGTACATTTTCTATAGATATCTTCCACTTCTGTTGTTGCATTTATCATTGTTACATTTTTTCTGAACAAAATAGTTTATATTTTATTTTTAATTGTCACCAATATATGAAATTCATTATTTTGTAGATTATTTCATATGATTCAGTAACCTATTAACATAATTAAACTATGGATTCAACTGATTATCTAAACATAAAATTATATCACTTGAGATAGTGAAATTTACAGCTTGCATAGCGTTGTTTGTCCATTTGTTCATTCAGTTAGTTATTTCTTTAATTTGTCTTTGCTGGTCTGCCGAGGAATTCCAGTACAAGAATACATTGTATTGCATATATTCTTTGACAGGTTAAGAATGCACCAGCCATTCCATTCTTAGCAAATGCTAGATTTTATTCGTCATTTTAAAGAAAGGAATCTGGCTTTGATTGCGTGAGAGATTATATGTATGTGTCGGTCTCCGCCCCCAATTCCTGACACAGAGCTCCTAAATCCCTTAGCATTCCTGACTGATAGGTGTGCCTTTTGTTCTAATGGGGCAACACTAGTTGAGCTCCTGGATGAGCACTAGACATCAGGAAAAAAAAAAAAATCCATGATTAGAATCGCGAAACTTTCAGACCCACCTCAGTTTTCTGCAGAGGGGAGAATGGCTGGAAACTAAGTTAATTATCCATCATTTCTGTGTGGTGAAGCTGCAATAACTTCCCCTAAAGTATGGGGTCCTGACAACTTCCACATTGGTGAACATATCCATGTGCCATGAGGGTAGATCATCCTAACTCCACAAAGACAGAAGTTCTTGAGCCTAGCACCCTTCTCCTCACCCAGTGTATTTTCTCATCTGGCTCTTCATTAGTATTCATTCTTTATAGTAAATCAATGACTCTAAGTAGGTATTTCCCTGAATTCTGTGAGCCATTCTAAAATATTATCAAATCAAAGAAGATTGAACATTTCAGTTCTACTCTCTTAGAAAAATTCTGTTATACAGTCGTATACTGTTAATTTTGGTTTTCTAATATGTTGTTGAGAATTTTTTTGCATCTGTATTCATCAGAGATGTTGGCCTGAAATTTTCTGTCCTTGTATCCTTGTCTGATTTTGGTATCTGGTCTTGTAAGATGAATTTGAAAATGTCCCTTTTTCTTCTAATTTTTGGAGCATGAGGAGTATTGGCAATAATTCTTTTTTAAATATTTAGTAGAATTTACCAATGAAATCATCTGTTCTTGAGTTTTTGTTTGTTGGTAGGCTTTTGATTACTGAATTAATCTCTTACTAGTAAATGGTCTGTTCAAACTTTCTATTTCTTTATGATTCAGTTCTGGTAGGTTGTTGTGTGTCTAGGAACTTATCCATTTTTCTAAGTTGTCCAATTCGTGACATATAATTGTTCATCTTAGTATCTTATAATCCTTTGTATTTATGTGGTATCAGTTTTAATGTCTCCTCTTTCATTTCTATTTTTCCTTTTTAGTCTTCTCTCATTTTTTTCTTTTTTCCTGGTAAATCTGGCTAAAGTTTTATCTATTTTGGTTATTCAAAAAATAGTCCTGGAGTTCCCATCGTGGCTCAGTGGTTAATGAATCCAACTAGGAACCATGAGGTTGCGGGTTCGATCTCTGGCCTTGCTCAGTGGGTTAAGGATCTGGCGTTGCCATGAGCTGCGGTGTAGGTCACAGACATGACTCGGATCTGGTGTTGCTGTGACTCTGGTGTAGGCCAGTGGCTACAGCTCCGATTAGACCCCTAGCTTGGGAACCTCCAACTGCCATGGGTGTGGCCCTAGAAAAGACAAAAAAAAAAAATTCTTAGTTTTATTGAGATTTTCTATTGGATTTCTAGTCTCATTTATTTCTGCTTTGATTTTTGCCATATACTTTCTTTTGCTAACTTTGGGTTTAAGTTCTTTTTCTAGTAAAAGTAGTTGCTTGAGAACTTTTTGTTTTGTTAAGGTACATGCTTATCACTGTTAATTTCCCTTTTGGAACTGTTTTGCTGCATCTCATATGTTTTGTCATGTTGTATTTCCATTGTAATTTGCTCAAGATATTTCTTGATTTGGACTGAGAGCATTCTAGAGATAAAGGGAATTGCTTGACAAAGACAAAAATTTAAATTCACCAGGGCAACAACAATTTTTATTTGTTAGAGTCCTTTATAATTTCAATATATTTCTTTTATAAATGAACACATATATATAAATATAGATATATACTTGTTAAATAGGAGTGAATTAAGAGAAAATGGCAAGTGACAGGCCAGTAGAGTTGAAATTTTGGAGTATATAAAGGAGTATTTGAAACCTCCATGTTATGTGAGAAAAAGACTAGAGGTAAGAAGGAGCGCATTTGGTTTTGTATTTCCCTGAGTCATCTTTAGGTCTTTGACTTGCTCTGTTGAAAGGCATTTCTAGTCTTGTCTACACTTGGGACCTAGGATGCACTAGCAAGATAAGAGTTCTATATATCATTGTTCATGTACTTTAGAAAATGAGGAGAGGCCAAGTTATAAGTCCTGCTCTATCATAGTCCAGAAGTGGGTATAGTTTCTCTTCCCATCATTAAAGGGGTTACCAACTTATAAAGTATTATAAATTGCATCATAACACTAGTTTTCCATACATCCACTTAAATCTTTAGCTTATAATTTCAAGGAAGAGTCTAACTCCTCTATTCCTCTTTGCAGCTAATTTTAACATAATAATTAGAGTTAATGTGTAACTACACGAGATCTCGGCTGCTTCTACAAGAGTACCCTGTAATTACGCATCGTACTAAACACACCAAATGAGCACATGAAAAACGTATTATATAATTAATTATACAAATGCCATTTAATCATTTTTTTAACTAGGTAATTTCTGTTTCTAAAAAATATCAGGGAAATAAAACTATCAAATGATACACTTGAAATGAGTGGAATCTCTACTTGTGATTGCTTAATTATTAGAAAAATGGTATGAGGTGGCTTTTCACAGTAATTGTTTTCTGTATCCTCTCACACTATGGATGTCCCCCAAAGCCTGTAGCTATAGCTGCACTATTTTCATTGCATCTCAGATATTCGTTGCCTAATTATCATGTCAATAAACTACACTGCATTCCTTTAAGGTAGGGACCAAATTTTGCTCGTAATTGGACTCCCACTCATTGCTGTGTTAAGTACAGACAGTACCAAATAAGAAGACTGTACAAATGAGGAATTAAGGAAACAAAAGGAGTTAGTGAATCATGTCTTGAAAGACTCAAAACTCTTCTAGGCAGAGAAATGTACCAAGGGCATTCAAGATTGAGAAATTTGTTTGCGAAGGCAAGATTTATTCATTTATTTAATATTTATTGAGCCTATGATACATGCCAGGCTGTTGAGAAGCAATCTCATGCAAAAACATATGTAACCCCAGCTCCCATGGAGCTAGCAATTTATTTTAAAAAGGTACTCAGTTAATACATCACTGGGAAAAAAAGTGTTCCTGTAACTGAAGTGTATAAAGCAAAATAAGTGTATACAAGAGAGAATGAATGCCTTCTCCTACATTACTTGAGCAAGTTTTACAATCTTAATGTGTATTATTTACAACTTTTGAAAAATGCATGATTTTTCCTAAGGCGCAGACCCTTAGGTATTATGTAATAGTATGTGTTACGTTACATTAATGTTGTCTACCTACATTATTAGGTATTTCGGCATTTTATTTTGAAATCGTTCCTTAGATTCACCCTGGAGAACTCATTTGAAAGCATGTAGGTAGACCAATTAGAAACTACTGAAGAAGATCAGGCAGAACGAGATGGGTGCTTGAACCAGGTAAGTAAAGTGGATGTGGAAAAAAGCAAATGGATTCCTTTTGCGAAGAGTCAAACACATGTAGAGAGAGTGGTGAGAAGCTCAGTGTGGTAATCGCACAGGCTAATGAGTGGCGTTTTAAGAGATTAGGCCGGAAAAGGTTTAGAATATGATTATGAAAGACCATGAGGTCCATGCTAAGAAGCCTGTATTGATTTCTTTTGTATGTAATGACATTACAGTAGGTTTCAAGCTGTGACATAATCATATTAGATTTGGGGAGAGGTGACTTAAATCATTAAATCATAATCTATGTGACTAGGATATTGTTACATTCTGAACAGTAAATGCAACATCCTTAAGCCTATGTTAGTAGGTAATGTATATTAATATTGTAAAACTAGATAAAAATTATCCTTTCAAATAAATGAATGAACCATTAAGACAGAAAATTTAGTTTTCTCACCAAACCCACTTGAACAAAATAATCTGTCATTAAAATATATTAGTCATGAAGTTGGAATCATAGTCAGTATAAAACTTGATTTGAAAGTGATGAAGATGAACCAGTTAATAGATCAAAGAGGTTTTATTTGACAATTTATAGTTTCCTTACTTTTCAAATAAATACCTGATAAAATATTTTATACCATAACAAATTAATAAATCCTGCTTTACAGGGAGCATTTATCACCTGTCAATTTTCTAGTTTTCAAATGTTAATATCTTAACAGATGGACCCGCCTAGCTTTTTTTTTAGGGCTGCACTCACGGCATATGCAGGTTCCCAGGCTATGGGTCGAATGAATCAGAACTGTAGCCACAAGCTATAGCCGCCAGCCTATGCAGCACCAGATCCCAGCCTCATCTGTGACTTATACCACATTTCATAGCAACACCAAATCCTTAACCCACTGAGTGAGGCCAGGGATTGAACCGGCATCCTCATGGATACTCGTCAGATTCATTTCTGCTGAGCCACGTCAGGAACTCCATGCCTCCCTCTCTTTGAACCACACTCATTTAATTCATTCCTGTTTTCCCCATTACATTTTTTTTTTTTGCTTAACTAGGACCATTGTTTATTGCTTTATTACTAGCAGTTTTATTGTGAATTATAATGTGTGTGTGCTTCTTCAGTTTTTCACAAGCTAATTACTCCTAATCTATCAAAAGTATCAGAAAGCAGAAAAAATATTCAGAATCATCAAAAATGTCATGTATTATGATCATTAATTCCCTCAACAACATATGTGTAATTTATACTGCCTGTGGCCCTGTTCCTTAAGAGCAGATTCCCGCAGAGGAAACCCAATCAAGTTAGCACCTACCGTCTTACAATTCTGCAAGCACTTAACTTTCAGATATTCTCCCCATATTTTTAGCAGGTCTTAGAGATACTTTTCTAAATTAGATTCTTGGATCCAATTCCAAAGTGTGTGTGTGTGTGTGTGTGTGTGTGTGTGTGCGCGCGCGCATGTCTGTGTGTTGAAGGGGGAACAGTGGGAGGTTCCCCACAGCTCCAATAAGCACGCTTTGACACCAGTCGGGTGTCTCATAATTCAACACAATTCTGACACTCTACCTGAAAATAGCATCAGATTCCACAGATTGAGGGCTCAGTCCCACAAGACAGTCCCTCAGTCCTTACAGACACCCAGGCTCTTACTTGTGCTTCTGCCCATCTGGATACAGATCAGAGGTGACAATGATCCTGTTCTACTTGGGAAGCCAATCCTAAATCCAGGTTGTTAATTCTGACCAACTGGCTACAAATCAGAAGTTCCTACCACTCCCTCCTTGCATTCAATTAATTTGCTAGAATAGCTCACGAAACTCAGGAAACCCTGTTTATACACTAGGTACTGATTTGTTGTAAAAGGATGTAACTCAGGAACAGCCAGACTGAAGAGATGCACAAGGCATGGTACAGAAGAAGGCACAGAACTTCCATGCCTTTTCCAGGCCTGCACTCACACAGCCCCTGCTCCTGTTCACCAACCTGAAAGCTCTTTGAACCCAGCTCTGGGTTTTTACTGAGACTTTATTACATTGGTGTGGTGGATTAAATAATTGACCATTGGTGATTTTTCAAGCTCCAGTCCCTCCCCCGTCCCTGGAGGGCAGGGGTGGGACTGAGAGTTCCAACCCTCTAATCAGAAGGTGGGTTCCACTGGCAACCACACCCTATCCTTAGGTGATTTTCAAAAGTCACCTCATTAACATAAAAAGAGATGCCTTGACACTCTCCACACTTAGGAAATTCCAAGTGTTTGGGGAACTGAGAAATAGGATAAAGATCCAATATTTGAGCAAATTCCAAATATATATGAAAAATATATTCTGGTTATCTGAATAAGCAAATATATAATTTTTCTTTTAAATCACATTATTGCATTTTTACAAAAAACAAACACAGAAAATTCATAAAATTATAGCCAAAGCAGGATTTAGTGCAAATTTTTAAATATTCAGATAAAGAAAAATATGGCCAGCTGGTATCTTCAATTTTGCATTTGCTGTAATAGATGAAACCCTCTATTCCCTCATAAAAGATTAAAGTTATCAGTCAGAAAACAACCTAGGTCACCAAAATTGTTTTTATTCATTTTGAGGCATTTTATATCTTATAATTTTCTCAGTTATGTAATATATCTCCATCATCTTTTACTAAAACATTTAAATATATTTAGTTTCTTAAAAAATATAGCTAATTTCAGTGGTAACTCTGCAAAAATACTCTTCTGTTAGAAAAAGTGGAAGGCGGCCTGTTAGCCATTCAAAAGTCACAGGATTTGTAGTCTTCTGACAATAATTCTAATGAAAAAAAACTTCAAAACTTTTAACATTGGGGAAGAACTACATAGTAATTTTTTTCATGTTATACATTTCGTCCTACTCCACTTTAACCAATCTCTATACAGTCTAGAAAAAAAGAAAAAAACCTCCCACTAATCAATTTTTTCGCAAAAAAAAAAAAAATAGTGATTAAAATAAGTTTTTTTACAAGAACAATTTAGTGCAACTTTATCTAGACTGATACCATTCTGGATTCTCAGCAATTATGGCTAATTCTAAAGTAGACCCCAGCTTCTTATTGGCTATTGTCAGGCATCTACTCTTAGATCTCAGAGGCCAAATCAGTTTACTGTCCTGTGGCCCCCTTCACAGGCAGTTCACAAATGATTGCTTTTTTTTGTGTGTGTCTTTTTAGGGCAGCACCCGTGGCATATGGAGGTTCCCAGGCTAGGAGTTGAATTGGAGCTGTAGCCGCTGGTCTACACCAGAGTCACAGCAATACGGGATCCAAGCTGCATCTGCAACCTACACTACAGATCATGGCAACGCCAGATCCTTAACCCACTGAGCTAGTCCAGGGACAGAACCAGCATCCTCATGGATGCTAGTCAGGTTCATTGACTGCTGAGCCACTATGGAAACTCTGTTTGCTTCTTAAGCCCAGCAGGAGAATCTCTTTTCTTTTCTCTTCTCTTTTCTTTTTTTCGGATGTACCCATTGCATATGGAAGTTCTGGGCCAAGGATCAAATCTGAGCCAAAGAAATTCTATAACCTTAACCCTCTGAGCCTGGCCAGAGCTTGGACCTGCACCTCAGCAGCAACCTGAGCTGCTACAGAGACAATGCTGGATCCCTAATCCACTCCACCACTTTGAGAACTCCAAAGTTTCATGTTTACCAGTCTGCTAAGATAGATTTTCATATCACATAGTGTAAACATAGGAGACATCACTTTGCTATATAAAGTAACCTAATCAATTGTGTGATATCCTGTTACTTTTGCCATATTCCACCTTCTACCAGCAAAACAGAAATCCTGCCCACACTCAAAGAGATGAGATTATTCAGGTTTAACAGCAGGAGGTACAGCTCATGAAGCCACCACACCACACTTTTCAAATACTTCCATCATTTCTTCTTGGATTGGTCATATCTAGGATGAGTTTAAAAAATATATTTACATGAGTTCCCACTGTGGCTCAGTGGTAACAAACTCAACTAGTATCCATGAGGACTCGGGTTTGATCTCAGGCCTCACTGAGTGGGTCAAGAATCAGCATTGCTGTGAGCTGTGGTGTAGGTTGCAGATGAGGCCTGAATCCTGAGTTGCTCTAGCTGTGGTGTAGACTGGCAGCTGCAGCTCTGATTTGACCCCTAGACTGGGAACCTCCATAGGCTGTGGGTGGTGCGGCCCTAAAAAGACAAAAGACAAAAAGAAAGGAAGGAAGGAAGGAAGGAAGGAAGGAAGGAAGGAAGGAAGGAAGAAAGAAAGAAAGAAAGAAAGAAAAGAAAGAAAGAAAGAAAGAAAGAAAGAAAGAAAGAAAGAAAGAAAGAAAGAAAGAAAATACTTTTATTCAAACTTCTTCAGGAAAAGAAATCTCCTTCCTCCAATGTCAGTGAGCTCTGCAGGAATTCAAAGGTACACAGAGAGTTTGAATTAGAAAATGAGAAAGAGAAAGAGAAGGAGCAACATCTGATAAGAGGAAGGGGGTTTTTAGACTCAGTTGCAAAAAGATATACTAATATATTGTGGGGTAAACTTATGTAAATATAATTCTTAAAATAATATTACACGTATTTTTCTGGGTCCAGGATTAGAGGGATGGACTGGAGAGAGGGTGGAGGAATTCTAGGGTGGTGATAGGTTATGTTTCAGGTCTTGGCTGGGTTGGTGGTTTCATGGCTTATTTGCCCATCATACTTCATATTTTATGTATGTATATTACACGTCCTTAAAGTTGATCAAATAAACAGCACTACATACGGTTTGTGGTAACCTTTATTTATAGATAAATGTATACTTACAAGTACGGGAAAGATATTACCAACTTAGGAAGGGTGAGGGATCGGAGGAGGGGAGGCGCCTTTTGCAGTATCTGTAGCTTTTTCTTCTGTTTTATAAAGTGATCCCATGCATTTAATCTACATGTGGGTCCATAAGTGTCTTGTCTTCTGTATTATTCTGTGTTGTGTATTTCAAATTTGAATTTAACTGTTTAACTGGAGATCATTGCAAATTCACATGCCATAAATACCTTTGTACCCTTGACGTAGTTTTTGTCAATAGTATTGTCACAACAAAGTGTATTACGACATCACCAGCAGGCTGTGGACATTCAAACAAACCAAATACTGAACATTTCCATCGCCACCAGGCTCCCTCATGTGGCCCTTTGAAAGCCGCCTCCGCTTTTCTCCCATGTATGCCCACACCCTCCTAACTCCTGGCAGTTACTAAATTTTCCCCTGCTTTTGTGATTTTGCCATTCCAAGGCTATTAAACAAACAAACCTATACAGTGTATACCTTTGGATTAGCTTTTTGAGGATTCAGAGTACTGTTTACATGTCGATATTTTGTTTCTTTTGTGGCCAATGGTATTTCATGATAGGGATAGATGATGGGATCATTTGATGGTTTATTGAAACATTCACCCACTGGAAATCTGGGTTGTTTCCTGTGTATGTGTGTGTGTGTGTGTGTGTGTGTGTGTGTGTGTGAAACTGCCAAACTGTTTTCTAGAATGTAACATTTTACATTCACATCAGGAATATGTAAGTCAACAAATTAATCTGAATCCTTGACAGCATTTGGTGCTGTCCTTTTTGGGGCGGTGGAAAGTATGTAGGACTATCTCGCCGTGGTTTTAATTTGCATTTCACCAATGGCTAATGATATTTGAGCATATTCTCAAGTACATGTTTGCAGCTATATATTCTCTCTAGTGAGTTGTCTTTCGCCCCCCTTTTTTTGCCCATTTTCTAATTGGATTGTTCAATTTATCCAATTGGACTGTTTATTTTTGTTGAGTTTTGAGCATACTTTATGTATTCTAAGTAATGGTCCTTTGTTGAACATATGAATTGGAATTTTCTTCTCCCACTCTGTTATTTGTCTATTCATCCCTTAACAATATCTTTCACAGAAAAAAAAATGTAATTTTTATGAATTTCAATTGTTCAATTTTTCCTTTTTTTAATGGATATACTGCTTTTGGTGTCATGTCTAAGAACTAATTAGCTCTGGACCTCAAAGATTTCCTCCAAATTTTTTCCCTAGAAGTTTCATATTTTATATTTCAGTCCAAGATTCATGTTGAATTATTTTTGTATAAATGTGAGATTTATTTTTTTGCCTATGACTGTCCAATTGCTTTGTCATTGTATGTTGAAAGACTATCTTTCCTCCATTGAATTACTTTTGCACTTTTGTCAAAAATCAGTTGGACATATTGGTGTCTATTTTTGTGTTCTCTGTTCTTTTCCATTGATCTATTTATCTATTCTTCTGCCAAGAACATAGAGTGTTGATTACTATAGCTACATAATAAGCCTTGCAACCAGGTAGATCAATTCTCCCACTTTATTCTCCTTTTTCAAAATTGTTTTAACTGTTCTAGTTGCCTTAATTTTCAATATAAATTTTAGGATTATCTTGCACATAACTGGAACATGTATTTTTGCTTTATGATAGGAATTGAATTAAACCTATATATCAACTTGGGGACATTTGGCAACTTTGCTATATTGATGCTTCAATCCATAAACACAGTATGTCTCTCTTTGTTTAGATTTTCCTTTATTTCTTTCTTCAGTGTTATGTAGTTTTGGTTTACAAAGCCTGTACATGGTTTGTTAGAATTACACATCTAAGTATTTCATGTTTAAAAGCAATGTTAAATGGTATCGTATTTTTAATTTCAGTGTCCATGTGTTCATTGCTAGTATACATAATATTGTTGATTTTTGTATGTTAATCTTGCGTTCTTCAACTTTGCTGAACTCATTAATTCTAGCTTTGTAGATTCTTTTGGAGTTTCTACATGGACAATCAACTTATCTTTAAAGAGGGACGGTTATATTTCTTCCTTTCTAATCTGTGTCTCCCTGTATCCATATGTGCTCTCCTCTGCTTATAAGACACCTGTCATATTGGATTAAAGTCCATCTTAATCCAGTAAGAATTCATCTTAACTCGATTCCATCTATGAATACCTTATTACCAAATAAGGGCATATTCTGAGGTCCTACACTGGAAGGGATTTATATGGGATAATATTCAACTCAGTATACCTGGGTTTTCTTTTAGCCCGCATGCATACTAGACTTGAAGCTTAAGTTGGAATTCGACACAGACTTAATACCCCCTTCCCACCAAAAAAGTCTACTTTTTCTAACCAAAAAAATAATAAAAGTGGAAGTCCACTAAGATAGAAAACTTTGGGATGACAACTGTGTTACTCCAACCAAACCCTTGTGGCCCTCTCTCCATTGACACCAAGAAAACCCAAATAAGGGACATAAACTTTTGCCTTAATGGGGCTGTAACAAGGCTCCTCCAAATTCCTACTGAAAAGGTGTCAGAGAAGTTCAAATAGGAAGCAGAACTTCTGTCTCTACTGAGCCCTTCCATTCACTGCCCTCCTGCTTCCTCTGTGCTGTCCATGGAAGCCCATGGGAGGCCTGAATTTCCATTGCCATCTGAACAAATTGGCCAAAGGGGATCTGCTGTACGGCACAGAGAACTCTACTCAATATTCTGTGATAATATTTTTGGGAAAGGAACCTGGGGAGTTCCCTTCAGGGCTCAGGGGAAATGGATCTTTTGCTGACTTTCACTTTGCACGGACTGAAACATCAGTCTTCTCCTGGCCTCGGACTAGAACTTACACCATCCGAACTCCTGCATCTCAAGCTTTTGGACTTGGATGAGAACTTATGCCATTGTTTCTCTCAGTTCTCTCACTATTGGTTCTATTTTTCTAGAGAAACCTGACTACTCTAACTTTCATTATGATGCCTCATGTGGGGTCAAGTGGGAGAGGGTAGCTTTGTACAGGGTAGCTTCGATGGAGACTGTTTATTCCCCTGCTCTAAATTCATTCCTATCCTGAAATCTTAGCTCCCAATGTGCATTGGAAGATGGTGCATTTTGTAGGTAAATAAGGACAGTTTAGGTCACAAAAGTAGGACCCTTGTGATGGGATAGTGGCCTTGCAAGAATAGACACCAGAAAGCTTGCTCTTTCTCTTTCCACTGTGTGAGGACATAGAGAGAAGGTAGCAAGGCAGAAAGAGGTCCCTCACAGACACCAATCAAGGTGGCATCCTTCCTCCCAGGACTGTGAGAAAAAAAAAAAAAATATATATATATATATATATATATGTCTTTTTAGGGCTGCATTCATGGCATATGGGGGTTCCCAGGCTAGGGGTTGAATAGAAGCTGTAGCCGCTGGCCTACACCACAGCCACAGCAATGCCAGATCTGAGCTGAGCCATGTCTATGACCTACACCTCATGCCAACCCTGGATCTTTACCCCGCTGTGCAAGGCCAGGGATTGAACCCAAGTCCTCATGGATACTAGTGGGGTTCGTTAACTGAAACTCCCAAGAAAATAAGTTTCAGGCACAAAGTCAATGGTATTTTCTTATGGCAGCCAGAATAAACTAATAGAGACTTTTACTTTGATTGAATCTCCCTGGGTTCTTCGCTGCCTTCCCTGTTCTGATTAAAAGAGGATAAACCACCCCATGACATCACCTGTTTCATCCCTGTGCTTTGTCTCTTACGTCTGTCTCACTAGATCTGACTCTCCTTGATATGTGAGTGATCCTCCCAATTACGTCTGAATTTATTAATATAACTGTTTTAGGCCTTTGCTTTTTTTTCCTGGATAATGAATTCCCTCTCTCTCAATATTTTCTAATCTCCACCCTCCTTTGCCTCTTTTCATTCAAGATATTAGTCCTGGGTTGAGGACTTCAACGCCTGAATGCCCCAACCCACATGAAGCAAATAAGGTATAAGGATACCAACCAACAGGGAGTCCTGGAGGGCCCAGCCAGTCACAGGATACGAGCCCCCATCACAAGGGTGCAGAGGCACTTATTCACATTTGGAAAGAACCTCCAAGTGGTCAAGAGAAGCCAGAAATTTGAGTTTTTAAAGGTTAGCAACTAATTTAAAAAGCTTTCAAAAGGGTGTACGCAAGGCAGCATAACAACGTAGGGAGGGAGGCCAGATTTGGCTCTTTGGGGCCCAATTTCGGATTTCTCCCCTAATCTCTTTAATGATTTCTCCCAGGAGTGCTAGGTGTTATTATGCAAATAGTTCTGCAGGTGGCTCATCTTGATATCCCTTAGATGGCTTTGGAGATCAGGCCAATTTAAGGCCTGCTTATGGTGGAGTCACATCTCCTGGCTTTTTTCAGCTCTGTCTGGCAAACCGCTCCCCCCGGCTCAAAGACTCACTGCCCAGGCGACTGCTGGCAGCAGAGCAGGGCTCCCCCAAAGAACAGAAGGCAGGGATAACTGCCCAAATCACCCTGTCCTGGGAATGAGTCTGCCTAAATTGAATGGTTTACGATGCTCCAAGCTGGTGTATAGCTCTGCAGCCACCTCTGCAGTGGCAGCCGAGTGCATCTGTCCTGCAGCGTCTGCAGACACCCATACTATTGTCATCTTAGGCCCTGGGATTTTATTGTCCCCAATACTTTATTTACTTCATTGAGCAATATTGAATTTTCTTCTGCCTGACTTCAGCTGTGAGACTGAATCATCAGCAGGTGCTTTAAATCGTTCTCTTGATGCTTGCTTGTTTCTATTTCTGGTATCATTTTATCTTCGAGGTCCTGCTTTGGGTTTTCAATTTTGGCCGTCAGACTGTGTTGCTCGTCGCTGCAGAAGTTCAAGTGAGTCTCTGAGGCATGTCTTGCTATCTTTTTCCTTGTTTCTAACGTGTCAGGCCAGGTTGGGCAGCAGCTGTGGGCACTCCAGCTTGTTTCACAGAAAGTTTCAGAACGATGCCAGAAAACAGGTTGATGTGGTCAAAGAAAGAAGAAAAATTTTAAAAAACCCAACGCATTTTTAATCACACTCTAAAAGAAGAAGTATGGTACTCTTGTTTGTCTTTCAAGATTTTTTTTTTTGCCTAGATTCATGATGTAATCATTATCTTTACTTAACAAACTTTATCTCTTTCACTGTTGATAGAAAATTTCTATCCATGCTTTGGGTCTCATACTAAATGCTATTTACTCAGGCACCTTCCTCATCATGGCAAGAAGCTTGCCATAGATCGCCTCGGCTTCCTATATTTTGCTTATCACAGAATTAACTGCTTCTTATTTTTATTATTATCCATTTTTTTTGGACCATGTCCACAGCATGTGGAGGTTTCTGGGCCACGGATTTAACCTACACCACAGCAGAGACCCAAGCCATTGCAGGGAAAATGCTGGATCCTAACCTGCTGTGCCACAAGGGAACCCCCTCATTTTAAATAAATATACTTACCTTTAAAGGTTCGTAGGTGAAGAGGGTATGTCTCTCTCAGGCACCACTGTATTCCCAGAGGAATAATAAGTAATGTCTGTCTCCCTGATTCTCCCTCTTTTTTTTTTTTTTTTTTGGCTTTTGTCTTTTTAGGGCTCTACCCACGGCATATGGAGGTTCCCAGGCTAGGGGCTGAATCGGAGCTGTAGCTGCCAGCCTACACCACAGCCACAGCAACATGGGATCCGAGCCACATCTTCAACCTAACTACAGCTCAGGGCAACGCTGGATCTTGAACCCACTGAGCGAGGCCAGGGATCAAACCCACCACCTCATAGTTCCAATTTGGATTCATTTCCGCTGCGCCACGAGGGGAACTCCAGCTGATTACACTTTTATACATCATACGTATATCTGATTTTTAATTTCACACAGTTCGTTTACATTTAGCTCCTGTTTGCCGACCACTATTTTATCATTGCCCAGAGCAAAACAGCCTGCATTACTCAGGTCATCTTATCTGTTTCCTTCCTGATGTATTTCCTTCCCTCAGATCTAAAATATAAGCTATATAATTTAATTAGTTTATTGGTAAATAGTTGAATATTGGTAAACACTAGAAGCTTGCTTTATATATTGTGGGTGATCCAGAAATGTTGTTTCCAGCAATTCAGTCAAAATTTCTCTTCTCTAAGAACATAGAATGATGAGTTTGCTCTCGTGAGTCTTTCGTCTCTTCAATTCACCAAATACAAATACTTATTTGACACTTACTCTCAGTTTGCAAAGGTTTTTCTAACAGAGTGCCACACACCGAGTGGTTTAAGGACAGAAGTTCGAAGTGGAGGTGGTTTCTTTCTTCTGAGAGTTTGAAGAGAAGATGTGTTCCAGGCCACTCTCCCTAGGCTTGCAGTTGGTTGTCTTTCTTCTATGCATGTTTGTCTCTGTGTTCACATTTCTTTTTTCTTTAATGAAGACATCAGTATTATTCGGTGAGGCCCAGCCCTCGTAGCTCCATTTTACCTTAATGACTTCTCTAAAGACCTTATCTCCAAATAAGATCATATTGAGATGGATTGGAGTGAGGAGTCCAACATATGAATCTTTGGAGGACATGCTTCAATCCATAACACGCCTACTATGTGATTAGACTAATGTTTAGGCTCTGTGGAATTCATGCTTGACATGCTCATTGGATAGACCAAGCTAACACTCATTAAAGAGAAGTATATGATACAAAGAACCATACCTCAAAGAGATGAAGTTGTGTAGAATATATGTTTATATTGTAGGAATTTAAAAATTTTAATAAAGTGCTTTGTGCACTGGAGTAATCAGAGGCTCTAATAAAAATAAAAGCTTGGTAAAAGGAAAGCTGGATTGTAATAAAAAACATCATTTGAATATAAAAGATGGGAAAAGGTATAGAAGGTAGGAGATATGGGTGAGAGCACAGAAGTAGGAATGATTTAAAATGCACAACAGGAGCAACCGTCGTGGCTCAGTGGGTTACGAATCCTACTTGTATCCACTAGGATGTGGATTCCATCTCTGGCCTTGCTCAGTGGATTAAGGATTTGGTGTTGCTGTGAGCTGTGGTGTAGGTTGCAGACACGGCTTGGATCCTGTGTCTCTGTGGCTGTGGTGTAGGTCAGCAACTGTAGCTCAGATTTGACCCCTAGCCTGGGAACTTTCATATGCCGAAGGTGCGGCCCTAAAAAAGAAAAAAGAAAAAAAGAGGTAGGGAAGAATCCAACTTTATTTTTCTTTTTGAGAAGTATTTAGATAAACTTTTGCTATTTCCTTCAGAGATTTTTTTTTTCTTTTTTTGGCCACACCCATGGCATCTGGAAATTCCTGGGCCAAGGATCAAATCCCAGCTGAAGCTGTGGCAATGCCAGATCCCTAGCCCACTGAGCCACAGCAGGAATTCACATTCAGAGATACTTCTAAAGTGATTTTTTTCTTTTCTATTTTCTTTTTCTTTTTTTCTTTTTAGGGGCTGCACCTTGGGCCTATAAGTTCCCAGGCTAGGGATAGAATGGGAACTATAGCTGCTGGCCTAATCCACAGCCGCAGCAACTCGGGATCCATGTCTGTGACCTACACCACAGGTCATGGCAACGCTGGATCCTTAACCCACTGAGCGAGGCTAGGGATCAAACCTGTGTCCTCATGGATACTGTTCGGGTTTGTTACCGCTGAGCCACAACAGGAAATCCCTTTAAAGTGATTTATTAAAAAATCATTAAAGGCTCAAATGAAAACTTTCCTTAAGTACTTTCTTTCATCAATTCGTCAAAATATATCTGGTGTTATTGGGATTCTAAGAAAGGAAAGTTAAATTACATTCTCTAAATTATGTGAGCACAGTAAAATATTTCACAAAAATGAAAAGTCTTTGCTTGAGATGATTGGTTTAAAGCATAAAATCAAAGATACCTCACTGCCAAGGAAAGCAGCTGGCTCTTTGTTATGGAAAGAGCTAAGAGGTTACATAAGAAAATCTTGGTCTTTTGGTTAGTTAAGTTTCACACATGCTTCAGTTCCAGAGTATGTCAAAGATAAAGGGAGATTAAATATTTTTCTGTCAAGCTCCTTGGGTTTTCCATTCTAAGCTAAATTATTCCTGTCTTCCATTCTAAGCTAAATTATTCCTACGAATGTTTTAAAAGAATGTGCCCTTCTAAGAGGGAGGGATTTTATCAAACAAGACTAGGAAGCATACTCACATATAACAACAGTGGAAACAGGGAGTATCTTTTATTCTTTAATGGTCAAGAGTAACAAGAAATGAAGATAACATCTTAAATATTTGAAGATCTTAATGTTCATGAGTAGTGTGTCAAGGATAGAAGGATTGCAGTCTTAGGTTATTTTAAAACACCTCTCATCAGGTAATTAGGAAATTTTCCAATTTTTAGGTCTATGTTAATATATACAATGTCCCTTCCTTTCACTCAACTTCCTTAGAAAAATTGTCTTGTTCATTAAAAGCTCCTCTCAGACACAGCATTCGTTAAAACAGAGAATCAGTAAGTGGCTCCAGAAAAGAGAGGAGGAGGTGATGGATAAAATAGGTGAGGGGATTTAAGAGGTACAAACTTTTTTTTTTAGGGCCACATTTACGGCATGTTGAGGTTCCCAGGCTAGGGATCCAATCACAGCAGCAGCTGCCGGCCTACACCACAGCCACAGCAACGCCAGATCCAAGCCGAGTCTGTGACCTACACCACAGCTCTTGGCAACGCCAGATCCTTAACCCACTGAGCGAGGCCAGGGATCGAACCCGCAGCCTCATGGTTCCTAGTCGGATTCATTTCCACTGTGCCATGACGGGAATTCCCAAGAGGTACAAGCTTGCAGTTCCAAAATAAATGAGTCATGGAGATGTAATGTGCAGCCCGGGGCATATATTCAATAACACTGAAACTGTCTTCGAATGGTGACAGATGTAACTAAATATATCCTGCTGATCATTTTGTACAGCATAGAAATACTGACTCACTATGCTGTGTGCTACAACTCTCTTGGTGTTGGAGGTCAATTGTACTTAAAAAGCAAAGAAAGAAAGAAACCCATAGAAAAAGAGATCAGATTTGTGGTTACCAGAAGTGGGGGTGGTGGAGGAAAAATTGGATGGAAGCAGTCAAAATGTGCAAACTTTATCAGATAAATGCTGGGGATATGATGTACAATGTAATAAATATAATTACTATTGCAGTATACTATCTATGGAAGTTATTTAGAGTAAACACTAAGAGTTCTCATCACAAGGAAATATTTTTCTATTTCTTTAATTTTTTATCTGTATGAGATGATGGATGTTCACTAAACTTGTAATCATTTCATGATGATAAAGTCAAAACATTAGGCTGTACACATTCAACTTATACAGTGCTTTTTATGTCATATACAGTGCTTTTTATGTTATGGGGCCTGCTAATTACATATCCCAATTCATAATAAAGCACGAAATGGTTGAAAATGATTGAATATGTGCTACCTTTCTAATTAACAAATTTGCTTTTAAATAACATACGTGAGAGTTCCCGTCATGGCTCAGTGGTTAACGAATCCGACTAGGAACCATGAGGTTGCGATTTGGATCCCTGGCCTCGCTTAGTGGGTTAAGGATCTGGCGTTGCTGTGAGCTGTGGTGTAGGTCGCAGAAGTGGCTTGGATCCTGCATTGCTGTGGCTCTGGCGTAGACCGGCAGCTACAGCTCTGATGAGACCTCTAGCCTGGGAACTTCCATATGCCACGGGGGCAGCCCTAGAAAAGACAAAAAAAAAAAAAAAGTTGATGTTTTCTGTGAAGTTCCTTTGTGACACAGCAGGTTAAGCAGCAGCTGCAGTGCTGGTTCAATCCCTGGCCCAGGAACTTCCACATGCCATGGGCACGGCCAAAAAAAAAGTCGATGTTTCCTAGATTTTAAGATTTTTTTCCTTGTTTAGAAATATGTCAGGAACAACATGTCATTAAAACTTCTAACTCTGATTTTACCAACTTTATCATTCAATCTACAAATATACTATACCTTAAAAAAAAAAACAATTTTCTAACAGTGTTTCTTTAGGTCATTTCCATTTTTTAAATTTAAGTTGGATAGAGTATTGCAATGGAATGATTTTAGGGTCTTAATATTGAACTCACAGTGCCATGTCAAGTCAGCACATTCAGACCTGTGAGAACAGAGTGAACTTTTTTTTTTGTCTTTTTAGGGCTGCACCCACAGCATATGGATATTCCCAGGCCTGGGGTCAAAACCGAGCTGTAGTCGCTGGCCTACACCACAGCCACAGCAACCCTAGATCTGAGGCGCGTCTTCGACCTACACCGCAGCTCAGGGCAAAGCTGCATCCTTAAACCACAGAGCAAGGCCAGGGATCGAACCTTCTTCCTCATGGATACCAGTCAGATTTGTTTTCACCGAGTCGCTATGGGAACTCCCAAGAAGGCTGCTCTTTAATTAAAATTCATTCAAGGCTGAGTGTAGAAAAATAGTCAGGAGAGCATCTCAGAGGTTCTTGCTCTACAGTTTAGGGCCCTGGATCTTTATTTTATTGAGTAGTGTCTTCAAGAGTAAATTATTTATCAGTTTAATGGATACCATGCAACTTATTTTCTAAAATGAAATGTGATACCACAGAATGGAATATTATACATCAGGGCGTTTGTTCACAATGAATATGCGATCGCAGTCTTATTTCCATTTTGTGTGATGTGCCTGTGCTGAACAGAAAGCGAGAGAGAAGAGGAGGTCACGAATAGATACTGTTTGTATGGAATAAAACAAACAGCAATGGAAAAGAGAGTGTTGTTGGTGACGGGAAGCCACTGAGCCTTTTTATAAGTAGAAGTTTGCATTTGCATTTCTCATAGAGCTTTTTCTTCAGTAAGGTGATTAGGCTTGGGAATAAAAAATATCTGCTAGGAAATCATAAAGGAAGCTGTTAAAATTTTGTGGTGAAAAGTCATCTCTACCCAAATGTAAGCCGTGGTAAAGAAGATGAGGGGAAACAAGAAGTGTGAAAAATATTTAGGAAGGAGAATTGACAGAAATAGAGTACTGGTTTTAAAGAACAGCAAGCAATTTGTAATGACTATTTTGGCCCAGGTGACTTTTGGATAAGAGGCGTCATTAACTGAGATTAGGAGCGCAGTTTGATACAAGGAGTTGTCATCTCTGAGAAAAAGCACATTGGATTTGATGAATTTCCAGTTTTGTTATATTGAAAAGTTTCAGTACAGTCAGGGAATGAAGTCAGTTGTACTGGCTTGAAGAGTAAGTGGTGGGTCATAAAGTAGAAGCTGTGTTTACAATCCATCGATTAGAAGTTTGACTTTGATGGGCAGAACAAAGAGGACATTTAGGGATGATTTCTTCATTCCACTGTTTGCACATTTAAGTATATATTGAGTGCCTGCAATGTTCTGATCTTTTGTAGCCAGATACTTTTTTTCATAGTTACACCATTTGGTTGATAGTGTTGTGCCAGGTGTCACTTATTGTGCTGAGAACTGCTGGCTCTTCAGATTTCAGGAGAAATGAAGTTTCTTTTCTATTATTCTATGATATATATTCTTAAAGGCTGGAATATTTTTAAAATAAATTTTATTAGAGCATAGGTGACTTACAATATTGTATCAGCTTCAGGTGTACAGGAAAGTGAATCAGCCATATATACAATACACATATGTCCCTTCTTTTTCAGATTCTTCCCCATATAGGCTATCACAGAGTATTGAATAGATTTCCCCAAGGTATAAACGAGGTCCTTGTTACTGATGGATTTAGTATACAGTAGTGCATATATGCCAATCCCATCCTCCCAATCCATCCCTCCCCTTGACGTTTCCTCTTTGGTAACTATAAATTTGGTTTCAAAATCTGAGTCTGTTTCTGTTTTGTGAATAAGTTCTTTTTATCATTTTTATTTGATTCTACATATGAGCAATCTCACATGGCATTTGTCTTTCTGACTTACGTCACTCAGTATAATAACCTCTAGGTCCATCCATGTCACTGCAAATGGCATTATTTTGTTCTTTTTTTTATAGCTAAGAAACATTCCACGTTATCTAGATACCACATCGTCTTTATCCAATCCTCTGTTGATAGATATTTAGGTTGCTTTTTAAATTTAGGGGGTCATTTAAGTTGCCTTGGCTATTGTAAATATGCTGCAATTAATACTGAAGTGCATGTAGCCTTTCAAATTATGGTTTTCTCTGGATAGAAGCCCAGGAGTGGGATTGCTGGTTCATATGGTAGTTCTGTTTTTAGTTTTTTAAGAGACCTCCACACTGCAATTCACAGTAGTTATACCAACCTATGTTTTCACCAGCAGTGTAAGAAGTTTCCCTTTTCTCCATACCATATCCAGCATTTATTGTTCGTAGACTTTTTGATGATGGCCATTCTGACTGACGTGAGGTGATACCTCATTGTAATTTTGATTCACATTTTTCTAATAATGAGAGATACTGAGCATCTTGTCATGTGTGCTTTTTGGCCATCTGTAGGTCTTCTATGAAGAAATGTTTGTTAGATCTTCTGACCCTTTTTTGATAGGGTTGTGGGTTTTTTTTGATATAAAGCTGTATGAGATGTTTGTAAATTTTGGAGATTAATCTCCTGTTGTCGGTCACTTGTTTTGCAAAGATTTTCTCCCATTCCATATGTTGTCTTTTTTTTTTTTTTGCTGGTTTCCTTTGCTGTGCAAAAGCTTTTAAGTTTAATTAGGTCTCATTTGTTTATTTTTATTTTCATTACTTTGGGAAGTGGATCTAAAAAGATATGGCTACAATTTCTAAGAGTGTGCTGCCCGTATTATAAAATATTGACATTTCTTCATTCAAATTGTCCTTTGAGGGGAGGGCAGGAGGATGGAGGGAGGTGGTGGGTCCAGGGGTCGGAGTGATCTCCCACATAATGGAAAAATAATTCTGTTGGGACTTTCACTATTTCGTCAAAAGTCTAAAATAAGAAAAAGTATTTACCTAGTGATATCACTTTCCCACTTCTCATTAGTTAATACTGTTAGTGTTTTTCTAATGTTGTTTTTACTATCATTGTTTTTCTTTTTCCACTCTTACTTCTCTCAGGATTGATGTAAAAAATATCTATAATGATGTAGCTGTAACTAATAATGGTATTTAATATGTGAACTTTGTTTCTCTATAGTTAATAAACTATGTAACAATATAATTCAGAGATTTTAAAATATATTTTACTTAATAGATAGGTAGCTATGATAATTTTCATTCATTTTATTTTCTTGAAATAGATAAGATGCCAAAACCCATCTTATTAAGGAACTGGTTACACAGTACTTTCCACCATATTGATCTGAGTGAAGCGCAAATCACTTCCTTTCTTGGAAGACTTTTTGTTCCATTTAATTCAGTCTGGCCATCTCAGGGTTGAGCACAAAAATGCATCTCATTTCAGGTGAAAGTTTCTCTGTGCCTTAGAAATTTTCATTTCCCTCAGTGAGATTAAAAAATAGCATAAAAACATTTTATTTATACCAGAGACCCCAGTGTGATGGTGATTAAGCCAATAGACTCATTAACTTACTTTGTGCCCCATGTTGTCGATAGAGTAAGTTTTACTCTGGGGACGTGGGGTTGGCTCTTCAGTTTTGACAAAAAGACAAATATTTCCATTATAGAAAGAAGGCCTACTTTATCTAGCCATAGAAACAGAAGTAATTTAAAAATAGAAATCAGTGTATTTGTGTGGCTTCATATAAATAGCATTATAGAGAGAAAAGCCATTATAAGGTTATTATAAAATAAGTTCTAATTACTATAACATGATATATTTCTGAAATTATTTCAATTTGTATTCTTTGAAGGGAAGAATTAACAGTGGGTCTGTAACTCTTTTCTCCCTCTGTTTTGACCCTGACCAATCTCCTTTTAAATATTGAGTGATGTTCTTATTAGATAGAAAATAAATGAGGATACTTCAGGGGTTCCCTATGTAGTGATAACTGAACTTGCAATGCTTTTAGCAGGATATATTCTGAAAGATTTTAAACTGTGTATGATTTTGCAAACTCTGGGCCTCTGGGTTGCAACTGTGTTGAGGAATCATTTGTTAAATGACCAATAAGAAGACATGAGACTAAAAAAATATAGAACTTCAGAGACCCTAAAACTTGCTAAACTCATCCTTCTCGAGTTCAAAAGACATTCTGGTGAAAAGCGACCTCAGAAGCTCTGTCTAATGAATGTGGATCTGGCATATAAGCCACTGCCCTTTTTTGCTATCCTTTGTGAATCTCTGTAAATCTTCTATTTTGTGTGAGTCTGTTTTGTTGATTTGGACTCTATGATGCAATTTGTTGTTTTACTTTTTTAAAAATAAATATTCATAAAAGTTCTGTGGGGTAGGTAATGCGTTATTAGCTGTGTTTTAGAAAAGGAACTTAGGTTAAGGCAAAGATATGACAAGTAGGAGATCTAGAGCAGCAGCAACTATTTATTTAGGTCTTAAGAGTATATTAGTGTGCTAGGCTCTTAACTCATTTATTTTGCCATTATCCAGCTTGCAGAAGATATTTACTTGAAACTAATAAAGCTTAAGCTAATTCTTTTTTCCAAGGCACCGTATAATACCTTAGAAATCTCCTAGAAACATATTCATATGGTCATATGATTGGTAAAATTTGCCAAAGATTCTTTAACCATGGTCAGTGGAAAACATTGTCTTTCCATTCCAACTTCTCTATGTCTGTGTTGGGTGGTGTGGAAGGAGTCAGGAAGGAGGAAATTTAATCAGAGATTCATTTGTGTGGGGTCTGTGGAATATGTTTACGTGGTGGGATATAATTACATGAATTGCAGTTAATACTTATGTATAATTAATGTCAGTAATCCCAGTATAGAAACTTCTTTCTGGAATAACCCTATACCCACTGTGTTATGATAATGAAAATGGTAGGACAGAATTTATACCATAGCATGCATGGGTCTTATGGTGCCCAGAACCTGAAATCTATTGGTAGTGGAGGAGACGCAAGATATAAAATGTACAGAATCAGAGGTTATTCTGTGGAAAAGTCTCACAAACTTATAAGGCATATACAAAGGAAATGTAAAAGAGCTTTTCCTGAGTTTAAAATAACCCCAAAATTTAAAAATACTTACCAATAACAGATGTAAAACTAAAGCATCTCTAAGCTATCGATACTAGGAAACACATTTTTAAATCTAACATGTTAGAGAAATTTATTCTTTCAACAAGAAATTTAAATTATAAAATTCTCTTTTGAAGAGGCACTCAGAGATTGCAGCCAAAAATATAAGTGTATAAACACATAGGATAAAAATGTTTTAGAAGTATTTTAGAGAATCAGTTAAAACATTGATATTTTCCTGGATGTTCTGATACTTTTGGCATGGGTCCTTTTTTTTTTAAATTAAGAATTTGTTGTGATATCTTTACTTATTCTAAATAGTATCTTTTAAATTTTTTATTTGTAATTTTGTATTTCTTTCTAAAATATAATTATACCAAATTTTATGTGCATCAGGTCTGGGACTTACCCATACCTGCAAGGTCAATATTATTCTCCATAATTTACACATGAATAATTTATATGTGCTGGGCTAGGACCAGAATGTAATGTTTTTTCCATTCCACTGAGCTTCCTTTGGTCCAGATTAAATCAATTATGAGAGAAAAAATTTTGATATTATGCAGAAAACCATAGCTGTACATGAAAGGAATGGACAAGGATAGGTGGTTTAGTTATATATTCATTAATTCTATTGAGTGCCAAATTTGAAGCCATTTTGTCTAAAGGGATGAAAATAATGCAGCTTCCCCAGTGCAGGTCAAAATGCAAGATATCTCCTCCTTGCCATGCATTCATTACAGCAAATGGTCTAAGATATGGAACTCTTCTTCCAAAAAAATTGTTTTTTTATCTATGATTTAGAGACTGTATTTCAAATAAAAATTGTGGGAATATTTCTAACACTGAAATTATGAACATATGTTTGTAAAATGTTTAATTATGAAAAATATTCATTTGACATTTAAAATATAACCTATCTTTATTTTGTCAGTAGAGTATTACCATGTGATGTTTTTATTTTAGACAAGTAGAGAATTTAAACAACTAATCCCTGAAAGATAATATTCTTTTTCATCAAGTGTAAACTAATCTAATCTGGATGGTCACGAAATAGAATTGAAAGTATTTTCTGCAATAGAGAGTAATTTAAAACTTATTTAAGAAAGAGAATGACCAATCCAGGTAGACAAGACTTGAGTTTATTTATACGATTCATTATCTCCCTTCTTGAAAGGACATTTACAAGTTTGATTTCAAAAATAAAAGAACTTCTGAATGACAAATGTTCACGTTTTAATTTCAATATTACAGGTATGCTCTTTTGTGATAAATTATCAGTTGAAAATGTTCCAGTGAAATCTGGCATCAATTAATTTAACACTTTATATAAGAAATAATAAAACATTTATTTTCAAGTCTTACATATATTACTTAAAATAGATACAATTTGTAATTTTAAAAATTTACTGCTATTTCAAGCTACCTGAAAGAAAATGCCTTAGTGAAAAAAATGTTTTGTTTTTAGTAAGTATGACTTTTAAAACAAGCACTTGTTAGTAACAGTCCACCCATATGTTATTTAGCAATTAGGTCAAATAAGTCTGATATTATCTTGAAAGAAAAGAAATAATATTTATTGGGCAGGTGCAGGTAAAATAATATTTGGAGACTATTATAATATGCAATTTAGAATCAAATTCGAGAAGTTGATTGATTAAAAATATAACATGAACAAATCCATAAATAATTGCTTAGTCTCCATCTTTTAATTATTAACCTGAATGGCTGAAGCACACTGAAAACGATGAATTGAGATAAGGTAGTATAAAAATTGTACATCTGATTGCTTGCTTGACAGAGGCATCAATTTGTTAAAATAGCTTCTCATACATATTTTCCTGTCCAAAAATATAAACTTGCTTATTATCCATATATACAAGTATCCTGTGAAATCCTGGAATCTAAAAAAAGACTGAGGTATAGCATTGATTAAAAGCATCAATATGCGTGATGTTTTTGGCTGAAATTCAGCAAAATTAATGGTCAGTAGAGAAGAGTTGATCGGCGTGTGCTTCCAAAAATCTTCCAGGTTTTTGCCCTCTGAGAAATTTGTTGGCGGTATCAAATAACTGAACTCTTCACCATCAATATATACAAAGGCATTTTATTATTCATCAAAGAAAGGGAATTAGAGTCATCAGAAATTACAACTTTATTTTTTCATACATATATTTATTGCCATCATAGTTCTGCAATTGTCATAAAATTAGAGTCAGATGGAATTCAGAGACACGTGCAAGTTTTGGAAATGGACACATAGATAACAGTATAGAACTGTACATAAAATAATTACAATTTATTAAACACACTGTTTTAGCACATCCTTGATGGATGGGAATGAGCACCATATCTTTTATGAATATATATTTTTCTCTTTTTTTCTACAGCACCAAAGAAATCCAAATAGGGAAAGGAGAGATGAAAATCGGGAATCAAGAAGAAGGCCTGTTTCCATCTCAGCCACACTATCTTATATTTTTATGATTTTCAAAGCTTTTGTCATGTGATTCTGCCCCCCACAAAGGCATACTTCCTAACTGGTACACGTATGTAGCAAGTTGTTTTCTATACCATCCTTATTCAAAACTTGCATGTGGCATAAAATGGGTTGGTGGCACCAAGGTATATTTTCAGTTAATTTCATATGTTCTTTGTCCTAATCTTAGCCCAGAAAACAAACGGGACCAACTTCAAATCCAAACTTCTGATTCTGATCACCAAAGTCATTGATCATTACATCAACAACAGGTACTTGATCAATTTTCGGTGTATTGATTTCAATCACGGTCTTTTCATAGCCTTTTCTGGACTGTAAAGTTAAGCAGAAATAAAAAGTTATACAATAATTTTATATATATATATATAATGATTTTTATTTTTTCAATTATAGTTGATTATAGTGTTCTGTCAATTTCTACTGTTCAGCAAAGTGACCCATTCATACGCATATATATATATATATATATTCTTTTTCTCACATTATCCTCCATCATGTTTCATCACAAGTGACTAGATATAGTTCCCTGTGCTATACAGCAGGATCTCATTGCTTATCCACTCCAAAAGCAATAGTTTGCATCTATTAACCCCAAACTCCCAGTCCATCCACTCTCTCTCTTAAGCCTTTGAGTGAAGGTGAGAAAGAAGAAAGTGAAAAAACAAATTTGCTATTCTCTTTATTCTTATTCTTCTTTGTTATCATTTAAGTCATATATAGTTTTAAATTTTGAATGTTGACTACATTTAATATTTAGCTATAATTACCCAAGATAATACTCTCATATACTGCATGGTTGTAGAGAATCCTACTGAATTGATAAATACATTTTAATATGAATACTGATGTTAGTACTGGGACAGACCCTTACATAAATAATGTGTCCTTACCATTATAATATACATATGTACATACATACACACACACACACAGTAAAATAAATTTTATAAGAAAAATTTGAATACAGTATAGGAACTATAATAAGTCCCAAGTCAAAGCATTACTGCTACTATGTATTACTTTTGTGAATAATTATCAATACATTACTATTGGGAAATCCAAAACACTTGTTCTTTTAATATACATTATATTCTCTTCTTTGATTTTGTGTAGTCTATTGACTTCATTTATTTGTAATTGTGACTACTCTTCAGTCACCAGGCAAGACAAGGAGCTTTTTAGGGTGCTCTCTGGGTAATTTTCTCTTGAGAAATCCCCATATGTGTGAGAAAAATAGTTCCAGAGGATAAAAGTAACAACGATAGTAGCTGTCTAAAGTGTTGTAACACAATACCAACCAGTAAGCTCCTTATAAGCAAAATACAGGGGTAAGAGTTATCTGTGGTATAAATGCTATAATGGTGGTTCCTTTTTCTGTTATTTTAGTCATGGATTAAGAAAGCGAATGAAATAACGCTCTTGATCTTTTTTGTCACTTCAGGAATAACTAGCTGTAATAGTATTCAAATATCAGGCATAATTCCATGCAAATAACATATGCTCCGAGATTACCTTCTGTTATGGCTTTAAAAATGTATCTCTATGTTTCAGAGTTTCTGCATCTGCGTGTCTGTATGAAGAACTGTGGTTTCTCATAGACTGTACTGTTGATATGTCAGTGTTAAGCATCAAATCTTCATAACAACTGACATCCATTTCATGAGCGAAAGCTGACTTAGGGCCAGACCGGGATGGTTACGTGCTGCCTCCTCCCTCCGTGAAGGAAGGCAAGCCGAGATCATACTCACCGCACAGCCATCATACAGGGCTTTGATGTAAGGGTTGTTGTCATAGGACATCTCCTCATCATTTGATCCCAGGAACCGCAGTGCTTTGTCATAGCTTCCTGACGACACATCATACCAGGCTGCTGACTGATGACAGTGGTAGGTAAAATTTTGCCGAGCAGAGGCAGTTAGAAGTTTCAGGAATGTCATTTGTACCATATTAATGGAATTGCCTTCAACATCTAAATACGAAAGCTGGAAATAAGAGAATAGAAAGACACAAAGATGTTTATCTTCTTTTCTGTCATAAAAGAAGAAAATCACTGTCAACAGTGAACTGGAATCTCAGAAGCATTAGAATGAATCAATAGACTCATTTTCACTTAATGAAAGAAAGTGTGCATTGAGGGTCAAAAGACCCAGAGAGAGGATTTTATGAAATCAGGACTGTATTCCCACCTGAGTTACTGTCAGCAATACCTGGAAAAAAAGCCCCACTTTATTTCTATAGTTTCCTAATTAGTAAATACCTCAAGAATATTTTTGTTTCTAGGAAATTTTTCATTATATTGGTCTATATTTTTTAAAATAGAGTGGTAAAAGAGTGAAAATGAAAACTGAATCTCTGTGTAATGCAAAGATTAACTATTTATATGTTGTTTAATTTCACCTATTTTCCTAGTATATCTACTTAATTAAAATTTTTCGAAATATTCCTGCCTTTTTCATTTGGGGGCCACATCCTCCAAGGAGTTTTGGGTTTTCCAGTTTCCAGCCTGTTTGTTCCTAGGTGATATATTTTTATTATTATTGTATCACCAGCACCAAGCATATTGCCTGAGACATGCAAGTGAATATTTTTTGTTAGGAAATACTTGTTTTTTATTTAGAGCAGGACAACGGTCTTAATTGCTAATTAAGCAATTAGAAATTGTCTCTTTTATAAAGTTCATATATTGTTTTATTGGGTATAACCAAATTATCTGGGTCGGCTGAAAATATAACCTAAATTTAAAAAAATATTAAGATTCACTCAGACTAAAGGTTAAGTCAATACAAAGGCAATTATCTATGACTTTCTTTTTATTGATTTCACTTAATCCTTACTGATTAACAGCTCAGATGGTAAGGATCCTTGAGAAGCTGGAGGAAAAAAAAAAAAACTGGGAAATTCACTCTAAGGAAACAAAACTAAACAGCAAAAAATAAAACTTCACACAGAGTTCTATGTATGTATTTTTATCTCATACACAGATACAAATGTAACATGGATATATGTAACTTGAAGACAACTAGGAGTTATGTCAAGTGGTGAAGTTCACTACAAGTTGTTAATTAATATGTGTAGATTCTTATAGGATAACTATGTAAATAGCTGTGAAAGGAAAATAATAGCTTTTTAAAGAATATTAAACTATTGAAAAATCACCTGAATAAGTGGGAAACTTTCACTTGAATACATCTAATTAATATCTTAAAAACAAATACATTTTAAGCTGCCTTTAAATACAAATTTAGTTTTGATATCGAATCTTAGAATATCTATAGAAAATTAATCATGAACTGGTAATTGTATGAAATATCTAAGTATACGTGTGCTATAATACAAGTAAAAGGTCAGGTCAATTCACTTTATTTCCAGACGTAACTACTGGAAAAAAACATTTCACATTCCAAAAGTTCTTACTGAAATTGAAAACAAAGAATAAATTAGGTTTCAAGTATAAAGGAAATAGAGTCAGAGATACTAAATAGATATTATATTCTCTATATCTGATATTTCTAACAATCCATTTTTTGACTAGCTCGGGTACTTACTGAAATGCATACTTTATTTGATATTTTTATTTTAGTAAATTTAATATATTTGTATTTATTTTGATACAAAAATTTTAGACTTCTCTCTAAAATACCAAAGTGATCTAAGAGATTTATTTAGTTAGAGCAAACTAGAGAATACATGGAATCCTGCTTTGTGCAATTTAGAGTTACATAGTAAGGGTCTAGAGATATATAATTTGAGCTTCATTTATGAGGTTCAAGATAAACTATTTTTTTCTTTTTCTTTTTTTCAGGCCACACCCATGGCACATGGAGGTTCCCAGGCTAGGGGTCCAATTGGAGCTGTTGCTGCCAGCCTACACCAGAGCCACAGCAACGCCAGATCTGAGCCGCATCTGTGACCTACACCACAGCTCACAGCAATGCTGGATCCTTAACCCACTGAGCAAGGCCAGGGATCGAACCTGCAACCTCATGGTTCCTAGTCAGATTCGTTTCTGCTGCGCCACAACGGGAACTCCCAAGATAAACTATTTCATATTGAGGTAATAACATACCAGTTTTCCTCTCTTAAATTCACTAAACCAGCTTCCGGGTTTCTCCTTTGGCCATGATGAAATTCTTACCTGTTGCAAAGAAACCGGACTATTAGAAATTAGGTTAAATTACGAGCTGTGTTTTATACATCCATAAAAATTTTAGTATATATATTTTCATGTATATATAACTTTCCAGATAAAAATATATATGTAATTTTCAATAGGACTAAGATGCTAAAGAGTTTTTAAAATGGACTACTCTAGATTATACAAAATGAGATAAAGAGCAAAATTTGAGGTAGGTCTAGTGAATTCCTGTTTAGTGAAGACTGAGTCTTTTTTTTTTCTTTATTTTTTCCTGTTTGCTTTAATTCCACAAAAAGAAGGAGGGAAAATAACCTAGTAAAGGCACCCTAAGGGTTGGCTGTAAGGGACATAGATAGATGGAACTCTTGGTAAGCCCTTACAAAGGAAACCCTCACAATGCCAGTTGGCATTTGCTATCAAGGCAGGTAGCATTAGGATTTTACAGTCAGGGAGGCATCCTGAAGCATCCAGCTAGTAACTAAGGGCCAGATGCTATGGAAAAGTCATTGACAGGAAGCAAACCCAATCATTCCCTGCTGGGGAAAAGGTTTAGAATCTTTTATAAATCTGCATTTGTTGTTTCGCTTTGCAAAAATCAGCAAAATATAAAGACATATATGGCTTCACTATGGGGAATTTGACTAATCCTTTAAGGGGAGGTATTTCTATTTTCCCACATTTCTTTGTGGCCTAGCAGAGCTTTTTTATGTTTCTGCACCTGCCAAGTGTGGTTGGAAAACAGAAATTGCTTTGTCTCCTGCTCCTTCCACTCACTGTTTACTTATAAACTTTTTTTTAAGAAAAATTTGGGGACGGGCTATGCCTGCAGCATGTGGAAGTTCCAAGGCCATGGATCAAACCTGTGCCACAGCAGCAACCCAAGCCACTGCAGGGACAAAGGTGGATCCCCAATCTGCTGAGTCACATGGGTATTCCTATTTACAAGCTTAATATCTCTCCTAATGATACTGGTCACATTTAAAGCTGCTTGTTTTTCTTATGGAGTTTTTGTGTCTCTGTATACCTACAGCACTTATGAAGAAAAATGTGATTTATTAAAAGAATACAAATAAAGTCAAAATTTCCCATCTGTAAAATGTCTGGAGAATGTAATTATGCTAGTGAAAAGTCTTTTCTTATGTTAATGATTTGCCTGTAGCTTTAAAGACAGAACTCAAATATATTGATATTGCTAGGTGAAAAATCAAGGAATATGTTTGAAGAGACTAAACATTCAAAAAGCACACAAGTGCAGAGAAGACTCTTATTTTATGTGAAAGATTCATTCTTCATAAAATCATGTATTTTGAGCATAATATACAGCTGTGATTTCTAGCACATGTAATTGGAAAGAAGAATACCATGCATGCACTAAAATCTGAGAATCAGCTGTGCTGTGTCATGGAAAGCCATAGAATTTTAGAGTGAGCAGGTGCATAAAGACTACATCTGGGTAAAAATTAAGGAAAAAAGTATTTGTTAACTCTGTGTGTCATTTTGGTGCCTTATTCATGTTTATGCAAATGAAATGCTCTAATTACCCTGTAAGAAAAGCAGATAAATGAAAATATGACAGTATAATTTTCCTGTTTAGTTCAATATTGCAAAAACATGGCAGGAGCTGTCAACAGTCACCATCGAAACAGACTGGTACTTACCCCCTCTGATTTTTTGTCGGGATAAATGCACGTCTCACCACCAGATGTGAAATTACAGTAAACTTTGAAGGAATCTCCTGAGCAACCTTGGTTAGGATCGATCCAATATTCACCTGGAAGTAGGAAAAATATGTCATATATAAACACATATATATCAAAATTGAATACCTTATTTACCAAATTTTATTAGAAAAATAAGGAAAAAAGAATCCTTTCTAGGCTTTTGGTTACACTGGGGTGTATATTTGAATAGTTCAAGAGTGAACTTGTCTTGTCTTGTCTGTCTCAAAACTTTGCAAATGCCTCCATACACTCTGCCTGGAACATTTTTTTTTTTTTTAATTTCTTAGCATTTCTATTACTGTTAAGTTTAGCTTAAATGAAAAAATTAACATTCTATCATTCATGTGTGATAAATTGCAAGTACACTGAAATGAGATATACTTGACCCTAAATCCCATATGTATTATTTACTTCTTAAGTAACCTGAGTATAACAATCAATATATTTTTTCTTGAGTTTTTTTTTGTTTTTTTTTTAGTGATGGAAGTGAGAGTATGTACTTAGCCTCAAGGATCATATTTTTGCATTACTTTTTAGCAAAAACTTTTGAAGTAAATGTACTCCCCTTTGAATGGGATCCTAAGAAGGAGGGTTATTTTTTTATATTTAAATTCAGTTTGCTATTAATTCTGTTATCTAAATGTTATGGAAAAAAATCTTATCATGTGAGTGCTCATGACCATTAATTTGCTGTTAGGTGACTAAAGATGGTAAATAGTGAGACTGACAAAGTTATTTCTTAAATAATTGCCAATGGGGTTTTTGTTAAGAATTATTGAGAGGGAGTTCCCATTGTAGATTAGCGGTAACAAACCCAACTAGTATCCAGAAGGACGCGGGTTTGATCCCTGGCTTTGCTCAATGGGTTAAGGATCTGCCGTTGTCGTGAGCTGCAGTGTAGGCCACACTGCAGGGTCAGATCTGCTATGAGCTGTGGAATCGGCCAGCAGCTGCAGCTCCAATTCAACCTCTGGCCTGGAAACTTCCATATGCCACAGATGTGGCCCTAAAAAGACAAAAAAAGAATTATTGGGAGACAGACTTGATACACATGTGATGGTGACTTTGTTTCCTCCTATCATTTTTCATGCTGCCACTTCATTTCAAATATTAATTTGAGTGAGGTCAATCCACTGATAATGAACTCTGAACAACTTAAAAGCCCAAATGGCTTAACTTAGCACCAGAACTCCTGAAAACCCAATGCCAGTTTGCTTTTTGAAATAAATTCTTTAACAAAAAAAATTTCGCTATTTCTGATTGTACTATTCCTAAATTCACCTCTATAACAAATTAAAATTCTCAGGAGAAAATATACAAGAAGATAAAAATCATCCAAGATTTTACCAATAAGAATAAACATTCTTAATCTTTGATATTTCTTATGGTTTAAACTTTGAATTGTATGGTAAGCATTATTTTTATCTTATTCAGTTAAAACATAGTTATTAAATATTCCTTCAAATAACATGTACTTAATTACTAAGAAATGTTTATTAAATGAATTCAGTATATTATAACATATATACTATTATATACTATTATAACATATATACTATGTTCAGTTTATTTCTAGTTGATTCACCTCCTATTTCTACTGACACATCTATACACCAGGCCACTATTATGTCTTGCCTAGATTAGTCCAACAGCCTCTTAACCAGTCCTTTGATTCCATTTTGCTTCCTTTCAGATCACTTCATGTCGTTTTCCACTTTGCTCACTATTGTTCAGCCATAGAGATCTTCTTTCAGTTCCTTTAAGACACCAAGATCTTTGCTTCAAAGCTTTGTGAATGTCCTCTATCCTCTGCCTGGAATACCTTTTTTTGATTCTTTGTGTGACTAGCTCTCTCTTTAAGGTTTCAGCTTAAATGATACCTCCTCAAATATTAAAATCCTATTTATCCAAAATGAAGTCATTCCTAAATTATCTAAATACCTACTGTTTTTCATAATACAGGTTATCTCCCTCTTTTCAAAAGTTGCTTTATGCCACTTTGCTTTTACCGAACAGCTACATCAATAGGTCCACTTTCACTAGCCGAAGAAAACTGGGAGATGATTTTCCTTCTTACAGAAAAGGTAAAACATGACCAGAGATTTCAGCATTTGTTTTGCAACAAGCAGTTACAGAGGCAGCGTGCACCCCAGCAGTGAGAATGACACTGGCAAGCTCCTTTCCTGGGAACGACACTCAATATCTCAGCATCAAGCCCCATAGCTTTGAACATCTGTGAGCATCTGTGCTTTATTTCTATTTATTTTGTGCATCTCTTAGCAAGATGGATCCTAAGGTAATTTTTTCTTTGCGTTACACCATCTTGGCTGGCAAAGTTTTCATAGGGACCCTCTAATTTATGATAGCAGGGGGAAATCTGTATCTGCCATGATATGCTAGGATTAGTACTTAGAGTTTACCCATCTCTCTCATTAGACAATAGTAGCCTGGGGCCATTATTGTTTCTGTTTATCTGTGAATCTCTGCATGAAGAACAGAGCCTGGCACTGATGGATAAGTAAACAAACAAATATATAATTGTAATTAATGAACACATTAAAGAATTAGTAAAGCTAGTTAATATATGGAAATCACAGGGGACTACAGTCCACAGTAAGCTTTCCATCCACACAACTTTCAGAAAGTTTTCTTGACTGCTCAGGTTCTAATTAATCACATGTCATTTTATGCTGTCATTAAATGCTACCATTTTTACATCTGATTTCAGGTACTAAGTACGATTACCTCAACTAGCTCCAGAGTCTGGTTCATTCTCCTTATAAATCACTAAATTAATATGAAACTAAACATATCTTTTTTCAAATAAATACATGATAAATTTGAAGACTTTTGATAGTAGCCTGTAAAGAACCTTTAAGAAATGATCTGTTTTCCTTTTAACAGGCTGTGCTTGATTAAAATAGGAGGATTTTATGATGTTCTTGCCATAATGCATATCTGTTCCTGAATTACATGGAACTTTTCTATCTGTACTAAGTTATTGAGACCTCAGTTATAGCATTCGTTATATGATCCATAGTGCAAAATAATACTATACCATAAGTAAAAAAAGTGGCAAAGTATTTCCACATAAAGTGAGAGATTTAAAATGAGATACAGATCTGCCCCTTGTTAGTATTGTGAGAAGCAGTCAATTAACTTAGGCTACTTGGAACTGTTTCTTTTTCAGAAGGGGTGTATAAAAACTTTGTGAAATAATAGGTATAATAAATTATCCTGAATATTATTACAAATAAATTGCTCACAGTGGTTCTGGTTATTCATGGATCAATGAAATAAATTCTTCAAACTACTCTAATTCTTAAATATTCTGTTTACCAAGCTGCTAAACTGATAGGTCACATATAATTCAGTTATGCTCTTTAATCATATTAATTTTACTTGTATTTATGTAAATTAAGTTAGAATACAGGACACAAATAATTATAAAGTAACATGCACATATGTGTGCATACATAAAATCAATTTTTTGTGATAGTTACAAGATAAAATGCACTTGTGCTACCTATAATCATCCCTGAATGATTTTGTCATAATTTAATGAAACCTTATGTAATAAGACAAAGATTTTCTAAGGCAGATCTTGATTTACACAATGTAAATGACTTTTTCTGTCTACAAGATTGGAAATAATAATCATTCACTTTAGTTTTATTTAGAGACTATATTAAACATTTAATGAGAGTTAATGAGCTGACAATGCTCTTCTGTAACTTAGAGGCTCAGTGCATTCACTTTGCCATGTATTATTAACATACCATCTGGGAAGTCAGGATGGCTGAGTTGCAGATCTTTGCAAGTTCGGGCTGGGTTGGTCTGCGTACCCATTGGAAACTTCATATGCTCGATGTCTTGTTTCAAGGAATTGAGGGAACCAAATATTTCCTCCATTCCATCAGTGTAATCGAGAATAGTATCACCTGCATCTGCTTGCATGCTTTCTGTATGTCTTCTTGTTTTTTTGGGTGACAAGATTGGTAAAGGCTGAATGACTTCACCAGGTGGACCCTGTGAAAGAGACAGGTGCACGTAACTGTTCCCTAAGGTAAACTTTTCTGCAGATATTAGTTATGACTGATTATGTTATTGTTACAAGAAATTAGAATTTGTTTAGCTTTTCAATGTTTTCCCTTTTACAATGTTTTCTCTATTTGCTAACATTTATGTGTTTTATATATGTATCTTTAATCTTTATAAATTCTTTTAGAAAGAATCTAGTGGAAACACTGAGGTAGGCACAAAAATCAGATGATTTCTGGACCTATTTCTATACTATAACATAGCACAGATTTGTGTGGACATATATTATGCATATTAATTTCTTATTTATTAATTAATCCTCATTCACAAGCCTTACCTCTGCAACTAGAGTTTAGTCTCTGAATATTAAAACAGGATTTTAAGGTTCTTATGCTGTATAATTGTCTCTTGTGCTTGATAATAATTTATGTCATGTTTAAAATTACACATAAGGAGTTCCTGTCGTGGCGCAGGAACAAATCCGACTAGGAACCATGAGGATGCGGGTTCAATCCCTGGCCTCGCTCAGTGGGTTGAGGATCTGGCATTGCCGTGAGCTGTGGTGTAGGTCGCAGACGTGGCTCGGATCTGGCGTTGCTGTGGCTCTGGCGTAGGCTGGAGGCTACAGCTCCTACTAGACCCCTAGCCTGGGAACCTCCATATGCCGTGGGTGCAGCCCTAAAAAGACAAAAAGAAAAAATAAAATAAAATTACACATCAGCTGGTTCCAAACATTTATAACTTTATAAATCCACAAACTTAAAAGAAGTACAAAATCAGACCTGACTTAACATATGTGTAGGAGTAGAAGGACACCAAATAGTTAATCCGTATTTTTACGGACTGAATTGTATCCCACAAAAACTCACATGTATAAGTCCCCAGTAACTCAGAGGAAGATCTTATTTAGAATTGGGGCAGCTGTAGATATAATTAATATAGTGAACACGAAGGCATGAGGGTGAGTCCTATTTCAATATAAATGGTATCCTTCTAAAATGGGGAAATTTGGGCACAAAGACACACAGAGACAGAAGACTATGTGAAGAGACACAAGAAGACAGCCATCTCCAAGCCACGGAGGGAAGTCTCAAGCGGAACTTTCTGCCACGGCCCTCAGAAGGAGCCAATGCCGCTAACACTTCGATCTAAGACTTCTGGCTTCTAGAACCCTTGGACAGTATATTTCTGTTGCTTGAGCCATCTAGTTTGAGGTACTTTGTTATTGCTGTCCTAGCAAACTAATACACATATAGCTTGGAAACAAGTACAAGAAGGAAGATTCAAATTTGGTCACTTGGTTCTAACACAATAGTGTGAAGCCTGGAAGAGGTCAGTGCTATTAAATGGTGGCTATTATCATTGCCTTTGTTATTATCATTATGCACAGCAGGAAAAATGCCAAGCATCTAAACTTTTATTTTTATTCCTAGTTGGGTATTAATGTATCTTTGTGGCATATGATCAATTGCTTTTGGGAAAATGTGACATAAAAATATATGGCATTCCTGAAAAACTATTTAAAAACAAAATTATTGTAACATGTAGTTAAGGTATCTTTATATTCAAAGAGTGAAAATTAAAAGACAAGTGTTGGCATGTAGACTTGAGTACTTAAATAAGGTAGTTGCTATTTCCTAGGAAATCAGCACTTTGACAGAATGTGCTTTTTCATCCTTCTTATAAATTCAGGGAAGTCACTGGCACTCTTAGGATGCTAACTGCCAAAATGTCGCTCTTGTTATCGTGCACTTACTGGAGGCCCAGGAGGCCCTGGAAGACCACTGTCACCCTTCTGGCCGGCGGGTCCCTGTTGGAAAGAATAAGGAACAAGATAAATAAAGAACAAGGCATTTGAGTAGGTTTCACTGAAATATTAAACGACAAAGGGAAAGATACTTACAGTAGAGCCTTTGGTACCCTTTGGACCTTGAGGACCCTAGAAAATGCAAAGGCAAGAGTACAGATAAAAATCTGGAGAATTTGTGTCTCTTAGGTATATATATGTATGTGTATATATATATATGTATATATGTATGTATGTATGTATATATGTTTACTTTATGAAATTCTTTTGTCTTCTACTTACTGGTAAGCCTGGAGGACCTGGTGGACCTATGGGGCCAGCAGGACCTGGAATTCCCTATGGAGAGAATCATCCAAATTAAAGTTTTTTCTCAGCTGTTCCACTCTCACATTTCACATAACAACACATTGCAAAATTTAGACAATGCAAAAATATGTAAGAAGAGCTTAAAATTTCCATTGTGAATCTAAGAAATAACTTCTGTAAGATAACCTGTATTCTTTTTGCATTTTTCTGCAATGTCTCTCTTTCTACATATATATATCTACATTCGTGCAGCTTTCAGAATAATAATTTGTATGTAGGGATTCAATAAACATTTGCGTAATTACCTGTTGAACTGTAATTTTTATGGTTTCAAACTTAAGCCATATTTGTTATTTATTTACTCTAAGGTAAAAGAAATTTCTTTTTGAAAACATCATTGACTTAATGAGATTAAGATGCTCTAAATCACTTCCTTGGTCAAGTTTAAAGGAATGTGTGCGATTGGAAAGGAGTAGGAAAATGATTAATGTCTTTACTCACTCCATCCCCTTTTGCTCCTGTAGATCCTTGAGCTCCAGGAAGTCCTCTGTCACCCTTTTCACCTTGTTCTCCTGGAGGACCAATCAGGCCAATTAAACCAGGATGTCCCTTTGAAAGGCAAAGAAATTTTAACAATATATAAAGTATAATCGTATATTGAATTATAGTCATAAACGAATTGCACATTACATTTATAACACATAAGAGTAAAAAAACAGATAAAAACTTGAACCCTTTCTGAATAAAATACAGGATTAAGGACCTCTTTCCCCTCCCCTAACAGGATCATTTACTGATTACATTGAGACCTTTATTAAGGGTTGGGGAATATTACTGAACAAAATGCTTTCTAAAAATATCACCTTCAGTATTTAATTTACTTAAAGGGAATTCCTTCAACAAAAAGACAAAGAATGACTATATACAATATTGGTGAAACAAACACTGAAAATTCATTATTTTAATAAGCATCTTTTTCATATGAAATGAGTTCTATTCTTTGGAGATTTTTCAGGATCTAAGAATGATCTAGAGATTTAGGAATAATTCAAAAAAAAATCAATGCCATTCTAAAAAGGTTTATTTTATTTAATGCAATAGAGCTTATATATCTTTCAAATAACTATTTGAAAGATAGTCTAGTTTAAATTTTTTGTTTTCATTTTTAAAAACATAAAAAATGGCATTTTGGAATTCTGTTTATTTTCTGAATAGTTATTTTAGTGTAACCATATGCTTTCTCCATATGGCTCCTACAAAGTAACACTGAGAAATATAACACTGAGTTCTGGCACAAATTTTCACTGTTATTTTGTATATTTTCTCTTTTCTAAATTCATCTTGGAAGCTAAGGATTGACAACATTTTCCTTGGTTAGAATGACAAATTTCCTTCTGAGTTATTTTAATCTTCAAAATTACTGTCCCTGCTATTAGGCTATCAAAATTGAAATAACACATTCTTTTATTTTTACCTTCTCACCCTTGGAGCCAGGGTCACCTTTGAGACCAGGTAAGCCAGGAGGTCCCTAAATGAGAAATACATAATAAACAAAAATGGAGTAGGTACAAATCAGAGAATATATCATTATCCACAGGATGATTCAGTTTCATAATATGATAGAGTTCAGAAATAATAAAAATCAGTGTTTATTTTTCAGGATTCTAAATAATTTCATGTGTTTGAAACTCCATGGAATGATAATCATTATAATAAAAATAATATTGATGTTCGATTAAATAAATATAAAGCTAAAAATATGACATGAGTTACATGGTTTCTCATTTAAGAAAGGATGTTTGTAATTACACTAATTTTAGGTCTCCAACTTATACATTCACTTAATCAAAGATATTGGTGCGAAACTCAAATTTAAAGGTTACACTATTTCCAGTAAAATTTAAAGGCAAAAACCTCAACAAACTTTTGACAGTTAACTGACCATTGTTAATAACTTTTCCCAAGTAAACTCCCAAGATAGTATTTTTAGCTGTAATTCCTGAATTGAATCTCTTATCTCAATGATTTATAAATAGTATAAATAAGATAATTTACTTTTATCATATTATCAGATCTCTATTTTAATAGCCTAAATCTTTTTTTATAGTTCAATGATAAGGCACTCATCCTTTTAGGCTTAGCTGTATTTTAATGAATTATGGCATGGCTTTAGCAACTAACTCTTAGTCCTGGGCACTATGCTTAGAAATGTTTATAATGATGACTTTTTAGCAAACTTTTAAATATAAAAATAGTGTACTCCAAATCGGAAAGAACACAAAATAAGATCTTTGTTCTCAAATTGCAACAAGTTGAACTGTGCAGGCAACAGATTCTGTCAGAGGAAATGTCACTGCCAGCTGGTTTGTATGTGATAGATGAAATCAGGACGTGAGTCACTACTGCCTAGAGCAAGCACCACATCAAGAAACAAAGGCAAAACAGGAGTTTTATCTATGAATTTGAATTATATAGACTGAAGTGAACTATTTGAATTAGATTTTAAAAATTATTTTAACACAGCACTTCAATATTAAACTATTTTACTTTTACTAAGCTATACGATCAGTCTTCACTATGGTATATTCTATAATGCTACTATGAGTAATTTCCTCCCTCTACCTAGACACTTAAGAGTCTTCAGTGTGAAAGAGCAAATTAAGTTCCAGCCCCTCATTTTGGGGAATTTAAAGTATTAAGAACCTTGGATCACCAAGAAGTATGATGTGATCTGAAAAGTATGGGTTCAGAAGAGGATAGACTTGAGGTAGAAGCCAGCCTTTCTTATTAGTCATTTAAATTAGCTAACCAAAGAGAGCTTGAATTTTCTCATCTATAAACTCAAGACTATAATTCCTATCTCAAGAGGCTACTGTGAAATTGAGTAGATGAGCCCTTTCCATTTTTTAATTTTACAAGTCTACTCTTCACACTGAAATCCTGAATATTGGAGGAAAGTAAGAATAATTTTAGTAAAATTAGTCCTGTGTAACAATAATATTTTGGACTATTAGAAGTATTTATGTTTGTTTTTATTTATGAATGAATTTGAAATTCTATAAGTATTGATATAAAAGTGAACAATTTCCCTATATCATTCTATTAAGAGATTGAACTTATTTTCATAGACAGTATGTATAATTTTAAATGTAAATATGCCTAATAACCCTCAAATAAGAAAATTATTCATTCTCAGATGTAAATTTGGGTCAATTCAATTTAGATTCTCTTTGGTACAAAAATAATCATGCCGCTGTTAAATTTCTGATAGGCAAAAAGGAGTCTACAAAGAAATTACCAAATTCACTCTCAAGAATATTTGAAGGCTAGGTTTTAACCCTGGACTTCCATCTTGTTTGCTAGTATCTATTAGAGTAGATGATCTCTAAGTGTGATCCTCGGACCAGCAGCATGAGTACCATTTGTGAATAAACTAGAAAAGCAAATTTGTAGGCTTGATCCAGACTGACTCTGAAATTCTGGAATTAGAAATCAGCAGTCTGGAGTTCCTGTTGTGGCTCAGTGGTTAACGAACCCGACTAGGATCCGGGAGGACATGGGTTTGATCCCTGGCCTTGCTCAGTGGGTTAAGGATCCTGCATTGCCATGAGCTGTGGTGTAGGCCAGCAGCTGTAGCTCGGATTCGACCCCTATCTTGGGACTTTCCATATTCCATGGGTACAGCCCTAAAAAGACAAAAAAAAAGAAAAAAAGAAAAAAAAGAAATCAGCAATCTGTTTCATAGGTTTGTTACTCAGTAAGGTTTGAGAAACATGGCTATATGGCATTAGGTGCCAAATCCATTAAATCAATGTGCAGATCAGAACAGCATAAAGTATGTCATTTATGTTAAAATAAAACATTACATATTCAAGTCTATTAGTTTAAAAATTTTTAAATTAAGGAAGTATATTTTGCATCTACTTTACTCTGATTTCATCAGAAAGACCTGGTGAATTATTTGTTAGGAAAATAATGATGCCTCATCATTTTTAGAGGAATAATTGAAATGCGTAATAGAAATAATAAAAAAAATTATTGAGGTCATGTGACCATCAGGATAGATCCCAAACATTCTGTATGTTAGAACAAGGTGATGTAAAAAAGCATAAAAAAATAGTCCTAATAAAAATGTAGTTTCATGAAAGAACTATATACTTGGGCCAGGAGCAGAAACTATTTAAAAACAATGGTTAAAACTGACATATGCACTTAAAAGTAGATACATTCTTTAGAATGAAAATACAAAATTTTCAAAAAGGCCAGATTTTTTTTTTCTTTCTTTACTTCTCATTTTCCATTAAAACTCTTTCCAGCATGTACATGCTACAAAATTCAGCTGTAAGTGGGAGAACTACTAGGGATGTGGCTTGCTGGGCATCTGTATTGCAATCACTACTTCATTCAGCGACTCAGGCTTACCACTTATTAGTTGGGTGATCTTGGGTCTCTTCCTTCTTATCTCAGAGCTTTATTTCTAAAAGTATTCTAGTAATAGTGGTTTGAAGAATTGTGATAAAAAAAGGAAAAAAAAGCACTCCATATAGTAAATTATAATGTAAATGTTAATTATTATTTGTTTTGTGTATTCTACAGACAGTTACCAATCAGCTTTCTCATCACATTCTAATAGTAAAAGCCAAAATAGAAGAAAAAGAAGAAAACATCGGGGATTCAAATTGCTCAGGCTTGGTGAGCAACATACTAAACATGATTTGTGTTTATGATGCATTTTAAATCATTTATATAAGTACTATATATGAAGGAGTGAGAGGAAATGAGTGTTAATTCCGCTAAACTAATAATCTCTTATGCAATTGTGACCTATATCTAAGAAGGAATTTTCCAAGTAAAATCAGCTTCTTATTTTCATCAGCTGGAAGTAGAAATTGTTAAAGTTATGATGTTGATAGCAGTTCTAAATAACCCTCTGAACTTGGGACACATCAAAAATATCAACTCTGTATATAAAAATGTTATTTCAGCTATACATATTTTCTGTTTCCTCTTTAGGATATCGTAAATGGAAAAACCCTAGAGAAATACATAATTCATAAGTAATAAAGTGAAAAAGGAAAACAGGGATGATACATCTTAAGTGTCTAGAATACACAATCAAATATTTTCCCCTGCAGGATTATGCTGTAAGAATATTTGCTTTGATATGCATCTCAAAATTCTAGTTCACTGAAGTTTAAAGCAACTGCAGACCTTACATCTCATTTAAAATGCAGTATTGTGAAATAGTCTTTAATTTGGTGAAAGGCAAATCATTACAGAATGTTACATATCTCAAATCTGTTGAGAGATAAGTTAAATGCAACATTTAAAAAACCAGAATATAATGTAGTAACCCATCCTACCATTTATTCACATACTTATGGTTTAAAAAAATATTGTCATATTTTATTTACCAGTATGTGAAAAGAATTAATGTATAATAATAATAAATGTCTCCAAAATAAATACTAACCAACATTTCAGCTACATTGAAAAAAATAGCTTCTTAAAAATGAAAGATTATGAAACAAAAAAGAAATAAATGCTTAAGATTAAAATAGATGCTAATCATGTTTCAAAAAATAAAATAAAAATTAGTTTAAAATTACTGTCATGCTAATTTTGACTCTGTAGCAGAGGAAAGAATGCAGAACAATGCAACTGTTCTTTTTAAAATACTCAATTCAATACCATTTGATTTTTGTTGACTATTTACTAAAAAAAAAAAAGTTCAACTTAAAGAAATCCTCAAATAGAAATCTTTATACAACCTTATCATTGTCCTTCACTTTCTTTTAGCTTTCACATGTACTATTTATCTATTCTCAGTTCCATATTATGTCGATACATCTGTATATAAAATTCCTGCTTATATAGATGTTTAGTAGTTACCATTAAAAACATCTAAATTTTAAAGTAAAAAATATTGTACTATATCTAAACTCTAGTAGAGCTGATTATATACAGTGGCCAGACACCAAAAATCATTTTAAGAGATGTTTGTTTCACTCTAGCCCAATCCAGTCTAAGGGTTAATATAAATAAAGTTGTTAAATTGTTGCTTATATAACAAATGGTCTAAGTTTTATTCAAATAACTCATTTAATTAACATAAGAACCCCATGGGTCAATATTCCCATTTAATTCATCTTCATAATATCTCATTTTGCAGATGAGGAACCTAAAGCTTAAAGAGATGAATAACTTTTCTAAAAATTATCCAGCAATCAAGTAGTACTGCTCATTTTTGAAACCAGGGCTCTTGGGTAGATAGTCAATGATCTTGTCCTGTAATCATGATATGCTACTTCTCACTCTAATCCAAAATTGCCTACTAAAACACATACGTCTTAGCTGAATTGAAAAGCTCATTGAATTGCTTATAAAAGGCTTCCTGAAGGTGATTTTTCTGGCCACTCTTATCTCATGAAGACCAAGTAGCATTTTCATTAAAATTAGATATCACAATCAAACTATTTGATGTTATGAAAAAGCTCCAGTATATGCACATTCTAAGTACTCTCTAATAAAACCAGCAGCCAGAAAAAACAATGGCAGCCATGCTACTCAGTTCTGATGTTTTTCATTTCACTGCCAAAAAGGGTGTGACTTGTTAGCGCCTTCCTCTGTAAACCCACATTTATTTCAGATTCAGAAGCATAAACTTTTGCAAGCCAGAATCGGGTGGTATGTCTTATGCTTTTATTTTTAATATTAGCTGAAGGAAATCTCCAGCATGATGTTTTTTATTTCATCTGGAGAAAGGTCAGAATACTTACTGGAAAACCTGAAATAACAAGAAAAAAATCTTTGGCAAATTTTAAGGTGATATTACGACAAAGTATTTTTTTTTCCCTAGGATCTGACTCTCTGTAGTTAGGAATTTAGCAAATCTAAGAAGAATATTCCCTAAACGGTGGTGCAGACTTGGGGAAGTGAGAATCCTGCTTTAGCCAAGACCCTGCTCCTATGCCAATGATGCCATGTGCAGACTTGACAACCTCCTCAAAATTTGACAACTTTTATCCAGTTATTAAAAATCTTTGACTTTTCAGTGAAAGTTAAATAATAACACTTATGAAATATGTGAAATGTCAGAGGAAATTTTTGTGATACTTTTACTAGAAGGAATGGGCAAATTCTCCTGAATAATTAAGATTGCTAATCCCCATTTTGATGGCTTTCTGAGCAGTACATTTATCTGCGGTAACTGATATAAGAGGTAGTTCTTTAAAATTTAAATTTCTATACATAGGAATCTGACTATTTAAATCAATTACATTACACTTGCAGAGTGCTGTATGTATTGTTTGCTGTTTTAATTAATCTCTTTATATATCATTGTTTTTAGAACATAAAGTTCAAATATTTCTAACATGAAATAGAATGTCTCCTAGTAAGCAATGATTTTAAAAGCAAGACTTGGATTCTCACTTTCTGCCCAAATTTCTACAAGGATAGCCTTGGCTCTGACAATAAGCTCTGTCTATGAACCATATGCTGGTCAACTAAATGCTTTATTGCATTTCTCAAGTGTGTTGTTTGCATATAAAGTTTATGACAGTATCCAAACTTCAGCGTTATAATAATTATACCTCTCTCTACTCATGGGGGTTAAGGTTTTATCTTTCAGCCCGTATGACTCATGAAAAGAACAATTTATTTGGTGAAAGAATCACCGTATGCCTGAGCCAATGCTATTCTTTTAAATGAAGTGCCAGGAAACTAAGTGTAATTGCATGCATTAGGAGGAACTGTCCACATTTGGAAAAGAACTGGCTGGGCCATTAGTGGCATTTTATTCAGAGTGGAACTTTTTTTTTTCATGCAATGGACATAAGAAAGGAAAGAATCTGCTGAGCAAGGGCATATTTCCCAAATAACTTATCAGTTAGGATTACTTTCCTCTTTTCAGAGCTGAGTAATGCACTTCCTTGAATATTGTACAAAATATAAACTTATTTATAAGACAAAATTTCAAGAATTCTAGCTTATAAACAGTTTCATTTCTGGAATTCCAAATAACACAAGAGGTGCTACTCACCATAGGACCAGGTGGCCCATCTTGGCCTGCAGCTCCAGGGAGACCTTGTTCTCCCTGTGGAAAAATAAATTTAAAATGTTTTAAAATTAATAAATGCAGATATAATTGTTTCTTTAGTTCAATTTTGGCAATACAAAAAAGAAAGAAAGCAAACATCACCTATGAATGCCATCACATGGAGAACATCTACAAATACTGTAAGCAATTTTTGAGTCTTTTACTTTCTTTGTAAAAAGAAATGCCCACTCACATACATGGGTGGATGGATGTGCGCAAAAAGGCTTACATCTTCGAGATCTCAGGGTTTAGATTTCTATGCGACCTTTATAAGTTAGAATTTTATTTTTATTAATAAATGCCATACTCAAATATTTTAAGTCTCTGACTTTAATCACATAATATTCCTGCATTCTCATAAAACATCCAGATGATAAGTTGTAAGATAATGCCGACATAAATATTTTCATTCACAATTTTTTTAAGAAATGAGAAGTTATTTTCAAAATGACATCTTGCAGCACAAATGCTCACCACAGGGCCGGGGATGCCCCGAAGACCCTCTGGACCAGGCTTTCCGGCAGGTCCCTGAGGACCAACTGGGCCAGTTTTTCCTGCAGGACCTTCAGCACCTGCTTCTCCCTATTAGAAAATAAAATATGTGAACACATTAATGATGAAGAAAGACATTTTATTATTTTATTAAAAGTACTGAAATAGATGTTGTTCAGTGTACACTCAGATTTCCAAACATAATATCTATAAAATATTTTACCTTAGCACCTTTTTCACCTTGCCTTCCCTCTGCCCCTGCAGCTCCAGGAGGACCCTAGAAACATAAAATTGCATTTAAAATATATATCACATATGAAAGTAATGTAACTGAGGACTTACTTCCAAAAACTCCAGTTTAATTTGTAACAGAGTCTAATAAGTTGTGGCTTTCTACTGCTATTTAGTTTAAAGCATTGACAAAATTCAAAACCCTTTCTACATATAAATTTTAGTTAGAATTGTACAAAGCACAGACTGAGCAGAATACAGAAAATCACATCATATCAATGTAAGAGAACAGTAAAGATAAAAATTTTTAAAGAAATGCTAATGACTCAGTCACCCTTAGCGTTTTAAATACTCAGATATCATTTACTACCTTGTATAATTAGGAATTAATTGAAGATTTACTATTTCACATCCATCATTATATGTTTTTTAAGACTGGCTCCTTTAAACGCGTATCTTAGATGATCCAAATGTTATACATTCCCATAAGATCATATTCAAACTAGAACAGTACAAAGTTTATAATCTTATTAGATATTTCTATTCTCTGGAACTATGTAATTCACATAATTAAGTGGCAAAAAAATGGTATGACTTTTTCAAACTTAGTATTATAGGAAAAGCAGAAAAAATATCTTCACACTCCATATGTCATCCAAAAGCTTAAGAAGATATTCTGGTATTTGCATAACTTTTGTATAGTTGCATGGATTGCTATGGAGAAATGCTAACTATTATATATATTTAAAGATTTCATAATGCTGCTTCTTATATATATATGTTTTTCTATCTTTGTGAGTACCTGTTTACCTAATTCTCTTTAGTTCTTTTTTTATTAGCTGTGCAACTTTTAACAAATTATTAGTATTTTTGAACTTCTGTTCTTTCATCCATAAAATGTTGTTAATAAGAATTCTCTGTGTACAGTGACAGTTTTATCTCTTCTCTTCCTATATGGATACCTTTTATTTCTTTTGTTTGTCTAATTGCTGTGGCTAGGACTTCCAAAACTGTGTTGAATAGCAGTGCTGAGAGTGGGCATCCCTGTCTTGTTCCAGATTTGAGTGAGAAGGCTTTCAGTTTTTCCCCATTGAGTATTATATTTGCTGTGGGTTTGTCATAAATAGCTTTGATTATGTTCAGGAAGGTTCCCTCTATACCCACTTTGGTGAGATGACATGATACTATACATAGAAAACCCTAAGGATTCAACCCAAAAACTACTTGAACTGATTAATAAATTCAGGAAAGTAGCAGGCTATAAGATGAACATTCAGAAGTCAGTCACGTTTCAGTATACCAGCAATGAAATATTAGAAAAGGAACGCAAAAATACAATACCTTTTAAAATTGCACCTCACAAGATCAAATACCTCGGAATACACCTGACCAAAGAGGTAAAGGACTTATATGCTGAGAACTATAAAACTTTAATCAAAGAAATCAGAGAAGATGTAAAGAAATGGAAAGATATTCCATGTTCATGGATTGGGAAAATCAATATTGTAAAAATGGCCATACTACCCAAAGCAATCTACAGATTCAGTGCAATCCCTATCAAATTACCCATGACATTTTTCACAGAAGTAGAACAAACAATCCAAAAATTTATATGGAACCACAAAAGACCCAGAATCGCCAAAGCAATCCTGAGAAACAAAAACCAAGCAGGAGGCATAACTCTCCCAGACTTCAAGAAATACTACAAAGCCACAGTCATCAAAACAGTGTGGTACTGGTACCAAAACAGACAGACAGACCAATGGAACAGAATAGAGCCCGGAAATAAACCCTGACACCTATGGTCAATTAATCTTTGACAAGGGAAGCAAGAACATAAAATGGGAAAAAGAAAGTCTATTCAGCAAGCATTGCTGGGAAACCTGGAAACTGCATGCAAAGCAATGACACTAGAACACACCCTCACACCATGCACCAAAATAAACTCAAAATGGCTGAAAGACTTAAATATACGACAGGACACCATCCAACTCCTAGAAGAAAACATAGGCAAAACACTCTCTGACATCAACATCACGAATATTTTCTCAGGTCAGTCTCCCAAAGCAATAGAAATAAGAGCAAAAATAAACCCATGGGACCTCATCAAACTGAAAAGCTTTTGCACAGCAAAGGAAACCCAAAAGGAAACAAAAAGACAACTTACAGAATGGGAGAAAATAGTTTCAAATGATGCAACCGACAAGGGCTTAATCTCTAGAATATATAAGCAACTTATACAACTAAACAGCAAAAAATGGAATCAATCAATGGAAAAATGGGCCAAAGACCTGAATAGACAGTTCTCCAAAGAAGATATACAGATGGCCAGCAAACACATGAAAAAATGCTCAACATCACTGGTTATAAGAGAAATGCAAATCAAAACAACCATGAGATACCACTTCACACCAGTCAGAATGGCCATCATTAATAAATCCACAAATAACAAGGGCTGGAGGGTCTGTGGAGAAAAGGGAACCCTCCTACACTGTTGGTGGGAATGGAAACTGGTATAGCCACTATGGAGAACAGTTTGGAGATACTTTAGAAATCTATACATAGAACTTCCATATGACCCCACAATCCCACTCTTGGGCATCTATCCGGACAAAACTCTACTTAAAAGAGACACATGCACCCGCATGTTCATTGCAGCACCATTCACAATAGCCAGGACATAGAAACAACCCAAATGTCCATCGACAGATGATTGGATTCGGAAGATGTGGTATATATACACAATGGAATACTATTCAGCCATAAAAAAGAATGACATAATGCCATTTGCAGCAACATGGATGGAACTAGAGAATCTCATACTGAGTGAAATGAGCCAGAAAGACAAAGACAAATACCATATGATATCACTTATAACTGGAATCTAATATCCAGCACAAATGAACATCTCCTCAGAAAAGAAAATCATGGACTTGGAGAAGAGACTTGTGGCTGCCTGACAGGAGAGGGAGGGAGTGGGAGGGACCAGGAGCTTGAGCTTATCAGACACAACTTGGAATAGATTTACAAGGAGATCCTGCTGAGTAGCATTGAGAACTTTGTCTAGATACTCATATTGCAACAGAACAAAGGGTGGGGGAAAAAAATGTATACATGTAAGGATAACTTGATCCCCTTGCTGTACAGTGGGAAAAAAAGTATATAAAAAAATAAAAATAAAAAAATAAAAAAATTTAAAAATTAAAAAAAAATTCTCTTGCTATAGAATTGTTATTAAATTTCAATGATGTAACACATGTAAAAGTATTTTGTGCACTTCCCAATATAGCAGTATCAAATACAGCTGTGGAACCTGTTGGTGAAGAGCCTAAAGCCTGGACTCAGACTTCCTGGCTTTAAATCCTGGACTTAGACTTCCTGGCTTTAAATCCTGGCTCTGTCATCAACTGGCTTTGTGCTCTTTGGCAAATTACATACCCTTGACAGATTCAGTTTATTTCTCCACAAAATGTGGATTATAATAGTAGGTATCTCTCAGCATCATCATAAGAATTCAATAAGCTGATAAATATAAATAGTGTATAACGATACCTGAGACATAAAAACAAGGCAAATAGTTCTTTTTATCACTATTGCCAAAATTCTTAGATATTGTTATTCTATATAAATTCTATTGAAGTATTTTCACCTTGGTGGCAACTCAAGAGTCAGGTCAAACAAAACTGACTTTTAAAATACACTTATAGACACCATGTCAACAAATTACTTTTTCTGTATATACTGTTTATAGTATCTACAAAATATGAACTCTATGTTTGAAATGACTTGTTTTAACTGGAAAAGTGAAAATCAGCTAAAAATGTATTGTGTGATATGATCCTGTAATGTATCAGCTCTTGAAATTTAACATTCAGATTTCCTTCTTAGATTTACATAGTCATCTCTGAAACATGACACGACATTTTTAGCCTTGTAACAAGCATTTAGAAAATAATCACTTGTGTTACATAACACACAATGTTCCAAGTATCAAAGAACACAATTTTTCAACCTAGAAATATACTACCATTCCTACTGTATCTAAAATTTGCTCTTACCCATTACACTGAGTCTTTGCTATTTTTACTTATGTTATTTCATAGAAATCTTTCACATCAGCGCAAACAAGGCATTTGGTTTGGTAGCTCAATATAGTAAGAGTGCTTTTGGCCTCTTATTGTAATGGGCTACACAATATATATATTCATAATAAATTTACTCTAAAACATATGAAAGTTACAATTGTATTGTACAATTTGTATTTAATTTCCAGTATTTAGCTGATTTTTATTATTACTTAACAAATATTAAAATTCAATCTGAATCTTAATTGTGGTGAAAATTTCTGCACAGATTCAGAATAAAGACAGAAATTTTAAAAAGAAACTTGATCTCTAAGCAACTGTAGTTCATGTTTCTCCAGACTCCCTTGTTTTCCATGTGTTTACTTCAATTTTTGTTGTGAATTGCACTCAAAATCGTGAACTGAGATTGAGGGTGCAGATTGGGGAGAGTAATAGAGATGGTATTAATTGAGGAAAATAAGGAGAGGCAGGAGGATGACTTTCTTTCAGATGCTCTATTAATATTCAAATGGTAGATACATGCTAGTTTTCCATATAGTCTTTTAAATACATTTAAAATGAGTATCAAGCACCTTAACAAACTCAGAAAGTTCTGTGGACTCATTTATCTCTGAGTCAATATATACACCATTAATAATTATTTTCTCAATATCTTCACCCTAACTTCACTTATTATGAGGCGTTCATTGTGCCTCAACCCAAAGATATGAAATGTATAAATTCTGTACAGTCCCTTGAGGCAGCAGCAATTAGGTAACAATAATATAGGCATTAAAACAAGTGTATCTTTTGAATTTCGTACTATTTATGCGAGACAATTTCTGTATAGAAGCATAAGCTTCAAATATTTCTTAATGTTAAAGAGTTGAGTCATATTTTGGTATGCAGATGGTAACTAGATTTATTGTGGTGATTATTTTCTAATGTATAAAATATCAAATCATTGTGTTGTACAGTGAAACCAATGCAATAAGTCAATTATACTTCAATTAAAAATATTTTGGTGTGATGTTTAAAATATTAACCTATTCAAAGAAGGTAAAACAGCCATAATGCCTACTATTTGGGGAATGGAAATTATGAGATTCAACTGAATAAAATACTTTTTCTTATTCTGTGAAAGTTTTTCCTTATTTAATACCCCAAAAAGGTATGGGGTATTAACCTCATGACTGCATTTACATATTAACTTTACAGAACAGAAGATTGATAAATATTTGACTTTACAAAAAGCAAGTCATCAATTGTTTTAAAAAGTAACAAAAAATATTGCTTTTACTGCAAGGGAGAAAAGAAAATCTGAGTTTGAAAAACCTAAAGAATTTAAATACAACTACCACACAGACACAAAATTGTGATTCGATTGAAAGTTTCGTCATCCCAAAGGGATTTCTTTCCTGTTTGAATGAATGTCTGAGGTCCATCATAGTGGAAATCCACATTAAATGGTTTTACTCTATTCTTTTATGTCATTTTTCCAATTTTCATTTATTCTTTATATTTTTTCCAGATGGTGCAGATTTTTTTTTTAAAGAAAAACTAGGATGAAAACAGATGACTTTTTTTTTTCTAAAAGAACAGGAAGTTTCCTTTGAAAAATATTATTAATGCCTATGAACAATTTTTTTTTTTTTTTTTTTTTTTAGCTGTGCCCGTGACATGTGCAAGTTTCTGGGCCAGGGATTGAACCCATGCCATAGCAGTGACCCAAGTCAAATCACTTCAGTGACAACAGCGGATCCAACATGCTGCACACCATGAGAACTCCAGACAAATTTTTGTTTTAGTCATTTTTTTTCCTATTTCTGCATAAACAGAGCGAAAACGACTTAATGTAGTGAATTACTTACTATACTATCATGAAGTAATGAGTATTCTGATTATAAAATGCCTCATAAAACATGACACAATAAAACAGGCCCTGGTTAATTTTCCACCAGTAATCACTGCTACATGAGATTTTCCTTGCTATGAGAAATATACTTTATATGAAATACACAACGTAATCCTTCTCCACTATTTACATTTTACAATATTATTCAGGTTATCATGTTTAAGTTATTTTAGTCATCTTTAGATTTTTTTTTCAGAAAAAAAGACATGGAACTTGGTTTCAAACAATCATAATGACAACTTGAGTTTTAAAATTCCATGGCTATTGAAACAAACTGTACAATTTTCTGGTGCCTTAAGGAAATACACATTTATTCTCAAGTATTAAAATGCATGACAGAATGCACATGTACTACAAATGATAATTTTATTTCCCTACTTATTCAATAACCATTAGAATGTTGTTTCTCAGTATCACTGCCACTTGCAACATTCTGATCAATATTCTATTAGGAAGGTTTATTATCATTTATTTGTAAGATTCACTCAAAGAAAAACATGATAATACTTTTCAACACATTTCTATTCATTGCTACTTCTGCTATGAGATGTGATAGTAAAATTGTTATTGGTCTACTTTTGTCTTATCTCCAATGTAGGGAAACAAAGAATAAGAGAAATGTTAATTTCCATAAGCGATATAGAAAGCTTACTTAAGATTCTAGTTTCTACATGAACTAAAGGGAAATAAATGGTAAGGCAATTCTGTATTGAATTAAATGTGTAGATCAGATATTACAATTATTGTATAGGAGTGTTTTCGCTATTTCTGCAAGGGTGGTATTACATTGATTCCTGCATCAAAGACATTGCTGCACGATGGCTGAATGCAAAGGGTGGTAAAGACAGAATCAGCAACAATTCTCACAATTCACTCTGCACCATATCCCTTTAGGCTCAGGTGCTCTGTGTTCACCTAGAGCATAAACAGAGCGACCTTACAGTTGTAAAATAAAGTTCCTAAGTAGTTATTTTTCATGTATTTTAATCACATTATTATTTCTCAAACTGGTTGTAAATTGCTGTTGCTTGGCAAAGCTATTTCATTAAATTTATATGCAGTCATCATGAATTTAATGCTCTAATTTTTGGCAATAGTTTTCATAGGAAATTCCTCTAGAGTTCATGTTACATGATTTTACATGAATATACACCAACAAATAAATAATACAAATACATACCAATTTCAACAGAAGCACAGTTTTCTGTACTTCTAAAATGTAATTTTATGAAGATAACTATAAATTTATGGCTAATAAACTTTCATTTCAATTTATATAACTCAGAAATTACTAGAATATCTGTCTTATCTGTATATTTCATTTAATATGTTTATTTCATTTATAAATCACGTCATAATTCAAAACCTGCATTTAATCCCTGAAGAAGAGCATCTACTGTCTGCACTCTTGATAAATCCAGATATTAGATGTTGTGGTATGGATATACATATTATTAGTTTAGTCTTCACTCCATCTTGGAAAATAGTTATGATGTCCACTTTATAAATGAGAAAACTGAGATGCTAAGCAATTAACTTGTTCTAAGTCATACTTCTAGGTAGCAAAACATGGATTTGAACTCAGGTCTGTCTGATTCTAATGCAACAGCATTTGGGACTACTTTGTGCTGACAGTAAGCTATAAGGAATGGCAGCTTATAGGCTGAAAAGACCTAAGTAAATAAGCTGTATTTCTATTTTTCCAGCTAAGCCACCAAATATTTTATTTTAGGTTAAGGTAGAGCTCTTGACTAAATTAACTGGTTTGGTTGGTTGCATTTCAGAAGAATGCAAGCATTAATTGCTAGTGTTAAATCAGAGTAAATTATAGTTTTAATAATAAGGACTGTTGAAACTAGAGTAATCTTTTATACCGTTAAGCTGTATTTTACTCTGACAAAGGAAAAAGATTATCGTGTAAAACAAAAAAAGCCAATTAAACCTGCCAATCTATCCAATCCTAATACAGAACACAATTTAACACATTGTATTACATATCGCTTAGGTTAGATTTAATGATGCCACATTTTAAAAGAGGTAAATCTGCATAATATTACTCAATTGGGCTGACCTAAGGTTGATTTTTCTTCTAAATCAAAATGGATGTAAAGAGCTTTGTAAGCAATGCATAGTAGTCACCATCATTCTCAAATCATTAGTAATTCACGGACACAAAGTATTCTAATTTTGTTTACAAACTGACTAGAGTGGAATAAAAATAGCTTATCATATTTGTAAAAAAATGTCTTTTTAAAAATGGGAGGCTAGAACCTCTCTAAAATTTTTGATGAGATAATTTTAAAATAATTTATCGAAATTCAAAAAGGCAGAACTCCACTAAAGAATTTTGAATTATACTAAAGAAAAAGATGATACAGGGAATGAATCAGTTAAGGACTTTAATATCTTAGTCTCTCAAAATACAAATGTATAACTTCCTACATATCATTTGCAACTATTGCAATTTTCTTTTCCCCAGAGAAATGACTACCACTCTAAATTTAATTAATCACTGCCTTCATTTTTTAAATCACTTTGCCACTTATGTTTGAATACTAAACAATGCTTTCAAATTTTTTGCATATTATATAAACAAAATTATATATTTTCTCCAGCTCAACACTATACGTAGTTTCTTCTTAACATCAGGTGTTTGAGATTCAAATTTTCATTCCCATATAATATTTCAGTTTATGAATATATCTCAATACACATATTTATACCTATGTCTCTTGGTAAAGATGTATAAGATTTTATCCAGGGCATTTACCTAGGAATGGAATTACAAGAAAGTAGGAAAAGTTCATTGTAAAATTCTACTAGGTAACAATGAACAATTTTCCTAAAGTGGTTGTGCCAATTAACTCTTAACAGCTGTGTGTAACAATACTCATTACTCTTATTTTTTGAAAACATCATTTCAAACATTTGGCTTGTCAGAAAAATTTTTTGTCAATTGATAGGTGTGAGTGGTATCTCCATTTAATTTTTAGTACAATTTCACAAACTTCTATGTATCTTTTCATTTGTTTGTGGAACGTTTGTGTCAAATACCTTTCTTTCCATGTCTGCACTGATTTTTTTTTGAGTAGTTGTTTGATGTTATTCTTAATTTGTAGGATATACTTAGATACTCTGGAAAATTTTTCTCTGGCAGTTTTATATATGTTAAAGGTATTTTCTCCTGATTGGAGCTTTTCTAGTCTATGTCCTTTCAGTATTTTAGATAAACAGAAACCTTTCATTGTGATATAGTTGATACATTGATCTGTTCCATCCTAGATCACACCTATCTGACCAGAATGTATAACCAACGGTCCTAAATTTATTCTCCAATAATTTTTGCTCAAATATTTCCAAGTTTTCTATTCACACTTAAGATTGTAATTCAACTAGAATTATTTTTTTATGAATGGAGAAATGTAAAGCCAAATTTTATTTTTTCATATAGATGTTAACTGCCCCAGCACAATTTATTTAATAGTCTTTTATACATTGATCTTCAGTGTCTAATTTGACACAAATAAAATTTTTATATATTTTTGAGCCATTTATAAGCTCTCTCTTTACTGAGACCATTTGCCTATATATCTATAGAGAAGTTCAATTATAATTTTACCGACACATTGTCTCAATGTCTAATTTTCTACTCAACTTACTGATGCATTCAAACATTTTTATTTTTTCAAGATTTAAAAATTCCTTTTAATTGAGAGAGTCTATCAAGAGAGGTTGTCTAGCCAGAAATACTAGCAGAAAAGAATAATGTGATTTTTCTACTCTCTAATTTTTAGCTATTTAAATTAAAGAAGAAATTTACCAATTAAATTTGCAATTTACTAATATCATGTAATCTTAAATTTGGATTGAAAAAATCATTGGTTATTCTTCATGTTGTTAAAGCAACAAATAATTAAAATTGGTTGAGTGTATGCAATATTCTTATTAATATACTATTAGTATTTTATACATTATACTACATACTATGTATTATTTATTATTATTATAATCATTTCTAATCTGTGAAAAATGTAACCTTACTGTTATTATAAAGATAAAGAGATTAAAAATCAGAGATTTCTGTTCTTACTTCATCTAAGCAGAAAATGCAGAGGTCCAATTCAGGTGGAAAAGGAAAGAAACACAAATACATGGACTTTCTACTACCCAACGCTGCCTCTTTGTTGTAGAACAGAATATGGTCTAAATCTCTGTATATTAGTGCTAATTGTCTATGACATTGAATGGAGGTCTTTCTAGAAGTTTGCTTTATTCATTAAAAGTATAATTGTTGATAATTAACACTTTCCAAAGTACTCAACACAAATATTCTCAAAACTCTCTGCTATAATATAGACAAAAAGTTTGTCATATTACATTAGCAAGGTTTAAAATTAGTAAATGTGAATGGAAATATTTTGAAGGTTTGTAACCATGTTGGTCGTGTCAATAGTAACTACCGTGCTGAAATGGTCAGTTTCTTAGGTAGCTTAATAGATTATATTATATCTTTAGAAGCTTTGTTTTAGATTTGTATCATATCTAATCCATAGAGGCATGTGATATACTGGCTCATACCTAAGTTTCCTCCCTTTTTGCACGTTTCTATTCATACTCTCTAGTAAATTGTTTTTCTTATTCACTTTTTTAAAATTTCAAAATCACTTGGTTGTTTTCAAAGTGAGTAAGCCACATGATCCACCACTGCCTAGCTAAAGAAATTCATTCATTTCATAACTCTATCACCATATGAAGATGACACATTCCAAATGGCAAGTGGCACTTACTCGAAGTTACCAAAGATTGCAAATAAATGATTTGTTTGACATATTTTAAAATAAAACTGAACTGCATAGCACTTGTTGAGAGTTTGCTTTAGATAATGGAATGAGCTGAAAAGCTGCCACAGATATTAATAAAATATTCAAAAAATATTTTTATATAGTTCCTCCTTTTCTAGAAGTTAGTATGCTTTGAAGGAAGGTTAAATTCCATCTGTATCAAAAGCATAATAATTTATACCTATATAAGGTGATAATTTTTATGATCATAAATATGCAATAACTATTTCATAACTAAGGATAACACACTAATATTATGTGAATATATATATATATATATTATTATTATGTGCTATATGAGTTAAAAACCCTAGCTATAGTAAAATCTCTCTGAGAAACAGGATGAGTAGCTTGCCTGAGATAATACAGGTAAAAAATGATAAAGCTGGATTAAAAGTTAGGTAGTATGACTTGTCTTATTAACCACTACAATGAATAGTCTTCCATCACTTAACTGGGAGAAAGAAAAAAAATGATTTCATGTTTTCTCAGGAAAGATTTCAACCCATTTTCAAAGATATTTTATATAATTATTCTTCTGAAGGATCTGAAATAATAGAATAGATACTGATCCATCTGGAAAGTTTTAAAGGTAGTCAGACTTCAGGTGAAAATAAACAGATCTCCAGAATCATGTTACACTTTGTAATTACTTTCTAAGAGTAACAGCCCAATTATTCTTAGATACGTTTTTGGGACAGTTTTGTTTGTTTGTTTGTTTGTTTTAAATACCATGATTGTGCTTTGGGGCTGCTAACAAATTGAAACAAATAAACAAAATAATAATAGTAATAATAATAATGAGAAAGAGGAAGAGGAGGAGAGAGGTAAAAAAAGGCACTTGGTCACTGAAAAGAAAACTGTGTTCAGAGAAAATATTTACTATAAACTAAGTTTATTTCTGGTCAAGAGAAATGCTTTAAATATTGACTCAAATTTGCATCCTGAGAGACAGAATTAAAACCTGTTCACTCTGTGTATATGAGGATATGTAGTGTGGAAATCTTCCTAAGATAAAGCTACCATCAGAAAACAGGAATGGCCCCAACTGCTCTGTGCCTTTGGATTACTGACCTGGAAATGAGTCTATGAAATATGCTTTGATGTTTAGCAGATATTTTTTTCATGGATATGCTGGAAAATAGACTAAAGGAGGTTCAAGAGAACACTGTATTTTGGTGGAAGTTCAGAAAGAAGCGGGTCAACAGGATTGTTTTATTATAAAAATAGTACGATAATAGCAAAAAGGCAATACAATAAATCTCCTAGTGTCCACTGTAGCCAACATTTTAAACAAGATCTTTTTATGTATATTTTACTATAGTTCTTTGTTAAAATCTTGCCATTGTTTCCAAATCAGAAAGCAATCTAACATTATCTGCCAATTCCTGAACTCACCCTGTTGATACTGCATTCAGATTTTTATAATGTTTTCAACAAGTGGTGGACTTTGAACAACCCATCTCCCTGTGGTACACCATGACCTGACGTTCAGGATATCAGCAGAGGGTTTTACAAGAGCCTACAGCCTTCATACAGTGAAGGAGATCTAAACACAGAGAAGTGGGAAACTAATTTTCATTGTGACAGATTAAATCTGTCAATTAAAGTGTGTTCTAATTTAATAAGAATTTTGACAAATGTAAGAAGTTAATCTCTAGGCCTTATACGTTTCAGCACCATTTAATGGTTTGCCTACATCTTACATACATTACATAAATGTATACGCATAATGGATAATGAGTAGATGTTTCAAATAAAGAATTTTTAAAACTTACCCTTTTTCCAGGAGGACCTGGTGGGCCAGCCTCACCAGATGGACCAGGAGGACCCTATAAAATGTGAACAGCTTTTAAGCAATTGAGTATTATTTTAGAGCCCCCAGCACTGTTCAAAATCTGGACTGAAACCAACTTTCTTTCTTCATTTCTCTGCATCTATCTTCCCTGGAAAATCTCAGCCCTGTTTCAGATACCTAAACTTCCTCCACATATCTATAATTAGAGCTGGTAAATTCATCTGGAAAACTTCTTCATAGCTGGAAAAGAGTGAATTGAATTCCGTCTCCTTAAAACTTTTTAAGTGCTACTTCATATCTGACAAGCATCCAATAGCTAAACTAATTAATGGCATCATATGGTTAATAACCCTATTCCTATCACATACATTTGTGAAACCAAAAACCTATTACTTCTAATTCCCTCTTGTGCGACATTAGCATTTTAAGCCCAGGGGTATGTGACATGCTGAGATATGACTGCATGAGCCTTATCTACACAGAATAAGCCTGTATCTCTTTGCACACACCCAGTGGGTATGGCTCTAGGGACAAAGTTATGTTAGTAGTGCAATTTGTCTTTGGCTCCTACTTAAGTTAGTGCCTTCCTTCACTTCCTCCCTAAATAACCACATGTGGCCAAAGCCCCCTACAATATTTCCCAAATTAAAAATAAAGAATAGCCCAGTAATGCTGAGTACATTCAGGTTAGTGCTTGAAATAATTCATGGTAACCCCAGCCTGATAACCTGGTTTTCTTCATTGAAGTTGTACTTGTTTTTTGCTTGTTTGTTTGTTTTTTTTTCTTTTTAGGGCTACACCTATGGCACATAGAACTTCCTAGTCTAGGTTGAATTGGAGCTGCAGCTGCCAGCCTACACCACAGTCACAGCAATGCAGGATCCGAACCGCATCTGCAACCTACTCTATAGTTTGTGGCAATGCAGGATCCTTCAGCTACTGAGCGAGGCCAAGAATGGACCCTGCATGGTGGGGGACGCTATGTCAGATTCTTAACCCACTGAGCCACAGTAGGAACTCCTAAGCCTTACTTGTTTTTAAAATGACTTTTCCTGTAACACAAATGGAGAGCTAGATGTACCTGATGTACTATGACAAAATCATTAGCACGATATGAGTGCAGTTTTTATTATAAAGACTTTGCTTAATTTTTTTTTTTTTTTTTTGCTTTTGCTTTTTTAGGGCCGCACCTGCAGCATATGGACGTTCCCAGGCTAGGGGTCCAATCAGAGCTACAGATGCTGGCCTATGCCACAGCCACAGCCACGTTGGATCTGAGCCGCATCTTTGACCTACACTACAGCTCAGGGCAAAGCTGGATCCTTAACCCACTGAGTGATGCCAGGGATTGAACCTACAAACTCATGGTTCCCAGTCAGATTCGTTTCTGCCACACCATGGCAGGAACTTCCTGCTAATATTTCTTAAATCACATAAAGTAGGAAATATTCCATGTAAGATTGGCTTTAAACTGGAATTCAAATATAACAGATAATTCATCCAGAAAAAAATGTGTACATGTATAGCTATACTTTTGAAAGTCTGACTATTTCTGATTATTTCTTTGTCTTGCGACGATGCACAGATTAAATTTAAAAAGTGAGCTTACTTACTGGTTGGCCAGGATCTCCATCCTCACCCTTGTCACCACCAACACCATCTTGACCCTATGATGGACAACAGAAAATGAACCCAGGAATTTCTCATTACTGATTTATTTTACCAGAAAAAAAAAAAGATATAATGTACGGTCTTAGTCCTTGAGATAAATTATTACCAGAGAGACAAATAAAAGTATTACTATATTCTTTCAGTTGTTTTTAAGGATTATAGTATCCCAGTCTTTCTATAAAATCTATGAAATTGCTACTACAACAAGCCTAAAATATAGATTGTTCTTAATATATGGGAAAGAAACGGTGTAATTAATATACAAGGACAGTGCATCCTTTCACCATGAACAAATATGGTGCAGTTTTGTTTTTTGTTTGTTTGTTTGTTTTTTTGTGTGTGGTTTTTTTTTTTTTTTGGTGCCATTTGAGAGAGGATTTGCATTTTAGAAGAGATAGGTAAGAGCAAAAGTCCTATAACTTTAAAAAAATTATATACTGCTACTTGAATGATTAGCATGTACAACCCAACAAGGCCTGGAAAACTAACCCAATGAAGAGAGAATAATAATGCAACACAGTTTAATAGTTTCCAGATGCATGGAGTTTTATAGTGGTAGTTGTGACTAAATTTATATTTTCCTTTTCTTCTCATTTTTGGGGATCCGCTTAAGTAATTAGAATTTTCTTTCATTATCAACAATAGAGGTCCTAGGAACCTTCCTACCAAAATAATCCCTTTGTTTCCCACAATACTTACTGCAGGGCCAGGTTCCCCAGGAGGACCAGGATCTCCAGGAAACCCAACAGGACCCTAAAACAATATTTTTAAAGGAAAAGGAAAATAAGTGAAAAATATTTTTATAAAGTCATGATATCCTGAAGTCTAAGCAATAAGCTCATGGTAAAACCATAAGAGAATATCTCCTTTCTCCTGCTAGGAAAATTTTTAAAAATTAAATGAATGGAGAATGTTTATCAACATATCAAACGATGAAAAGTCAGCTTAACCAGCTATGGGGTAATGGCTCACGATTTCTGGTCTTTCTAAGAAAAGCTCCAAAGTGGCCTGGACATAGACGCCACTTTATAGAGGACTGAGGTGACTTACCGGGTTACCCTTAGGGCCGTCGTCACCGGGTGGTCCCTTAGCACCTGGAGGTCCAGCAGCGCCAGGTGGACCAGCTTCTCCTTTCTCTCCTCTTTCTCCTTTGGGACCCTGCACAATGTAAGCAAAGGAAGGATTATCTTACAAGCTTTAAGCCAGAGTTTCTTAACCTTGGCATGTTAGGTCACACACTTCTCCGCTGTAGGAGACTGTCTTGTGCATTGCAAGATGCTTAACACACCCAGATCTCCACTTCTTAGATGCCAGCAGATACCATTCCTCCAAGTGTAACAACCAAAAATGTCTCCTGATATGTAACATCTTTCCTGGGAGTCAAAATCAGTCTGTCTAAACCCACTGAAGTTAGACTAATATAATCCTCATACAATTCATAAATGTTTATTTGAGGTAGCAGGGTTTATTGGTTTCTTTTGTGGACAGTCCACTGTGAAAAAAAATACATACAATAAAGACCTTATAATTTGAATATTCCAACTTGATTTTTTTTCAATCTCTGCATGAATAAAAATATGCAGGAGATAGATAAAATTATTACACAAAAAGGCACTGCATTTGTGATGATTTTTAATGGGTTGGAAAGGAAAAGCAAACAACCGAATCACAGCTAGGAGTTAAGTTACATGTTTAAAATACTCTGAAAGAAATAACCTGAGCCATAACACGGTGCATTGACAACAAGGCAGTACTTACACCTGTGCCTGCTTCCCCAGGGGGCCCTGGATTTCCTGCTTCTCCAGGTTCACCCTATAAAGAAGGGATCAAATGAGTATCAAAACACAAAAACAATGCTTTACACTCTTGTAAAACTGCCGCTGGTGACCACCATACCGTTTTAAACTAGCCCTTAACTCATTACATTGCTTGAAAGGCAGTGGACAACTTTGAGAAAAAGAAGGATCTTTTTCTATTATGGACCTCATTTTTTTTTTTTTTTTTTGCCTTTTAGGGCCACACCTATAGCATATGGAATTTTCCAGGCTAGGCATTGAATCAGAGCTACAGCTGCCAGCCTACAACCACAGCCACAGCAATGTGGGATCCGAGCCATGTCTGCGACCTACACCACAGGTCACAGCAACACCAGAACCTTAACCCACTGAGCGAGGCCAGGGATGGAACCTGCATCCTCATGGATGCTAGTCAGATTTGTTTCGGCTGAGCCACAATGGGAACTCCCTGGACCTTAGTATTTTTATTACTCAAGTGAGGAAACAGAACAATGTAAGCTGGTTGCTATAATTCACATCAGTTAGTTAACAACCAGATCATTAATCAAAGTTCCTACCACACACACACAAAACAGGCATTTGCAAGCTTCCTAAAAATTGTGGGTGCTGTATCAATATGCATATTATAGTTCAGTTTATGGATTGAACAATGTCAAGTTTTTTACTAAAATATGAATTTATCTTTATTATAACAACCAAATAATTTGATAGTCTTCTGATAATCCTCTAAAATATATTTAGTAGAGGTCTAAAGAGGTCTACAGCAGAGATATAAACAAATAAAAAAGACTATTTATAAGATACATATCAGTACTTGGGTACTAATTAAAACTGCTCTTTTGAAGGATATGTATATTATGAATTTGACACTCTTTATGACCTCCTTGTGTAGATGTGGATGGATATTTTCTGCCTTAGAGGAGTAATGAATAAACTTCCTAGACTAGTAGGTTTTCATTATGAAAGTCCACTACTAACTCTTCACACTTAGAGATGCATACAAACAAAATCTTCTATTCAAGTAATCATCCAAGTGAAATAACAGTACATCCATGTACCATGTCTCTACACAAAATTAGTACTAGAAACTGTGAAGTGAAAATTGCTCTAAAATTTTTAAAAATGTGAGGCATGCCTAATTTCCTTGAATTGTTAACTCAGCTATTTCCAAGATTCCTGGCATAAATCCACTGGTAATGAATTGGTTTGAAATGTATACAAACAAATTTCAGAGGAAAGACTATGTTGTATCCATAATTTCTTACTCTTTGAGAATAGGTACATAACTTTTTTTTATCTGCAAATGAGGGAAGATAACGAGTACTTTCTAGAAATGTATTAGTATCATTATTATGTGTAAATTATTTTCTCTCTCAACATGAGTAGGAAATATTTCCAATAACCTTGAATAAACTTTACAAGTAAAATACTGCATTTGCCTTATTTTCAAAGCAATGAATCATTCATCTATCCCAGTATGATGGAATAATACATAAGTGATATTTTATAAGCCATTATTCTCATCTTTGAAAAAACTTAAGCAGTATGCCATTCAAATCAACTGTAAAATGTCCATATTAAATTCTTTACATATGGAATATACACATTATACTGCATACCCTCACTTCGATGTAGAATTTAAAATAGCCAAATTCACACAGAGAGTAGAATGGTGGTCACCAGGTGTTGGAGAGTGGGGGCCACAGGGAGATGTTGGACAAAGGGGTACCAAATTTCAGATACTCAAGAAAAGTAAGTTATGGAGATGTAATATACAGCAATGTGACTATACCTAACAATATTGTATTGTGTTTTTGAACTTTGTTAACAGGGCAGATCTTAAGAGTTATCGCACAATCAAAAAAAAAGTAACTATTTGATGTGATTATTATGTTAATTACCTTTAGTGTGGGGGTCATTTCAATATATATTAAATATCAATTATAAAAATACACAATTTTGGTGAATTATATCTCAATAAAGCTAGGGAAAAGGAAATACAGGAAATCTACTAAGTACAAAATGTTTTCTTATGTTCCACCTTAACTCTCAGTGATATCACGGAAGTTGAAACTAGAGGGGAAATAACTGCATACTTTATATTTTGTATTGATCTGTGGGATTTCATTTTTTTCCTTTCTAATCCCTGCTCATTATAAAGTTAAGTAGATTCTAAAAGATGTATTTCCATTTGTTTGGTTTTTCTTTTAATGGAGAAGAGATAGGAGTAAATAATTGTCAAAACTTCAAAGACAATTGTCAAACTTTGACAATTGCAAACTTCAAAGACAAATTTTAACAAAAAATCCCCTCATTTTGAGAGCAATTCATTAATAGTCTTTTGTCTCTAGAATACAAAGAAAAATTACTTTTTTGTATATTAGAAACAAATGTGCACCATAGCAATTATTTAAGATGAAATTAACTAAAAAGGTCCTATTTTAAATCTTTTTAAAGGGGATGAGACAAAATCACAATAAAGAAATAAAACACTGCAACAAGACAACATTCTATCAAATCTTTATGTCTAGTATCAACAAAGTGTGTTTATTCTAAATAACAATAATTGATCTACAACAATATAAATTCTATGAAGAGCACTGACATAGAAAGGAAGTGCTAGATTATAAATTTGTTGTTACTTATGTAACCATTTTATCCCATGCTATAACGCACTTGTTCACATTAAAGCTCCCTTCAGAAGGGACAGCAAATCACTCTGTATGCCTGAAGTCATAAAATATGCATTAATTTTTAAGGTAATGTTCTGATATGTTTTCTTGTTTTAATGAAAACATGAAAGTACAAAATCCATCAATAGCAAATCTATGTTATATGGAAAACAAGTTAAACTTATTCAAGCAAAATGCAGCATGACTAGAGTATTTTAGCTTTTCTTTTCTTTTTTCATTGAATTAATGACTGGGAATAAATTTTCCAAAATAGAAATGGGGAAGCATTCAGACAGAATCAGAGCTGATGTCAGAAGTCTGTAATCCATACCGAAGTTTATTTTCCTAGATTCTGAAGGAAAAAATGAAATTAGGATTTTACTTCTATCCTACTGTCACATAGAAGTTTTTTTAAATAAAGAAAAAACAAAACTATTTTTTTTAGTATAAAAATTTAGAATCAGGTAAGTTTTATTGTAAGAAGTCAAACACCATCCTGATTGACTGAATTATTCTATTAAGATTCAAAATTGGCAAGGGATTTACCAAATAGGCTTTAAACAAATGGAAACGGTATGGAAGGGGAGTTTCCGAAAACTCCAAACATCTGGCATCCATGTTTATCTTCAAGAGTAACACACAGGATAAAACCATAAAAAAAGCAACTCAAGTACTTAAAACTGTTCCCACTGCACCCCAAAGCTTTAGGAAACAAATAAAATCAGCCAAAAAGGCCTATTAAATGGTTTTAGAATTTGCTGTCTCAACAGAAAATTAAAATTAGAGACTAATTTGGTCTCTGGTCTATCTGGTCAGCATTAGAGTCAAAAAAGGAGGCTGCAAGGGTGAAGAAAGAGAAAAGTATGGGTTATGTTTTCCCTTTTTAGTCAGTTACAACAACCAATGTTCATCTGTCTACTGCTGTGTGACCATCAGAGAGCAACTGTCTCTTCTGCTACTCTTCCTATTATAACTGAACTCAACAAAAAAATTCTTTCAATTCTACTCTCGACTTAATCTGCATTTTTCAACACAAAACTTTAAATAGAAGAATATAAACGAAAAGTTGGTCAATCAATGAAAACAACTAGACTGTTTATGCGGTAAGAATTAGATAATAACTTTTACATATTTATATTTGGCAATTTAGAAACTATTAAAATAATCACATAAAATTGTATGTGTTCCAATATTTTGAATTATAATCAAAATACTAGAATATTGGTGTTGAGAAAAATAAACATCAAATTATATACTCAACCTATTACATTTCTTTTTCTGAAAGCTAAATCCTTTGATTAAGATAAATGAATGAGTAAAAGATATGTCAAAATTTCTGAAACTAAACAACAGAAATTATTTTTACAATTAGAACAAGTCTATACCTCTGATATTTATTAACAAAACTGAAGCAAACCCAAGAAATTTCTAAATTTTTTTCACTGCATAATATTTTATGGTATGAAATTTTATTTCCATCTCTCAAAAGTGATAAATAATTTTTGTAAATAAAGCAAATATCAATGTTAATTTTCTTGAAAATTCTTTTAAGAAATGAGAATGAATGCCCAAATAACAAAATGGAGAATCATTTCGACATTGTCATAAAAAGGAAGAGCAGATATTTTAAATAAAATCATGTTCATGAAAAAAGGAAGCTATTTTGAGCCCAGATATTATGGCACATGCCAACTATTTTGAAAAGTGCCAGAGACAGGTCAAGTATTATTAATGAAAGTGTAATTCCAAATATGACAAAATGAATGTTTAATTCTTTTGTAATGTGAAGGATTCTCTTTTCCCTTTTAAGTCAGCTAAATCAACCAGTATCTTCTATTTTCAGCAATGAATTTGCTAGAGATACAGTCTAGTCAAACATACCTGAGTTAGAGTGGATCCTGATTTAGTCACTTCTAATGACAAAACCTTGATGAAGTTACTAAAATGTTCTAAGATTAAGCTGACTTAGCTTAAAAATATGAATAATAATAATAACAAGAATATCATCATCATGGAGGAGTTGTGTTGATTAAAGGAAATAATCCATGTATGCCACTCAGAATCATATCTGGCAATTAAAAATGTGATATCTCTAAATCATTTTACCTTTAATTATTTAACTATTTGAGTAGATGAGCTGTGATTCATGTAACTATATGTAAAACACTTAGAATAATCAGAAGCACTTAAAATATTAGCTAATATTTTCAAAGTCCTCAGTTCTTGCTGTTTCAAACTATCACTAAAATCCTTACCTTTTCTCCAACACCACCAACTGAACCAATGGATCCTGGAGGTCCTTGTGGGCCCTGCAGTGTAGAAAAAAGAACAATTATCCTTACTCTTTTAATAAAATATAAATTTATAAAGATATATCCATGTTCTTAAAGAAAGAGGAATGTAAGCAAGAATATACCAAGTCATTTGAAAGATGGGATGAAATGATAAACCTTATTGAGTTGTCAGATTTACTGGATAGCAAATAATTTTATTATACCGATTTTCAAATTTACCAGAATTTTGGAGATAAGGTAGGAGACTTTCTAACTCTAGTCATGTCAATTGGTAACTGGAACAAAATTTCAACCTCTCTGCCCATTGAATAGATCACATTCAGATGATGATTTTGTAGATTTTTTAGTGGATCAAAATACGGCTCTAGTTAAGAATTATGTAATCCATGCAGAAAACAATATAAACCATCTATTCGCCTTTAAATAACTTAAAGGGAATTAAAACCTAATAGCATTTTTAATACATCTGCTCTCAATCTATTTTACCCAGTGCTGGCCTGCCAGAATTAAAAGCAGGAATAACAGAAGAGCAATAAAAACAAGAATAAATGACTTGTTCTTTGTGAAAAGCGAAAGTCAAATGGAAAGAGAATATCAAAGGCTATGAATTTGTTAACAGTAAAAATAAGATAAATATGTCATTATATTTCTATAATATTGGAACAGTGAGTCAATAATTAACTTTATACAATCATCTTTATACAATTGAAACATTTTTTTACATGGTAAGAGGTGCACATATTATCATGCACATATTATTCTGACATAGTTTATAGAAGGAAGTACAAACAAAACTTTCAGATAATAGATGCATACATAAAGGATGTTTGGAGTACTGACGGAGACTAGGACAATCCAAGTCAATTACAAACCATCTCCTCAAGCAATTGTAAGAGATAAAGGTTAAAATTGAAACAATGTAGCAACTTTGAACAGTTATTACATGCAAGACACTGTACACCGAGCTGAACAAATGTGGTTCTTATAATAGAGCCAATATTTCTTACTCATCAATAAATGTACACTGAATGTACTCTGTGCCTATGTTATATTCGTGGGGACTAGCTCCCTACAAAACCTGTTTCTCTTCCTGTAAAATGGAGTGAATAAATGATCCTTGAGCTCTTGCTAAACATTTAACAGTAGTATAATTATTGTCATTTTGTCTTAGACACTACCTGCCTTTAAATAATATCTACTAACTTCAAAATAATTAACATATTTGACAGTCTTACATCAGCTCCATTGGGACCTTGAGGGCCTCTTGGGCCTGGAGGACCAGGTGGACCCTGTAAGAGAAGAATATTGAGGTTTATGAAGACCAAAACTCAAATGCATTTCTGATGCTTACATTGTGAGATTAAGAAAACTAAAAAAAAAAGTTTCAGCCTGTAAAGTCACAGTCAATGAAGCATATCAGGGTCATAGGTTATTTGTGATGGATACAGTAGCATGTTAGCCAATGATTCTTTACATAGCTATGGGGAAATAAGAACTGCAGGAAGAACAATTTAATGAAACATTAGAAAAGTCCTATACAGCAGAAATTGGCACAACACTGTAAATCAATTATACTTTAACAAAAGAAAGAAAAAAAAAACTAAGAAAGTTTACTTTTTCTACCTAGTACAATGAATTAATAATATGATTAGAAATATTTCATGCTAAAATATGCTGGAATGCTAGAGTATAAAAGGAACATAATGTTGGAAAAAGAAATGGTGCTTGAGGAGACTTAAATCATTACTTCTCTATTTTTTATTTCTATATTTTGGGGGTTTTATGCCAGCCCTTAAGTTACATGTCCTGGACTTGGACTAAGATTAAAGATTTAGTTGTCTTCCTAAAACAAAGGTTCTCTCTCTTGGCTGTACATTAAAATTACCTGGGGGCACTTTTTATAAAATACTGATGGCCAGAATCCTTTACTTTGAGAATTGTGATTAAATTAGTCCGTAGTGAATGCCGAGGCATTAGCACTTTTTTTAAAGGTCACAGTTTATTCTAATGTCATGGTTGACAAGCTCTCTACTATTACTTATCACCATAGGTCAGGAAGAATGTATGAATGATTCAGAGAACCATAGCAGTCATATCTGGAGAGGAACTTGCTATGTAACTGATATACTGTTTGGGTTATTAATTAGTTATTCCAGTCAGCAATGTTTATGTTCCCTGGTTTTAAGTTTATGGTCATAGTAAGAACACATTCTTCTTTGAAGAAAATAAAAATTCACAGGTAAAGATAAAAATATCAAAATGTGTATTCTGAAAGAAACAAAAATTAGGGGCAATCTTTATTTGATGGTAAAGAGAAATTAGGAAATCTATTCATCACATTTCATTAGAGATTTCAATGACCTTGACTAAGTGTTTCCTGATCTAATGCTGTGCTTAATCAACAAACACATGTATTTCAAAATTTCATTTGAAATATTAAACTTAGAGCAGAAAGCCTGAATCAACAAATGCAAATTACTGTCATAGCATTCTGATTAAGACAGAATTCCTTATTAACTTAAGGATTTGTTTCAAGGTATAATTAATTTTAAATTAAGAGTTTGTTTCAAAGTATAATTAATACTTTGTTAATATCTGATAGTTATTTAAATCCTGGGTAACTATTAACTCTTGTTTCAGATCAAAGTCCAGAGCTAAAGACTAATAAATAACTGAAGTGTGGTAGTTTATATCACCTCAACAATACGTATGCATCAGAGTAAAATATACATAGCAATATGTCAACCAAAGAATGTCATATATTATATAGTATTACTCCAAAGTGAGAAAGAGAAAAGAGGGAGAAATAGTCAAGACAGTGAGAGACTTCAATAGTTTGGGAAAAGAACAGAGAGGCATCAATCTGAAAAGCCATAGCCTTTATGACTATTTACTCATATTAATAAATGTTAAGAAAGATACTAGTAATGTGGAAATTCACAATATATATCGATTTAAAAAATAAAAATTTACCATGGGACCGACATCTCCATTTTCACCTTTTTCACCAGGTGGGCCTGGCAGACCCTAAGAAAATATAATAGAAAAACAATAAAAGTCATTCACATATTTTATAATAAACATTTGGTCAATTTCTAACATAGAATTAAAAAGTAAATATAAAGTTAAATAAGAACATGGAAATTAAGACTCAAACTATAATTTGTCAAAATGCTTACAACAAATACTGACTACATATGATGGACTCTTAAAGCTACAATCACAAATAAAATTTATGCTCTGCATAATATTACACTGTTTGATGTCAGTTATAAGAACTAAGTACATACTTTGGTCGAGGAATTTATGGATACTTAATCTTCTCCATCTCTTCTGAGTAGTATATGGTACAACCAATATAATTTTTTTTCTGAAAAATCTCATCCCAAATTATTTTAGAACACTTATCCAAATGAAGATTTTATAATTAGGTACAGCTTGACAAAATTCTTTTGAAAATAAATAGTCCATCCAATATATGTCCAAGGTTACAAATATCTTCTGAACTTTGAAAAAAAATTATTTATTTATTTTTGTGGCCATACCTATGGCATATGGACGTTCCCAGGCCAGGCACTGAATCTGAGCCACAGCTGCGACCTACACTGCAGCTGCTACAACACTGGATCCTTTAAACCACTGTGCCAGCCATGGATGGAATCCACACCTCCTCAGCGACCTGAGCTACTGCAGTTGTGTTCTTAACCCACTGTGCCACAGTGGAAACTACTATCTTCTAAACTTCTGAGCTTCTGAACTGTTAATCCCACTTCTGAATATTAAAAACCTGCAAAGCCATAAGACCTGACACAGTACACTGCCGTTCTTCTCTCAAATCCATTTTCAATTCAATTGCACTGTAATTGCTTTAGAAGTCTGTGCTACTAAATAAACTCAGAGCAGCTGCACTCAAATTACCTGGCCCTGTCTTTAAGGGAAAAATTATTTTACTTCCTCTTGATCTTCCTAACTAGTTCCCCTGTGCAGAGTTTAAATTATCTCTTTCCTATTGTACATACTTGAATTGCACACTTAAAAACACAATTATGCCACTTGTTTATATACTTATCCTCTGGACAGTGGTCTTCTGGGTGTCAATTTTTTAATCTCTAACAACAAGTAAAGAGCCAAGTAAAAATTGAAGTTTTAACAAAATGCTGAATGAATGATGAAAGGATGAATTTTAAGAAAATAAATCAACAGGAAAAGCTACATGCCATAAGATGCGTCTTACAACACTAGCTTTGATAGTTAAAAGGCTCAATTTTTCCAGATGTTTAATCATAGAAAACACAGCTAAATACATTTTATTATATAAATTAATGGAATATTATAGGATGATAATTATGATACTAATACTGTAAATATGAATAGCTTGTGTAAGTAATAAAATACAATATAAATAAATGTGCATACTATAAGTTTAACTTTAAAATATGTATTAAAATAGGTATGATAACTATTGAACAGAGCCAGTAAAAGTGGTAGTAAGTTTTACAATGGTAGAATTATGGATTGTTTTAATTTTTAAAATGTTTTCAGTTTATCGTTATGTATATAAATCATATATTTTAAAATATTTTAGTATTTTATAATAATATTTCAGATACAATCTGAGAAATAATAAGTACACAATACAAAAGCTCTACATTTGTACTGGAATTTTAGTAAAATTATTGACTTGGTCCTACACATTACGGCTGCAAATTATTTGACCAAGACCCACAGCAATAAATATATTTTACTTATTACCTAGTAAACGTGCACATGCAAAATAGCTAAACATGAGTTTGAAAAAGTAATACTTACGTTTAATGAATAGAGGATGATCTTTGACATTCTTGTTCTATTTTCCCTTATCCCTATACTTCATTTTTTAAAGGCTAGTAATAATCCACTACATTGTTTTTGTGATCTACCAACTCCATATGACCGACTCTCAGTTTGGAGACAGGGTACTTTACCAAGTATATTTGTAAACTTTTTTAATGTTCCATATATCCATTTTTTATGAGGAAAGAGAAATTACTGATTTATAATGGACAACATATACCAGAATTTCATTTATTTTTTTTCTCATATGTCAGTTAGATGTCTAGGAAAATAGCCTGTTATATGTACTTCCCAAATAGTAATCACTAGCTTCTAGAATTACTACTGAAGTTCCTAAGAGGAAATATGCAGGTAGTGTTTCAGATTTTAGCCTGCCTAAAAATTACCTGGAAGAGATAGCTAAAATTTTAGATTCCAAGATTCACAATCTAAGAGAGTCAAGCTCACTGATGGACTAGATGAACTTATATTCTTAAATAGCAAGTAGATTTTAACACAGATGAAATAAGTATTTCATTTTAAGTTCACTTCATAAGTAGTATGCATTACAAATTAACATAATTAAGTTCTTAGAAACATCAAATAATTAACAACCACATTCCTTATCTTTTGTCCAGGTTTCCACTATTTTCAGTATAGAATGCGTCTAATTTGGGATCCCCCAACTGAATGTATATAAATATTAGTTCATAGTTGTCTTTTATTTCTGTAACAAGCCCAGTTCTACACTGCCATCTTTTATTTTATTTATGCATATGATTATTCCTAATATTAGTTCAATAGAAAACTCCCAGGAGTTCCCGTCATGGCTCAGTGGTTAACGAATCCGACTAGGAACCATGAGGTTGCAGGTTCGATCCCTGGCCTTGCTCAGTGGGTTAAGGATCCGGTGATGCTGTGAGCTATGGTGTAGGTCGCAGACGCGGCTCGGATCCTGCGTTGCTATGGCTCTGGCGTAGACCGGCGGCTACAGCTCTGACTCGACCCCTAGCCTGGGAACCTCCATATGCCGCGGAAGCAGCCCAAGAAATGGCAAAAAGACAAAAAAAAGAAAAAAAATAAAAGAAAAAAGAAAAAAAGAAAGAAACCTCCCAATAGTAAAGGATTGAAATATTCCTTTTTTATGAAGTTTGCTTATAGTTCTAGTTAAGACAGAATGTTCTTCTTATTAAAATTAATAGAAAGTCAAATTATCTTGTTCTAGGAACTGAATGTGCAAAATGGCACTCCAGTGTTTCAGTTTTCATATGTCCTGGCTTTTTCCTAGGGAGTAATCTATTCATGAAGAGATTCTGTTCTAAGGTCTAAGTGATGAAATAAAATAAATGAGTTCTCATTCTATATGTCTCCTTCATATGCAAATAGTAAACATCAAATTGAAAAATCGTCATTTAACCAGAGTATTGGACTATTATTATTTATGTCTATTATAATTGCTAACATCTATTCTGCCATGAAGACTCAATTAAAGGCTGCCGATGTGATTGTGAATGTGTTAATTACATTAGCATCTTTACACATTTCTGATTTAAAGAGGTAGCTATGGGAAAATATAATCAATTTTTTAGTGAACAGATTTCTTGAGTCACCCTCTTCAAAGAGCACATTTCTCATTCTGTGGAAATATTTTAATTTAATATTTTGTAAATATAAGCTACCAAGCATCTTTTTTAATCATGTGAACTAAATTTCTAAATTACAACCTTATTGAATTCAGAGTAATCACTGAACAAGCAGAAAATGAATGATATTATATCCATGGGCAATCTAATTGTTAATGCCTTATTGTCAAATATGTGTCATACATACTGATATATACTACCCAAGATTGCTTATTATCATGTAGTAAGTACAAAAAGAGTTAAACATAAATGTGAAAGTGAAGCTTTTACATTTTCCAAGTTGAAAAGGAATTATTTTGGCATTAAAATAAAAGTAGAAAATTATAATACCATGTTCACTTGATGTCACTCAAAACAAACATTGAGTGTTATGACAGTCTAATTATATTTCTGTAGTGAACTTGTATAATTATATACATAATATTTAATATTAAAAACCAATATTCCATGACTTAGGAAAATAAAAACAAAAATAAAATTTATACAAATTCAACTTTTATTTACGTGTCTATAACATCACAAAATATTAAGTACAATGAGCCAGATGATTTAATTTAGTCATTTCTAAATTTACTAATGTGGCATAACTAATATCCATATGGCACCCAGATATCATTTAAAACAAAATTTTATAATCTTTGAGAGGGTCCCTAGGTTATTGAATAGGCAAGTGAAAGAAGAAAGCCAGATATTTCCAAAATTTGTAGGAAGCATTTGACATCACATGGAGGGGGTGGAAAAACAACTCAGAACAGGAGATGCCTTCTGTGCAATGCTTTGCCTAAAAATCCAGCTGTTAACCATATTTGAATGAAAATTTCTTGCCTTCAATAGCCTACATCTTGATACTTCCTTTCCTGAATGTTTCATAAAATACAAATTATAATTCTAAATTTAATGTTATTTTGAATGACCAATTTACTGTTAATTTACCTATTTTTTTTTAACATTTACTGTTGGCAGTTTCTATTGGTTGTCGCTATCAATAGTATTCTATTTTTCACAAGGCTTTTAATTTTTGCTAGGTACCTGGAGCACTAATTTCCTTCTATGAGAGATGTGAAAGAACCCTTCTAATATCTGACCTGTAACTACCACACTCAAAGAAGGCTGTAGCTCATTTTCTAAAAACAATGAGAGTGAAGGAAGGAGGTAGTGCACCCAAGGTGGGGCTAAAAGAAACTCAGACACAGAAACCAGGGCTGATGCAGCTTCAGAAAAATTAAGAAGAGTTGATAAAAAGCAGTTAAAGTTCAGATGTATGTTTAAGGAAAACAGTTATTATATTTAAACATTGTACCCCAATTCCTACACTGAAAAAAGCAAAGCTGCTCGTTTTACATGCACCGGAAAACCTGGTGTGCCATGTGCGTGGAAAGAGCAGAGTACACGATCCCGAGAACCTCTTACCTGAAGGCCTATGGGACCAGGAGGTCCTGGGAAACCTCTGGCACCCTCATCACCTTTTTGTCCAAACATCCCTTGCTGGCCTCTGGGACCTGGCTCACCATCACCTCCCTGGAGAAGAGCAATGAAAATGATCACAAACGGGAAACATCATCATTCTGCTCTAAGTCGTCACAAAAATACAGCCATTTCTAATTTAATCAAAGATGGTCTATTTACAAATAACCCAGTAAAAAGTAGGTTAAATTTCCATTGTCTGAAGCTCCCGTTGTGGCTCAGTGGTTAACGTATCCAACGAGGAACCATGAGGTTGTGGATTTGATCCCTGGCCTCGCTCAGTGGGTTAAGGATCTGGCGTTGCTGTGAGTTGTGGTGTAGATCTCAGACTTGGCTCGGATCCCGCGTTGCTGTGGCTCTGGTGTAGGCTGGCAGCTACAGCTCCGATTGGACCCCTAGCCAGGGAACCTCCATATGCCACAGGAGCGGCCCTGGAAAAGGCAAAAAGACAAAAAAAAAAAAAAAATCCATTATCTGCTGCAAACACACCATTTTTTGCTCAGCTTACATTATTTGATTCCGGAATATGACTAATTTTGATTTTCTCATGTATATCAAGTGAGTAAAGCTATCAAATAAGGGAAAAACAATGTTCAGAATTTCCTACAAATTAAGCACTTCTCAATGGCTTATTATATATTTTTACTGAAGTCACAGTGCTTTTTGTTTATAAAGATCAGCTTAGATATTAGATAATTTAAACTTGAATCAATGTTAAGCATCCAAACAAACTTAAGACCCCATGAAATCGACTGGTTATGCGGCAGTTCATAAATTTAATGAGAGGATGGTGAGGATTTAGATTTGCTGAACAAAGATGAATACTTACAGCAATTCCAGGGGCACCAACTGGGCCTTGAAGACCTGGGGGACCGGGAGGACCCTGCAGTGAGGTAAAAATCGGTAATTTTGAAACTGAAGCCCAAAGAGCCTCACCTATGTAGGGCGGAACATTTGGTCGATCAAAATCTATTAAGCATCTCTACACTTCTTTGTAAAAAAAAGTTTCTTGCATTTAGTGCAGTCAACCATTATTTATTTTACTCCTTGAGACTCAGACTTGCAAACTTGCAATCAATTTTAAATTGGCAGTTATTGAAAGCATTCTCCTCTGTAATGTTGCAGATGTTGAAAAATGGATTTCTATGCTAGTATAAATCATCTTGAAGTTTCATATTTGAAAATCTTCAAACTACCAGATTTCTTTAATGAGATATGTGTGGGTCAGAAAGAGCACATGAAAAATTGATCTACATGCCTCCTTCAAATGAAAAACAGGATGTGAGGTATTCTATACAGACAGAATGTAGTGATATATGAAAATGTAAAATTTTTCTTCATATGTAAACACATACCATCTCAGTGTTATATATTAAGTACATGAGAACTCCTTATTTTGAGCAACATATTTCAGTAGTTTTCTGAGTCTTACATGCATAAATATTTCTTCTTCACTGTCCTTTTTTCTATATAAATAACTGAGCAGGCCTATAAAAGATCCAGACACTAACACGAGCTATTGGGTTATACTGCTATTTTTCTGAAAACTGCCACACACTGGGAAGAGTGCTTAAAGCATAGACTCTGAAGGTGTGGTTCAGGAACCACTGGGATGCCTGAGGCCCTTTTAGGTTTCCACTAGAACAAAATCCTTTTCATAACAACATTAAGATATCATTTGCCTTTAAACCATATGGTAATTGAACTAATGATGCAAACATGATGGAGGGTAAAATTGCTGATGCTTTAGTTTCATTTTGCAGCTCTTAGGTTTTGGAATTATTGAATTTCTTAACACATAGCTTTGAAAAGAGGTTTCATTAAAATTGACAGAGCCTCAAACTGAATAGTTACCACAGAGGTAATATAGTATTAACATTATCCTCTTCAGATAGGTAAGCAGTACTATGAAAAAATTTCCATGGTTAATAGCAAATGGAGTTAAATGAATAACAGCTCCTCAATAAAAAGTAGGAAACTCACGTTTTCTCCTTTGTCACCTTTGCTGCCTTTTTGTCCTGGTTCACCAATTTCACCCTGTATTTGAAAGATGTGAGTTAAATTTTATCTTGAATATGCCATTGCTGCCTTTGCATTGTCATCACTATCATTTTATTAAATTTTACTTGAATGTCACTACTTGCTAGAATTTCATGTTACTGTTTAAACTGGAAAAGTCTGCTTATCACTTTTTAGTATTGACTAACACTGCTTTTAGTATTGATTAAAATATAGACAAACAAAAGTCAACTGAACTTTAAGGAATACTGCAGCTAGATTTTTAATTCACAAAATCAATTCTGTCTGAAATATCATCAGTCTACATGGATAATGGAAATACATTGATTTACATAAAAATATAATTGCACATTAATCAAAAATTGTTTTTTCTCCTAGTTTTCCAAGTGTTAAAATGTTATGTATTATCAGAGCACTGGTGAACAAATTTTGTTATATCACTTCACAATAATATTAGAAGATAACATTAAATTCACAAAACACAAAAACATTCAAAGCTATACATTCAAAATCAAGAGCTTAGAATCTTTACTTATATGTTAGTAAAAAAAATAGAGAATGGAGTTCTCGTTGTGGTGCAGTGGTTAACGAATCCGACTAGGAACCATGAGGCTGCAGGTTCGATCCCTGGCCTTGCTCAGTGGGTTAAGGATCCGGTGATGCTGTGAGCTATGGTGTAGGTCGCAGACGCGGCTCGGATCCTGCGTTGCTATGGCTCTGGCGTAGACCGGCGGCTACAGCTCTGACTCGACCCCTAGCCTGGGAACCTCCATATGCCATGGGAAGCGGCCCTAGAAAGGGCAAAAAGGACAAAAAAAAAAAAAAAGAGAATTATCATATTATCAAATACGAATTGAGCTGATTCTTAAATTTTATCTCTGCCATATCAAAGCCATTATGACTAAATGTATCCCAGTAATCAAATTAATTTCACATTTAATTCAGAAACATATATTTAAAAACAGGTCAGCAATTTTAGCATCTATTTTTTCTCACTACCATTGTTCTTATCTTGTTTACATCCCACATCCTATTTCATGGAATTATGCTAATTCTCCACCTCTAAAATAAAACTTGAGCACAAGGAAGCCGTATGAAGCTTTGGAAAAGATATCTTTAGATTCAGCAGCTAATCTTAGAAAAGCTTCAATCTAGGATTTTGAGAAAAAAGTTCTTTTTCACAAGATGTACCAACATGCATACAGAACACTCACCTTGTCTCCATCTTCTCCAGGGGACCCAGCAGGCCCTGCAGGCCCTGGGAGACCCACAGGGCCTTGTACGCCATCTCTCCCTGCGGGACCTTGGGGACCTTTTTCTCCCTGAAATCCAACAGGTCATTATTTTACTGTAAGAAACCTGTTAGTTAGCTATTTGTTACAATTTTTAAGTGCAGCTACAACAGTCATACTCTGGCTTCCAAATCTGACAAGGAAATTGCTTTAAAGTCTCCCCCCCCAAAATATATTTTCCAGTAGCAAATGGTAACACAAAAGGTCCCTACATTCCTTTGTGATTAAGAATAATATCATCATCAACAATTTATGAATCCCAAGTTATGGCTTACAAAAAGTAATTAAGACTCAACTTAGAATTTTTCCTTCAATCACTCATTTTCAAATCAAGTATATATATTGATAAATAGATGCCTGACACTTGTGAAAACTCATCAAGCCTTTACTTTTCTTCTGTGTTGCCTCTGAAATAGCTGGGCATTGACTATTAGCATAAAAAAACATAAAATGCATTTGCTCATATGCCCAACTTTATAATATGCTTTATGTGTATTCTCTATTTTTAACAAATGTTTCATGAATTCTTCCAAATTTTGACATTTTGATTCATTGTGGCTTTCACTGATTCAAAATGATAAGGCTGTTAGCTTTTTAAATTTTTTGTTTATTTTTTGACAAGGGCATTATTTTCTTCTTTTAAAATCTCGCTATTTTGTGTAGTTTAAAACACAGTGTTTTGGGAGTTCCCGTCATGGCTCAGCGGTTAGCGAATCCGGCTAGGAACCATGAGGTTGCGGGTTCGATCCCTGGCCTTGCTCAGTGGGTTAAGGATCCAGCATTGCCGTGAGCTGTGGTGTAGGTTGCAGACGTGGCTCGGATCCCAAGGTGCTATGGCTCTGGCATAGGCTGGTGGTTACAGCTCCTATTCGACACCTAGCCTGGGAACCTCCATATGCTTTGGGAGTGGCCCAAGAAATGGCAAAAAACCAAAAACAAACAAAAAAACAGTGCTTTGATAATGAAGTGGCAAAAAAAAAAAAATCCTTTAAGGGCTTAAATAAATCATTTCCTGATAGTCAAGGTTTCATCAGTTTCACACAAGGTACATTCCTAGTTGCACCAGTGGTTTTCTTCTATTATACAAGCTGGGAATCCATGTCACTAGCTCCCATCTTTGCACTATCCTGCTCCTCAACCCACTTCCTTCCCTCCATCACCTCCTGTCTCTTTACAATGACTGAGTTTTATCTCTTGAATATACTGACTTCACTTTCTCTCCACCACCTAACAGCTTATTCCCAAAATACTAGTAGCCTTCTTTTGAACTATAGAAATAACCCCCTTCCTTTTTCACATCTATTCTTATTTCCAAAATATTCCCTGTGCTGTAACCAGAGAGACAATCAGATTAGCTTACCAACATTCTTTGGACAATCTACTTGTCTACCGATCCTAAGCTAATGACCAAGCTGTTAGCGTGGTCTACCGTTACCTGGCTCCTATGACCTGTGCAGCAGCACCCAGCCTCTTCTTTCCCTCTGCACTTCAACCCCCTTAGACCTTACTTGCAGTTAAACCTGATACCCTTCCTGCCACTTGGCCTGAGCACATGTTGTTCACCTGGCCTGGAAGGCCCCTAGGAGGACCCGTCACCTAAATTCCTCCTCATCTCTTACATTCCATCAATGCCCTAAGGAAAAGCTCTGTTTCCAGCTTCCGTACTGACACACACCAGCACATTTCTTTACATCATTAGCCAGAATTTGTTTCATACATGTACCTCGTGATCTTGCTTATATAAGCCCTATCAGACAATACATTGTGTGAGGGCAGAAACTCTTGTCTGTTTTTGTATCACATTGTATCTCCCTGGCGTGTAGCTCAGGGTAGCCTTTTAAGGGATATTTGTCAAATTAGTTAATTGTTTAATGAAAATCAAAATAAATATCGATAAAAAAAAGTTAACTTGTTAACTGTGATTTATCACTTTATCGGGTTCCATACAAACTTATTTTTCAAAACTGTGCCATAATTATCATTTAACACATACCACCGATGTCACCCTGGAGACCTTTTATTTCCTTCAAATTAAATATTGCAACTTCTCAAACCTATCCTACTCATAAAATATGTTATGCTATTCACACTGAAGTTTATCATTTTTGAATACATCAGCTGATTCAGATCTTTCTCCTTAATGCATGAGCCCTGGAGAACCTGAACTCTAAATATCGATTCTTTTATATGAGACCATCCATTAATAAAACAGACTAATTCTTATCTGCCCGCATCACAGTACACATAATCACTAGTTAGGAGTCACCTGCTGTTTGTTTATTTCTTCTGATTCTGGTCTGTGTAGAGTCAGGAAAAAATTTTCAACCTATCTATACCACTGTACATTTAGACTCTGTACGCACCATTCTGCAAGATGATAAACTCTTCCTCCACTATGTATGTCTTGGCCCAGGACCCAAGGACTACCAGAAACACAATCCATCTCTCCTTAAGTGGCTTTTATTTCATCACTTCTACCTCTTCATTAATATTAATAGCTGAATCTTAAAATTGATAGGATTAGCCACCCATTCCCTTATCCTATGTTCGAGTTGGCATGATCTTGTATTTACCCTGCCTCCATGCCCTCAACTTTTTATAGCTCATAGAATCCACCCCCCCTTTCTCAAAAGCTAATTTATGCATTTATTTTCTAGCTATTAATTAATCATCATAATGACAACACTCTGGCTGACACACACAATGATGATGAGGAGGAGGAGAATAATTATTCACTGAACAATCATTGTTATGACCCTACAAAGTGATACAGAACTACAATTTCGTCTAATTACCACAAGAATTGTGGTTATCTTCTTTTAAGAGATAAGGAAACAGTAGTTTAGAGGTGTTAAACAACTTATCCAAAATTATGAACTAATAAGAGAACTGAGCTCCCAATCCGATTTTGATCAGCTCAAAGCCAGCAGTCTTGGTCTACTCTAGCTCCCTAACTTTCTCATTTTTTACTGATTCTTTCCTTATTATCTGTGAAGTAGGTAAATGTATGTGCATCACAACAATAATCACAGGAAATACATTCAGTTCTGCTAGTACTTCCACCCCTGACCCACTATTCTTTTAGCTCCAAGGCTTAGTTAATTCTTTTAGCCCCAAGCCCAAGTGGAATATACCTGTTCCACACCTTATCATGTACCTTCTTTTTGAACCGAACTTTGATTACCCTAAAGTCATGAACACCCAGCTGGCCAAACCCTGATCTCTCTTACTGTTTCAGTATTTTTGATCTTTTACAATATTCAACAAAGGAGACTCTTTCATCTCTTGCTGTACATAGAGGTGTGGCCCTGGATATATTTTGTATCACTCATAGACTCTTGTACTCTCTCTCTCACTGTATCCTTTCAAAATCCCCACCATTATGATTCTCCCTCAAGGAGAGATCTTTATTCTCCTCTTTCAAGATTGCATCAAATGAGGATTCAATGACATGGTTCCTACATAACTCTTATTCTAAATAGTGTCAAGATTTGCAATCCTGACAAAGATCATTCTCTCTCCAATTATATTTACACAGGCTCAAAACTATAAATAATTTTTTCTCTGATCTCCACCTACTATTGCCTAATCCATTTTATAGTTAATACGTTGCCTTCATTGTGTCTCAGACTCAGCATTTTTCTTTCCATTTCTACACCCTTCTTTCAAATAGATGCATTATTGACACAGCTGTGTTGATAATACAGCTCTATGTACCTGTGTCCTTGAATCCAATACAATTAATAGTTTTCCTCAAGAATTAATAGTTTCCCTCAAGAATCATTCTTTCCATCAAAATATTTCTATCAATGCAAGTAGTTAGAGATGTTTTAGGTTTCTTTCCCTTATCTGCTTTCCAGTATCCCCATCCCCCTGAGGTTCTTATCTGATTAATTATTTTGGGAATACATATTAGGCTGCACGTATTGCCATAAGTCACGTGGACATTCATGGGTCTTGTTTTCCATTTTCTCCCTTCCAAGAAAGTGGGTTGGTAGGTAAGTGGACCAAGAACTTGTCTTTCACAGGCCCCATCTTGTCTTCTCTTTCTTTATGTGAGCCTTGATCTACTGATAGTTACATAGCACTTTATAACACAAGTTGCTCAGAGGAGTCAAAATCCAAAACTTATATTTGGGTTTGGAAAAAAGTAACCCATGTTTCCACTGGTTTTTACCAAACCTCTGCATGGAGGTCTATGGGCACTTTCACCCAGCACTCCCATAACCATTTTATGCTACAACCCCTCAATAGATCCCTTCTTCGAAAATACTACCTATCACAGTGTCCAGCACTTGGTCACTCTCAATAACAATTCGTTAAATAAAAGAACAATGAAAAGAACATTTTGGAGTTTTTGTTGGTGATGGGAACAGTGGAGAGAGGACAGGAAGATGAGCAGAGGATTCCTCTTTCCCTTCCTACTCATAACTCCATCAATCACCAACAAAACCCTTAACTTAGCTCTTCAAGGGCTTCTGTCAATAACTTTCTATCTCACCAAAGCAACTTACTATCATTTTCAGTACTTCACCATATTCTTGTCTTTGTTTCAGTATTTTACTGTCTTCATTTGGTCAAGGTATTTAACCACTGAAAAACCCAACATTTGATTAACAGCACAGAATTCTTGTCTTCTCTAATTAGCATGTTCTCAATTTGTATACAGTACAGTGCATATTCTTTTTCTCTGTACATTCTTCATTGTATTGTGCCAAGAATGGGTGCCCTGGATTTTTTAATGAACCTGCATGAAAGGGCCTGAATCTATGTCTTTTCTATCCCCTCCCAGTGCATGGTACACTATAAAAATTTTACAGACAAATCTTTAGTTTTTGAGGTTGGTTGGAAATTACAGAAATTGTAAAAGAGAAAAAGAAAAATGTTTTCACAGTTGTCTCTTAACATCGCAGAAAGTTATGTATAAATTTCCAACAAATTTACTAAGCTGGGAATATATTGCTTAAAAAAGGCCTCACCAGTTAAAAGTGCTTTTTCTGTCACCCTAAAAATTCTATACACAGGTAGAATGGTGCTATTCTAATATTCTAAATGTTTCTAAAACATAATGGATTACAGAAAAAGTTATTTTAATTTGGAAATACTTAAAAAAATCACAAACAGTAATGTCAACGGACAATGAAAGCAATTTGCGAATCTGACTCAACTTGCTAAAATTAAGGCCTCAGTGATAAAAAAGTATTTTTAAGATTATAGGCTTACACTAGATTGTATGTGTCAAGACTTATATATACAGAAAAGTATGGAACTCATTTTTTTGCATACTAAGAGTATTTTATACACATTTACTGAATACTCACACATTTACTATGAGTATTTTTTATATACATTTACAGCAATTTTTATATACGTTACTGAATGAGTTTGCATTTTAACTTTGGAGAATGAGAGACTGCTTTTTTTTTTTTTTTTAGTAAATTAATATGATTAAGTCAGAAACAGGAACAAAATACGGGAAGAAATATTGACAATGATACGTAAATCCAAGGAATAGAATATAGTCCATATTATTTTAATATAAAAATTTAAAAACAATAAATATAAAATAATTCACTAGATGTTTTCCATCTCATTCACTATAGATAAGAACTTAAATTACATGAGAAGGGCAACCACCTTTTATGGGTTTCACTCACAGACTATGAAAGTGTTTGGAAATGAAGTTGTATTACAAGAGGAGTGAAAAGTGCACATCCTTCTAATATAAAGCAGCAAAGTACAGTTTTAATCAAAAGTCCAATTTTATCTTTTAAGGAACAAAATCAGAAGTCTTTTACATTAATAATATCCAACTCCCTCACAGATATTAGGGTTTCATAGAGTGTGGAAAAATGTCATCTCATTTAATTGAATTTGAAATTTTCTGTATTATAAATACAAAAAGTGTGTTTATATGCCAGGCAGATATGCAGAAAGAATGCAGTGGAGTATGAAGAGCTAATATCCTTGAATAAAAAGTAATAACTTGTGCACAGTGGCAGTATAATATATTTCCTCCTTGAAATTACTTACAGGAGCACCTTTCTCTCCAGCTGGACCAGGAGGGCCCTGAGGTCCTGGCCGCCCTGGCAAACCAATTGGGCCAGCTGTTCCTGCTGATCCACGTTCTCCTGGTGAGCCCTGGTACAGGGGAAATAAAGGTGTTTTGTTATCAATGATGAAATAGTGATACTGGCTTAAGAATCACCTATATAGTCGTGGAATATTATAGTTTGCATGGAAATCACTTTTAGACAATCTTAAGATCTTAGACAGAAAGAGTTCTCACAACTTTAAATATTAAATTCTAACCCCAATATTAAGCACAGATACTAAAGTTAGAAAATAATGATAAGATGAAAAATATTTCAACATTATATATCTTTAATATTTCACGGATGTTATCTTTTTTCATTTAAGTGTTCATAATTGTTCTTTCTCCCTATATTCTTATGGATTGGCAGAATACGCTTTCTAGACTAGCATTTTAAAAATTGATTTCTGGACTCCCCCTCAAACTTGCTGAATCACAATTTCAAGTCCTAAAAATGAGTTCAGAAATTGTCACTGCATTGAAGTACAAATATAACTTTTACATAATAAAGTTCTATAATAACTACCCCACAGTTTGGCCTTTTTCCCAGAAAATAAGTCCTTAAATTTACTTTAGAGTTCTGTAAGGACCATTGGGTTTTATTATGAACACTAACCAGATAATTCACATTTGATCAGGTATGTCCAACTGAGTTTCAAAATAGATGCCATTTATTTTCAACTAATTTGCTTTAAATATATAATATGTAAAATAAAAAAAGAGTGGATACTGCCTTCCTATTAATTACCTCTATCAAAAATCTAAGAAAACATTAAATAAAGTAGGAATAAAAGAAATGCAAACATAGGTGTACTAAGTCATGTGAAGCTCAAGTGAAATCTGTTTAGCATTTCCAATTTCATTTAATGAAAGATAAGAGGAATATTGTCTTTGGGTTAGATTCTGAGATGGATGGCTAAGTGATAACATATAATTACTTTTCAGGATTGAACTAAATGTAAAATACTAGAAAATATGATTTTTAGCAGTTTTCTTTAATAATTAAGAAGTCTAGATAAATAACATCATACTTTTAAAACTCAAAAGAAATGATGTATAAAAGCCAGAAAATACACTACTTTCACATCTATTTTCTAATATTATTCTTCCTATGTAATTAGATGTTATTGTATTAAACAAATATGAATTGTTGACTTTGTTCTAGTTCATATTTTTAGGTAGAGAACTCTTTATTATTATTAGAGAACTTATTATGAACATAAGAACAATGATAATGACTAATGACAACAATTTGTATTGAGGTAGTGCTTTACAATTTAAAAATCTGTTTCACATTTATTTGGTCATTTTACTCTCACAGAACTTGTGTGGGGTTGATGGTACAGTTGTAGCATGGCCATTTGCAAGGTGAGGAGTCTGTGGCTCACAGAGATAAACTATCATTCTCATAAACAGGGAACCAGTCAAGAGCAACCCTGACCTTGGACTCCTGCTTTCTTCACAACACCACCCATTGCTTCTCTCTAATGAAGACATCAATGATGCCCAGGGACTATTTAATCAGAACTTCTTTAAATTCAGAACCTATTCAATTTTATGGAACAATTCCTGATTACAAAGGATTATGGCAATATTTACTATTTAATTTCCTGAATCAATTATTTTTATGGCTAAATTCACAAGCTACATAGAGTACTTTTGTTTTGTTTTGTTTTGTGAGGTATCTGAATATTAAAGCAATTAAAATGAATGAAGAGGATACAGATTTGAGATTACTGGGAACAACTTCAGAGAAACACCAGAATAAGTGATTTGGCCTCTCATTTTCTTTGTTTTAGGACTAAATAACTCACTGTTATGGTTGTTTTAATTGTAGGGTATCTTAAACTTAGGAGATAAAAATAATTTGAAGAAACTTTACCAAAAATATGGTTAAAGAAATCAGGAAATTTGAACTTGGTATAAATAAAAAGTGGCATTTCTACACTATAATAAGTTTAGATTTTTAAAACAAACTCAGGAATTGGTACTAATAACTAATCAAGAGTTGTGTGAAAACTAAGTATTTACCAATCACATAATTCAAATATGAAAAAAGAAAGGATTCAAAGGACAGCTTCAGTTAGTATCTTAGAAAATAAACATTGAATCTCTGTCCAAATATTATTTTTAATTTAACAATATTTTATGAAAAAGAGTCAACCACGAGTGGCATGTCTGTTAACCAGGTGGTGATTTTAGATGAATATTCCCAGGTCAGTGCGGAAGATGAAAGTAAGAAGAGAGTCCTCCAAGTGTTCTACATTCAAGAAGCATAGCCCAAAAAGGGGAGGGAATGCAAAGATCTCTCTCTTCATATAAGAGAGAGCAAAGTCAGAATGGAAGGCTGGAGGTTGAGGAGGAGGTCAGGGGAGGGATGAAGCTAGGCAATGTGAGAGAAAGGAGGGAGAGAAGGAGGAAAAAGAGAGCAAGAGCAAGGACCCTGAAATTGAGAGGGATGCAAAGATATGCCTGGGATTACCAAAAAGAGAGAGAGAGGGAGAAAAAGTTCAGTAATGAAAGCACTCCTTTTTTTTTTTTTGGTTAAAATATAAACAGAAGACAACATACATTATGACTGGGATGATTCTGTTTTATTCAGGAATCACTATCATACCTAAAGGTAAACAGTTTACCTGAAAATCTGATTTTTCGAGGATCAATGTGCATACAAGGTAACTAACACATTTTTGTTTTAACATTTTACTTGTAAAATCTCACAAAATATTACTACTCATTATCATTATGAAATCTGAAGTGGGCATTTGATAGCAGAAATATTTTATATGTAACTGACTATACAAAAAGAGATGCAATTTTGGTATGTCAGACCATGAAATCTTTCTCTTTTAATACTGTTTTAAATTTAAACCCCACCTTTTCAAATACTACCCACAGAAGGTATCACATTAGACTGTATTGAGGTTGACAGCTATGAAACCAGAATGATGAAAGGGGAGACTCACTGGAAAACAGAACTGTCTATTAAGAGAATTTCTTATTTTCCAATTATTGACTCTACTAAACAATTATTGTGCAGTACATAGAATTCCTGTACAACTTGCTTACTTTTCAGGTAAAGGTCATAAGACATAGGGTCTAGCTGATGTGCTCTGATGCACACATAGCATCCTCCTGAGTACTTCATAAATGGTAAAGAAAAAATTCCCTGATCATTTGTATCACCAGAGTTCACAAATATTATGCTAAATTTTAATAATTAGGAAAAGGTAGAAGCCCTTCAAGACCACTTCTACCAGAACAAGTTCATATTGGTTGAACACTTTCTAAATGAGAAAACTTAAAGGAATTAATGATGATGCTTATCTCTTGTCCAAATAGTTGTTCTGTGACAGGCATATAGTTCATTTGAAGTATGTTATACAATTCATTTGAATATTTGCCCTTTGTCACTACTGTTTTTTTTTTGTTTTTGTTTGTTTTTTGTTTGTTTGTTTGTTTTTTGTCTTTTTAGGGGTCGAATCGGAGCTGCAGCTGCCAGTCTACACACACAGCTATAGCAACACGGGATCTGTGACCTAATCAGAGCAAGGATGGACCCTTAACCTACTGAATGAAGCCAGGGATTGAACCCGCATCCTCATGGATACTAGTTGGGTCTGTTACCACTGAGTCACAACCTCTGAGCCACAAGGGGAACTCCTATCAGTTTAATTTTACACCAAAGAATTATTTTTAATTCTGAGACCTATTCAATACACATGATGTTATGGGACTTTTTCATTACTTCCAACTCTAATTTTAAAAGTTAAATATCCCTTTCTTTTATGCAGAATTTGAAATTGTTTGAGTTCATTAATTTTTTGAGAATATGTTTATCTTTGATCTTCTCAGGAAAATATTCCTATAAACATGCACAAGAAATCTGGTTGTACTTTATATTTCAAATTGCAATGTGAAAATTACTGTCTCCTAAAATACGCTCTTACTGTCCACGCCAATATGTCTATTTTTACCTCTAAGTACTTGGTCACACTTGTCTTCTACCTTGGTCGCTCTTTGGTCTTTTCCTGCACTGTTAAAACTCCAGCCACTCTTTAGCTCAGGATCAACAACCTCCTCTCCCAAAAGATGGATTATTCTGAGAATGTAAAGCACGAGGCTTCCTTTTAAATATCCCTTACATGGTCTATGATGGTACTTGAGGTTTTCTACCATTATTTTCTGAAAGAATTATTGTGGCATTTGGCACTGAATTTTGTCCTATAAATACCTCCCTGGCTTCACCATAAATACTTCCAAAGTATAAATATTTACTGTATGAATGCCGTAATCATTAAGAATAATGAACATAGGAACACAATACAATTAGATAGATGCACTGGTCTTTTTATAAAGCATGTGAACACGATGGATATGCTAAAAAATTTAATACCTAAATGTACTCATGTGTAGTCAATAGAAATTTCCCAAATTTGTAGGAGAATATCAACTGAAAGCAGACTTTCCATAGAAAGATGTGGTATAAAATTAAGAGAAATATATATTATCTTAACTGGATGCATTATGACTAAGTTACATGAAAATAACTTCTGGTTTTATGAAAAGAATGCTTATTAATTTCATAGTGAAATATATTTAACATTTTAAAACAATCACATATTTTCATGTATATCAAGCAGAAAAAGAATACTTATTTGAACCAATGATAATACGTATTTTTGTAGCTATTTTATACAGCATTTATTACAAAGTTTATCTATTTAAAATACTCCCTGGAAGCATTCCTAAGATTAAATTTCAGATTGCCAACTTGCTTGTGAAAACTGCATTAAAATTAACAGTAATGAATTTGACTTTCTTGAAGTTAAAATATTGCTCATGATCATGTCACAGCTCATTAACTATGTACCAGCTAGTGTACATATGTATGCTACAAATGTAACTATATAACTGTTATGTAAAACTATGTAACAGTTTTTGTAGATGAAAACAAAACTTTTCCAATGTATATTTGTGCCCTACAGTACAACTGCAATCCCATTTTCCATTAGTTATTTCAAACATTCTATATGACTAGATATTTTTAATAACAGCATGCTCTGGAATGATTTTATTTTATACATCTATAAATGAAAGCTGAAAATCTCTAATGATATCTATTGATTAAGTACATGATATTACAAACTTACAAATCCTATTTAAATATCCCAAGGCCAAATTTTAAAAGAATGAGCCTTATGAATCCTTTAATCCTGACTGATGACTGAAGAAATTCCATTTAAAAAAATGAAAATTTAAACCTGATATTAAAAAGAGAACCTATTTACACATTCAAAAGAAGTGCAGTGAGAGTTTACTCTCTTATGACACTGACTGGGAATAGAAAACGTATTGTGGCAAGTATCAGCCTGTGAGAAATTCACATTGCAAAATTGCATTTTTCACACAAAGGGTAGACATTTATAGTTATAGAAAATTATTAAAATGCTTTGTAACTGACTATAGTGAAGAACAGAGAGCTTTCTAATTGTCAGATAAATAAACAATCACATCTAAGATGAATATGTTTGGGTTTAAACATAAGTTAAACGAGTAACGATAGACTCTTAAGGGTAAGATTTTTTTTTTTTTAATTGATCTTCAGCACTTCAAGTAGTTACTGGCACCCAGCAAGCCCTAGGTAAATGTATCAACTCTACATGTGATCTTTTCCTTTCCTGCACTGGAACAAACTAACTTTCATTTCACTCACTTTTCTCGCCAATAAAATGGGGACGGAAATAATTTACCCCCTGCTTTTTGACATTAATGTATAGGTACATCTAAAGTTTTTTGAACAATATCTGTCTTTAAAGCATTAATGCAACGAACGTTAGAGAGCTCTACATGAACAGCTATATATTTCAAAACTAGATATGCCATCTCAAATGACTGCAGAGGTGAAACTTTATAGAAGAGAAAACTAAGATGTGAAAGTGTATATGGTATATCTAAGGCCATACTGTTAAAAGAAAAGTAGAATTTTTCCCACAATATAACATTTTTAATCCTAATTTAAACTGTATACTCATCTCTCTATAGCACTCATAAATGTTTTTATCCACCAAAAGTGCTTAACTGGAAAGAACTCACAGAAAAAGAAGCTAAAAACTATAGAAATATGTCCCCAATTTGTGATTTTAAATAGCAATGGGGACATAGCAAATTAAAAACTTTTCAAAGGTATGTGGGAATTACATGAATTATAAGCACTATAATATCATGAAGTATTGTTATTTTAATATTCAACATTAACCACTACATACAGGTCATTTGTTTTCTTCAACTTAGGAGTGGACATTTATCTATTTTTATAATTAATTACTTTATTAATTTATTTATTTTTCTTTTAACAGCCACACCTGCAGCATATGGAAGTTCTTGGGCCAGGAGTGGAATCAGAGCTGCAGGTGCAGGCTACAACACAGCTATGGCAACACAGGATCCAAGTTGCATCTGTGACCTGTACCATAGCTTGCGGTAACATGGGATCCTTAACCCACTAAACGAGGCCAGGGCTTGAACTTGCATCCTCACAGAGGAAAGTCTCGTCCTTAATCTGCTGAGCCACAACAGGAATGCCTATCTATTTTTAAAAGGGAGGAATTTACATTTCTCTAATCAGTGACCTTCAAATTTATCTTAGCTTTATCCTCTTCTGCAGCCCTTTTCCCTAAACCTCCCAATGGTAATGAAACAAAAGTCAATGGCACCAGTTAATTTGCTTGAAGCAATGAAAATAGTGGTTATTTCTCTAATTCTTCACACACAGAAGAACACCAGGTAAAGACTTTCTCTGATTTTCACTGCCTGTTTCATATTCTGAGGCGCATTTGTAAAGTAAAAGAGGTAAACAGAGAAATCATCTCATCAGCATTCAGATAAAAAGGAGCCCACTAGAGAGAACAAACATAAACACAAGTTCTATGAACCAGAGCTGTGCAAGTAGAAAGCAAAAAAGAAAAAAATCTGCCCTACTCTTTTTAAAGCCAAGTTGACCTTCAAGGTAATACTAGTATAAGATATTTTTCATTCTCTGGATTATATATATTTTCGATCAGATAAGCTAAAAATTCAGATTAAAAATATCAAGGATTACCAGAATTTAAAGCATAAATTCTGAATGATTGAGTCAAAGTCCTACAATATCTCAGTCTTTGGTCATTGATCCCCTCACCATTTCTCTATTTGCCTATCCTGATTGGATGTCAAATTAGCCCCCTTAGGTCTACCTGAGTCTCGATGGGGAAAATGTGCTTTAATTTTAAAAAGAATAGCACATGATCATTTACTCAATACATGTAATTCTTCTAAAAACATGTCTAGCCCCTTGTTTGAGGAATTTGTAAAAGCCAGTGAAGAGATGGTTCTCTGGACTAGGATGTAGAAAAAAAAAAATTAGAAGAAATAGGAGCTATGGTAGGAAGGGCATTTAAAATCCTAAGGGTAGAGGCAACAACAGGAAGTAATAGCACATAAAGAGTAAAAGGGAATCATCACGGGAGAGTCAGGATATAAGAGTCATTGGAAATGGATAAAGACTGATATATTGCACAGCTGTGAAATCTTTGACATTTACATTTTTGCAGCTATGTATCTGGCCCCTCTCATATACATTCTCCATATGAACTCCCACTCCTCCCAGGGGAAAAAAATGAAATGTGGTTGTTAAGGACAGAGGGCTTTTACTAGCACACTGTGATATTTCTTTCGCCGCCTCATTTTTAGAGAAATATCTGTTGGCAACACGAGGATTCCATATGAGAAAAGAACGCATGGAGGAGGGATCACGAAGGGAATACATTTTCCTTGATTTTGTTTTCTGAAAATATAGGTGGTAGGTGCAATTGGAAAACTTGTTTGCATAATATATTTGTATATATTGTGTGTGAGCATAAATATAGAATGTTAACTCTGTGTTCAACATAGGAGAAAAATGTCGCACTGCCTTCCTCTCTTGCTGTTCAGCCCCTTGCTTCTTCCTGCCTTATGTGTGTGTGCATCAAGACATTCACTTAGTGAGTAAACCCCCTGAGATCAGGAAACATGCCCTGCTTTGATGGGCGCCTATTACCAGCTCTTGTGTACATCATCGTGCATGCAGTGACCACTTGGTGTTTGCCAGACTTTAGAAGCCCGAAGTCACAGTACCCTGTTGGGATACTTTTGTTTGTCTCTAGCAGGGAGGGGCACTAAAAACTTCTCAGTACACATTCAGTACCAGTAGCCAAACCTTCAGAGAACTGTGACCTTGAAAGACCAGTTCTTTGTTAAGAGGACAAACAGTGATGAACACTTCGACTATACCTAGCACATAAAAAACTGGCTTCTTGGAGTTCCCATCGTGGCGCAGTGGTTAACGAATCCGACTAGGAACCATGAGGTTGCGGGTTCGGTCCCTGCCCTTGCTCAGTGGGTTAATGATCCCGTGTTGCCGTGAGCTGTAGTGTAGGTTGCAGACACGGCTCGGATCCCGCATTGCTGTGGCCCTGGTGTAGGCCAGTGGCTACAGCTCCGATTCAACCCCTAGCCTGGGAACCTCCATATGCTGTGGGAGCGGCACACAAAAAATCATTGTTTTCACCTTGCCGCCTTTGTTCTATCTTTTAATATATTGCTCATTATTTACTATGTCATTTTATCTATTTCATATCCATTTTTCCTCAGTAAACTATAAACTGTATGTGGGAAATGTCCACCTAAAACTTCATTAACCATTAAACATGAAACACCATGAAAACTTCAGCTTAATAGATTGGCCTAGTCAAATATTTATTTAATTATAGTTTTTCATAAGAAAAGACTTATAGAGGCTTATATAGAAGACATAAGTAAAAGAATATAAATAAGAAATGTTAGGTAAGAAAAATAAATAGAAGTAATTTTTTTATCGGCAAAAAATAGGACCAACAATACTGGTAATTTAATCCTAGAGACTAAGGCTTTTCCCAATTGGATGTCTATGGTTTGGATTCCCAATTGGCTCCATCTATGGTTTATGAAGTCAAAATAATGGGTCTTGCCCAGCATTTTAAGGAAGTAACTATGACAAAGTATAGTTATAATACTGAAATACATCACATATGCTTTTGTATAGAGTTGAATTTCAAAAAGTCATAAAAAACAGCCATAAAGCAAGGAGTCATCATCTCTATTGTGCCCCAAATTTGACTCCATGATTTCTATAGCCATAGCAAAAAGACAAATTTAATTTTCATAACAGTTATGAGAAAAACTAAAGCCAGCTAAATGCTCAAGAAACTACAAATACTTTTAAGGCTGCAATTAGTAAGAGATTTTTTTTCTGAGGATATTCATAATAAGAGCCTGCATAAAAATTTTGCGTATCCTCAAAAGATCCTTTTTGTTGATACAACTGTACACATAAGAGTTCCTCTAAATACAACCCAATGGCATCACAGTTAGACCTGTCAGAGTTCACTAAATCCACTACTGCAAGCTGTTATAACAATGTGATGCACATAACCTGGCCTGTGTTTCCAACTGAATGGATTATAAATAAAAAGAGTGGATGCAAAATATACCTATAAATAAATAAATACACACAAGCATGACTGTTCAACATATTTTGCTTTGTATGGGTCAGAGTATTAAAAGGGTATAGTGTTTAAGGTGCATAATTGTGACATGTACAAACTTCACAAAAATCTCACTATGAACAAGAACTGCTGATAAAAATCTTGATTAGGGCTTTTAGTTTTTTTTTAGTTCACTGATGTCTTGTGAGAATTTATTATTACTCCAGTATTCTAGAAATACACAGCACAAACATCCTCCTTAAGAATTATATTCTAGGAGTTCCTGTTGTGGCTCATTGGTTAACGAACCCGACTAGTATCCATGAGGATGTAGGTTCTATCCCTGGCCTCACTCAGTGGGTTAAGGATCTGACATTGCCATGAGCTGTGGTGTAGGTCTAAGATGTGGCTCGGATCTTGCGTTGCTGTGGCTGTGGTGCAGGCTGGCAGCTATAGCTCAGATTCGACCCCTAGCCTGGGAACCTCCATATGCCATGGCCTAAAAAGACCAAAAAAAAGGGAGAGGGGGGAGAGATAATTGTATTCCAGGATAAAAAAATATTAAGGATTCAATAGTATACCAAGAAACATTTATGGTCAATAAATACCTGTACATCTGTTTAAGCAGTTTAATCTCTGATTTATTCAAATTAAGCAGTGGTTAAAAAAGCACATATAGGAATATTAAAGCCTAGTAAGCTATAATGTTCATTCCTATAACTCTTTTCCTTTTGATGAATTTTTCACTGAAATAGAGAAGGGTGAAGAGGACTTGATAAACTGAAACTGAGAGACAGAGAGAGTTGCAGAGAGAGAGAGAGAACTTTATTATGCAGATGGTTACAAAGTAAGAGATACACATATCACATATCTGGAAATGAGTCTACGTCATGTGTTATGGATTTTTGTTTGCAAAGGCCTATGCACTTGGGCAAGTTGTTTACCTTCACTAAGTCTCAGATCTCTTGCTTTTAAAAATGGAAAGAAATATTTGCTAGGTCAGGTTGCAAGAATCAAGATAACAATCATCAAGTACTTAGCATAAGAGTTGAAAGAATAATATTCTTAATAATTTCATTTCCCCTTTCTATTTCCTTTACCATCTACATTCTTTATTCACGTCTTTTTTTCCTCAGAGAACTTAACCACGTAAATATTTTTCCCTTAGTGTGAATAACTGTTGAATCTCCATCCCTCTCTGTTCCTATGAATTTTAGTTCTGCCCTTGCCATTACTCGGTCAATATCCCTCAGGTAAAGTTAACATGAGACTGATATAAATTCAGTCCTATCTATTACAGAGCCATGGAGTTCTGCAGGATAGTCATGCCTTCATCCCTTATGATTTACAATTTCATTGTCTCTCGCCAACTGACTGGAGAGTTCCCTCTGATATTTCAATGTCAGTGTCAAATATCAAAATAGAACTTTTTTATTGCCAAAGAAGTCACCACTCCTTCTTTCCTTCTTTCTTTTTTTTTTTTACTATCAATTGAAAGGGAAATCCATAACAAGTCTTGAACTTCAAAAAATAAGAATTAACATGAACACGTTTTTCTGAATAAATTATAGTTTACAAATATAAAAATCAAAAATGTTGTTTTAATCTTGGTAATTTGGAATAAAAAAATTTCAAAATCAAATTTCACATGTACATAACTGCTTTACATGGAGTGAACTGAGGCTTGTTTAGCACTTGTTATGGATTAGGAGTCATCATCATGAACCTCTTAACTACAGTTTATAGCAATTACAGTAAAAGCATAAAGAACTAATAACTGTGGAGCATGTCTTTCCTTTCGGTGTGGTTCCTTTTCCAGCAACTCTGAGAAGCAATTTTAATTGGTTGGTGCCTGCAGAATTGGATATGTTAATTTATGATAAGAATAGGTTTTACGTTCAAATAAACTCACAGTGAGCAAACTGTGGAGCATTTCTATTAGCAAAATAAAAAAGCCTTTTGATTCAATACAAGGAACTCACAGTCTAATGAGAGAGAGAAACAATCATACTCTAATGCAATTTTTAAAATACAAGTCATAACGAAGAGCGCAGACGGTGAAGAACTTTCACTAATAACTGAAATGGAAGCAAACTGTCCAAAGATGACTTTAGAGAGATTTAACATTTAAGCCTGATCTCTAAAGATTGATAGGATGATTTTTCCGACAGAGAAAAGAAAAATGGGGTGTCCTGGAAGAAGTATACAGTATATTCTCCGTAAAGCATAAAAGATCATGGCAGTATGAGAAGCAAGAAGTTTAATGAATTAAGAAATTGGGTAGAAACTATTACATCTGGAATGGATAAACAATAAGGTCCTACTGTATAGCACAGGAAACTATCCAATTTCCTGGGAAACCGTAGTAGAAAATAAGATAAAAAAGAATGTAAATATATGTATGATTGAGTCACTTTGCTGCATAGCAGAAATTGGCACAACACTGTAAATCAACTATAATAAAAAATAAATGTTAAAAATTTGGTAGAATTAGAGCATAAGCTTTAAGGAAAATAAAATAGATGATAGTGATTGGAATCAAATTTTGAAGATAACTTGTTGGTCATAACAAAAAATTTGGTTTCCAAAGGCAGCATGGGGCCACGAGATATGTATAAGCAGAGGAATGGCATAGGTAAGGATGTGTATTAAGCTTTAACTCCAGAATCAGTGGGCAAAACTAACTGAAGAGGCTAAGAAATGGCATCAAGGAGATAAGTTAAGACAGTATTAAGCAAGGAGAGAAAGGAAAGGGACTGAACAAAGGTGGTAGTAGTGGAAATGAAGAAAAGGGGACGCGCAGAAATATTTTGGAGGTGGAACTCATTTGACTTCAACTTGTTATATTATGGAAGTTGAGAGATGAGTTAAGGCAACTTTCAGCTTTTCGGATTGGTGAAATAAAAATGGGGGATGAGAAGATACCTCAAAAATTGGCATTCTGGCTGTTATTGGTAACTTCATAAAGACAAAATAAAAATGAAGGTAAATTTATGGAAAAATAAGGCTGTATCTATTGCTTTCTGAGGAATTGATATGTATTCTCAAGAAAAAAAAAAAACCTGAGGTCAAAATCTGATATTTACTCACTTGCCAATTATTTTATGAGGTTACACTAAGAAAAGCACTCTAGGTAATATACAAAATGGATATATGCTTTTCATATTTATGGGATATTTTTAATAAGCTTTGATAACATTCAAGTCTCACCAAGCAGTCAGAATCAGACAAAATATAATTTATTACCGCAGGTATTATAAGAGGCAACGTAGCTCCTTCTACCTCCTGACAGCAGTGGTGAAGTAAATATTTTCAATCATCTAAACTCTTCTGTTTCTGCACTCATTAGAGCATGCAATTAGTAGAAACCAGGCATTGACTGATTTGATTGACATGTGTTTATTTTCTCAACCACACACTGTGGGATCACAGCATGAGAGTAATGAAAGAAGAGCTTTAATTTGCAAGCATGGATAGCTGGCTATTTATTATAATCATACTTACAACTGGACCTGGTGGGCCCTGGGGACCTTCTCCTCCTTTCAGTCCAGGTGCACCCTGGGAAAAGGGGGAAAGCAAAGAAAACGAATCTATGTGAAGTGAATATTAATAGAAGGCGATGCATGACTGACAAAACGAGAATGTTAGGAAATGTTTGCAGACACAAATATATATTACTGTTTGACTTATGACAATCAATGCATATGCTTACATACTTCCCCTTAATTACTCATGAATCTTCATTTAATTTAGATCTAAAAAATGCTTCTAATAAGTAATTTCATTCACATGTTTTATGAATATGTTAATCATACCTGAGCTCCAGGTAGTCCTCGTTCACCTGGAAAGCCACGTAGTCCTGCTGGTCCATCTTTCCCTGAGACACCTTGAGGACCTGGGTCACCCTAAAGAATATAACACACATCCATCATAAGGAGAAATTTCTACATGTTCCCACAGACAAAACTGGGATTGCTCGCTGTGCGTAAAGCCTGAATACCATTTAATAAAGAGAGTGTTGTGTGGAATGTCACAGATATTAAAATGAACTGACTACTATCTACAGTTCAGAGTACATATAAATGGATGGTTTTATGGTCAATGGAATGTTTTCCTATACTGTTCAGTCAAGCCTTGAAGTACAATAAACTGAATGTTTTACCGATACATCTTTCTGACTTTCATGTAAATACTATGCCAACATTTAGACAATCTATGAACAAGTAATGAGGAGCTGCAATGAAAAGCAAATGGATGTTTTCAGCCAAGAAAATTCCTTGAGCATAGTGTACCTTTGCACCTTCTTTTCCTGCAGCACCAGGAAGACCTTGCTCACCAGGAGGGCCAGGAGGGCCAGGATGCCCCCGTTCACCTATTGGACCAGTCTCACCAGTTGGTCCCTAAATTGGATAAACTTCGTTAGATTATTCTCATGATTTTGGCAAAGATAATACAAATCCAAAACAAATATCACTCCTTTTCACAAAAGTTTATCATTTTCGATTATTTTTATGATGTCCTAAGAAACACTTCATATAAAACTCTGAAGAAGTCTGAAAGATTATGTGTAATTTTGACTAAAATCTGAGAATATAAGGGAAATATATAGATAAATTCAAACAGCTGTTTTTTGTTTACTACTGGGATTGTTTCAGAGTGAGGCCAGACCAAGTATTGTTTTTGTTTGTTTGTTTGCCTTTTTGTCTTTTCCAGAGCTGCACTCACAGCATATGAAGGTTCCCAAACTAGGGGTCTAATTGGAGCTGCAGCCGCTGGCCTATGCCAGAGCCACAGCAATGTGGGATCCAAGCCGAATCTACAATCTACACCACAGCTCAAAGCAACGCTGGGTCCTTAACCCACTGAGCGAGGCCAGGGATCCAACCTTCAACCTCATGGTTCCTAGTAGGATTTGTTAACCACTGAGCCGCGATGGGAACTCCCCAGATCAAGTATTGTTAAAACTGTTTTTTCACTATGATTTTATCCTCTTCCCTTTTTTTATATATGGTGTCAAATAAGTTTAGAAGTAAAAGAGGCAGTGGTACCACACTGATAGCTGTTCGATGAATCACTGGTTGATAGTAAGTTCAGGTCCCCTGGAACCCAAATAATCAAAGTGATTCTCTTTGGAATTTCTGTGATTGGAGCCCTCCCTGTTGTTAACTATGTTCGCTTGACAAGTCCAGAGAATGTGGCAGGGGGATCCTAAAGATCAGGAGTTTGGGTTGGCAGTTCCTCCCAGCCAAAGACTAAAACAAATAGCCCACTGCCTTAAATTGCTGCAAATGCCAAAGTGAAAAATGTCAGGTCATTTATGTGTCCCCTGAGTGGTGCTGTTTTGTGGTGCTAGAGTTTAATGAGCTTTCAAGTGCAAACAGAGAATGGTGACCAGTTGCTCTTTATCTCTGCTTAGAATAAAGCAAAATGAAGGATTTAAGTTAAAGATATATAAAGGGAAAGTTTCCAGAAGCTAAGGTCATTAAACAGTGGAAAGTATTACTGAAGTTGCTTATGGAATACCATTCTCTGTTATTTTTCTAAAAATGCAACAGATTCTTACCTTTTGATCTTGGATAAAGAACACATTTGCCCCAAATTTGAGCGTACATTTCTAGGTTTAAATTCCTTTAATTTTGTATTGCTGAAAGTCCCCAATTTATCATTAATGCATAAACAGTTTCCCCTGAGGAATTTTTCCTTAAATATATGATCAGAATTTTAATAGTAAGGAATGCAAAACTGACCCTAATTTAATGGTTATCACCACTGAGACAAAAATGAGCAGTGATTCACATGACTGCACAAAAAGAAAACAAAAAACCCCCCCCAAAAAACAGAGTATCAAGTATTACAATCAACATTGCTTCTATTAAATCACTTCCTTTGTCCTAACCTGAAGATATGGTTACATTTGAAATAGGCTATTGAATTTTTTTTCTTTTTTAGCTGCACCTGGGGCATATGGAAGGTCCCAGGCTAGGGGTCAATTTGGAGCTACAGCTGTTGGCCTATAGCACAGTCACAGCAATGCCAGATTGGAGCCACATCTGTGACCTACAGCACAGCGCATGGCAATGTCCTATCCTTAACCCAGTAAGCAAGGCCAGGGAGCAAGCCTGCATCCTCACAGAGACCATGTCAGGTTCTTAACCTGCTGAGTCAAAACGTGAACTCCAAATTTTCTTTCTTAAAAGGACCAATAAAGAATAATAATTGAATGAATATGCATACTAAGTAAAACATCTGCTACTTTCATGCCTTAAAGTAGGGAGACAAAAAAGGACACAGTTCTCAGAAACCAGATGTCTGATTGGGCAGAGATGAATTTTCAAAAATGTGTGGTCCTGAAACATCCAGTTACACCTCAAGATGTTTACATTCTAGTTGTGACTAAACCGATTTCTGTACATGGATATGTAACATAATAGGAATTATTCTTTCAGTTAGCTTTTTTTCACAGAAAAATTGTTAAGTTGTTTGGAACAAAGACAAAGAAAGTTTGAAGGGAGTTTTGTTTTTGTTTTGTTTTGTTTTTTAACAAAAACTGATAACAAAAGGAAAGCTGAGCACACACTACAGAGAAGTATGCAAAATGAGTATCCTGTATACTGTTTTTTCTTTATAAAATAGAAAAAGAAATTCCCTTGGTTCAGGACTGATATCTGAAATAAAAGGGATCAACCAATCCAATAATTCTTCTTTTTGGTTCTATCACACATATCCCTATAAAGAAGATGTGGTTTTTGTTTTCGTGTGTGTGTGTTTGATTACAATGCATTAAGAACTAAGTATAGGTTGAGAAAAGACTATTTAAAGCAATTAAATAATTAAAACACATTCAACTGCTCTTGCTTTTTTGCTTTAAATTGTTATTAACCTTCCAAATGAGTAAACTAAATGTGTTTTGTTCATTCGACACGTTATGGCAGTATAAAAACATTGTTTTCTATCCCAGTGAATGATATGCTAAAAGTATTTAATACTATAATTCAGGATATTGCATCAATATATATGAGATTCTTTCTGCCACCTATTTTGAAAAAGCTACTTGTCTTTGCCATTATTTCAAAATACTTAAAGATCATAAACTGACCTTTTTTTACTGATAGAAATCACTGTTATGAAGATAAAAATTGTAAGAAATGTAACATATTACAAATATTAAAATTTTAGAAGAAATTTTATTAAAAGTTTTATATTTCTAACATATTAAACCTTTAAATCTAATTTATCCTCAGAAAATTGAAGTCATTGTGTAATCTGAAATCACCAAAAGAGAGTTTAAAGCAATTTTGGCATTCTTAGCAGATGATTCCATGATTAGGCCTTCATTGTGAACTTTCTGGATTATTTTCATTATTTAGTTTATTCATCTCTTTTATGCATTCAAGCAATTGAATAATCGCTTTAGCTAACAGTTGGCTGAAGTTCATTTGATGTAAGCAAGTTGCTTATATTTAAATGCTATCCAAAATATAAAAACACACAGTTTTTAATTTAAAAATTTTCATTATAAAATGAGCAAATTTTGTACAACTTAGACAAGGTGAAAATGCAAACAGAAAAATAAATCTTCTTAGGGAAATAAAGTAATGGATCTTACCTGTGGTCCAACAACACCCCCTGGTCCAGGAGGGCCAGTCTTGCCTTGAAATCCCTAAAGAAAAAAACAAAAACAAAAACAAACCAAAAAACCCCAACATCTGTAAAAGCCATATAGGACACAAAGCATAAATTAAAATTATCTGAGATAGCTGAATAATTCACATTAAAATAAAGTCATCTTAAGGCTAAAAATACTTATTTTTAAATGCCAATGAGTTATTATATTTCAATTCTCTTTAAAATTAACATTTATCACCTTTGCTATTTCAGCTATAGTTCTATGATTACTTTCATTAAGCTTAAAAAGGAAAATAAGAAAATGGGATGAAGCTGGAACAAAAATGTGTTCTTGGCCCTCCTTCACTGTGTCAGACAACATAGACATTTTAACCTAGAAACATTTATGGATGACATAAATGATGACTTAGACATTTAAGAAAGACATTTAGACAGTCCACTGGTTCTTTATACAGAGGTAAATCTACAGTCTGTGATATTAATGCATTTCTCTTTTCTGCATTCCACAATCTCACATAATAAACAAGATATAGAAATATATTTATAGAAAGAATACTTCACATGATTTATAATCATTTCAACATTTTATCAGTGTACTTTCTTAAAACACCAAAGAATATTCTTACAAAAGTACCTGGCACATAATGAAATCATTAAAATAAAATCCGGTAGATTTGAGTGCATGTACTCACTAAACAGGGCCTTTGGGCATATATTCTGGTATCTATATTTCTCTAGACTCGTGAGTTATTCATTTTGCATGACTGTATTATGACTGGCAAGTTTTGTTCTCTTGTGAGGTACTTTACATTAACAGTTGGAGAAAGATTCCAAATACTGAGAGAAAAACCTGCCAAAGAACTGAATTAAAGCAACAGTATTTGCAAAAGTTTTATTCACCATAACGTCGAATTAGAAAGAAGTAAGTTAGAAAGCAAATGGCAGAAACTGGCCCCAGGCTTGTATCACAACCTTCCAGATAATTGTGATTAAATTACTTATAAAAATAAAACTTAAAAGAAGGATAAAGGAAAAGAATCTGTATTTGCAATTATCTTCATTGACATTATAGGGGAAGAAAACAAATTTCTCCTACTCTTAAAATAGATTAATTCTTAAGACCATCAGGTTTCCACTTGAACTATCACTCAGGACAGCAAAATAGATCAATTCAAGGGAAATATACCATAGAATTTATTTAACATTTTATAAACAAGGTAGTAGCTTGACTGCTTAATTTTAACTCTTCAGAAACTTTCTGATTTGGGAATTTGCACACACTCAGGTAAATATATATATATATATATTTATAAATTTAATTTATGTATACATTAAACATATATATTTATAAATTATATATGTGTAATTTCGTATTATATATATATTTTTTTCTTTTCCCTAAGAGCTAGCAGCACCCTCTTATTCATGATTTGCTTACAGAGTTTCGTCCCACATCCTACCTACTCCTTAGATGATCTCAATCACTTCCATGACCACAATTGTTGTCTATATGCTGATCAACTCCTCTGCCACAAACCCTTTCTCAACCTCTAACCTCTAAAATTCTCTCAATAAGTGCCTACTGACATTCCCAATGCCTTCCCTTGCTTTCTTTTCAACTTAACATTCTCAAAATTGTTCCCACTAGATGAATCCTTTCCCTTCATGTTCTGCTTCTGCTTTCTGCCTTTATTAACCTGAGTGACCTCAGGTCTCAGACTGTCCTTCAGTGGTCAGGCTCAGTCATCTAATCCTACCACATCATCTCAGAACCTCTCTGAAACCCAGCTTCTTCTCTCTTGTCCAGTAGACCTGTCTTATTCAAACTATACTCAACACTTCCCTTGACCACTGCAGTTTTTCAAGACAGGTTCGCTCACTTGCCTACTTGCTACCATTCTGCAGAGGCAAATCTATTCAACTCTCTGCTAAACATATATAATGAAATATCCATTATCATGTCTATAAAATCTCAGCCCAGTCTGTCACTTTGGTCACCTCTTTTTTTTTGAAGACACGTCATAAATTCTAGCCAGGCTTATTTTCTCAACTTTTCCTGAATAGTCATGCACCACAGGTTAACATGGCCTGTTCTCTATGTCTAGATTATTTTTTACCCAATTTATAGTCACAAAGTTTGACATCAAGATGTAAACCCAATTCAGAACTTAAATAAGTTAGTCTTATAAAGTTTTTTCCTTAGTAACTGTGAGTTGAATTATTATTTCATAGTAATTAATTATGAAAATCAGTTTATTAAAAGTAAATGGTTAACTGATGAAATCCTGTGAGAAATCTGCTACGCAGACTTGTACTCAGACATTCTAAGAGTGTGCTAGCATATGTGAGTAGGAGACAGATTTGCAAGGATCTGGAAAACAGCATTGGCCATATGCCTGCTCATTCAAAACATTTAGAGTGTCTGCAAGTATCTAATAAATCTGACACTAGGGCTCTTACAAATAAACTATGTATAAGAAAATGTTTATAGATCAGAATGGAGTGTGATTGTTTAATATTGTCATACAATAAGACTGCACTTGCTATTTAATTTTAGAATAACAAGTTAAATTATGTTTCCAAATCCCAGAAAACAGAAATGGATTTTATACATGGGAGGTAAAAAAAACAACTCTTATTCTGATCACTTCTACGATCAATGCTGGTTTGGACTTGTGTTTCTGAGACAAATGTTGGCTATTTCAGTATAATGAAAGCTATATCTCTAATTATTCCTAGGAGCCTTAAAAAACTTTAAGTCATAAGAGGTCAGAATGAACCTTCAACCCAAGGATTTTGGAATGGGTACCAATATCAAATGTAACAGAATAATTTCTTCTTTAAAATAAGGAAAGACATATATGCCAAAATATAGCTGCCCTAGATTCTGACTCTTGTTCAAGGCAAACTTTTGAATACCAGTTGAACAAAGTGAGAGAGAAGGTTCCTGGCTATAGAGTGACTCACCAGTGCTCTTAAAGTGGATTTGAAATCAGAAATACAATTTTCCAGAAATAATTCTAGCTTTGTTTACAAGAAACTACTAGATGAGAATATCCATTCTAGAATCATTAGCTAATATGCTAGTTTTCCACTTTATATGTTATATGCAATATGGTTACTTTGGATGGAAGCAGAAACTCTTGAAGACAAAGGGGATTTTATAATGATAATTCTCTAGGTACGCCTTCCTCAAAAGACATTTTGGAAATATTCAGAGTTATTCCCCAAAAGTAACAGCATGACTTAGTTAAAAATGATTGACTGCAATATTTGAATGAGAACGTATTTGCAAATTTGAGTGTGGCTTATCCTGTAGAGAGCTTATTTTATGCTCTTCATGCAGATGTCATTCCCAAGAGGAGAACCAAACAATTTTACTCTTTGGTCTCACTAAATCATTCTTGATTTTGCTTTTATAGTTCAAGACTTTGAAGTTTATAATCTATAAAACTAAGAAGTTGCTACACTAAGAATTGTCACTTGGTAGGCAAAACAGGAATTGACTGCCCCTGAGAGACTGTTTCTCCTATGCAGAAAATCCTTCATGTTTTCAGATTTGTTATCATATATTTCAAATGAACTCCAAATATGTGTTCATGTTGGCAGAATACCCTTAGATAATTTTGAGCCACATAGTCAAAGACAGTCTGTGTTGTGGTTTCCTTAAGAAATCTGGATAAAATTAATCAATGTTAAGAGCCAAAAATTGATTCCAAGAAAACATGCTAATCCATGATGATTTCTGATGAGACTACCATCCCACTGTGATAGCCAGATACACAATTTTGTAACAGTGGCAGAATAAATAAACAAAACCAGCAGGATTCTTAAACTGTAGTTGAGCTGTTAGTTTCCCCCCTGCCCACATCACTTAGACACATAAGTGTTCAGATACTTTATTTGATGTTATATTCCTTGTACTTTAAGTTATGTTTTTTTCCACTTCTGTTTTCCTACTTGAGAAGAGAGAATGCATTTGACATAGCTCTAGGCTAATTACAGCATTGTGGTTCCGATATCAGTAAGTATTTCCTCCTTAATTCTGGATAGAAGAATGTATTGTCTGCATGGCTTATTGTAATGCGTCTCCTTTAGAGAGTGGAAGAGTGAAAGGGTTGGGTGGAGCATATCTGTAAACAAAGACTTCAGTGAAAGGGTCAAGGCTGACAACATTATGAAGTTACTGAAAAGATCATGAGGTCTTCTCTGTCAATTCATCCCTAAAGTACTATTATTGAAAAGAAGGAAAATCAAATCAAGTCACATCCCATTTCCTCAAGCACATTCCTTTAGGGGTTTAGATACAAACATAGGTCTATTTATGCATTTTTAAATATATTTTTAAAGGATTAAATGGAACTAATTTTGCTATTGTCCTTAACCTAGTAGTTGCCATATAATAATAAAGTTATCCTTCTGTAAAAGGATGAGGTGCCAGAGAATCAGAAGCCTGGGGTCACTTACAGTCTCTCCACGTTGCCCAGGGTGTCCTGGCAGGCCATCCTTCCCAGGTGGTCCCTGGAATCACAAATATTAAACACCAAATATTTCTTAAATTATTTTATAACCTAAATGTAATATTTTAGACAGTCTTATTATATCTTCATTAGACATCCTATCTTGATGTACTATTGATTTTATATATGACAGTATGTGTGCATATCTATTTAGTATACTTCTATAGTTATAACTGCGACCAAGAGAAAACTATACAACTGTAATCTGAACATTTTACATTTAACTTATTTCATTAGCATCTGTCTTTTTAAAGGGCATATTCATACATGTTTGTATTTTTATTTTGTAAAAATGTTAGTTCTTCGATACTTGACAAATGAGTATTTTCCCCTCTTTGTGGTGCTGGGTTCTTAATTCAATTTCCTGTGCATAGACACCTGGATAATAGAGAGGTAGTGCCCTCTAGTGGTGGCCTTAGCTTCTAACTGACAAGAATGTGAAAGAAACACAAACTTGATAAACAATGGCATTTTACTTCTCAATTGCTTCAAGTAAAGGAAAGAAGGTACAATACTCAGTTTTAGAAATCATCAAGACCATTTTTTCTCAGGAAGTTTTCCTAAATACCCTCTTTGAAGCATAATGTTTATTAAACACTGGAGAGCAAACCACTTTCTGTAAACACTGCCGTCTTTGTCATGATTGAAAAAGTTAATGAAGCCATAACTAAGTACTTAAAGTAAACAACTCTATGAGGTTCCTATGTTTTAGATACTTAGCAGAAATAGATTGCTTTTTTGGACTGCATGGTGGATTATTCATCCTACTTGGAAACCATTTAAATATCAAGTTCAAATTTTAAAATAGGTACAGAGATATTCTTGGGTGAGAAAATCTGGATACATGAAGAGAAATGACCACTTTAATAACAACATTTTAATAACAGGTGTACTTCTCACAATATGTTAATTATTTAAATAAGCCTACTTATCTACTTAAACTGTTCATTATTTGCTGTTTCGCTCTTATGTTGAAGCTATAGCTGAAAGAGAAGGATGAACTCATTTCCAAACATCAAGAAGAATAGGAAAAAGTTCAGCATTTACAGAAAGCTTTTGCTTCAAGAGTAGATAAATCTATACAAACTGAACGTCTAGGCTATGCTGCCCTGTGGAATTCTACATTCGTTGAAAGTTTATTTAAATGAGTATATATTTCAACCTCGGTCAAATTCTTATTTGACCATAAGAAATGTGTCACAAATTGGTGACATGCTAAATTTTAAATAAAATCAATTTCACATTAAAAAGAATGTGAATTCTTTGTATGTTGAGTTTGGAAAAAGTCTTGTTTTCAAAATAAGATCATGTTCATAGATAGCCACTGGAATAAGACTTTTTCTAGGTTGGTTACAACATGTCAGGAGAAAGACGTCCTGATGGTGACTAGTACCAGCTCTGCTCCCTGATCTCATCTTCACTGATACACTGGTTAAATTATTAGCTCTAATTGAAGCTGTTGTAATATTTCACAAGATAATTGCTTGCTCAGTGATTTGCTCACATTTTCCAGGATCATCTCAGCGATTCTATTGCCATCTGCCCAAAAGACCAAAACTGGAATACTTTTAACCAAGTCCCCCAAACTCTCTTGGACCTCATTTAAGCATTCCTTCTTTCAAAAATATACATTACATGTCTATATATTAGGCAGTTTGTGTATGGTAATATGAGATACGGTTCTCAGTTTAGAGGCGAAACACATAAATAAGTAGTTGATTGCTGGTGGACTTCACCTAGGTTCAGCATTTTAAAACAATAAATAAAAACAAATCTTGTCCTCTGTCACCATTTTGATATACATGGGAATAAATATGCCATCAATTGGGGGCAGTAGTGATAAAAGTTTTAACTAAAATTATAGAGGTTGACAGTTAAAGGATAATAAATATGAGTTAGGCATTTTTTTCCCCACCATACTAAAATGCGTCTCAAATGATGGGTTTTGCAATCAGCATAAGCCATTTACACGTTCTCTAACAAATGCGTAAATATAAAAGTTAACTATCTCTTTATAACTGCTCTTTATAACTATCTCTTTATAACTGTGTGAGAAGTATAGATTGTACTTTTATTGCAAAGTATTATAACTTTTTAAAACAGTGATCTTTGATCTAAATAACATTATCTGGGATGAATGTAACATGATTTTTAATGCCCTTCCTTGTTATCCTGTGGGAGCAGTGTTGATAGACTCTATGAAGAATTCACATCATCGTTTTTCTTGTTTTATGTGTGTATGTGTAATTCTAAGTGATTAATCCTAAGCAATTTTAATAGTCCCACACTACTATCCAATAAAATAAAACATATTAATTACCAAATAATTTCATGCCATTAATTTAAAAGTAATGGTTTTATTAATAAAATAGACAGCTCCTTTGATGTTGTTAGTAAAGGGCAGTGACAACAAATTCATCTAAATGGGGGTGTGAATATACAGCAAAGTAATTTGTGCAAAGACACAAACATTTACATTTTTTTCACTTTACATTGGCACTAGATTTGACTTCTCTATAAATAGAATGTATCTGATAGTAGGCATGTTATAAATCTTAACCACCTAAGTTAATTTTTCTTAAATTGGGTAACTATATGCTGACACTATCATTAATAGACTCGAAATGTGAACATTCCAAGTGCTTAATCCATACTCCACATGTGTTTGTGAATATGTATATATATTTTTTTCACTTACTTTCACATGTGTGTATATATCTATGAATGTATACTTATGATTATACATTCCCAGGTTATAATGAAAATGGATCAATTAATTTGCAGGAAAAGGAGCTTGGTTCTATCTGCCTGAATCCCCCTTTCTAAATGTCAAAAAAAAAATGTCAAAAAAATGAAGAGAGTTCTTTCCTGTATGTTATAAAACTACATGCCAGAAAAACGATAGATACTTTTATTTCACGCTGTAATGTTTCACTTGTCAGAGAAATAGAGTATAAAAATCATTTTGTTTAGCAGTGAAAGCAATGTTCCTTAACAGTGTCTTGTCTCTCCAACCATACTGCATGCTTCTCAAATGTAAGCATTTATTACACTTCTAATACTTAGAGACAAAATGCATGCATGATCAATGGCTCACAACTTGTTGAAAGATACATGAGGGAATGGACTGAAAGAGTCTCAGGAAAAATGGCTTTCTTTGACAATAAAATTATACTACATGAGGGAAACTTCTTAACAATTTGTACAAATATAAATGATATGATATTGTTCAAGTTATACATATCACTGGATTTTATGTTGCCAAATAATGATCTATGCACATAGTTTCAAAATATAAAATACTGAAAGAATCTTATGTGCACAATCATTTTTTTGCAACAGTATGTTCATTTCTCTGTATATGCAACTTTGCATGACTTAATACTACATTTGGAACAAAACAGAAATAATGGGTGAAAAACATCACATGCAAGTAGTATCCATATTATCCTCTGTTTAATACTAGTTATTTGTATTAATCTTTTTATAACACTATAATACAGATAGCAACCTTTCTTGATATGTTTGCAGCAATAAAGCAAGTGATAAAATATTAAACGCAGTGTCTAAAATTATTGCAAAAAGCGATTTTTTCAACATTTAAGTATTTCATAATAAATAATTCATTTTTCAAATATGTGAGCTAAAGTCACATTTGAATGTAATCCAAGGAGTTCCCATCAAGGCTGAGCAGAAACACCCCTGACTAGTACCCATGAGGATGCAGGCCCAATCCGTGGTCTCACTCAGTTGGTTAAAAATCCAGTGTTGCCATGAGCTGTAGTGTAGGATACAGATGTGGCTCAGATCCCACATTGCTGTGACTGTGGTATAAGCCAGAGGCTATAGCTCTGATTTGAGCCCTAGCCTGGGAACTTTTATATGCCATGGGTGCGGCCCTAAAAAGACCAAAAAAAAAAAAAAAGCCAAGAAAAGAATGTAATCTGAAAAACAGGGGTTTATTCAAACTCAGTAAATAATATTGGAGGACATATTTATTTATTTATATATGATTTTCAACACGTTTTCTTTTCTTTTTTCTTTTTTGCCTTTTTTTAAGGGCCACACCTGCAACATATATCAAAGTTCCCAGGCTTGGGGTTGAATCAGAGCTGCGGCCTATGCCACAGCACAGCCACGCAGGATCCGGGCTGGGTCTGCGACCTACACCGCAGCTCATGGCAATGCCAGAGCCTTAACCCACTGAGCAAGGTCAGGGATTGAAGGTGCATCCTCACGGATACCAGTCAGGTTTGTAACCCACTGAGCCACATCAGGAATTCCTTTCAATATGTTTTAAACTTGTAAAATCTTAATTTAGAATCTTCTGAATTTCCTTTATGCAAGATCGTTATTGGACTGTATTTGGTTAACTATAAGTATTTTTATATATAATTATTAGAAATTAGAAATTTGGGATGTACAATTTTTGAAATATCAGCATATGAAAAATAAACCTCACTTATACAAGTGCATGTGGTTGTGGTTTTGTCAAAAAGATTCAGTTCAAAATCAGTTTAAAATATTCAGCCAAAATCTATATCAGTGTGCTATAAACAAAAATATCCAGGCTATGAGCAAAACTGCGAGTTATCATTTACTAGGAATTAGTTATTTGTATATTACATTGAAAAAACATTTGGTTCTCAAATCAGGGACTGAAAATTTAGTTTCCTACAGAGTAAATCATACTCAAACTATGTTGATATTATTCTCAGCCAAAGTATTTTTTAACTTTGCTATTTAAAGTATGGCCCACTGAGCAGCAGCGTTAGCCTCATCTAGACTTTTGCCAGGACAAGATCCACCCCAGACCTACTGAATCAAAATCTACTATATTAACATGATACCAACATGATTTGCATGTCATTAAAGTTTGAATAGCACTGTCTACTCAGAACTACAGCAATTGTTAGCAAACATTAGGATGCATAAAAATGACCTGGAGAGTTTGTTAAGACACAGACTGGGCCCCTCTCCTAGGGTTCTGATTAGGTGACTGAGGCGGAGACAAGACGTTGCATTTCTAGCAACACAAACTGCTGCTGTTCTGGTCCAGGGACCACACTTTGACAACAGCTTCCTTGGATAAGTGGGTGTTAGGGTTTGAAAGTTTGTGTCCTTTCAAAATTTGTATGTTGAAATCCTAACCCTACCTAATCAGGGACTTCCAGCTTTCAGAACCCTAAGAAACAAATTCTACTGTTTATAACCTACATAATCTGTGTATTTTTGTTATAGCAGCCAAAATGGAACAAGACAAAGTTGATTCCAGCTCTTATGCACAACTGAATGTGTTGCCAAAATAGAGAAAGAAAAGTGAGCACTGAGCATGTCCTATATTCCCATGAATATTTAAGTATGAAATTAAAAGATTACCATTAACTTTGTGAAAACATATGATGAAGATATTCAAGAGCATTGTTCTAAACAAATTTTATAAAAGAGATATGATTCAGGAAGGATTATCATTACATTTTCTTAGAAGAGCATATTATAGAGGCAAAAATAGTGAATACAAATAAATAGATCTTAATGAGACATAAGTATATCAGAATGTTGGAGGGTATTTAGGAAGTGACATTTTGAAGAAGGATACATTGGATCATGGAATATGAAAAAGAAATTGGTACACCAAATATTTAAGATTCAGTAATGATTTTTAATACCATCAATAACATTTATTACAGTAGAAGAGGAGTTGAGAATAATATTCACATTGTTCTAGTTTTGATGTATTTTGAAAGTATATTTAATCAGATATATTTAAATTATATTCAGAAAACTTGATAAATTTCAGAAGTTGAAAACATATTTTTGGTGTTAGAAAGCACAATTTTGTTTTTATAGGAATTTTTATCAATATTTGTATCTAAAATTATTCTATATACATTATAATAATCTATATACATATAATAGATTTCTAATTATAAAATTATTTGATATATAAACTGTGACTGAAATATTTGGAAACATTATAAATAATAGAAGGAGAAAGGAAAACTATGTCACTTACAGGAGGGCCTTTTGGTCCAGGGAATCCAACCGGGCCTTGAGGTCCTTGAGGACCCTGAGAAGCAAAAGCAGTGGGAGAATTTAAGAATATACCTTAAAAGGTATATCTTCATACTCTGCAGTTTATTTCTACAGATAAAACTCAACATAGAGCACAGCTTGTTTACCATAATACCAGGATGGCAATACAAAAGGATAATCTGTGCTAATCTGGAAGCAAAAATGATGGATTTCCACACACTTCGACACTCAAACTTGAGCATTACCTCAAAGGTCTTAGCTCAAGAACACTGCAAATGTTGAGGATTCATATTAAAAGTGAATAGAGCATAGATGTAACAAGATGTCCTAGAGATAGCCTTTTTTCTATCTCTAGGACATTTACAACCTACACATTTTTGCATTTACAACCTACACCACAGCTCACTGCAACACTGGATCCTAAAGCCACTGATCAAAACCAAGGATTGAACACGCGTCCTCATGGATCCTAGTCGGGTTTGTTAACCGCTGCTCCATGAAGAGAACTCCAGACAGTCTGTTTTTAACACTGATTATATCCAGTGTTAACAATGACCAACGTCCATAAATGGAGGATATTTCAATTCCAGAGCCGCCAAAAAGAAAAATTATTTTTAAATTCTATTCTATAAATGTTCTGACCCTTGTCACACAAAATTTAAAGAAAAAAATAAGTGACTATTTCAAATAGGCCACAGAGGATACTTCTAACTAATCTCTGTATTTAAAATGCATTTATTTTTGAGGCTGTCACTAGCTCATTTTACTTAAGCATACACTCCTTTTGAAGATAAGGTGAAAAGAACTTTATTATATAATTATTCTCATTAACATTCAATTCAAATATACATTTATAATATTACTCTTTACTTGATGCTTATTTAACCATATTATTTAGCAGTCATATTTTAAAAATGCATAGACTCTTTTATAACTACATTAATGGGAGAAAAACATTGTAAATGATAATCCTTTATATGACCAGAGCATGGGAATTAGATTTCTAAAAGGAATATATATAAAATGGAAGATAATATAAATAAAATTTCTTAATAAAATTAGAGTAGGATTTATTTATAGTTAAATAAAAAATAAAGTTTACTAAATTTGATCTTGAATAGAATTTACTCTTTGCAATTTATCAATTTAGCCTTCCCACAGGAAATCTCATTACTATTCTTTAGCGAATGCTCATTCAGAAATCAGCATGAATTATGCTATTACCAGCATCTTATCTTAAAATTAAAAAGGAACTTCAAATTTAGAAATATCATTAAAAGATCCATATCTCATTAGCTTGGCAAATCTTTGGGACTTAAAAATTTAGGTACTCTCATTAAAATATAAAACTATCATTTTCAAATTTCTATCATAATAATAAGAAAACTATAAACAAAACATTTTAAATCCAGAATTATAAAATTATAAAAATAGTATTTCTTTAGGCTATGTAGAAAGTTGTGGTATACTAATTTCTTAAAAATGTCATTTGTTTTCTAAAGTTTTGCTTCTTTCATATAAAATTTGATTTCGAATTTAAATTTCCTTAAGAAAAAGAAATATTTAGAAATCACTTCTCCAGAGAAAATAATGTGACATGTAGACACATTTTCTTTGTATTAATCATGTAGACATACTCTACATGATTTACAGTTGATCATGAAATTTTGGAATATATAAGCAAACATGTAAAAGAGAATAGTTTGTGCTTTAAAGACAAAACTCCTAGTTGCACTATGATTTGTTAAATGGTTCTAGTCCCTTTAATGATTCATTTTAATTAACTTAGCTGTATCTTCTTATTAAGATGACTTTGGTCATAAAATATTTCAAAAGTATGTATTATTTACAAAATCAAAATGTATAGGATGAGCTTAATTTGGGAATAACTCATCAACAGTGAGAAACATTTATTAGAAAGTTTAAGTTAATTAAATTTGAACCAAAGCCTTGAAACCACTGTAATTAAATGTTTATTCTTGAGTTTTATCTGCTGACATTTGTCACAAATAGAAAATTTATTCCATGGAGTTCCCGTTGTGGCGCAGTGGTTAATGAATCCGACTAGGAACCATGAGGTTGCGGGTTCAGTCCCTGCCCTTGCTCAGTGGGTTATGATCCGGCGTTGCCGTGAGCTGTGGTGTAGGTTGCAGACACGGCTTGGATCCCACGTTGCTGTGGCTCTGGCATAAGCCAGAGGCTACAGCTCTGATTTGACCCCTAGCCTGGGAACCTCCATATGCCGCGGGAGCGGCCCAAAAAACAGCAAAAAGACAAAAAAAAATATAAAAAAATAAAAAATAAAAATAAAAAATAGAAAATTTATTCCAAAAAAAATTTACTTATTCTCAGTTTTAAGTTATATGTTTATCTCTTTTCTGGGAGTTCCCATCATTGCACAGGGGAAATGAATCTGACTAGGAACCATGAGGGTTCAAGTTCAATCCCTGGCCTCGCTCACTCAGTGGATTAAGGGTCCAGCGATGCCATGAGTTGTGGTGTAGGTCTCAGACTCAGCTCGGCTCGGATCCTGCATTGCTGTGGCTATAGCGTCGGCTGGCAGCTACAGCTCTGATTAGACCTATAGCTTGGGAACATCCATATGCTGCAGGTGCAGCCCTAAACCAACAACAAAAAAACCCCCCAAAAAACCTGTTTTCCTTTTGGTGAAATATATATTACAAATTTCAAAAAATAATATACAAAATAGTCTAATATGTCTACATAATATTAAAATTATAGAATATTAAGTAATATGTAATGTCCTTGATAGTAACACAGAATTAATACTTAAAATTCTTTCAGAGGACAGCTTTCAAAAAAATCTGGCTACAAAAATGCTATATTTTGCCAAAAAAAAAAAAAAATCAAACAAAGGGCATGCTTATGCATGTGTATTTAGCTTTAGTTTATATCAATTGAAAATCAATTTACTAAATAGTTTTTCTATTTACTGGAATAGATGTTTTATCTTGATTTGAATGTAGATCGATTATGACTTAATGGCTACCAGTAGCTTGCACTTTACCAGCATAATGCTGCCACCATCTGCATGGATGAAGTGAGTTATCAGTATGGAAAACAAGAGGAGTGGAGGAGAAGGCTTAGGTATTATATGTGGATTTAAATGAAAAAAAAAAAGTATTTTGGCTTAAGAACTGACATTACAGGCCAATCACATATATGAATTCTCTCATTTCATAATAAAATTAGTAGCACATAACCAATTAGGTCTTTTTCAGAGAAGAAAATTAAAGAACAGGAATTTTTAAACTCTGACTAGATTTTGTGGATGACTCTAGACACATGCAACTTTTCCCAGAAATCAAGGCACTTGCAAAATACTAACCCTTACTTTATGTGATGTGACTGTATCATACTTACTCTTTCACCAGGAGGGCCAGGAGGGCCATCACCGCCTGAAGTGCCCTGGCGACGACGACAACAACAACAACAACAAAAAACAAACAGAAAAGAAAAATCAGTTTTGATTCCTTCCAGTAGCATCCATCCTCCGGAAGAGGAACTTACAGCGAAGCCCGAATGGAACAAGTGCTGATGGTACCTTTGGACCAGGTTTCCCAGTGGGACCTCTCGCACCTCTTGAACCTCGAGGACCCTGTATATGAGAGCAAAGATGAAATTGGTCTAGTTCCAAGCAGGTCCACAGGTAGAGCATCGGTTTTTATTTCTGAAGAAAATTATTTTGAAACATGAAAATACAAAATGAAAAGCATTGTTTGAAAGCAAGGCACTCACCGTTGGACCACGCTGACCCCGGGGGCCTGGTTTGCCAGCCACACCCTGCCAAAGACAGGTCACCCAGTTTCAGTACTCACTGTATCACAGTAAAGTGTAGGTGCAGAACATTTAGATTAGACAGTCCTGAACAATATGCTTTTATACCATACCCGTGCACCTTTCTCTCCATTGGCACCTGGAAACCCAGGAAATCCAGTGGAACCCTACAAAAATAAAAATAATAAGTGATGACTCTAGTAACTAACATTTTTAGCCACAAGCTGAAAGTCTTTTGGAACACAGTGGTTCTCACAAGCTGGTGGTATTCAAATCTGCTTATCAGACACAACTTAGAATAGATTTACAAGGAGATCCTACTGGGTAGCATTGAGAACCATGTCTAGATACTCATATTGCAACAGAACAAAGGGTGGGAGAAAAAAATGTATACATGTAAGGATAACTTGATCCCCTTGCTGTACAGTGGGCAAAAAAATAAATTATAAAAAAAAGGCAAAAAGACACAAAATAAAATAAAATAAAATAAATATATATATAATTTTGAGCTACCATACAACCTCCATGCATGTGTTTTAAAATGAACTTACAGTGACATCTGAAATCCTGGAAGCATTGAAGGCATGAATTGATAAAATATTTTAGTTTTTAACTTTAAGAAAATCATCAAATGTTACCATTTCTCACATTGGAAAATAGCAATTAAAGACATTTCATATAAAATAAATTTTGACTTATAATTCTACATATTTGCTTCAACTCTGAAGAAAAGTTTTATTTTCCATAAGCATGAATTATAAAATATTAAATATGAATTTCATGTTAACATGAATACTTAATATGAATCTTCCTTAATTAACATTATTATATTCTTAATATGTTTTTCCCTAATTAACATTATTGTATTCTTATATATGTATCACTTCTTAGTTGCTTATTTTTATACTTTAGAAATGGATCAAATCATAAAGATTAAAAATTTTCCAGCTTCTCTGTAAGCTAGTTAGATTTAGCTGAGAGTCTAAGCCAGATAGTCCATCTCTTTTTGGAATTCCAAAGACATAAATTCAAGACATGTTTTTCATGCATTCACCTAAGTAAGCTGGATTAGTTCATTACTCATCCACTCTGAGCATGGTTTTTTCTTCTGCAAAATAAGAATAGTTATCTGCATCTTATAGATACTTTGAAATTTATAGTTAATTGGAGTAAAGGAAGGCAAAGTATAAAAAATGACAATGATAGATAAAAATAAATAATGATTAAAGATGTAATAAGTATAGTAAAAGCATTACATAATTGAGTCCACAAACAGCTACATTTTACAAATAGAATATAATTCCCCCTTGCTCATATATCCAGATTTTCATTTTCTGAGAGATTTCTCTGAATATGACTGTGATTGATTTCCTTCATCATTGTATGATGAAATAGGACAGATTAGGATTCAATCCTTGCTCCACTAACTACAAGACCCCAGGAGGTGCTGGGGGAGCTTCCAAACACTCACTTTTCCTCTTCGGATGAGTGTATGGATTAAATGCAATAATGTGTAACATGTCTAATGAAGAGTTACAGTCATGAAGATTTTACACACTTCCCTGTGCACTGAGAAAGATGTAACAAAGCCTTCTTTGACTTGAATATATTTCTTGCTCTTTTTTTTTACAAGGTCGTAATTGTTTAGGTGTACAGCAAAGTGAATCAGTTATACATACATATACAAAGTATATTTTTTCATATCCTTTTCAAATATAGGTTATCACAAGATATTGAATATAGTTCCTTGTGCCATACAGTAGGTCTTTGTTGTTTATCTATTATATATATAAAATAGTGTGTATCCATTAATCCCAAACTCCTAATTTCTTCCTCTCTCCTTTCCCTTTGGTAACCATAAATTTGTTTTCTAGGTCTGTGAGTCTTTTTCTGAATACACTCATTTGGACTGCACTATCCCTAAAGTAATGCTTCTCCAAGTGAGAAATGGCTCCCTTGTATCAGAATAACCTGCAGTGACCACTAAAAATATGGACTACCAAATCCCACAACATACTGAGACAGACTCTTTGGAAATAGGTGACAAGAATCTGCATTTTTAACAATTTATCTGGGTGATACACGCAGAATGAATGGTCATCAATTTATATTTTTTTCACAAGTCAGGAAAATTGCATGAGAAGCCTCATAGGAACTGATGGACAAACTGAGTAAGTGCTGCTAAGCTTTTTTTAATGATCTACTTAGCAGTATCTTCTAATCCATGCCTATAGAGACCACTGTGTGATCAACCTGAGGACAATTGTTAGGACATGTAATACTCACATAAGGGAGGAAAAAATGTCTGCAAACTACATTTTTTTGAAGGGCTTTCAAAGTCTTTTTTCTCTTTCTTTACAGAGAATCAGATAGTTCTATCAGGTAGAGTATTACTCCGTGACCACTCTAGGAACCTGACAAGTGAGTATAATCTAGTATGGAAGTAATTCACTTCCATCAAATTTAATTTGGGACAAATATTCATCTGTCTTCAATAGAACAGAAAAACATTTTTAGACTCTATTCAAACAAATTGCTCTTATGCATTAATTTCATGCTTAATAAATTTATTTTCTTACATAGTTTCTACTCTAAGAAATTTATAGCAAACAGACAAAAACATCCAATCCACCTATGAAACAGTTTGTGATATATGGGCCTATTCTTTTTTTCTCACATGAAGATTGTCACCAAAATATATAATTTCCATGAAAATATATTATCTTCTTTTAAACAGAAAAAATAAATAGCCAACAAAAGGCAAAAGAGTCAAATGTTAATGGTGAAGTTGGTTCTTTTGGAGAACTGAAATGTTAAAAATTGTTTTAAATGCTGTTTTTAATATAAATTAATCCTACTTTAAAATAGATTTTACTTTTTGAAAAAGCTATTATTGTAAAGTACACACATCAGCACATCTTTTAAATACTCATTATGGTTTATATTGCTAGTAGATATTGGATAAATTATATTGTCTAACTATAGTCCTTAAATTGTTTGAAAGGGGCTAGCAACCAAATTTCTTTTCTAGTACAATGAAGACTTAAATCTATTCAAAATTCATTGGATTCCTTATAGGAAAAAAATGTGAAGCTATCTTTGATCTTTGATGTGCCCATCATTTTTTGTTTTAGAACTGAGAAATGTAAATGGTTTTGATCATAAAGGAAAAGCCATGAAGAAAAGTCATATAAAAAAATAAAGACCAAAATTTCAGACAATTAGGTTGAAGGGTAAAAATAAGATGTTTGATTCCTTTAGGAAGAAATATTTCTCTCTAGTCATTCTGGTCCATTTTGTTAATTAAAAAAAAAAAAAAAAACCCTCAAGGAATATTGAACAGAGAATTGGCTTAGGAAAAACAGAAAAAGATAAGAACATCAAATAAACTCATAATAAAAAACATACTCATTCATGTAACATGTAAAAGTTTTCTGTTTTTAAGTCAAAACAGCACCACAATTGAAATTCAATTTAGTGATCAGACACAAAATTTACCAACTAATCTGGGAACAGTGTAAAGTTCTACATTAGGCAGTGACTATCTCCTTTTACTCAAAGTACTTGTGAAAATGCTTGACATTGGAAAGGAAGGTAATTAGGTAACAGGACAGTATATTAGAGACAATATTTAAAAGGTAAAAATTACTAATCAGTGTAATTTAACTGTAGCCAGAAACAGATATATGATATTTGCATTATTTTTAAATTAGAGACTAAATGAATCTTATTTTAAAAGGGTTCAATTACCTCCTACTACACAAGGAAATGTATTTTATAAATTTAATGAGAAATTATAGGACATGGCCAGTTATCACATGATGAGTCACACATAAGTACAGTTCACATTTGTCAGGAGGAAGGATATTTTTGTCTTCTGCTGATTATCTGTGAAACTTTTTAATAAATATATGTTTGCAGATTATTATACAATCAGGATTTATCCTTATATACTAAACCTGTTAAGTCTGAATGGATATGGATCAAACAGGGAAAAACAGATGATAAATATATAGGTAGATAATAGAGAGAGAGATGGTAGATAGATAATCTCATGTGCAAACTACCTTAATATGAATAACCAAAATTTATATATTAAATCATTTAACCACTTAACGTAACTAGTCAATGCATCAAATGAAACCTTAACAAATTTTTATAATTAGCTCAAGGAAAATTAGTACACCTAGGTAAACGTGTATTTTTAAAATCAGGTATATTTCCAATAGTCAAAAAAAGAATTTGAGTGCATTGAATGTGGTGGGTTGAATGGTGCCCCCCCCAAATACATCTAATATTCAAATGTTCTGAAATCTGTGACTGTTAGTTTATTTGGAAATAGAGGTCTTTGTAGATGTAATTAAATCAAGGTTCTTGAAAAGAGATCATCCTGAATTATCCAGGTGGTCTTTAAATGCAACGACAAGTATCTTTTAAGAAGAAGAAAAGATACAGACATGGAAAAAAAGGCCAGGTGAAGAGAGATAGCACACAAGCCAGAGAGTCCCTGGGGCCACCAGAAGCTAAAAGAGGCAAGGACACATTCTCTCCTAGGCCTTTTGGAGGGAGCATGGGCCTGCTGACCCTTTGGTTTTAGACTTCTAGCTTCCAGAACTGTAAGTAAATTTCCATTGTTTATGTCACCAGGTTTGCAACGATTTGTTACAGTAGCCCTAGGAAACAAATTCTGCGAAGAGGATGAAAGAAAAATCAAGTGGTAATTCAAACCTTTAGGGTATTAGAAATGAAATAAAAAACTATTTTCCATCACCTGTCATCTATTTAAGATGTCTAGATATATTAATATGCTGCCTTAGAATAGTCTTATTTCAGTTCCAAGGAAGTGGCTGGCCATGCCTTCCTTTCATGCTTATTCTCTAAAATACTCCAATCCATAATCACCTAGGCTCTCTGACACCCTGACCTCCAGGTGCCCTCATAACCTCTGCCTTCCCCTTGTAAGATTACATTTTAAGGATTCATCATCTCTATATTACAAACCAAAAGGTAAACGTAGGTGGTAGGTGATTATTTTAAGTATAGCTACAAAATGCTGATTCATAAACAATAAAAATCAAGCTAATCATTTTACCTTTGGACCTTGTCTTCCCGGATATCCTGGTAATCCTGGAACACCAAGTTTCCCCTAAAGTTTAAAAAAAAAAAAAAATCATTGTCAATTCTAGGTAGAATTAAGTTTAAATGATGACTTCAGTCATTTTCCTACAAGTTAGAACCACATATTGGCACACTTGAAAGGAAGATATATAAGTTCTTACCATACTTTCATTATATTTCTTAACTTTAATAGAGAAAAAAAATGTTGCTAATGCTTTAATGTTCGCTAACTTAACCTGTTGTCTAAGGGATGGAGCTTTCTTTCTTTGGGGACAAGAAAGTAAAGGATTCTTTGTGAACTAAAGAAATCAGCTAAGAAATCAGCTAGGTTTTATCAACATTAAATACTATTTAAAGTTAGTGGAGGTAGCACTATATGTAGATCTTATCATTCCAAATAAAGTTAATGTTTTTTGATAAATTATTTAATTTCTCACTGTAAATGTAAAGCAAACTTTATTGGGAAAGTTTAAATAACCATATTAAGAAATTCAAAACTAATTTGAGGAAAGTTTTTTTTTAATTCAAACATCTGAATAAATCTAGCATAACTAATACCAAATGTTGAGAGATATAACTAAATAATGATGATTTTGTGCAGTGTTCATTTCTACAGACGAAAATTTGAATGTGCAACTATTCTGTTCCTGTGCAATTAGATTACCTCTCAATCTGAAAGTGCTACAACAAATGGTAAATTCTAACAAAGTCCAAAGATTTATAACAAATACTAAGAGGTTTAAAATGCATCACTTCCAAAATTGGCCCCCTAAAAAAAACATTAATTTAAAAATATTAGTAGAAAGAAAATTAAATTAAAGTAAATGAATAAAATATGTTTGTGGAATTTTACTGTGATTTCATTTCCCTTAAGAACATATGAATGCTCATTTCACATCTAAAATGTTATTTATCAAAGTCTTAAACATTAGCAAACAAGTAGTAGCATTTCCTCTGTACACTTAAACAAAATAAGAATAGAACCAAAAGCAAATCCAAAATTGTGATATATAAAGTTAAAAGGTGTCAGGACTTTATGTACAAAAATTAATATTTTACTGGACGAAGCAAGGGGAGAAATCAGGAATATAGTTTAAGACCTTGTTATTATTGATTGAACTAAAGAGTTGTCTGATTCAAGATCAACACTGCATAGGTAAGCAGTCTTTAGATGTAACATATTCCAACAAGCCTTAAGAAGCATACTTATAATAATGTCCCCTTGGATACATTAACTTATCATACCTTGTTTTATGCCACTGATTTCAAGGTTAATGAAATTCCCTAATTATCATCACAAAACTTTTGTAGTCTATGTTAATTACTACATTAGCATGTAAATTCATTCATTTTAGAGTCCTTTAAAAATAAATCCAGAGAGAAAATTTGTTTGTATTTTCAGTACGGTGATAGGCAGCTCAATGAAAGGAAAAACAGTGGTGAAATGTTAAAAATTAAGAATTGCAGGGTAAAGTGCCTCAGCATAGTTTGTGAATCATTTACAAAAAATACAGTAGGGTTGAGAAAAGGGGAAAGTCCTAGAACAGCCTTAAGCCATTGGGAAGTGAGCACTTTACGTGGAAGGGTCACAGGCCTTGTCAGCCCTTGTCCCTCCAACCCTATCCTGTCCTTCCCTGACCAAAGGCACACTCATCAGTTCACAAATAGCAACTAGGAGTGTGAAACAGTAGAAGAATGGCTACATTTCATAAGTCATAATGACATGAGAAAATGATTCCTTTCTGTTTGTTTTCTTTTTTGTTTGTTTTCTTTTTTGTTTGTTTTTTAGTGCCACACCAGGGGCATATAGAAGGTCCCAGACTAGGGGTCAAATCGGAGTTACAGCTGCCGGCCTACACCACAGTAACACAGGATCCTTCTGGGACCTAGACCACAGTTTATGCAATGCTGGATCCTTAACTCACTGAGTGAGGTCTGTATAGAACCTGCATCCTCATGGATACTAGTCAGGTTCATAACCACTGAACCACAAACGGAACTCCTGAGAAAATGATTTCTTATTTCTCTGGTCATAATCCCTTATATAATCTTTATATATTTTCCTTCTGGGACAGGATGATAAGGGGCAGAGATGATAATTTTCTTAAATAGCACAGAATTTCAATATTTTATAGAATATAAAAAATTGGAGAATAGACACACATATAAAAAAGGAAATTGATTTATAGCACCAAGAGATAATTATTATGTATATTTTCCTTTAGTGTACCTAATCAGATAACACTTGTCATAGCTATTTCTAGTTTTTTCTGCTTTTTTTTTTACTTTATTTTTTTGTCTTTTTGCCTTTTCTAGGGCCACTCCCATGTCATATGGAGGTTCCCAAGCTAGGGGTCGAATCGGTGCTGTAGCTGCCAGCCTACACCAGAGCCATAGCAACACAGGATCCGAGCCATGTCTGCAACCTACACCACAGCTCACGGCAAGCAACGCCGGATCCTTAACCCACTGAGCAAGGCCAGGGATCCAACCCGCAACCTCATGCTTCCTAGTCGGATTCGTTCACCACTGAGCCACAATGGGAACTCCTTTTTTTAACTTTTATTTTTCTGTCTTTTGTCTTTTTAGGGCCCTACCTGCAGCATATAGAGGTATGGAAGTTCCCGGGCTAGGGGGCTAATCACAGCTGTAGCTGCCAGCCTACATCACAGCCATAGCAACACAAGATCCGATGCACGTCTTCGACCTACACCATAGCTCATGGCAACACCAGATTCTCAACACACTGAGCACGGCCAGGGATCGAACCCACAACCTCATGGTTCCTAGTCGGATTCATTTCCACTGTGCCACAATGGGAGCTCCTCTAGTTTTTTCTTAATTTAACTTCAGACTCATTATAAAATGTTCACAATACACTAAATATTCTATGAAGGCATAATTTTAATGTTGCTTAATATTACAATTTGCATGTAAATGTAACAATTGCAAATATTTTCTGACATAATGCATATAGCCAGGCAGCTGTTAAACAATGAATAGTAATAGTATCAGGGGGTATTTAAAAGCATAGTAATGCCTGAGTTAACCTCAGATTAAACGTAAAACTTCTTGAAGTTCTACTAAGCATTAGTATTTTTTTTAAAACACTCATCCTGTAAAAATATATATTTAAGTGGAGAGAGTGAAAAATGGGTGTTTTGGTTTGACGGCCAAAGATGATACTACTTGTTCCAAAACAATAAGTAGACAGTCTTCATTGATTCTTTCATCCTTCATTAATCACACTCAAACTCTCAACTTTTTAAATGAATTGTCTGCTCCTTTATTTTTTAATTTTTATTCATTTATTTATTTTTTGCTTTTTTAGGGCTACACATGCAGCATATGGAAGTTCCCAGGCTAGGGGTCAAATCGGAGTGCAGCTGCTAGCCTATACCACAGACACAGCAACACGGAATCCGAGCCACATCTGTGACCTACACCACAGCTCATGGCAACGCCAGATCTTTAACCCACTGAGTGAGGCCAGGGATGGAACCCACGTACGTCCTCATGGGTACTAGTCAGGTTTGTTACCACTGAGTCATGATGAGAACTCCCTATTTTTTTTTTTTTTGGTTAAAAATTTTGTTTTAAGTTTTTGGCTATGCCCATGGCATGTGGAAATTCCCGGGGTGGCGATTAAACCTGAAGCACAGTAGTTGACAATGCCGAGTACTTAACTGGGAGGCCACCAAGGAACTCCCTCAAATGCTCAACTTCTAATATAGAACAACTTTAACAGTGGCTGATTCTGCATAGGCAAGAGGAACAGAAGAAACTATAAAATAAGGAAGAGTAAAAGAGGATAAATGTGCCTGTCTCAGAGTTCCTGCTGTGGTTGGTACAGCAGGTTAAGGATCTGGTTTATCTCCTGACAGCATTGGTTCTCCAACCTAACACATGGGTTAAGGATCTAGCATTGCCACAGCTGTGGTGTAGGTCACAGATGCAGCTGAGATTCTACCCTGGCTTGGGAACCTCCATATGGTGCAGCCGAGGCCAAACAAGAAAAAAAAAAGTGACCATCTCATAATTATACTCTAAATAGTATATGCTTAAAATTTAATAAAAGCCTCTAGATTTACATCTTGAGTAATTAAAAACACTCTAAAATGATAATGAAGCATTATGTGCAAGAGAACCTGCGAATTTAAAGTTGTTCACTAACCTTTTCTCCTGCTTGACCAGAAGGACCCGGGTCTCCAGTTGGACCTGCTCGACCTTTGGGCCCTTCAGGCCCATCTTCTCCTCTTGGACCTACTTGACCAACTTCCCCCTGTAACACAGAGTAACAGCACCATTGTAATTGAAAGTGTCTTAGAGATTGAAGGTCAGAGATTATAGTTCATCAAAAAGTTGTATTCAACCCTTGGTTTGTTTACTCATGTATCATATATGACACAGAGGCCTGAAAATGTTGTGACTTCATCAATCTTTCCATTAATAAATAAACAACTAAATACAGTCTCACATTTGAAAACCTACAGAAGCCTAATGCTACTGTATAGCACATTAAATTAATTTTAATACACTCTCTTGCAGAAAGAGAGAAAAAGTAAGAATCAAGACCAGATAGTGTAAGGTGGTAGAATATGTTATCCCCAAATATGCCACTTTGGCATAAGAAGTGTTTTGAACTGAAGGCAACTAAATAGAAGCAGATAGAAAAAAAAAAAATTTCTACCCATCCCACACTTGCTTAAAAGCAGGACACATATTTACAAAGGTGTCTTTTCTCCCCCTCTCTACCAGAAAGGACAAAAATTAATCACTAGAGAAACTAGACTCCTAATAGTCCAGAGCCAGAAGCAGGCACCAAAGGAATCTATACAACAAACTTTACAACTAACCTTTATCTACCATTACTTTCCCATACATCTGCCTTCCCACAATTTACAGCACTGGAAACTTGACGTTCTTATCCTGCTCAAAATGTATTTGTTCCTCTGCCCCAGTTCTAACCACTCCTTTGAGTAACTCATCACTGAGTGCTTCCATATGTGTTCATGACACATATGCCAGCAAGTGTCTGTTTGCTTTTCTTTTGTTCATTTGTCTTGCATCAGTCTAATTTTACAGGACTTCAGCCTGAGAACCTATCAGGATAGGAGGAAAAAGAATTTCTCCTCCCACATCATAGCACCTTTGGAAATCAATGTTTGGAACACAAGAAAAATTTTAGACTTGTATTTCACACTTAAGATATTAAATGCTGGAATTATTAAGTTATTACCCCCATCCTGGACACAGGCTTTATATGCCTTTTAGGAAAATAAATATTCTATAACATGCATTTTTGCTTAAATTTATTAGATACTATTATGCTAGTTATAAAATAAATCTTCCCAACTAAAAACATTTAGTTTACTTTAGGTGACACAATTTTGTTTTCAAGATACTTGTTAACAGAAAAACAGTGTACTATTTTTACACTAAAAAATTCAAAACTATGTAATTAAAATTCATGACAGTTGCAAATATAGTTTCTAGGCAGCAAAGTTCACTATATGCGGACAATACGCAGAAAAAAAACCTATTGAAGTAATTATATTCAGCATTTGATTGTTTTAGACAATGTCTATAAACAAAAGCACTATACATATGAATATATATAATATATATGTAACTATGTATGTATAAATATGCTATGGGACACATAGAGGTTAAAATAATATCTAAAAAACTGATACTATATTACCTCCACAAAAATTAAAATCCTAATCATATAAAAATGGACATGAAAAATGCCTCAGACAGTACAAACATTTTTATTTATCCTGATCACAACATTTAATTATAAGAATAAACACACACACATATGTTAATGTATGTACGAGTACAAATTTTCATTTTACTTACTCTGTCACCTTTGAGACCCATGTCGCCTTTGAATCCTGGAAAACCATCTTCACCCTAAAAAATGTAAATAATAAATTTTAATCAATTGTTTGGATGAATCTAATTATGGTTATATGAAATATGAATACTGATAATTAGGGAAAATCGTCCTGAGAAATGTGAATCTTAATTGTGAAACCTCCTCTTCCCTACTTTAACCCTTCATCTCCAGTATTCTCCCAATTTCCCATACTTAATGCCTCTAAGCTACTAGAAGACTTTTCACAAATGTGTCCATTAAATCTTCTCTATCTTATGGGGGAAATAACCACGTTCTTATAACACCATGTATCCTACTTTGAACAAACAAAAAGTAAAAATTTAAGTAATTAAATTACCTTTGGATTTCAAGAACTCTGGGCTACCAAAAAAAATGTCTTTATCCTTAATTTACCAATATATACCTAAGATTTTTATATCATGCATTTTTGTCTCATGTGCTTTAGGTAAATGTCTTCTGGCTCAACTTGTTTTCTCTGTTACAGTCTCTCTTCATGTGAAGCATAAGCAAATTGATAGCCTTTATGTAAAAAGAGAGATTGCTCAATGTCACATCACAGACACCAACCAGTGATGCTGAAAACTGCACATCCTTTAGCAAAGAGAGGAGAAATTTTGACTATGGCAACATTTCCTGTCATTCTCACTATAACTAGACTTTTAAGAACTAAGCTTCATGAACAACTTTACTATCTCTTAATTTTAAGAAAAATTTTAAATTCCTAAGGAATAATCATTCATGTGTTCAGCAGCATTAACTGAGAATTACTCTGTTCAGAGGACTGTGGAGCACTTTGAAGATGCTGTTTTACCAATAAATATTCTACTGAAGGTAGAACATTTGCATTGATTTTAGTACAGGTGGAGTAGGAAAGGTGTTTAGAAAAGAAAAACATGAGCATGAGGATGATGACGATGTACTGTGCTGATGCTGGTCATGGCTGCGGAGAAGCAAGGAGTGAATTTGCAGAAGATGTGAGGGCGCAGTCGGTATCTTAATTATTGATTGGACTTGCAGAGTTTGGAAAAAAAAGACATGTCAGGTCAAATATGAGCACAGTGCTAGGAAGACTGGCACTATACACCCACATCCTACTGCCAAAATGACCTCCACAAAACACAAAACTGATCACATCAATATTCCTTTAAAATGCCTCAATGGTTCCAATGTGCTAATGCTGAATATAAGCTGCCAATTTCCCTTCTCTCCTCACAGTGATCTAGCCCTTGTTCACCTCTGTACTCTTATCTTTGGTCTTAAACCTCCCCTCTACTCCCATCCAAAGCACTGGGATATACTTCCATTTTTACTTCTTGCATCGGTTAACCATTTACACATACACACACAACTGCAAATCCTTTACATTCACTGTCTACCTGGCGGTACTTTACTCTTCTTTCAGAACTTGGTTTGTGACTTTTCTATGAAGTTTTCCATGACCTCGATATTCCCTCCTTAAAATTAACCTCTTTGTTTTGTGTGCCCCCACTGAACATTTATTATTATAACATCCTGCCCTTAGTAGAAAGAGATGATGGGTCTCTTTCTACTAAAGGGTCAAAGTCAAGAATCATGTCTAACTAACCTCTGGCTCTCTAGTGCCTATGGCATTTTGACGCTCGATGATCAAGATATGTAATAAACATTTACTAAATGTGCATTTAGAAGCATCCACGCCTCATTGTGAGTTTGGTAAAGTATGCTAAAGTTCAGAAAATAGCAGGTCGTTACGGATATATGAGATCTTGACCTGGAAAAGGAATCCAATCTTACATCCTACCTAAACCTAAGAATTCTGACAGGTCCAAAAGTTTCTTTTAAGACAAAAGTATAACATTTTAACTTTCTGGTCATAAAGTAGCCTTGTGGAATTAGGATCCTCTCTGTACTGAATGCATCTGGGCAACAGCAGAGGCTTAAGAGATGAAAATGATCGCTTAACTTCCTATTGACTACCCTAAAGAGAAGGGTAATTACACAGTTGCCAAGTTTACTTTAAAAAATACATCACCCTATGTCTAAAATCAAACAGTTTCTATGACTTTTTTCAGGGAAAGATTTTTTTTTTTTAAGAGAGTACATATTGGTCTAGATTCTGTTTCTGTAAAAACTTGGTTTTCAATACATTCACAATTAAAAAAAATAAACTAGATGACTCAAGCTATTAAGTAAATCCTAATAAGAAGTGGCATATTTTAAACAAATAACACCTTTAAGCTATTAGATTTTGGAGTCCTACATTATCGGGTCCGAATTAATAATTTTTAAAAAGGAAACAGATTTCAGGTAATGTGTAAAGAAGGAATTCACCTGCGCCACCTGGTTAATTAGGCTAGGTTTCTTACATACTAAGGAACAAATCTGGGACTCAACGATGGCGAACTTTATTCTAGTTAGGGCACTATGCACTATTTCACCTTGAGTTAATATTGTTATTTGTAAATAGAAAACAGTTTCAACTCCCTCTTCATCTCTTATGAGATAAATCATCAGTTAAGTTATATATTCAGAAAAACAAAATAAATAATGTACATTGAAACTAATTATAATTTAATGGTTCTTTACAGAGTTTGAAAATAGGAAAAATTCTTATTATAAAAAGCTTCTATTAAAATTTATATAACATTTCTCTAAATCTAGGTTATCTCAATAGATTAATATATGGTATGCAATTAAAGGTATAGTTGAAAAATACCTTAGAGGTTTTTTAGGATAATATTCCCATTTTACAGACTTAAACTAAGGCTTACGGAAAGTAAATGATCTAAATTTACATGTCTAGTTATACTATGAGCACTAAAATCAGAACTAAGAACTTATAACTCTCAATTTAAAATTTAATTCTTTCTCTACATATTTACTTATTTCTTCTGAGACCATATGACACTCAAGCAATAATCTCAAATCACTTTCCTGCATATAAATAATACACATTTATTTTTCTCTGAAGTGGGTTTCTCCTCACCTAATTAATCATCTATTGCCACTACCCCTCTTTCCAAAAAGTTTACAAATCTCCCATCTCAATTAAATGTCTTTCCTTTAAACACTGCCTTCCCTACAAATACTAGGTTGGCATTAATTCCACAGAAGCAACTTGAATTGATACTTAAATGCATCACCAATAAAAACTGAGATTTCAAATTCCAAAATGAAACAATATTTTTTTGCATAAACATCCTGCAAAGAATTACAAGTTCAACACTGTCTAAACCATCACTATGCTCCATTGCCAGCTCAGGGAGACAATACACCTTGTTCATTTGTGATGATCAAGATGAACTGGGATTCAAAACAAAGTAGCTGTTAATTTAAAATGAATGACATTTTTCACACAATAGAACTGACTATACTTTCACAATGCCTCAGTATGTTATCTATTTTATTTGTTCAAAAAATAAAATAAAATGTATATGATAAGTCTATCTCTTCTTATTATCTATTTCTCACTAATAGCAAATCCACTCAAGATGCATTTGATAATATTATGACTAAAGGAATAAAGAGTTATCCTTGAAATCAAGATTTGTTATTTCGTATATTTCTCACCTTACCTACTAACATTTTATACTTAACCTTATTTTTATTTTTAATTTCATACAGTGAGAATTAATCCAATACTGATTCTGAGAAACTGATTCTGAGTAACGTCATTTCAACATGATGATCATGGAAGGATTTGGGAACTCTACATTTACATAAAACATTTACATGAAAAAAATATCCATTTTGTTTTCTTCATAAAATTCAACTATAAATGCTCTTTATTTTAGAGTCTACATTCTTTCACTCACCTTTACCTGTGTTTTTGTTTGTTTGTTTGTTCTTGCTTTTTTTGGGAGGACGCAATTGCAGCACATGGAAGTTCCCAGAGTTGGGGTAGAATCGGAGCTGCAGTTGCCAGCCTACGCCACAGCCGCAGCCACATCAGTGACAGATCCAAGCCACATCTCACATCTGAGACCTACACCACAGCTCATAGCAACGCCAGTTCCTTACCCACTGAGCAAGGCCAGGGACCCAACCCAAATCCTCATGGATACCAGTCAGTTCGTTACCATGGAGCCACAATGGAAACTCCATATCTGGTTTATTTCCTTCTCATGAAAAGCTTTGCTGCGCATTCAGTGGCACATATGAAGACTTCCTCTTCCCCCAACTGATTCACAGTACCTCTCAGTTTCATTTTGGGCCCTTCATTTCAATTTATATTTGGGTATTTCAGTGGAGAAAAAAATGGTATAAACATTCCTTTGTCATGGACATAATTGGATCCAATTCAATCATAACACCTCCAATCATAAGGCCAACCTTATAATTTACAAAAGTTAAACACGTAAGAAAAAAAAATAGGGATACAGGACTGATTCTAACTGTAACATAACTTTGCTTTTTTTCTATAATTTAGTCCTTACTCCCAGATATGACTTTTTATAAGTTTCCAGGATACAGAGTACAAAATCAGACTTTCATTGTCCAGTATAAAAGTAATCACTCAATATTTTTGGGAAACAGAATACCTGTTGAATACATTTAAAATGTTTTATGTAATAAATACATACAATTAAAATCACCTAAATAAATTATATTTTACCTTTTCACCTTTAGAGCCCTTGAGACCTCTGACACCATCTGCTCCCTATGGAATAAAGTAGAAGAATTAAATGACTATGTCTTTTTACATTGAAATTAAATAATGGAGGAAAAAACAAACTAACATTTACCTTTACTCCTCGGGGACCAGGGTAGCCAATAGGACCTTGTGGGCCAGGAGGACCCTGAAAAAGACCCACTGCAATTTAAATACATAATGCATAATACATAATGCACTAGAAGTATCCCTCATTCACACCTTATAATTTTACCAAGTAATATATGAGGCTATAATATTTTTCTTCTTTTGGTAAAGATTTCTTTTTTCTTTTCTTTTTTTTTTCTTTTTAGGGCTGCACCCATGGCATATGGAGGGTCCCAGGCTAGGGGTACAATCGGAGATACAGCCACAGCAATGCCAGATCCAAGCCGTGTCTGGAACCTACAACACAGTTCACAGCAACGCCGGATCCTTAACCCATTGAGTGAGCCCAGGGATTGAACCTGCAACTCATGGTTCCTAGTTGGATTCGTTTCTGCTGTGCACATGGGAACTCCACACTTGGGCAGTTTATCATTTGTTTCTAAAATCAGATTTAATGATCAAATCATGTGAAGAACCCTACCTATTCCAAATTTATTACATTATGTATTCAAGCTAAAAATAAGAAAAGTATTATGACTATGTGAAACAATATAATTATATAATTAATAACTGATTTTCTAAGCCTGAAACCATCTAATAGCCTCAATGTCTATAATAATTGTAGATTAACCAAAATGATAATTTCTAACCAAAAACTGGTATAAAATGTAGCATTCATATCATTAAAAATGTGATCAAATTATATATTTTCCACAGCTAGCTCCATTTCATTCATCTACCTAGAGTAAATAATATATAGTATTTAATTTCATAATGTACAATATTGTATAATAGATAATAGTTAGTAATGATGACTATTTTAAAGAATCCAAAAGTAGCACCTCTAAATAAACATGATCTTACCCCTGCTACTGTAATCCAAAATAGTATTAGCATTGAATACATTTTTATTTTGATATTTTATTTAGATATTTTGATAATACTGTTCTTACAAATTAATCTTCCCTTATATAAAAAGTTATCATAAAGTAATATGCACAGACGGAATTCAAATGACAAACACTTTAATGGTATTCAGTAGTTCTTATCCAAGATCTTTATTATTATTTGTGATCATTTATTCCACATATACTATATATGCAGAATGCTGATTTATTCCTGATCATGATAATATTTTTTAAAAAATGAAATTAAATGCTAGTCTAATTTGTCAAATTGCTAGTACAAAATTAAAAGTTATCTAAAACCTTTTTTATACCCTAAATAAAAAGTAATTATAGAAACATGATTTATATCTAAATCTTAGCAAAAATTCTTTTGAAAGTAAAGCCATAGTACAGGTAGAGTACAACTACTCTCAGGTACTTATTTTCTACTAATCAAATATCTAAATGACTGTAGAAGAATAAATACATATATATCACAGAAATTATCAAAATAAGGCATTTTCTCTAGGAGATAAGATGACAGAACATTTAAATGGATACTTTGTAACATACCAGAGAACCCTTTTCTCCAGACTGGCCTTCTTTTCCAGGGTGACCCTACATTCATCAAAAATATAAAGTATTGAGGTACAATATTAACAGTAGTTTATATTATGAAATTGTTCTCCTGTTTTCAGTCTGTTGAGGTTTTACTCAATATTTCAAAACATTCTGTATCAGTTTGTATGGTTTTAAATAGAAACTGTGGCATTTGGAAGGAAACATAAGCTTATATTGGATAGATATGTTTCAACTACATAGCGTATTTAAAGAGATTGGGAAAAGCATGGAGAACATACATGTTTTTTACCAACAATGCAACCCCAGTCATAATTAGTCTTACATAAAGATGTTTCACTCTAACTTCTATTTTGCATATTGATCAAATAATCATACATGCAACTTCAAAAGGCAACTAAGACATGTGAATGGGATAGTTTAAAATACAGCAACATCATAAATACCAATCAGGCCATCAAGAATCAGTAAATAAAAATGTATTGCTCCAATACAACTATATTCAATGAAAATAAGTAGAGACAGAATGAAAATTTTTATATCCTAGATCTGAGTAAAAAGTTTGAAGAGAAAAAAAGAAACATAAATAACAAATGTTTTAAAATAACTGTGGAGATTACATAATTTCATTATTTATTACTATGCAATAAGATATAATAAGCACTGCTGTGTTTCTAGAAAAGTAGGAAATCCCTAAGGCAGAGGAATTTTCAAGTAGGATGTCTGAAAAAATTTATGAAATTTCACGACTCTCAAGAAATACATTCTTTGAAAAGGGAGAATGGAAAAGTGTTTTCTATGAAAAGAAAAAGACATAAAAAGTATAGTGATGGAAAATGTAGAGCATGCAAAGAGAAAAGTGAGTGGTATGAAAAAATGAGCTTCTGGCCTAGAGTGGTCCAAAGACCATTGGGAGCTCCTTAAATATTCTGCAATATGGAAGTGACATGATGAAAAGGCATTTTTAGAGAGATCAATGTTGAATTATGAGCTCAATTTGCTTTTATTACTGAATTAATACAATCACTCCTAAAATACATGTGAAATATATTTTTCAAAATAATATGTAGAAATTTTAATGATCAGGTAACGATCACTTACAGGAGGTCCATCAGCACCAGGAAGTCCCGCAAGCCCTGGTTTTCCTTGTGGTCCCTAATCAAATAGAGGAAAAGAATATTTCAGGTTAAAAATTGAAAACAATAAAAAGTTGGACTTGGCACATAGGAATATACTGCTAATAAAATTCTTGAGTCACTGGCTTTTATCTATAAGCAATAAACATCTAAATACTTCTTAAAATATTATATTGAAGAAATGGTATCTAAAGATAAATAAAACCAAAGTTAGCACATGTAAAACATTCTAGTTTTCATCCTGCTTAGTAGTCTGAAATGTTTCATTTAACTTCGAATTAGGTTCATTTTTTGCATACCAATAAACAATTTCCCTATAGGAACAGGAATTAAGTTAAATGAATGAATGTCATATTTTTAAGTTTTTAATGAAATACTTAAAATTTATTGTTTCTAGGCACTATGTTAAGCAATATAAAATATATAATATGTATTTATATATATAGTATTCATATTTAGTCTCAAGCAATTCCATGAAATACCATCTAAGATTATGGTTAAATTAACCAAAGTTAATGTGTGACAGTTGAAATATATACTGATTGTGGCACAACTCTGTAAATTTAGTAAAAATCATTACACTTAACATAAGTAAATTTTTATGATGTGAAATTAACACCAATAAAGCTATTAATTTTTTTAAAAATCACAGATTCATGGAAACCAACAAAAATAAGGAGGATAAGTACATTAATAAAAACTAGTTAACAATGTTCTGTAACCATAGCGGTCAGGAAATATTACTTAGGAAATCTGGCAGAGATAGGGGACAATACATCTCTTTAATTAAAGATTTATTCTTGTTTTGATCCAGACATTGAGTTATTAGCAAGAACATCATTTGCCATTTATACATGAGAGATATGGTGGCAATGACAAAGTCACAATTTTCTCTTAATTAGACCTTGCTAGAAACCCTTTGTCACAAGCAAAGCTAATTGCATTTTTTAAATAATGAGAAATAAAAGGAGGACAGAAAGAAGAGAGAAAACATTCACTCATATCAGCACATTTCTGAAATTAATAATATAGCTGAGAATGTCACATTTGGAAGCTATCCAAATAGAAATTCTGTGAAATTTTATCACTTACAGTTCAGAGACATAAGAATGACTTCTGTTCACGTTCTACTTTCATGATTTAACTCCAGATTAATTCTTTATGTGCTGAGCCATCTAGATATCTTATCAAAAATAGAACAAAAGCCTTACACCTGCCTAAGGCTGACAACTCAAGCTTGTTTACCAGATATTACTAGAACAACAGATTAACTTACTTTTTCACCAGGAGGACCAATTGGACCTTGTGGACCAGGAAGACCCTGTTTTAAAAGAATTTATTTCCATAGGTCAGAAATCACATCACAAGAATGCAATTTCTTAAAAGTAATGATGGCTTTCTATTTTACATGAAATGAGTTATAAGTGTGTGTGTGTGTGTATACATATATTCCCCCACATTCTCCAGAAAGTTTTGCAATGCTATGAGGAGTTTTACACAAGCTACTCTTTTGACTGTAATGTGATCCTGTTCAGAATGCCACTGCAGGTGTGGTTATTCAACCTGGTATTCCATGAACACTGAGTGACTCATTTTTCTCTTGGAAGAAAGAGGGTCTGCAGATTAGCTCAATTTTTTTAAAAGGAAAAAAAAAAAAAAGAATGATGTTCCTATACTCACAATATAAACACTTAGGCCTACATAGAAAAATTTGAGGCTGTCAATTTTCCTATAAAAAGGTACCATCTTGCCCCATTATCTCAAAAAGCTCTGATGGATGAGACTTACTTGAGGTCCTGGATTTCCTTGCTGACCTGGAGGTCCAGGCTCCCCCTGGGGACCCTGCCATAGGAAAACATAAAGAGTCTTTAATGGAACTATTTCACAACATAGGTTTTTCCTTCTCAATTGAAAAATAGTCCCTGCATCAGGTTTCCCTACAGAAAATCTGGAAAATCTTGCAAAATATTATAAGGAACCCTAATTTTAGATTTAACAACAAACATGGTTTGTTGGTAGTTAGACTGCAGAAAGGAGTTATGTTAAGGCTGTTTTTACCTACCATGTTCCCTTTTGGTCCTGGGGGGCCATCTACACCTGCAATGCCCTTAAATTAAAAAAATATATATATATGTATGAGTATTTACTAGTTTAGAAATTACAACAGAAAATTTAAAAGACTAATCCAACAGCATTCCGACAACTAGCTTAGGGTGGCTAAAAATCATTGTAGACTCAATGGAAAAGAGGGAAAAAGCAAGGTCTATACTGTTCCTCCACATGTCCATGAGCCAACCCAGCAGCATTTTCTGTTGTGTGGTGAGAAACACACAATAAAATAATACATTAGATAAACTAAACATGAAACAATAAAACAGATGTACTAAAAGAGTAAAGAAAGAAGCGGATGGAGTGAGGAGTGATCAGTTAAAATGACAGGCAGGATCATGAGGTCTTAGGGTATAACAGGGCTGTAAACCCTTGGCTGTCTACTGAAAGCTTTCACAACTTCTGGGGTTTAAAGAACAAGCTTTCCCTAGAAAATCTTGACTGTTTTCAACAATACATACAGGCTGTCCTGTAGGTCCTGGTGTTCCCCTTGGTCCTAGCAAACCTCGTGGACCCTAAAAGGAAAAGAAAAACACATTTTTTCAGAAGAAATGGGCTCAAAACACACCTCTTATTTTAAACAAAGTTTAATGTCATGTTCAGACTAAAAGTATTTGTTCATCTTCTTGTAATACACCAAGAGCACAGTTTAAAACACTGTGTTTATATGACGAAAATATGTAGTGTTTATACTTATCCGAAAGCCAAAATTAGATAAGTGAGTCTTTAGTACAGGAACTCTATCTTTGATTCTATAAATTTACATATGAATCACTTGGGAAATTTTAAAAATAGGAAACATTTCGGTGCTTCCAATAAGTCACTTTGCGTCATTTTCCAATTTGAGTAGCAGCACTGAATCTTATTAAATCTTATTATTCAATCAGATAGACTACATAAATAGAACAGACCCGATTCTCATTTATTTTACATTTAGGTAAATGCTATCTTAAGAGAATATTTTATGGGGAGAAAGAAACAAAAAGCTGGATAACTATATTAGCAGAATTATAGAAACCATTCTCTTGATTTTTAAGTTACTATTTAAACAATCTACTTTTTCTCTTCTTCTTCCCCATCCTCCATTTTTCCTCCTTCTTTAGAAAAATCAATACAATGATTTACTGTCCCTCATATTCACTTGAGCTACTATGCCTTTTGTTGATAGGCTCTAAAATGTGGCAAATTAAGACTAAAATTAGGAGGCCTGCCACTAGCCTGGTTTTTTGATTAACTAGCTTTGGATAAATCTCCCCAATTCAGTTTCCTAATTTGTAAATTTCAGTGGGAAAAAAACGATTTTTTTTTTTTTTGGTCTTTTTGCCATTTCTTGGGCCACTCCCGAAGCATATGGAGGTTCCCAGGCTAGGGGTCGAATTAGAGCTGTAGCCACCGGTCTAGGCCAGAGCCACAGCAACGTCGGATCTGAGCCACATCTGCAACCTACACCACAGCTCATGGCAACGCTGGATCCTTAACCCACTGAGCAAGGGCAGGGATCGAACTCACAACCTCATCGTTCCTAGTTGGATTCATTAACCACTGAGCCACGACGGGAACTCTGGGAAAAATGATATATTATCGGTATATCAGGTATATACTAAGCATCTTTCTTGTTTCTTCTGATAATAAGATTAATTTGTATATAAATAGATTCCAGAACTATTGAATATATATATATATATATATATATATACATATATATAAACAAACAAAACAAAGAAGCAGCAACAAAAACAAAGTAAGATTCCTTGGTTAACAAGTTATATCCCACATTTTTTTCTCTCAATTTGTCTAAGCCTTTTTCTGGAATTCTAGGTATTAAAGTTTTTTCACATAAGCATCATCTGGTTAGCTTAGATAAACTGCAATAGTCACCTGAGTTTATTATTGAGTCTACATATGCAACACCAGTCACTATTCCTCCAACACAGGGTGTTATTTGAAAAGAAAATGAGAAAGTTGCTTACAGCTTCACCTGGAAGACCCCTTGGTCCTATTTCTCCATCTTCTCCCTGTGACAGATAAAATGAAGGGGAAGGTGATACAATCAGACAATGGAAAGTTCAACATGATTTTGTTCTGTTAATTTTAAATATGCCTTAAAGGAAATGAAGTTTGACATACCCTCATTCCATCTTCACCAGGAGGACCAGGAGGACCTTGGGGACCTCGTTCACCCTATTAAATAAATCCAAATATAATGAGAATATAAAATAAAGCAGAACATTTAAAAGTATACCCTACAACTATCCTACCAAAAATAATAGAACATTTGCCAGAAAAAAACTATGGTTTATTTTCTCTCTTTAGGACACTCTAAAGATAAACCATAATTTTACACTATTTACCATTATATATCAGTATGCTAGGAAAAAATGCTCCCTCAATTTTAAAAACAAAACGGTTTAAAAAAAATACCCAAAATAATTTCAGACATTTAATTACTACCAACTGAACCATTTAGAAAACTATTGTTTTGCTGAGGCTTGTCTTAAACATAGATACACTTTGGTAAGTTTTATTTAACTATTTTTTCCACTTTAAAAATAATTCTTATTAAATCAGCACAACTCTAGAAAACTAAAGAAATTTTGTACTTTTAAAAAAATATATATTTTTCTCAACATGTGATAGGCACACACTAAAAATCTTGCTAGACTTTCACAGGGTTCTCTTTTCTTTATCTTTCTATTTTGTCATGTTCTCCAGTTTTTCTAAAAGTTGTCCTTACTTCATTCTTAACTTTTGGAGAAGAAAAATGCGATGATCCAAAGCTGAACTTTTGAGACACTACATCTCTGCTTAATTTCCCACCAAAAACACTGACTGGATTGCCTTTCAACACTGTGTTTTGTTAAGCCTTAGTAAATTATATGCACTTGCATTGCTTATGAAGCTCTTGGATTGCAAACTCAAATTATTATAAAGAAGTAGCCTGTGCTATCTATCTCTACTGGAACCACTTAATCAGTATAATAAAATACAGTGCCCCGTATATTGTTCTATTCATGACAGACTGACTGTAGAGGTCCTTCATTGAATATATTTCCACAGAGAAAATGTAAGAAGGAATTTAAGGCAATTACCTAAAAATTAGAGGCAAAATTAAATTTTCACACTTGTTCTATAAATAGTATATTTTCCATATATATGTGCATACAGATTCTGCCTCAACTTATGTTTGCATAAAATGAATATTTTAATGTCTAATGTCTAAATCTATATGAATATCATATTTGTAATTCTACATTTTCTTCAAGTATCTAGTAGATGCAATAATTTATGAGTTGACAAATATTTAACTTTCTTCTTATTTCTTAAAGTTATAAATTCCTAAATATTTCATAGTATTCCTGTAATACCTCTGCATAAAAAAAATAATAGAATGGTATATCTTACCCTGTGACCCTTGTCACCTGGCAGACCTGGAAGTCCATCAAATCCTCGATCCCCCTGTAAAAACATCATCATCGTCATATTCCCAGCCTAATACTGTACTGTTATTTGAATGTAAAATATTATTTCATTATCAAGAAACTTGATTTGAAAATACAAGACTGTCAGGGGTGACCTGAGTTACAAGATCTGAATACACAAACAGATGAGATGAACTCCTGACCTTCGCCCCAGGTTCTCCTGGCATTCCTCTTCCTCCATCAGCACCAGGACGACCCTGATAACATCGAGAACATGACTAAGCAAATGGGATTCTGGCACCCACAGAGTAAGACAACAGAAAAACATGACTTCAGAGGCCCTCAAATGCACAGTGAAAACCGATCATACCCTTTTTCCAGGTTTTCCTGTCGGACCAGGAGGACCTTGGACACCACGAGGGCCCTATATGGAAACATCACAGTTAATTAATTCTATGGAATTCTTGATCAATAACTCAATCGCATTGAGAGAAATGGTTTTATGAATTTATATCTTCTTGGCTTTACCTTAATCATTTTAAACACATGAAAATTATTTCTTTTGTAAAAGTCCAGATAAAGCAGAAAAGAGAATCAATTTTTCTAAAGGACTTCTTGCCAAAAAAGTCATACATTTTATTGTCATAGAGACATGTGATTACATTTAAACAGAAGCAATATAAAGTGATATTTTAAACATTAAAAAAATCTTCAACTACTCCTGTTCTCAAAACCTTAAGGATTTTATACTTGCCTTGACCGAAAATGCTTTTAATCATCCATTTCTTTCCTCATCTCTTTTGCCTTAACCTTTCCCTTCATTTTTTGGAAATCTAATAATAAATGTCTTCTAGATATTTATTCTTTTATTGCAGGTATCACACTGGATTATAATTGACTTTTTTCATAGTTGAACCTCTCATTAAACTATTAACTGACACGGTTTTGGACTAAATCTTCTTCTCCATTATACTCCTACAATTTAGCACAGTGCCTGGTACACATTCTTTTCAATTAACTACAAAATGCTGGAGGATGAGCTGGCCATCCCTAATGCAAATTAATGACTGGAACCATGCCATGTCAGATTACAGTTTAAAGGGTCTCGATATCTTTCTTGAAGCAGTACAATGTAGTTATATTAATATATAATGTCTTACATGTGACTTGATATACATATTTTTAAATAAAATGACTCAGCTAATAGATCAAATGCAGTTCCAGTATAAATATTGTATAGTCTTTGTATTTAATTAATTATACCCCTTTTAAGTTAATTTAAATAGTATGCATGTAATGAGTGTAATAGAAAATGTAATACACACTTGAAATTACAGATAATTCTTATGGTCACTGTGAAATATTGATTACAGATATATGAAATTAAGGTTGTCTAATAATAAGAGGTTAAAAGAATATAGCTTTTAAAAAATATTTTAACAAGAAAACTCTGTCTTACACCGTAGCTGGAAGGCAAGGGACAATAATAATAGGACAAACCTTAGTTTTTAATTAAAATAATCCTTCATTTGATATTGCATCTCTCTGGACTTAAGAAATTAAGGAAAACTGCAAAGTCCATGAAAACAACTTCAGTATGCTTTCAGATTCACCTATTTTGTAAAGAGGTGAGTTTGATCCAGAAGTTCATAAACTTTGCAAAAGATTAAACTTTCTAACTTTTCAAGTAGGGACCTATCAAAATTTTACGCAATTCTAAGTTAAGGTACAATTGCTTTCCATCCCTTTATGGCAACATTAAACAAGCATGAACAGGAAGGCTGCCACATTCTGTGTCACCTAAATATCTTTCTCAATTTGGAGGGAAATTTTCTCATTTCAAAATAAACTGTGGTGCATCCATTCCATACAAAGGAATGCTACCCAACAACAAAAAGGAATAAACTACTGATGCACTCATCAGCTGCAACAAATCCTAAAGGCATTATGTTGAGTGAAAGAAGCCAGTATCAAATATTAAATAACACAAAATTTCATTTGTACAGTATTTTTGGAAATACAAAACTGTGGTGATGAAAGTCAGATATGGTATTGGAGTGGGAGGAAGATGTGATTGAAAGTGGCACCAAGAAACTCTTTGGGGTTATAGAATTTTTCTCTATCCTAATGATTGCAGTGGTGGTATAAAGAATTTGTATGGGTGTTCAAATTCAATTTTATATTATAATATTGTTAAAATAAAACTATTTTTTTAAAGTTTTTCAAAAGTTGGCTATCCACTTAAGAGCTGCTGCAGCCCCAAATGAATTTATATGTTTGAGTATATCAGAAAGCATTTCCATTAAAAAGGAATATTTTAAAAAATACATCACATTTTTTTTTCTGTTTTCTAGAATGAGTATATTTCATAATGTCTTCTTAATAAATGTCTCTACTTATTACCATTAAAAGAAAAATAATACTTTTAAATTTAGCACCATATAAATATAATCTAAGATCATTTTAAGAATTCCAGCTCAGATGTTCTCAATTTCTCCTAATTTCCTCAACTCTACAAGGGGCTCAAAGTCAGCTTCTTTTAGTATATCAAATATCCTTCCTGAGAGAATTTACTAGGTTTATTCTCACCAGAAAATATCTTGGGCTTGGGGCAGGGCTACTGTAAGTACAATTGTAATAGTCCTAGTCTGCTCTGTATAATCTCAAGGCAATTTAACATTCTGAAGACCTTTTACTATTAGGACTTTCCCATCCTAGCTTATTATCTTCTTTTAATATTGTTTAAATTAGTCAAGTTATTGGGAGTCAACTGACAATTAGAGATTTTTCAATTAAAGAAGGTAAAGTGAGCTTAAAGGTAATGTAAGCAATTTCTTTGCCAGTACAGCAGATGGTAGATACTTCAATTACCCTAATAATTAATATGAAGTCAAAAATAAAACAAATGGGGAGTTCCCGTCATGGCTCAGCGGAAACGAATCTGACTAGTATCCATGAGGATGCACGTTCGATTCCTGGCCTTGCACCCTGGGTTAAGGATCCGGCGTTGCCGTGAGCTGTAGTGTAGGCTGCAGAAGTGGCTTGGATTGCCCATTGTTGTGGCTGTGGTGTAGGCTGGCCGCCACAGCTCCGATTCGACCCCTAGCCTGGGAACCTCCATATGCCATGGGGACGGCCCTAAAAAGACCAAAAAAAAAAAAAAAAGATTAAATTAAATACAAGCCAGAGCTGCATTATAAAAATAAATAAATAAATAAAAATAAAACAAATGAAATAGATTAATTTTTACCTGAGGACCTGGTTCACCACTCTCGCCTTTGGCCCCAGATGAACCAGGACCCCCCTGTAGAGAAAAAGTGAAGGTATAATCAATTCCCCAACTACTTTTGTCCTGCCATTTTCACGTGAAATAGTTAAACATTATGCAAAATCCATTTCATCAAATAGTATGATTTTATTAATTAATACAATAAAATTTCCAAGTCCTCTGATTGAAATACATTTCAGACTTTGACTATATTCCAGTGAGCTATATTTGAAAGTCTATATTTTACTGATAATTACGCAGGAGCCAGTCTCATGAAATCGTGTTGAAATGTTCTTTAATGTGTGTGCCATCAGAGCACTTGTGATGATATACAAAGAATTATTTATCATTGTGCTGCAATGGAGTGCTAGAGGAAACACATTTTTACAGAATTGGGTACATACTGAATCCATTTATACAACTTGGCATAATGTTCATACTTTTATACTCAGAAATTTCTCAGACACTGAATTCTATAGCAATAAAATGTCAAAAACAGATGTCACTATAATTAAAATTATGTCACTATAATTTTCCCGAAGTAATGTCAAAGCATTTTTTCCTAGATTGGTCTGAGTTATCTTTCCTTAGGAGAATAAGTCCTTATGACAAATGCCTCTTACAAATATTTATGTAATTCAAAAAGTGCAACAAAACCTGGCACATTAACTTGAAAAAATATAAAATCACTTTGTAAAAGTGTTGTGCATTTCAAAAAATAAATACTAGGCCATTTACCCTCCTAAAAAGCTTTAGAACATTTAAATTGAACATGGTGATAACAGTTGCTTCATGCCAAAGTATACTTTGTGTGTTTAAGAAGTTTCTGATTTATTTAAATCAATACAGAGTCAATTAAATACTGCATTGACTTGAAGTACAAAAAGGTTAAAATTATGCTAAGCCTGAAAATGTTAGGTATATAGAGACTCCTAGTGGCTCTAAAGTAAAATAACTATCAATACGACTGCCAAAGCTATGGCAAGTGAAATAACATGAATATTCTAACCTTGAAAATTACAAGAATGATGCCTTTCAAACTTCTAAATAAGAATTTCTCTACTAAATTTCTCTACTAAATTTCTCTACTAAATTTCTGCAAGAGAAAAACTGTGGTTTTACATTAAATCATACAATTAATCACAGAAGTGAATGCAATTAAAGAACAGTCAATTTATTTTTAATTAGTTTACTATATTATATCTTCTGTACATAAGCACTACCTACTCAACATTTTATAATTACTTGAGCACTTATTTTTTAAATTGCTATTCAATACTCGACAGTAATAGAACAGGGAAAGAGAACATTTTCACATTTCTTGAATATTTTATAATACAGATCTTTTGTCTATAAAAGCAATTGGGAAATAACTGAATAAAGGAATTTCTCATTGGATGAATGTACATATTTATGTCTTAATATATTGTTTCTTTTTATAATCTTAATATTTAAAATACTCTTAGACTCTAGAATTAAGATTTTTAAAAGTCTGTAATAATTTGATGTTTTGGGACAAAGGATAACAAAAGAGAAAATGGTGAAAAGAAACAAGATTTTTTTCTTGCAATGCCTACCTTTTATATTTTAAAAAGCTAAAACTTTCTATAACATAAATTTAGGTAGTAAAATCAATTAATCTTGGCTCTTACACTGAGAATCTGTACATGTTGTCAATATTTTCTTCTTATCAACATGCTGTTCATGGCTGACCCTTAATGGCTGGTGAAAACAGTAACTGCTTTCAAGTCTTCATTGGTTCTGCTCATCACCACCCTTAACCTTTACAGATCCACTAGGCTTGTGTTTGTCAGGACACTTAAGTAGAAAAATTCCTTTGGAAAATACAATTTTAGGAGTTCCCATTGTGGCACAGTGGAAACGAATCCGACTAGGAACCATGGGGTTGTGGGTTCAGTCCCTGGCCTCACTCAGTGGGTTGAGGATCTGGCAGTTGCCGTGGGCTGTGGTATGGGTCGCAGACATGGCTAGGATCCAGCATTGCTGTGGCTGTGGCATAGGCTGGCAGCTGTGGCTCCAATTGGACCCCTAGTCTGAGAACCTCCATGTGCTGTGGGTGCGGCCCTAAAAGAACAAAAGACCAAAAAAAAAAAAAGAAAAAAGAAAGAAAAGAAAAGGAAAATACAATTTTAGACATTCTTTACTGATATTTTAAATTAAACAATAGGCAGTGTTTCACAAACATGCTTAACCATGAGAATCAGACTGCTGCACTCATTAAAAATAGTTTTCCATTTCCAACTCTGAATCTGCCTCATCAGAGTCTCAAGTTCAAGGCCCCAGGAACTTTCTCTGTTAAAATATACTGGTAATTCTTCTGCCCCCAAATTTGTAAAACACTAGCATACTTATGACTTTCCTCAGTCATGTAATTTGTGATTACTAAGAAGAAAAGAAATAATAACTGTATTTCTTCCTTTGTTAAGTGAAATAGAATCTTCCATGTTCCCTATTATATTTTGAAAGGTAGGACAGGAAAACTACATAATAAATACATAATAATGCATTTAGAAACCTGTATAATTTAAATCGATGGACCATATGGTCAGAATACATATTCCCCGTGAGCTCATGGCTGAGTGTAAAGTCCTTCAAAATATATGAAATGTTATAAAATTGCAAGATTGAACTAAGAGAACTATAAGTTTATGTAGAAGTACATAACAAATTCTTGAATAAACTAAATCCTAATAAGACCGATAAAACAGATTAAATAATTAGAAGACTATTTAATTGATTCAAAATTAAATAAAAGTTTTGATGTGTTTACTAAATCAAAGATAACATTTTAATGTTCAGAGTAATAAATTTCTATAAATAATCATTATTTTAATAAAGCATATGGAGGCTCTAAGATTATATGAAAGCATGTTGCAGGTTTTATATTAAAAAACATACTTAAGATAGAAATTATTCCATTAATTTCAAAATCAATGAGATTTCAGGTTGAAATCCTACAATGTTCTTTTCTCTTAAGAAAACAAAATATGATTTAAAAAGAATCTTTTTTTTGAATTGTTATACTGCTTAGAATTGGTAATTTTCAAAACATTTGAAAATATTTTAAAATATATATATAGAATATATTAACTTAGTAAGCTTACAAGGAAAATCAAACACTTATTTTCCAAGAGTCTCTAAAAGACAAAATAATTTCTCTACTATCTGAAGCACTTCATGGAATATTGGAGGCAATTTAAAGTTTAAGCCAAGTCACCTGCTTTCTCCTAAGATTATGGGATAATTTTCAATGGCCTCAAATATTATTTCCTTTTTAATAAGAATTCTGCTTAACATAAAATTAAGAAGAATTTACTATAAAATTTAATTTCAGAACTCTAAGTATTATGCAAATAAATTATATTTATAGTTTGAAAAATTAATAGTTGGAATGTGATTCATTTATATTTTTCATTGTATTTATTTGATTTGGAAACTTTTCATTGCCACCTTTTCATTAAAATCTACTGAGGACTTGGAGTCCCCACTGTGTCTCAGCGGAAACCAATTTGACTGGTATTCATGAGGATGCAGGTTCAATCCCTGGACTTGCTCAGTGGGTTAAGGATCAGCGTTGCCGTGAGCTGTTGCCATGAGGTGTGGTGTGGGTTGCAGACATGGCTAGGATCTGGCATTGCTGTGACTGTGACATGAGCTTGCAGCTGCAGCTCCAATTCAAACTGTAGCCTGGGAACCTTCATAAGCCATGGATGCAGCCCTATAAAGAACAACAACAACAAAAATTTACTGAGGACTGAATTCAAGTAGATTTTTTTTTAATGGAAATAAAATCAAAGTAGATATATTTACCCTATTTCACCAGTCAGAGATATGAACAACACCAGACCAAAGTTGCACCAGGAAATACTAATATGGGAATTTAAACTTATGTTATCTCATTGGGCAACCTACCACAGGACCGGGTCTTCCAGTGAGACCCATGGGACCAGGTGGACCTCTCAGAGCAATCTAGAAAATAAAATACAGCAAACTCAGGAATGCCCTCCTGGATGAACATATTAAATAAACCACAATATTCATTTGTAGGAGTTACCCCTAAGTAACAGATAATCAACACAGGCACAATAGCTGCATAGTAGAATGACTGCTTGATTACTGGAGAATCACAAGTTTCTAGAAATTACAAAGACCTAATAAATATCGGGCCTTTTTTAAACTATTATAATTTATATACAGACTTGTACCATATATTGTGATCTATTCAATGACAAAAGTTAACATAAATTTAGAAGAAATTTATACCTAATAATTTTTCTACTCCAAAGTACATTCAGAATAATGCATAGACTTCTCTGAAATATGTAGGTGCAGTTCTTACTGAAAATACTTTAAGACGTAAAAATTTGAGGTGCTTTACTTCAAAGTTTTCTAGTAATATTTTAGGAAACATGATGACAATTCAAAATAGCAAAAGAGCAAAACTGATCGAAAGTGTTATGATAATATACTTATTTTAATAAATCTCAAATTTAGTGCTTTATAGAAAAATACATTTATTTTGTAGAATCATAGGCATGATAGACGGATTACATGCACTATTGACACTGAATATTAGAAATGTGAAATTAGCATACTTAAGAAGCTGGAACAACTAGAGAATAAATATTTAATACATGTTAAATTAGTATGGAGTGCTGTTTTTGAATATTAGTGATTCCAAAAGATGAATTCTTAGATTATCGAAACAGATATAAAAAATAATATTGTAATAGGAATGATATGTAAAATCAATTAGGAAAGTGCGTGAGATGAAAACAGTAGATCTCCAAAATTTCACTACTGACTCACCATGAGTTTTGACAATACACTTCTTAATCCTTGAGATTAAATATCTGAAAAATTGGAATTATAATGCTTGCTACCTATTTCCAAGTAGGTTAAAAGGACTAATAAAATTAGGAATTCAGGGGCCTCATAAACTATTTAAGCTCAAATAATTACCTAAAATTTGTTTGAAGTAATATAATTTATAAGAGAAGCTGTATTCATCACTAGTAAATCAACTTAAATATTTTTAGATTTGTATTATGCCAAGGTCTAATAAACAAATATTTAAATTTTTCATTGTCTTTATAAATTATATAACCAACAATGTCATCTTTCAGATTAAGAAACTTATGTTTTCAGATAATTTATGCACTCCTAATCCTTTTATGATGATAAATAAAAAGTTACCACTGAAATGATTTATATTACTTAGCAAGCCGGTACCCATGCCCACACCAACTGTAAGCCCTTTATTTTCTTCTTCCTTGTGAAAACAAAAAAAAAAAAATACTATACTATGAATAAAAGTTTTACATGACTTTCAACTCTTTCCTGGTCCATTTTTTAAAATTTCCTTATGTATATTTTAATTGCATTGGAGCCAATCTTTAAAATAAATGTAATTATATATAAGTATACAGATAATATAAGCTTTTAACTAACAAAGAATTATGAACTAAATGGATTTTTGTAAAGATACGATAGATTACAGTGACTAGGGCTTAGAATACATATTTGAAGGTATCTTTCCTATAGAAGAATACCTAAGAAATTTAATTTTCTGGATTATTTTGGATATCTGAATAATCTAGAGGATTAGGCGGGAAAATTATTTTAAACTTTATCCTCTGACTCTATTCACTGACAACTGATGTACGCCTTAGCAGGAAAAACTAGACATGAAAGATAATGAGTGCTACATGTAAAGCCCTCAGTACTCTTTGAAAAAAAATTAGAAAATTTTTGTGTTATGGTTTGCGTGTTTTTGCCAGACTTACATACAGAAATATTGCAAGAGTTAGTCATGTAACTTTAATATTCAATTAAAGAAAATATTGCTACTGGAAAAATAATTATCTTAGCATTTTCTCCATCTCATAATAGTGCATCCTCCAGACACACACACACATTATCTCAATCACACACAAACACTCCGTCTCTTTCTCTCTCTCTCTCTCTCTCTCACACACACACACACACACACACACACAGACACACACACATTTGACACACAGTCGGGTTATGAGAATACACAATTATCCTTTCTTACCCTAGCCTGCTGAAGAATCGCCTGGGCTTGAGCTTCCTGAGCAGAGATGGTTGGTCCTTTGGAACCATCGCCACCATAACGAAACTAAAAAAAAGATAATAACATACAAAAGGTCAAAATCAGACTCTGTCAAGTAGGAGCCTTCTTATTAGATTAAAAAATGCTGACTTAAAATGGTAGGATTTATAAAAGTCCAAGATAACTTGTCATGAGTCATGAGATCTAGATGTTTTGAAAAAATTTTCCTTCTGTCCACCATGGAAGTTTTCTAGATCATGCTTTACCACTTTTAGAAGAGACTAGAGACTTACAATGCTAAATTCCTAAGTTTTGAAAACTCTAGAATAAGCCATTATCCATTCCTTTACCTGAAAAAATACTACCCATTCTATTTACTCATTTGTAAAAATGCTAAATGCATGAAGGACGATAGTGGTTATAGATCATTGGCTATTTTGTTTAGCAAAACTTTTGGAATCTCTATAACACAGAGGAAATCTTGAGATAGATTCATGTCATTTACCCTTTCTTAAATAATTGTACTAGGAAACTGATCCTTCCTGCATCCTTCTATAAAATGCTAAGGATCCTTTTTAATTTAACCTAAAATGCAGTATGAATAAATTTCTCACTCTACATTATTAATACTTGAAACTTAATTACATTTAAATGGATGAACACGTTTTTTTCCCTCAGACTTTGGGAAACTTTATTTTTAAAATTTTTTTTTAAATCAAAGTATTCTTGAGTTACAATGTTGTGTTTGCTTCTGGTGTACAGCAAAGTGATTCAGTTATATCTATATATGTATATATTCTTTATAGTCTTTTATATATATACAATATACATACATATGTTATATATATAGTGTGTGTGTGTGTGTGCATATATATATATATATATATATAGTCTTTGCATTCATAGTCTTTTCATAGACTTTTCATAGTCTTTTCCATTATGGTTTATTTCAAGATATTGAATATAGTTCCCTGTGCTATAGAGTAGGATCTTGTTTATCCATTTTATATACAGTAGTTAGTATTGCTTATACCAAACTCCTAATTTATCCCTTCCCACCCCTTTCCCCGTTGGTGACTGTGTGTTCTCTATCTCTATAAATTTGTCTCTGTTTTTTAAATAAGTTCATTTGTGTCATATTTTAGATTCCACATAAAAGTGATATCATTTGGTATCTGTATTGTCTGACTTACTTCACTCAGCATGATAATCTCTAGGTCCATTCATCTTACAGCAAATGGAATTATTTCATTCTTTCTATCGCTGAATAACATCCCATTGTACATATGTACCACATCTTAATCCATCCCTCTGTCAATGGACATTTAGGTTGCTTCCATGTCTTGGTTATTGTAAATAGGGCTGTAGTGAACACTGGGGTACCTATATCTTTTCAGATTTGAGTTTTCTGCAGATACATGCCCAGGAATGGGAATGCTGGATCATACAGTAGTTCTACATCTAGGGTTTGTTTGTTTGTTTGTTTGTTTTGGAATCTCCATACTGTTTTACGCAGTTGCTGCACCAATTTACATTCCTATCATTTTGTTTTCCCTTTTCTCCACACCTGCTCCAAGATTTATTATTTGTGGTCTTTTCAATGATGGCTATTCTAACTATTGTGAAGTGATACCTCATTGCAGTTTTGATTTGCAGTTCTCTATCAATTAGCAACATTGAGCATCATTTCATGTGCCTGTTGGCCATGGGTCTATCTTCTTTAGAAAGATGTCTGCTTAGGTCTTCCATCCATTTTTTGATTGGGTTGTTTGATTTTTGTTGTTGTTAGTGAACTGTATGAACTGTTTGCATATTTGGAAATTAAACCTTTGTAGGTTTACCTTTTCTTAAATAATTATACTAGGTTGTAGGTTGCAGTATTTGCAAATATTTTCTCCCAGTCCATTAGCTGTCTTTTTGGGTTTTTATTTTTATGGTCCCCTTGGCTGTACAAAAGCACAGCAGTGCTTCTAAGTTTGATTAGGTTCCATTTATTTATTTTTGTCTTTACTTCTTTTTACTTGGGAGATTGACCTAAGAAACATTGGTATGATTTATGTCAAAAAATGTTTTGCTTATGTTCTCTTCTAGGAGTTTTATGTGTCATGCCTTATATTTAAGTCTTTAAGTCATTTCAAGTTTACTTTTATGTATGGCATGTGGGAGTGTTCTAATTTCATCGATTTATATGTGGCTGTCCAGCTTTCCCAAACCACTTCCAAAGAGACTGTCTTTTCTCCATTGTATATTTTTGCCTCTATCATTAAAGATTTATTAACTATAGATGTGTGGGTTCATTTCTGGACTCTCTCATGTGTTCCACTGATCCATATATCTGTTTTTGTGCCAACTCCATGCTGCTTTGATTAATATAGTTCTGCAGTACTGTTTGAAGTCTGGGAGGGTTATGCCTCCAGCTATGTTCTTTTTTCTCAGGATTGCTTTGGAAATTCTGTTTTTTTTTATGTTTCCATATAGTTTTTTATTTGTTCCGGTTCTGTAAAAAATGTCATGGGTATTTGATAGGGTGTGTATTAAATCTGTAGATTGCTTTGGGTAGCATGGCCTTTTAACAATATTAATTCTTTTGAGTAACATTTAAAAGCAATCTGAAGGTAAAAACGAATTATTTTTGAGCAATGAATAATAACACCATAGATAAATCTTATTTTAAAAACATTAATTATTGTCTATATTGTATGTAAACAGTGTATTAATTTTATCTTAAGTAATACATGAAATTCATATTAATCATGTGACTCAGGAAAATGCACATTATCAAAAATGTTAAGGAATCCTCTAAGCTTTGTTAACAAAAAGTAATAAAATAGGAGTTCCCATCTTGGCACAGTGGTTAACGAATCCGACTAGGAACCATGAGGTTGCAGGTTCGATCCTTGGCCTCGCTCAGTGGGTTAAGGATCCAGCATTGCCATGAGCTGTGGTGTAGGTTGCAGAGGCGGCTTGGACTCCATGTTGCTGTGGCTCTTGCATAGGCCGGCAGCTATAGCTCCAATTAGACCCCTAGCCTGGGAACCTCCATATGCCGCAAGAGCAGCCCAAGAAATGGCAAATAGACAAAAAAAAAAAAAAAAGAAAGAAAGTAATAAAATAATGAAGCTTTAGTGCTACTGAAGAGATTACTATTTACCAGAATTTTGTTTTAGTAAAATTTATCACAATTTCTGAAATCTGCTTCGTTTCAAATCTCTCTACTGAAAAAATGTCTTTTTTTAATTGATCTGTAGTATGCTTCCACTATATTTCTCAGCAGTAAGATGACAAAATACTACATCAATTTTATAACAGTTAAAAAAACCAAAAATACGTACCGGTAACATTAACATGGTACCAGGAGGACCAGGCAAACCATCAGCCCCTGGTAAACCAGGACGTCCTGGGGGACCCTAGGGAAGTAAATGAAATTATCAAAAGTAATAAATAAAACAATTAAATTTATTAGAAGTGGAATTACTTTTAATGACACATGTCTACATTATCAACTTTGCATTTTCCTCTACTCCTTGGTTAATATCCTTTTAGTAAGTATACCTAGAGTGGATGAATTTCATTGTGCTAGTTTTACATAATTTAAATAATGCACAAAGTTACTGGCTACTCAAGGAAGGAGAAAAAAAAAAGGGAAAGGGGATTTTACAAGAAGAGTTTCGACAGACTTAACAAAAATGGTCTCTTTCACTGTGTGACCCAGGAAGTGATCTTCGAATTAGGATGTAAGCTTATCAACTCATTCTATCAGCATCCAAATAAATACCCATGGGCATTCCTGAAAAATATGCCTGAATTCAAACTGAAGAACTAAATCTAATGTATTAGGTTCATGTCAAAATAGAAATTACTTAAAAATAAATGTTTTCCTTCTAATTATAACATGGATAAATGCACATTCTTTCTTCTCACTCTTAAAATCATAGTTAGAAAAGTTAAAATTTGGCACTTTGAACTCATACGTTATCCAGGATAATATGGATAACATGAGCAGGTAAGAAGGACAATATGCTAAACTTATAGAATATACTTTAATTCTTTTCATCTATGTTGCATTCCTTTGTTATGAGTCCCTTTACTTACCCTCTCGCCAGGGTCACCAGGGGGTCCCGTGGGGCCTTGCAGACCTGGAGGACCCATAAGACCCTAGGAAGAAACAACACATGACGAATCAGATTTCTGATTTCGTTAGTATTCAGACAAATTCATCCTACCAAAATCAAAGAAGAATTCATTTATATTTCATAAATCGGCACCTTTCTCCCAAACAATTGTCCTATTTATCTTCCTATAAAAAGAGACCACAAAGGAACCAATCTGTAGCTAGAGGCACTCTTCCTCTAAGACGCTGCTCTCAGGGTGGAGGCAGACATTCCAAGGAAGAACAGGAAAGGAGAACATGCCAAGGTACAGTCCCTGAGGTGGAAGACCGTACCCAGTTCTTACTTAACAAATGTTATTCATTTCCATTAGATTGCAAAAAAAAGGTTATAGGGAAATTGAAATGTAGAATCATTTATATTCTTTTATGAGGGGAAGTCTTAAAGGCATTGGTATAACATACTTATTTCAGATGAAAATAATCTAATTAATTCCCCAAAAGAAAGTGGATTTCTTACAAAATCCAATCAGTACAACTACTTGACAATAAATACACACTGATGAGTAACATCAGCCTTAGCTGTAGATGACAATAGAAGCTGGTAATCACTCCATTCAGAAGTACTGATAAGGTTATAGTCTACTTTAAATTCTCAACTCTGTTCTTTGAGATATAACTCCTTAAAAAACAAGGATGGCTTGGGTTTTTACCCATATGACTTCCATGTACAAAGTTGCAGATTAAGTTAGAAGAGTCAGAGATATTTAAACCACAAAAGTATTTTTAAAAAAAATTAATTTCATAGCTCTCAAAAGACTATCATTTAGATAACCAAGTCAGAAAGTATTTCAAGGCCACCAGGTCCTCTGACCAAGCATTTACCTCTATAATTCACTACTCAAATTAGCCTTAAATATATAAATATATATAACAGAAATCTTTTATCTGATTTCTAAAAATATCAAGACAAAAGTAATCTTAAAAGATTTACGTACCGCAGGTCCTGCTGGCCCTGGTGGTCCTTCAATAAGCATACCCTATAGTTAAAAAAAGACAGAGTCATTACCACAGAAATGTAATCCCTAACCTCTGATCTAAGCAGATTTAAGAAAGCACCACATCATTGCATTTTAAAGGCTGAATCTCTGTTTCTACAGGTAAAACAGAATTTTTGCATGGTTCCCGAAGGGAAGAAATCAAAATCTGTAAACTAATTAGCAAGGAAATAAATATTCAATTAAGTAATACTAGCAAATATGCTAAGTGCTCCCCCCAAAAAAACAAAACAAAGACTTTTAACAAATTTTCCTTAGCACCCAGAATAATGCCTGGCACAAAATAATAACTTGAATATTCATTGTGTTAGTGAAAGAATGAAAGGAAGTGACACCTTGGCACTTTAATTCAGATGAAGGAGAGAAAAATCCAGGTTAAAGAACTGGGCATAAATATGAGCTAAGTTCTTAGACAAGAAAACGGAATACAGTTTCAGGATAAGAACCCAATTCTAGAAAGTTTATGATTCTACTTCTAAAAATTGCTTTGTCATTTAAAAAGTTGGTTGTAAATTTGCATAACAGGGATAAATTTATTCTGAAAATATATTTTCAAAGACTTTGGTGAGCATATGACGTGCTTTCTCAGATTTGGGGGTAATGGAGTGAACGGATGACAATGTTCTTAGAGATATAGCTTTTAAATCTTTATCTCCCCCTCCCTTTTTTTAAAAAAAAAATATGTCCTTGCAGTTTCTGAAGTGATCTTCATGATCTTGAGGCAAACAGTTAAAAATACTTCCTTTAGTTCTAATGCAATATTTTTCCCAAATTGCCAAGTAGAGAGAACAACAGCAAAATTGCTTTCAAGTAAGAATTTGCTTCTTACCAATATCTCAAGTAGTAATAACAATGTAAATTTTAAAAATCACTTTTGGAGTGAATTGAAGATGTTTCCCAGTGAAAGAAAAGGAAATGAATTTTTTTAAATAATTTTTTCAATTTACTACATGATGTGATTTGGATGTGAAACAAATAAGTACTATGACAAATAGCGTATTTCTAATAACATCAAGTCACAGTAATTAGCGGAAAAATCACTGGAATAGAAATTAGAGGATGTAAAGTCTGGTCATGTGTCAACCACTAAACATTTGAAAGTGACTTCAACCCTTTAAATCTCAAGTTCCTTAGTCATAAAACAAGAAAATTAGACTAAAACATTGACAGCTACTTTCAAATTCCAAAATCACATATCTGTATTTTTTGGTTTATTGAAATTCTGCTTGTCAGAAATGGCCTCCCTAACTCGCTTGTCGCAAATTATAAATTTTGGACAGTAAAATTTTCAACGGTACTACATGAACATGCATATGATTTACAGTGGTAATGGAGCATAATATAAATTGAATAATTGCACCAACTGGTGTATTCATACCAGTACTTACAGGTTCAACTACTGCTGGTTCTCCTTTCTGTCCTTTTTCTCCATACGCACCATGGCCATTTATCTGTTAAGCGAAAAATTCGAGTAGCCCATCTTTAAGTAAATAAGGCCATTTAAGTATTTTTTGAAGGTGATTTAAACATCTAAGTGCACTTAAAACAACCTATCGAAATGTGCTTGTTAAAAGAGAAATCTATTAAAGTTTTAAATACTAAAAATTTACGAAGGAAAGCATAATGAACATTAATGCTAAATCTTGAATGAGAATGAACACTTGTTTCTTAAAGACATATTATAGAAAGATAAAGACATCTGCAGACCCTAATTATTATTCCAAACATTAGGCAAAAAATGTCATCAAATTAAATTCAATAAAATAGAGGTAGGGGAAAAATGTGTGAAGGGGGACAAAAGGTTAAATAATAGCAATAATGATAATAATTAATATGGTGTATTACGGAGCATTACCAGAAGATGAAAATAAAAATAAAATTGTCTAAAAATTAGAAAACAGTCATAGTACCCAGAATGACAATGACTATGATTTAATCTTATCAATGACAAGAAAATCTGGATAAAACTCTATTGAAGATTATTCTTTCAAACGACGATTCCAGTAGTGTGGTCTGAGTTACACCTGCAGCAGATCCTCATGAGGAAGGATCTATCAAGGTGTGCTAGTAGTGATAAATATTCATCATTTATATAGGAACACAATCTATATTTTAAATCTGAAAAGACATCAAAATGGACATGATAATACTCCAAAAATAAGGCATACAATGACACAGAGCGTAATACTGACTTACGCTTGTTTCTGTAATATCTGTTTCTGCTGGAACACCTGGACCAAATTCTTCAATAGTGGGGCTTGTTGGTTTATCTTCATATTCTTTATATTCATAAAAATCATATTCTCCTAAATCTCCATCTACCAGAAGATCAGAGTCCCTGCCGTCTATTTCTTTGTTTTCATATAGTGTATCCTCCGAATTTTTCCTCTGGGAATCATAATCCTCTCCAGTTAGATATTCTTCAGTAAATACTTCTTCAACTGGATTTGGCTATTCATTTAAGTTGCAAGGAATTGGAGAACATGAAGTTTACTGTTAGTAAAGCAAAGTAAGCATTTGCAATTACAGTTTGATAGAATGTGTCAGGAAGTGGTTTAAATGCTACTCAAGCAAGTCTGAAGGCTGGGAAAAATAGCCTTTCAGAATAATTGAAAGAAATATTTTTGTACATTTGTATGTACAGGGAAATATTGCTTTCAAAGCACACTTTCCCAACAAACTGCAAATATTCACATAGATTCAACATGTGTATTTGCTTGTTCCATTGGAAAAACTTGTTAGGTAACTTGATATTAACTTTACAGTTTAAGATTTGAATAATAAAAATATATAAATAAAATATACAGTTAAAGCTCTGTTTAATTTTCAGATCTCACAGAACATCATAATGAAATACAAATGCTAGGGAAAAGCCATGTAAGTTAGACTCTCAACCCCAAAAATAAAATACTAATGCCAACATTGAGATCTATCATTGCAATATTTATGCAGAGTATCTAGTGTGCAGGTAAGTGTTATATTACCAAAGAGTTCTTTAAGGTAACTAAAATATAAATTATAGTCCTCAGAAATTAAGACAATATAATAGATCACTGTACAGTCTCATAAAGAGTGGAGAATACTCAAGTAAAAAGTATGTAAACTATTACTTGATTCAAAGAGAAAAATAAACAGTATAATATTCTTTTTTCATAAATAATTCCTCATTAATAGGATAAGTCTGAATCATATTTATTATGTAATTTTGGTCATATTATGATTTTGATGAGGTTCATATTAAACGTTTATCCTAAAACTTTTTGAACTTCTTTTTTAAATAATTTGTTTTCTATGAGACAGTGAGCCTACATCACAGAACAATACTGAATAAGTAGTATTGCATAAAATCATGTGAATAAAATGTGATTAAATGATTAATTTAGCAATTGTTAAATAAAATGTTCAATAACCATAACATGTTTGTTTTAGACAATGAAGATATAATATCTATAGGGCATATATATTATCCAAAAGCAGACTATTACTATGTTCAAGTGAAATGAGGTAAATAAATAAACATCTAGAATCATGATATCCATTTCTGACAAATGATTAATTTGGACTAGATGAAATAAAATCTGTTCTTACCCTAAAGGGTGATTATTCTAAATTATGTGTTTGCATGTAAAGCCCCATTGAGTTTATTTGCTTCATTGGGACTCATGTTACATAAATTTTCTAATGCTAACTGACGCAAGTATTCCTCATACCAGATGCGACAGGAATTTAACAAAATTAAACTAAATGATACTCTCATTTTTTCATGGCTAGAACATACGCATGATGAGAAATTCAGGATGATTGTTCTATTTGTAAACTGTATGTACTAAAACGCTTTCATAAAAAGGATTGGAAAAAAGTTAAGATATATTACTTTAATCATAATTAAGTTTGCAAATGTAAATAGCCATAAAAATCCATTAAGACTATATTTTCTCAAAACGTTTGTGTCGTAAAAATGCATGATTATTGGTGAGATGGAGTAAATTCTAATTGTATCACTTGATGATACAATTTTCACATAGAGGATTTTCCTCCTCACAGAATCATGTTGTGAATAACCTTCATCACAACATGTTGAGAAGCCTGCTCAGTCCCAGGAACAATCAAGAAAATGACAGCAGCCAATTCAGTCTGATCGATTTAGCATTTGCATGAAGCAGATTCATGCAAAACCTGAATTGACATTAACTTTACATGAACTGTTTTTACTAATAGTGAGCCAATGCTATTGTTTCTCTTACCTCAGTTAAAGAATAAAAACATCAGAGGTTACAAATTCTTCAGAGTGAGATTTGTCAAGAACTATTACACCTTTAAAAAACTCGAACTGTGATTCAGTGTTGTCTATGACCATTACCTCATTTGATCCAGATACATGCTGAGGAGCCTCTGTCTGGTAACTTTCCACTGTTCCATAGTTGTATTCTTGAAAATCATCAATAATATTTGCCTAAAGGTAAATTCAAAAGTAGAGCAATTAGCAAAAATTAAGGTAATCCCAAATCAACAGAAATCATGATTAAACTGGGGTATCATATTAGCCAGATGAGTATTTATCTAGTTGGGTTAGGACAATGGCTCATGATCAGAGATCTTCCAGCTTATCTAGGAGAGATCTTGATTGCTTTTTCTTTGCTACCTTTACCCCTAGCTTGGCTTTTGCTGCTGCTTGATAACTTTTCTTCTTCTTGGATGCGTTTTTTTCAGATTTGGGGGGTGTAAAGTTTTTGGACTTTTCCTTTGAGTTAGTGGTCACTGTCTTCGTCTTCATTTTGAAATTGAATTTCTTTTTCTGTAAAATGTGGTGAAAGATGGAATGGAAAACATAAATAAAATGAAAAGGAAAATAAAGAGCATAGGTGAAAGGAAGGATAACCAAACAAAACGAGCATCGTTCCTTCAGGACAGCTACTGCCAAATAAAAAATCACAGTTATGGCGTCATAGAAAAATGATGAATGAAAGGTTTATGATAAGTTTAGGAAGAGTGGACACAGGGAACCACAGGAGGACAAACAGCAGGACACCATACACAAAGGCACTGCTTTGCTTTTACCTCAGTTTGTGCTATTGTCTCTTCAGTTACAGTAGGTGTCTCTGTTACACTTTCAGCCTCTTTATATTCTGCTTCCCCATACTCATAGTCATATTCCATTATATCCTCAGGTGCATACTACATTGCAAAGGAAAAAATATCAGGCAATTTTGTTAGTTGCAGGTAACACTACTAACAAAGTGGGAATTATGTTCTTAACTTTACTAGTAAAAGTTAAGAGACAAGGAAATGCTGTTATTTAAATGTTACTTTGTATTACAAGATGCAGTACTGTCTTACACAGAGTATATTAACAGTGACAAAGCAGGTATTCTAAGAGCGGAATAGTGGTTGGGATTGTGAGGAAAGTGAAAGTGTGGAATATAAATTCAAACTTTTAATTGTTGAATATTAATTTGAACAAAACAATTGCATATTCTGGCATAATTGTTAACTATTCAGTTAATTTTGATTTGTTAAAAAAATGCTACACAAGCCTCTTTTATTTTACAGTAATTTTAATAGGTACTTTTTTCATTAAATTACGTTTAAAAATAAAAATGTGGAGAATAGTCTTCCCAAGTATGAAATAATTTTCATTTCTATTGGGAGGTGGAAAGGAAAGGAAGGAAAGGGAACAGAAGGAATCTGAAATGAGTCTATATTCCCTTTTAAATACTGGGACCAGGGAAAAGTACAATATAAATTTTTTTCAAATAATTAATTTGCTACACACTTAAGATCAAAATGAGCACAGAATACTTGTGACCCATTAAAGGATTCAAAATAGGTGTTCATAATTAATACATTATTTCACTTTTTACAAATACTGCTTTTTTCTATCAAAAGAGTATAATACATAGATATCTTAAACTACATAAACTTAAGTCAAATTGGAAAATGGAATACCAGATTATTCTGTATTAAAGAAAATTTAGTTGGATAGAGAAGTATGTTTCTCAACAGAGGAATGTTCAATACAGTCATTAATCCTGGATGATGAGGAAAATAATATGCTCATTTTCAAAGCCACATATCTCTATCAAAATTTTAACTTTTAGAAGACTTGTAAGTCGATTATAAGCTAACAAATGGAAGTTCCCAGGCTAGGGGTCGAATCAGAGCTGCAGCTGTCATCCTACACCAGAGCCATAGAACTCCAGATCCAAGCCGCATCTGTGACCTACACCATAGCTCACAGCAACGCTAGATTCTTAACCCACTGAGCGAGGCCAGGGATTGAACCTGCATCCTCATGGATAGTAATTGGGTTCGTAACCTGCTGAGCCACAACAGGAACTCGCTAACCATTGGTTTTAATCAAAATAACTGAAAATCCATTAGGGTCATATGTAACCTATAAAAAATAGTAAGCATTAAGCAACAAACTCCACAAGCTAAAAGTCTATTATATATGCCTATATGTGTATAATATATATGTATTATGTATACATATGTTTATTGTGTGTAATACATAGCTATATATATGTATACATACATTCATATTATAATATATATTTGTGTATTATACATGCATAAAAATGCATGTATATTTAGCATATATATTTTTTATTATATATATATATGCTAACAGAATCCTATTTGGAATTCCCTAAGTATTGTGTTTGGTAAAATTTTAATTATATCTCAACTGGATCTCTTTTGGCATTTCAAAATTGCCAGAACATCCCTTTTAATCTGCCAGAAAAATAACTCTTCACCACATGTCTTTGAGAACTGTGATCACTGTGCCTTCCAACAAACTTTATTAACATAGCAAGGCAAATGAGCACAAATTTTACAAAGACATATGAGACAGATTCAAAACTGATCTCCTGACAATACTGTAATCTGGCCCTTAATGAAATACCCTTACTAGAGAAAACTTTTCTAGATGGTTCAGTTGAAGGTCATGTTGAAACATACAAGCATGTCTTTAATGTTCTTTATGTTCGTCAAAACTTCACTTTGATTAAATTAATTTAAACCAATTCATAATTTTATCTGTTTGGTATTAGTTTCATTATCTTTGAATATACATGTGAAGAACTTCAACAAAGCTTTATTCTAATTAGAATTTGGTAAATTAGAAGAATGCTCATATATAAGACACTGAATATTTGTGTTTCTTCATGCCTCTGCAAGTAAGATATAATGTCACCTATTTCTAGAAAAGTTAATGTAAATATTAATCAAAGGCATCATTAAATAAATAAAACAAACAGAAATCAGATACATGTTAAAATACACTACTGGAAACTGAACAGTGTGTAATGAATAATTTTTAGTTATGGTCACCCATGTTGGAATAAGAAATAGTGGAATTATATAATTCCCAGCTGGCAGCTTGAAGTAAAACATGAAAGAATATATTAGCCATTCCAATTTACGCTTTGGAATTTTAAAATTAAGCAGACTTTTCAGAATCACGTGCATCTATAGTGAATTGTAAGATCATAAGACAATATATAAAGGCATAAAGGACTGGTTGTAAAAATGGACAATTTAAATGTATCTTAAATGTAGCCTGGCATTCAAGCAGCTGATTAACTTCGCTATCTTTATATCATGTTTTCTTTTTCTTATGGGAGGAAATATCTTTTCACCTCCATTATTTTCTCCTGTTCAAACTGTTTTCCACACGTAGAGCAATCAGAGTAGCTGTAGCTGTGGGATAGTGAAGGAAATAACATGCTCACCTCCACAGGCATTAAAGAACATCTTTTTCTTAGAGACATTCTGGAGTCAGTGAGAAGTATCACTGCTTCCATTCTCCTTATTTCTTTATCTAAACAACACCCCCCTTTCGGTGATTATTAACCTGCTTAGAACTTTGCTGCTCTACATGGTGCTTTAGACCTTATTTTATGAGACAATTCTCCCTTCTTACTATGGAATTTGGAGGTGCTTCAAAGACAAGTAAAGAAGAGAGAAATAGTTATAATCAATCAGATGAATATATGCAAAGAGACATGCAATGATGGAATTATTTCCACTATGATCTGTGAGTTGCCAAGCAAAAGTTAGTGTATGCGAGAAGAAAAAAACTTCATCTAGAAATGTTAAGTATATTTTTATCTAATTTGTTAGGTAGAAGGATGGCATCATTTAAATCTGTGCATTTATGAGAACTAGAATATATGATAAATATTGAGTGCAAAAAAGTTGAAGATAATACATTTCTTTATAAATATTGCTTTTCCTTTGCTTCTTTTTTCCTTTTCCACACTTTATTTTTAAAATGTCAATGTCTACTATATATAGGGCGTTATAGTTTGTGTAATACATTAAGAAAGAACCACATGTAGATTTAACATCTAATTTCTTATGATATGAGGATAATTTAACTTGACGGGAAAAATCTCAAAACCATTGTACCTTTAATACTAGTTACTCTTCTATATAAACGGTATTGTGGAGGTTCAGGTAGAATTACAGTTTAGTATTTTAAAATATATCTTTGTTATATATTTCAATCTACGATGATGATGCAATATTGTGCCAAACACAAAAAAAATTGAATCTTAAGATTGATTTAAAATATGTTTTTTGCAGGACATGAATAACACAAAATCACAAGTCGAAGAAAGCACAACTGAGTTAATTTATAAAATAAATTGACATATTTATTAATACAAATTAGAATAATAAATATGCGATTGTCACAAATTTATTAATGGAAAATTAAGAAATATGAGGTACGATGTATATGTTTGATGCTCTATATTACACTTTGTGTTCTTTAACTACTGGTACATAATACTACATTTCCATTTCGTATAGGTAGAACATCTGTAGAACAATTATTAAAATGTGTGTTTATAATATATTAATATTATGATATAATGATATATTAAAAGCTAGTACAAAAGTAATATAAGAAGAGCTCACTAATTCCATTAACCAGGTTTTTTTCACACTAGTTTAGAATGGTTATCTTATTATTGAAGTATCAATGTAATTTAACAGTGGGAAAAAAAGTGACAGCTAATTCTTCAAAAATGGCAAGTTTGCTTTTAAATTAATTTAAGATAAAAATGGTTAAAATATTATTTCGCTTTTAAATAACTCAGCTTACCTGATATAATAGCATTAAAATACAGGAATAAAACACCTTAAGGTGATATAATAAGAATGCATACCTTCATTCTTCCAAAAATCAGAGCCATATCTGTCACCTAAAAGAACAAGCCTTATCTTTCTTGAAACAGGAGCAAAATAAATCTCATCAGTCATACTAAATGCTAAAAATTTTAATACTGAATCATCACATAATCTCAAATATAAAAACACTAAACCTGATGGATATTTTACCTATCCTCTTGGAATTCAGACTCTGTTTTAATCAATCATAAGGGAACAAAAAGAATAAAGCACTTGAGAACTGTGAAATGAGCAAACACAAATATCCAAGTAATCTTTTTTCTCTCATATTAGCTTTCCTGTCAGCTTAAGACTTTAATCCTGATTAAAAAAAAAAGACATTAATATTAAGTCATGGAAAAGATTAGTGCAATAGTGTTCACTATCATACCTTAAAAAGAAAACTAATGTCAAAGAAATATTTCAAGCACTTATTGGCACCTGATAGTATATTAAAAGTCAAGAAGTAAGCTATTTGTGTTATTTTCAAACCTGAGGACAGTCTTGATGTTTTTAAACTTCCACCCCCACCTTCTAAAATTTAAAACTCTACATATATTTGCTGCCAACTAAAAACTCAATTCCCCCCTGTGTTTGTGTTTAAATCTTCATAAAATCCACATTAAAGAATCTTATGTAAAAATCTGTATAAAGGGTACACTGTATTATATTTTTTGTACTTTGGGATATTCAAGCTTGATAAAATTGCTATGACTAACTTAGATATATGTATTTTTGGTGTGAGAGAGAATAGAGAAAATTTTTATTATGGTGAATTTTCTTGCAAAAATAGCTTGGAAGAATGGTTTCACACCTGGGTTTCAAATAAACTGACATAATATTAATCAAAGTGTATGAATAGTTTTAGTTATGCAAACAGTTTATACTGCTTTTCATTCCAATGCTCTTTGTATCAAATTCTGTGCAAGAAAAAGAAAACATATTTCAATGTAGCCTAGCCTTATAAGAAATGGAAAAAAAAAAATCCTCTCAGTATTCAACATGGTCTGAAAACTTTAAGATACCACTAATGTCCCTTTCTCATCTGCATGAATTGCCAAAGCCTGGAGACATGGCAAACACACCAGAAAATAGTCACCTTCGTCTTGAGACTGTTTTAATTATCTAAATGCAAAGGTCAAAAATATATCACTGAGAAATTATCTTGTTTCTCATCTCCCCCCAAATAAAACATGCTCCTATATACATTATAGAAGTGAGGTATCTCTATTTTTAGGAAATTAACAAAATACTTAAGATGGAAACAAACACTAAAAATCTTCATATTGTCTTAGAAATATCAAAACAGTATTAAATACAAAATATAGTTCAAATAAAAGTGAATAAAGAGAAATCAGCCTCAAAACTTCAAACCTGGAGTTCCCACTGTGGCTCAGTGGTAACTAAACCCAACTAGTTTCCATGAGGACGCAGGTTTGATCCCTGGCCTTGCTCATTAGGTTAAGGATCTGGTCGTTGCCTGAGCTGCAGTGTAGGTTGCAGACACGGCTCAGATCCAGCATTGCTGTGGCTGTGGTGTAGGCTGGCAGCTGTAGTTCTGATTTAACCCCTAGCCTGGGAACTTCCATATGCCATGGACGTGGCCCTAAAAGAAAAAAAAAACTTCAAACTTACATCCCAACTATTGAAATGAGAAAATGTGTCCCAATATTAGGGTCCTCACCTCATCGATCTGAGGTTCCTGAGCCTGAGCAGCCTTGGGCGCTGAGGAGTCACAGTCTGGACTGTAATGCTCGCAGTAGTCATATGCCGCTTTGGGGTCACCTATGATCAACAACTGCTGGATGTCCCCCTGCCAAGGAAACAAATGTGGATGTAGTCAGCATATCTGAATACACACATATCCAGAGCAAGATTTATCCAAGATACTGTGTAGTTCATTTTTAAATATCTGAGACAGAAAATCATTTATATTTCAATTTTAAAAACAATCCTATAAGACTGTGAAAGAAATTCACACGTTTTACAAATACCAGATGTTAATATTAAGCTGTTATTCTGTTATATTGTGGTCCAGAGAATCTATATCATATGTATCTGTTTATTAAAACTTGATTATACTGCATTCACATCATACTCTGTATGGAATAAGATAAAATTTGAGTAATAAATTGATTTCAAGGAGTTCCCACCGTGGCTCAGTGGTTAATGAATCCGACTAGGAACCATGAGGTTGTGGGTTCGATCCCTGGCCTTCCTCAGTGGGTTAAGGACCCGGCGTTGCCGTGAGCTGTGGTGTAGGTCATAGACGCGGCTCAGATCCTGCGTTGCTGTGGCTCTGGTGTAGGCCGGCAGCTACAGCTCCAATTAGACCCCTAGCCTGGGAATCTCCATATGCCGAGGGAGCAGCCCAAGAAATGGCAAAAAGACAAAAATAAAATAAAATAAATAAATAAATAAATAAATTGATTTAAAAAAGTAAATAAGATTTAAAAACAGTAAATACATAAAAGCAGTCACGTATTTCCAATATTAAAAAACTAAAGAGTTCGATTAAATTATTTTTATGCAAATTTATAAATGAAAATATAGATCCAACTATTGAGTTCTATTAGAGGAATCAATGTCAAAAGAAATTCCTACTTACAAATATGAATGAGAGAAGCTGAGAGAGACTGGAAAATTCCAAATTATAAATTAAAAACCATGAGTTTGGCATATTTTTATTAAAAAATGGAGCATCTAAGCATATATTAAAACTCATTTAGAAGTCTGAACAAACTTCATCAAAATAAACATTAGAAATAATTAATAGTAGGGTTATCTAAAGACTTGTAGTTTCGGGAAGTTCTAGAAACTGTGTAAACAAGGAAAATCAAATAGTTTGCTCTTGAAGCCATTCAAATATTTCCACGTGGGTCTAATTTGACATGAAACTAATTTGATATAAATCTATGGGTCATGATCATATCCACTAAGAATTATACTCAGGCAGGAAGAATATTGGGTTAATATTGATTTGAATTTATGATTCAAATCCCTGTAAGTTTGAGCAATGGGTCTGACTCACAGAACTCCTGATTCCATTTTGAATAATTTCATATTTCAGCTTTCTCTATATCTGATGAACAGAAGCTATTTAGAGTCGGATGAAAAATTATCATTATCAAAAACTCTCTAACACTGAGTACTAGGAAAGAATCCATAGCACTTGTATATCACAACATTCATTTATTCATCAATAAATGCAGATTGAGAAAGTATAGTACGCAAGACGTTGAACATGGTACCATTGGAGGTGGAAATGTAAATTTGATGTAATCCTTGTCCTTTGGAGAGTACAATCTAGTTAAGATTTAAAACTAATAAAATGAAGAATTCAATTTATAACTTGACAAGATATAAGCAAACTCTTGTGAAAAAAATGCCAAGAAAAGAGTATAAATTATTTAACTCCAGCTGCCAATTCTTTATTAAATACTGTGGTTACTATCTGTGGTGTGGTAGTTATTTTTTCTGCATTGCTTTTTTCTGTCTAAAAAGGATTGTATATTCTTAATCTTAAAATTATCATATATTCTGAGTCACGAATCTGTATTTTCATTTCTACCACTTTTTTAAGATATAAGTTACGCATGGAATTTATTCCTTGAAAGTATACAATTTAGTGTTTTTTAGTTGATTCACAGAGTTTTCCATCTATTAACAATATCTAATTTCGGAAAACTATCATCATCCCTAAAGGAAAGACCACAATCATTGGCAGTCGCTTCTTATCTGTCCCTCTCCCCAGGCCCTGGTACCTGGACATTTCATATAAGTGGATTCATATGTGATGAGGCCTTTTGTGATTAGCTTTTTTCATTTATCATGTTTTCAAAGTTTACCCAAGTTTTAACATGTATCAGTATTTCATTCTTTTTTTGAAATAACAATCCACTGTACAGACATACTATATTTTGTGTATCTACTCATCAGTTACTGGAGATTTGAACTGTCTCTACTTCTCCACTTAGTAGCTATTTGGCTATTTGTTTTGTATATGTCTTATGCCTTTTTTTGTTATAGTATGTCTCTATTACTACCTTCTTTTGTGTTAAATAGATATTTTCTAGTGGATAATTTTAACTTTTCTTTCTTTGACTCTATTTTAGAAGGCTTTATTTTTAGTAATTACCCTGAGGGTTACAATTATCATCTCAATTCATAACAACATTTTTCAGATCAATATCAACTTAGCACCAGTTTTGCATTATACAAACATTTCTATTCCCTCTTCCTCTGCTTTGTAATATTATCACTATACAAATTGTATCTTTAAAAATGTCATCAACATAATTTTATAAATTTTACTTTATGAAACTGTATTTTAAAACAGGTAAGAGAAGGAAAGTGCTATAAACAATAACAATCAAAATTTGTACTGTTTTTATATTTACTATGTTGGTACTTTTGCCAGTGTTTATTTCTGTCTGGATTTGAGTTACTGTCTAATGTCCTTTCACTTCAATCTAAAGGACTCCTTTTTTTACTTCTGGTAAGGCAACTCTACTTATGATGCATTATTTGTTTCTGATAAATCTGATGTCTTAATTTATGTTTGAAGGATAGTTTTGTGTAATATAAAATTTTTAGTTGACAGTCTTTTCTTCCAGAACTTGGACTATGTCACCCCACTGTTTTCTGCACTCTGAGGTATTGGACCAGAAATTAGCTGTTAATTGTAATGAGAATCTCTTTTTTTTGTTGTGAGTCACTTTGCTCTTGCTGTTTTGAAGATTCTCTCCTAGTCTTTTGTCTGATTATAACACTTTGGGTGTGGATTTGTACAAGTTTACCTTACTTGCAATTTGTTGAGATTCTCAGATTTATATGCTTTCTATCTCCTTTCTCTCCACGTATTCTGGGACTTCTTTTTTTTTTTTATGTGTTGCTATGCTTGATGTTATCCCCCTGGTTTTTAGCAGCCTGTAAACTTTTTTCAAGTTTATTCTTTTTCCTCTTTAAAGTGAGTAATCTCAACTGATTTATCATTTTAGAAATTTTATCTATATTTATATTCTCTATTTGATAAGGCATCATTCTCATACTTTCATTTAGTTCTCAAGTCATGGTTTCCTTTAGTTGATTATTTATTTAACATAGTCATAATTGCTGATTTAAGTCTTTGGTAAGTCCAAGATGGGCACTTCAAGAACCGTTTCTATAGAGTTGTTTTTCTTTTGTATGGGACATAATTTTCTGATTCTTTGCCTGCCTCATAGGTTTTTGCTGAAAGTCAAACATTTTAAATCTCACCTCTGAAAATTAGATTCCACCTACTTGTCTCCCTGGGGCCTGTTCTTTATTGTTTGTTTGTTTTGAGTTGTTTTTACTTCTTGTTTGTTTAATGAACTTTTGAAGTAATTATATAAGTCAATGTCCTTTGCCACCTGTGTCCACTAAGGTCTCTGATAAGTTAGGTTAGTGATAAGCAAGTGCTTGACAATTTTTTAAATATCTTGAACTGGTAAATATCTGTTTGCCAAGAGGCTTTGCATGTGTATTTTAGTGTGAACATGCCTTCAATATTCCAACATTTTACAACTCTGCCTTAGCTCTCATTTCCTGCTGTACAGATCCTCAAGGTCAGTGATATTTGAGATACTGGAGTCTCTTCAGGTCTTTCCTGGACATGCACACAGGCCTGCTAGTTCCCCAAGAATATATCGAAGCTTTTCAGTGCCTTGGATAGACATATTATTTCCAAACTTTTTATTTTTAGTGTCTTTGTCTGACCCTTGTTTGCTTAATATCCTATTATTTAAATGAACACTACCAACTACTTGCTAAAGATCTGGAATGTCACACTAGAAACATAAAAATGACCAAAACTGAAATGTCAAAAACACATATCCACCAATAAAAATTTCATTGCTGGATATGAATGATATGATATGAAAGACTGCAATGTTAAGTCATCCTTGAGATAGATTTTGTTGAATTCAGAAATTTCTCCACTACCAGATTTGGCTATATTTCTTTCAGTTATTTAGTCATTTCATTCAATCATTCATTCAAAAAGTGCTTTAAAAGGGTACATAACAGGTTAATATGTTCAGAATGTACACAAATAAGGAAACATCTACTATATTTCCCAGTAAAACATGAAATAAAGCAGAATCAGCAAAAACCCATGCCAAAACAATATGGTTTACAATGGTCATACTGTTACTAATATTTCCAACCTCAAAATGATTTATGTTTATGTTATGAGATAGCACAGAAAATCAAACAAATCAGATTTTTTTCTTTTTCCTTTTTTTGTCTTTTTGCCATTTCTTGGGCCGCTCCTGTGGCATATGGGAGGTTCCCAGGCTAGGGGTCTAATTGGAGCTGTAGCCGCCAGCCTACACCAGAGCCATAGCAACACAGGATCCAAGCCATGTCTGCGACCTACACCACAGTTCATGGCAATGCCGGATCGTTAACCTACTGAGCAAGGGCAGGGATCGAACCCACAACCTCATGGTTCCTAGTCGGATTTGTTAACCACTGCACCACGAAGGGAACTCCCCAAATCAGATTTTTTCTGAAATTTGTTCAAGGCTCTTTTTTGTAATAGTTAGAATAGACTATAATATTTCTTTTATGCCTACTGATTTTAAACATGCTCAGAGTAAATGAATATAAATTAAAATTTACTGATAACATTTTTCAAACACTAACTGATGAGTTTAGAACACTGAGTAGCCACAATTGAATTTTTATAATTGAATAATAACTAATTCATTATGCCGTTTAAAAAAGACCATTGAGTATACCTTGCATCATTGAGGGTTTCAATCAGAAAGGTTGATTCCTGAATCCCAGTTTTGCCATTAATTACTTGGAGTTTTGCAAATCACTTACCCTAATTCATAATTTGTAAAATAAATGCATTTAGAGATATATAAGGTCCTCTCCCGAACAAAAAATTCTAGAATACCACACATAACTTTTAGAAAACATAATAAACTAAATGAAGCTTTTGCTGAAACATAAAAAAGCTGCCTATCATACTGCATATGGTATTTTTAGTAGTATATTTTTCAGAAGAATACTGGTTTCCTGGGTACTTACTCGTCTAGTTAAGGCATTTCACTTCATTAAATGAAATCATGCCAACTTTTCCACTATAAATTCTTTTTTCAGGTGTTAGATATTCAACCATAAAATATACTACTGGAGAGAAACTGGAAAATTCAGTTAAAAACCTACAGTACTATTTTCCCCACCAGGCATTTTATAGTGTTTTATGTTAATCATATGACATATTATGAGACAGTCTGTAGATAAACAAAAGCATCCTAACAGCCTGAATGAACTATAAATATTTAGATTCAAGAGTCATAAAAATTTCCACAGCTGTAAGAGGATGAAGTTGCCAAGTAAAATTGACATCTGCTGCATACAATGTATGAAAAAGACATCCTCCTCCTCTATTGATCTACAAAGGCAAATTTAAAGTAGAGCCTTGCAATCTATAGCCATGTTAACTATAGTACTTGTATAAATCTAGAGGAGGGAAGTGATCAAATGTAAAGAAAACTGAATAGAAAGTATCTATAAAGATGAGGTTCTTCCAAATGTCACATGCATTTCAAAAGATCCTGCCGCATTTTCACCAAGACCAATTTTATAAGTAGTACCATATCCTTTCAAAAGTAAAATATAATGCACATACTTAACAATTTCTGTTTGTATATACATATCTATAGTAACTGACTTTGAGGCATAGCTATGTCCATTTTCTATGTTCTGAATGTAGTTACATGAAATATACAATTTAATACACATTAGTATTTAGTGTGTATTTAGTGTGTACTTAATGTATTTAGTACACATTAAATCTTACATATGCAAAAAATGTGGCTTTTTGCATACGTAAGAAATAACATTTATTGCAAACAATGTTACAAGAAATTGATCTAATGTTTCAGGTCACATGTCAATGTGTCAATATTAAGTATCTGCGCTTTAAGATTCAATTCCTCATCCTGTGTGGCGTCAACCAGTGCTTGGGTGAAGTCAGTTCCTGGCCAGAGCATCCACTGAATTGTATAGCATAGCAGCTGATTCCTGAGAATGAGCAACAAAAAACCAGGTTTGGACTAGCTGCCATGTTCAATCCCTCAAGGCTTTTAATTCCACTTTGAATCTTAGAAGACAAATTTTTAATATCAAAGCTTGGATGTTCATTATATTCTAAGAGAATAAGTTACTTTTGGTAATATCTGGAAAAGAATCCAACTATTTACTATGTATCTCACTAAGTTTCCAAAGTTTTTAGAATTAGAAATTTCAACTCTCCTAGACCTAGAGAAAAATCACATGCTGCAACTGTATTCAATAAAATCATCTAGCCTCCAAATTTCCCAGAGCACATGCTTAACTCCATTAACTTCAACACGCAGGTATCTCAATGGGAACAAATGCTTTCACAAATGCTTCTTGGAAAAATATTAATTATATGTTGTAAGCAAACAGGAATTAGGTTTATCAAGAAGACAGAAAAATAGCATTAAACAGAAAAAAACATCTTAAACAAAACTCCGGATGTGTGAAATTGACCATGTTGGAAAATTATATATAGTACTATGTAGTTGGAAGTAAGGCTCTATATGGTGATCATTAGTGAGGGTTGAAAGTGGAAGAGAGATCAGACCAAGGAACCAATTAAAGAAAAGCATTGTGTGTGAACTGAACCCTTCAAGTTACAGAATGTAGTTCGAGGACTTGGAACCATGGTGTAAACTGACCAATACTGTATTTTACCAAGATCACTATGACAAGTTAGGGGAGGATGATTTGAAAGCAGTCAGTGTGGAAGCACAGGAATCAGGAGAATCCATTGTGGTTAAGCCTTGAGAAACTAAACTTAATGGAATGGAGTCAAGGATACATATGGGGTTTATTAGAGTAAAATATCTGTGAGAGCTGGGAATAGACTCGATGCTGGTGATGGAGTGGGATGGGAATGGCAAGGAGAGAGGAAAGAAGTGCTTTAGAGAAGAGTGGAAGGTATTTCTGCAGCTTCTGGTATGAGCAAGGGTAGGATGGCAAAAACGTTGACTCAGTTGAGAAACATAATAAAAGGAAAACACTGTGGATTGAACTCTTAAGTCTATGAAGTGAAATGATAATTAATGATTATTTCCAGAATACGTTCAGTTTTTCTTGCGAGAAGCTTGTCTTTACCCACTTTTGAATTGTACTCCTCTACGTGCCACCTGTCAGATTATATCACTGAAGCCAAACCAAGTCATAAGCATCAGTAAGAATCAGCAGAAATTTTCCCTGTAGCCTGACAGCCCATACCTCTTTCTGTAGCAATTTACACTCATTTTTTTTCCATTGAGACAAAATAAACTTGCCTAGACTTAGTGTTATGGGCTGACTTGTGTCTCCCCAAATTCACATGTTTAAGTTCTAGCCTCAGAATCTGACTGTATTTAGAGATAGAACCTATGAAGACAAAAACAAGATTGCGTGAAGTCATTATGGTGGGCCCTAATCTAGTGTTATTGGTCTTTTTTATAAGAAGAGAAGATCAAGACACAGACACCAAAAAGGGAAGATCATGTGGAGACCCACGGAGAAGATGACCATCTACAAGCCAAGGTGAAGGACGTCAGAAGAAAATCAACCTTGCTGACATCTTGATCTCAGACTTCAAGCATCCAGAACTGTGAAAAAATTAATTTCTGTTGCATTAGACATTGTGGTATTTGGTTATGGCAGTCCTAGAAAACTAATACAGACTGGTTAATATTAGTTTGTTTTTATTTATATCTTGCAAGTATTATCTTTATAACAGAACAAAAAAGGGCAAGACAAGTACTTTGGATTTGTTTGTAACATGAGTGATTTCTGACTATGTCCAGGGATGGGTACTAAAGGGATGCTGTGGAAATACTGGCAGATTTAATTTGGGAAATAGCTAGAATTCAGGGTAATCATTAGTGTATAATACCTAACAGTATTACCATGTATAAATACACTCAGGCACAGGAAGTAATAGGAAGTGAGAATGATTTTTTTTAAAAAAAAGGATTTGACTCAAGTATAAATATGGAATTTGAAGGGAAGAAGTTTTTAAAGAGCTTTATCAAATTCACTATACTAGAGTTCATACTGAGTTTAAATATCCATTTATTTGATTATTTACAATGGACTTTCATTATGGAAGTAAAAAGTTAAGACAATTTCTGGTTGTACCATTAACTCCTTAATAATGAAATTATATTCTATTTCATGTCAACAATAAAAAGAAAAAAAGAACAGAAAAAAATGTTTTATCATATCAGAAATATAGATATATAAAGTCAGAATGATATATATTTTGTAATCTGTACTTCACTGTATCTGTTCATAGTAATATAAGCCAAAAGTAAAACAACACTCTTAGTTCTTTCTTAATTTAAGAAATCACATGCAAACATTTAAATTACAAATCTTAAAAAAATACTGAGATGATTCTCATATTACAAAAGGATTTTTCATTTCGAACTTCCATTAAATGATTAACATTTAAAATATGTATAGGAGTTCCTACACCTTGGCACAGTGGGTTAAAAATTCAAGAGCAGTGGCTTGGTTCACTGCAGAGGTGTAGGTTGGATCCCCTGCCTGGTGCAATGTGTTAAAGGATCCTTTGTTGCCAAGCTGTGACACGCCACACCTGCAATACAGGTCACAGCTATGGATCAAATTCAATCCCTGGCCTTGAACCTTCCATATGCTGTGAATGCAGCCATAAAATGAAAAAGAAAAATGTATAACCAAAATTTGATCCCTCCCAACAATAAAGTCATCTGATACTTTTTACAAACATCTGTTGTTCAAAATAATACAACTGAAGGTAACTTTTAGAATCTATAAAGAGAATTTTAAAATAAAATGAAAATCATTTTGAGATTTTATCTTTAACTTTAGAAGAAACAGTATTTGTATGAAAGGAAACATTATGCATCATTGAATATTTTGCACCTGTATTTTAACATAGACTCAAAGAACAAATTCACATAAGTAATATCAGTATAAAGGTCAAATATGGTCTTTGCAAGCAGGTATGACTTTTAATGCCTATCATACAAAGCTAATAACAGAATTTGACATTTACTTATATTTCATGGCCTTTGACTTGGCAGTAAATTTTGAATCTATTTTTAAAGTAATTATCATCTTTTGAACATGAAAAGAAATGACAGACTCTTTTCATCATTTCACAACGAGTTTAACAGTTGAACTGTCACATTTACTCCTTTAATCCAAACAATTAAACCAGATACTTTGGTATCATTTTTTTTTAATATCAGTTTAGCATCACAATTTTTATTACCTCTTTTTAATTTAAGCCTAGAGAAAATGTCTACCAAGGGATGAAAATAAATCATTGGAAGTAGCACTTTTATACATTCACCATTCTAGTTTTATATGCAGTGATACTGCCCAGAAGTAATTGGATCCAGAAATAATATTTTAAAATACTTCTTGATGTCTACTCTGTTGAACTCCTCTACTATAATAAATGATATATTTCTTTAATGATTTGAAGTTTTATTAAAACAAAATTGGCCATTTTATGAAATATACAAGTCTAAGAAGATTTTTTTAAGATGCATTTATATTGTAAAGTAATTGATACACCTTTTACTCATTTTTAATTTTGAAAAAAAATGGGTTTTTTTAGTGTCAACATGAAAACTTCTTTGGTCACTTCAGAATACAGACAGCCTGCACATATGTCTATTGAACAGTGAAAGGGGCAGGTTAGCGGGTTATGCTCTCAGAGTTGAAAGAATTCCCTATTGAAATGAGAGTATTTGGAAAGAACTATACTTTCTGTCAAAGGGAAAAAAAAGCAAACCTGTTACACAGCATTCCTATTTCAGGAGGCACTTCATGCCTTAAAATTTTAAGACAAGCTACATTTTTTCCCCAACTAAATAGTTTCTTAAAAATAAAATAGCACAAGTGATACATAATTTTATTAATAGGTACAGATATATAAGTCAGATAATAAATGTATTTCTCCTATAACATTTAATGGTAACTTACACAGAAGTTTGACAGCCAGATAACTTTCATAATTCTTTTCCCTGACTGTCTACTAATCAGTCATCTATCCATCAGCACATGTTTATTTAGGCAAAGTAACATGCTGATTCTATAGATAAGCAAAGAGAAATTAAGAGGGATCCAGATCCTACTTTCAGATAGTGTATAACCCAGTAAGGGAGATTAATTATACACAGATGTAATATATAAGAAACATATTTCCTTAGTACTTGCTGTATTCCAATGAAGAAAAATAAATAAATAAACTGAGGTGGCAGGGATGGGGGGATTAGACAGTTTTCATCTGGGAAAATCAAAGGAATGATCTAGAAAGACTTGGCATAAATAAGAAAATTATTGAGAAAGTGTCTAGTTTTTCTTTTTAATATAAAGATACTTGGGGCTCCCTGGTGGGCCAATGGTTAAGGATTAGCATTGTCACTGCAGTGACTCAGGTCGCTACTGTGGCGCAGGTTCCATCCCTAGCCCAGGAATTTCTGTATGCTGTGGACATGACCAAATATATAAATAATTATTTATTGGTATTTTTGTTGGCTTCCCGAATCATAATCATTTATACTGCTCTCTCTTACCCCATGCCTAAAGAATCTGGCTCCAAAGCCCACATCATCAGACTGCCTTGCAGGCTGGTTTCCAGCACGGACAGTGGAAGTGACCACCAGGAGTTTGAGAGGTGGGAAGAGAAGGAGGTTGATTAGTTCCTCCTAACACTGTCCTGTCTGTCACAGCAGTCTGAGATCCTACCCACTTCTGCCACTGTCAGGAAGCACTTTGGCAGGGCTCTAGCTTTCACTCTACCTCTATTTCTGCCTCTCTCCCCTTTAGCCCTTGGAAAGGTCCTGCTCCTCACCAGGTAACGCTGCCTCCTTGTCCACACCTCCTAAATCACCTAAGTAGAAATCCAGTTTCCTGATGGAAACTACAGTGAACTCACAGGAAAAGTTAGAGAAAGACCATACTAGAGGGCCCTCAAACAGCAACTAGCATGTTCCTTTTTTGTCTATTTTAAGTTTAAGGATTCAAACATATCACTGTTCAGGAAAGTAAACTTTCTCCACTAGATGACACACAGTGTACAGTCTGTGCTCCTCTACTTAATAAGCCAATCTATACTGTTTAGTCATTCCCACTGGAATGTAAAACTTCATTTACAAAGACATGTCTGTTCTGTTCTCCAGTGTTTCCACGGTTCCTTGAACAGGCCTGCACATAGTAGGCATGTAATAAATATTTGTTCAATAAATAGATATCTAGGCAATTAATTTATTCACTATTAATAAGACGATTTCAACAACTGTAAATTAAGAACACTATTATTCTTCTTGTATTTCCTAAAGATTCTTTAAAAATTAATAGCTACTTAAGCAATTTTTAGAGTGTAATGTGTACACAAATATAAGGTATAATTGTTATAGTACTTGAGGCCGATTAAAGAAGAACACACCTTTGAGCTGCAAACTTCTAGATATATCTACAGACACTGTAAATTTAAGAAATGCTGCTGGAGAATCCATGTGTAATCATTCCACAAATAAATTCCAAAAAAGTTGAGTTTCAGGAGACTTTAAATCATTATTCTATAAGTAAAGCCCATGAGGAAAAAATAGAAGGGAAAGAAAAATATATTTAGCTAAGCAATTTCCAGCATGTGCCACTGTAAAAGTAACGGTTTAACAAAAGTATATAATGTATCCGTAAGATATAACCTGGACACTAAAACTTCTGTTCAAGTTGGTATCAGAGCTTTGTTGAAAAGCATGGTGGGTCTTGGTAGAAGTTTTTGATTGTATATCCAGGAACAAGACTGACATTAAATTTTGAACATGGCATAACATCCTCAGAAAGTAGAGATTATCAGAGGATTAGTTGGAAAAACAACAACAACAACAACAAAACTATGCTTCCTATCTACTCAGACTTCTGAATTTGCCAAGGCATTAACTCACATCACAGTTTTTTTTTTCAAACATACTGTACAGTTAATGATTCTTCCTGAACTTTTTTTTTGTGGAAAGGGAAAGCTGCCAAAATGCTTAGAATTTTAGTTTAATTGAAAAATGAAACAGATGAGAAAAACCACATAATCACAGACAGAACTGCTACCCACACAGTCTTTATATTACACTCTGTCCCAAAATCAGCTTAAGAAAGTAGTTTTAAGAAGATGAGAGGTGTTCCTATGTCACTTGAATGTACTAATAATTCAACAACTACTTACCAAATGTTACAGAAAATGCTTAAAGTTGTATAAAACACTACCACGAAGGGCACATATTTATCTTGTCCTTTCTAACATACATTCCCCCCCCCTTTTTTTTTTGTCTTTTTGCTACTTCTTGGGCCGCTCCCGCGGCATATGGAGGTTCCCAGGCTAGGGGTCCAATCAGAGCCGTAGCCACCGGCCTACGCCAGAGCCACAGCAACGCGGGATCCGAGCCGAGTCTGCAACCTACACCACAGCTCACGGCAACGCCGGATCGTTAACCCACTGAGCAAGGGCAGGGACCGAACCCGCAACCTCATGGTTCCTAGTAGGATTCGTTAACCACTGCGCCACGATGGGAACTCCTCTAACATACATTCCCACTGAAAGATAATTATCAATGTAGTTCTATTACACAAGAAAAATAAAAGAAGAAAAGAAAACATGATTTTTAAAAAATGGCAACAGATCTTGCCTCCTGCGTCCTCGTTTGGCAAGATGATAGCCCTTGAATGAGTAGGTACTAGAAAGTATATCTATTTCATCCATCAAAAAATAACTTCAGGCACTGTTCTAGACTCTGCAGCTACAGTACAAAGCCTCAGCTTTTTTAGAGCTTACATTCTTGAGAATAAACAAAATGCGGTATCAGAAAGTAAAAGCTGTTGTAAATAAAATAAAGCAGGATAGGAGACGTTTTAGAAGGCAGGATGTTATATTCCAAAATGTGATCATGAAAGATTTTGCTGATAAAAGAATGCTGAGACAAAGGCACCTGTGGAACTAAGGAAGAAAGAAATTCATAAAGTTATCTTGCGGAGAGTCTTCCAGGCAGAAGGACCTGGGGGTGCTCACGTCACAAAGCTGGAAAATGATATATATGTTCAAAAAGGTATGTTCCCATGTGAACCAGAGGGAGCAAAGGGGAGAGGAGCCATTGATGAAGTCAGAGAAAATGGACAGAAGGTGTGGCTGGATAACTTGGGAGCCTATAGAATATTGAAAGACCTTTAACTTATACTCTAAATGATATGAAAAGCCACTGGACTATTATAAACAAAGAAGTGATATTCTTTACTGACTCATACACTCTTTCAGCCAGGGGCTATTTGACAAGAATAGGCTTGCGAGTCTAGGCTTGCTGCTTAGAGAACAGACTAACAGATGGGCAGACAGAAAAAGAGAGATCACTTAAAAGACTCTTGTAGTTATCCAAGAAATAGTTATAATAATAATAATACTTAACTGGAACTTACTGTATGCCGCCACTCATCTAAGAACTTTATATAGTCCTATTGTAAATAGAAATGAACACCTTAAAAAACTAGTTACCCTCAAAGTACAAAAAATAATTTAAATAATTTATTACATTCTTATTCTACATCCTTGAGCTAATAAGAATTTCATACTTTTGCTATAAAGCTCAGGAAGTATAAAGAAAGATGGTGAAATAATATTTTGTCCAGGATAATCTCATAGCCTTTAAATCTTTATTAAAAGTACATAGTTTATAAATCATAAAAAGGAAAATTAAAGACCTCTGAATTTAGCTAAAATTCCAAACAGTTCATGTTTTCTTAAGAAGGATACACTGACTACATATTACCCTATGCAAAGCCTAAAATATTAAGTTCCTTTCTCCCTTAATCCCACATACCCAATCAGTTCCTAGGACCTGTCAATTCTACCCCCCCATTAACATCCTGAAGCAAAACCCTTCTCTCCATTTCTTCTCTCATAGCCTTGTCTCTATGCTAAGTACCATTTTCCCCCATTTTTAAAGTTTTATTGACGTAGAGTTGATTTACAATGTTGTGATCATTTCTGCTACACAATAAAGTGATTCTGTTATACGTATACACACATCCATTATTTTAAAGATTCTTTTCCCATATAGATTATCATAGAATATTGAGTAGAGTTCCCCGGGCTGTATAGTAGGATCCACTGGCCATCCATTCCCTTTACAATATTGTGCATATGCCAATCCCGAACCCCCAGTCCATCTTTTCAACTGTTTCGGCATGTCATTTCTTTTTTTTTTTTTTTCAACCAGGTTCTTCCAATTCTAGAATAACTCCTTCATTGCCACAAAAAGAACTTTTAAAAAACAAATTTCAATGTTTAATTCCTCTGCTTAAAGAAACTTCTTAGGATTTATGGTTTACAGTTTAAGCCCCTCAGCATGATGTAAAATGCAGTCCACAAATGGGCTCTAATGCATACAATTAGGCCATCTCTCAAAGGCTCCCAAAGCAAATTGCATTTTCAGATATGCTGAGATCATTCCAAACATTCTTCTTTTGCACAAGTGCCTTCATCTTTAAATATATTTTTATTTTTCATAATTTTGGATATAATTGTTATTTTCTCCCTTGAGCATTTCTATATCTTTATCATGGACAGAAGCATGTCTTATAACAACTATTTGTATCTCTATATCAATTACTTAAACACAATGTTTGTTGCATTATAATTATTCTGCTTCAACAGAGAACAGGCAACTACTTAATAAATACCCAACTTTCAAATGACACGCTGTCTTATACCTCTCCTGCCCCTTCTCCTCCCAGACACTTCTAACAAAGCCTTAACCATCTGCAGGTACAGCACTCATTCATGTATTTCTAATCTTCATTGGCTATAAACACTGTGCAAACTTTGTGTATGATACTGATGCTGGACCATCCAAATAAACAGGATATAAATCCTGCTCTCAATATATATATGGTCTAATGAGAAAGCTATACATCAACAGATAATTATAAAACAACATGGTAATAGACAATGATAATAAGACTGTGATGCAAGATGGCTTATCTTTTTGAAAAAGTAATACAATGCCACAGAGTAATAATAAACCATAAAGGGAAAAATTACGACAACTAATCACAGATAAAACTTATACAAGGGACAAAACCAAATGTGTGACACTTTATTGTGCACTGCTGGCAGTAGATAATCTAGTGATGTACTAATCAAAATGCAGATAACTAAAACACACAAAGTAATGATCCTATTAGAGGAAAAGCAATATGCATACAAGTGGTACTTTGGATCTTCTATAGGGTCCTGAAATCTGAATCCACCACAAACGTTATGCTGCGTTTCTTGAAACAGTTCAAACCACAGACCCCACTAAATAAGAAATTCTACTATCATTAGACTCCCCAAACAAAAGCTGTTATTTGCATATGACACTACAATGGTGAAGATCTGATTATACTGTGAATGGCAACAGAATACTAAGTGGTTATTATACAATATAGTACAGTGATGTCTAGAAAGGAGAACTGAGGAAGTGTCCTACAGCACCACTGAAACTTGGTCATAAGTAATGTGGCCCATTTTTGTGTGCTGCCGTCACCATACCTGTCATACCAATACAGTGTTTAATAATAAGGAATGTAGTTACACATCCAAAAGGCAAAAGCAGATGCTCCCTTCAGACTTGGTTAAGAATAACTCTCAAAAAAAGGATTAAACTAATGTAATATTTTGATGTACTCATACAGTACACGTCTCCTCAAACTGAAAAATCCAAAGGGGGAAAAAATCATATTTGCCATTACAACTTTGTACATAATTGATTATTAATACCAAGTCTAAATAAAATCTTACAACTTCTACATTTGTTACTCTAGGAAAAAAAATTGTTTTATAAAACTCCTACTACAAGGTACTGGCATTTGAATACATTGGACTATTTCTCATAAAAGCCATAAGATCCCTTTTAGAGATACGTATCATTGTTCTATATTTTGGAGAAATTCAGCATGTCCTTGAATCCAGTGAGTCTGTAAAGCACTGTTGTTACAGAACCCTAATATTACAGAGGTGTGTAGAATGCCTTGAGATTCTAACTAATTTGCATTGAACTTGTGTTTGTCATAATCAATGTGTATTTGGACTGTGCTTGAACATCACCTCTATTAAATTTGTACCTTGCGTTTGATATCCACCCTCATTACTTCCCTTAAAATTATACATTTCCTGAAATTTAGAAAATAAATAATTTTGATGTCTTACTACACTACATAAAACATGACTCACAAAACTGATTCCAGATGACATTTCAAGAGTTACAAAAGAACCGCAGCTACATTCCCAAATGCACATCTTTTTTTTTTTTCTTTTTTAGGGCCTCACCTGTGGCATATGGAAGTTCCCAGGCTAGGGGTTGAATCGAAGCTTCAGCTGCCAGCCTACACCGCAGCCACAGCGAGGCATCTTGTGGGAACACCAGATCCTTAACCCACTGAGTGAGGTCACAGATCGAACTCTCATCCTCACAGACACTAAGTCAAGTTCTTAACCTGCTGAGCCACAACAGGAACTCCCCAAAGGCACAGATTAACCAAAGATTGACAGGACAAGAACAAAACTAAATGGCCAGAGAAAACTTAAAGCTTTCCTGTTTTTTCTGTTTTGCAGTCTCTATGATGCTTTGACAGAATAAATAACAAAATCCCATTCCAGAATGGCATTTTATTTATTCTTTTAGCCGTCTTTAAACTGTAGAGGTTTTTTTTTTTTTTTAGGGCTGCACCAGCGGCATATGGAGGCCCAATTGGAGTTGTAGCCACTGGCCTACGCCACAACCACAGCAACCCAGATCTGTGCTGCGTCTGCAACCTATACCACAGCTCACGACAACACCGGATCCTTAACCCACTGATCAGGGATATGGATCGAACCCGCAACCCCATGGTTCCTAGTCGGATTTGTTTCCACTGTACCACGACGGGAACTCCAAGTAGAGTCTTTTATAAATCCAAATGTGGCTCCTATGTTAGCCATATCTGTTGTTTTAACCTAATTTGAGAAATAACCAACAGAAGAAAGTTTCTTTTTCAAGCACACATTTATCAAACACTCAGTACTGCAAGAGACATAAATACTTTATAAATATTAATTCATTTAATCTTCAAAGGGCTCTATGAGGTAACTACCACAGGCATCCCATTTTACAGATGAGGAAAAAGATGTAGAAAGGTTAAGTATCTTGCCTATGATCTTCAATCTGAAAAAGTTCCAAGTCCAAAAATCAAACCAGAGCTCTTGACTCCAGAGTTGATATTGCTAACTACTATGCATGTGATTTAAAAAGGCTGAAGCTTAATTTTAAAAAGCTTAATAATAACCATAACATTTTTTCATTTAACTGTTTATTTGTTAGACTGGATGATGTCTTTGTCTTCATCTTTCATCTCCCAAGAGAAATAATGGAAATGACTTTATCATCTGTGTTCATTCATTTCCACTTTTCTGTTCCTAAACTTCATATTTTATAAAAGATCTTAAATATTTATAAAGAAGAAATATTTAAAGCAATAATTACTGATTAGTGTTCTCGGTTTAGAAACTAGACTGAAAGTACATAATTCTTAAATACACCAATAGCTTGATTATTTCCTTAATTAAAGAAAATCCACAGAGAAACCACAGCAAGAAGGTTTTAAAGATAGATTTTGTGGTACTAGAATTTTGCTAATTTTAGAGATTTTCACAATGGGACTCCAACCAGGTATGCACATAAGCCTTCACAGCATCATAAATTTTTTATAATAAGGAATTAACACTGTTAAATGTTTATATCTTGAGATTTTCAGTACTCTTAGGACAGTGTAAAGACATTACAGCCCGATATTCATGCTGATGATGACTGCAAACACTAAACAAAATACGTGAACCACTACCTGAGAAACCTGAGGCAGGTAAGTCATGAAGGAAGGTTAAACCTTGAAGAAGTAAACCCAGACTCACATGCTGTGATGTTACGTGTGTGTGTGTGTGTGTGTGTGTGTGTGTGTGTGTGTGTCTTTCCTCAAAGATTTTTCCCTACAGTGGAAGCCAGTACTTGAGTACCACAATAGTGCTGTGGCTAGAACTCTGACAGAAACCCTGTGTCTCTGGACAAAGGGACATAGGGAAAAAATGCAGGCTTGAAGACAGAGGGAATGTGAAGACATAGAAATAGGAAATCAATTAATTTTGTGAATAAACCATAAGAAAGTCAAATTATCTCCAAAATTAAGCATGTATAATGGACTCACGCCAATTTAGTAAAAAAAAAAAAAAAGAAAGAAAGAAAGAACGAACAAACGAACAGATCTAAGATTAAAACTGCCCATTCCAATCTCAGGATAGTTCCTAAATACACACAAACAAAATAAAACTCTGAGAGTTCAAACAAAATTCTAGGGGGAATCAGTCATAAAGGAGGCTCTCCCTTTTTGAGTTTCACCACCAGGAACTCTACCAGCCTTCACAGTAAATGTTGGATAAAAATCCCCTAAAGCTTCCAGAAGAGGGAAAAAAAAATTCTGAAATACAAGAGGGCATTCTGTTCTTAACAAGACCTGCTCTAAGGAGAAATAATTTTCCAGATCTTAACCTTCTGGGGTTTTATTAGAGCCCAACCTTACTGGAGAAAGGGAAATAATCAACTCCAACTTCCCTTCCATGTGGAAGAAAAAAATTAGATATTCATCCACCTCCTGTCCTACCTAGAGGAGGAAAAATACAGAAAAGCACTGATCAGTTGCACAGTTCAGGGGCATGAGCTAACCAAAAGACTGACACCTAATCATAGGACTATAGAATATTTCCTTTCCCACTGCATCTTTTGCCTAGTATATAACATCTGTTTTCCAAGAAAAAGTTATAAGCATGTGAAAAGACTAGAAACAAAGTCTGAAGAGACAGAACAAGCTTCAGAATCAGAATCAGATATGTATGGCAATACACTGGAATTATCAGACTAGAAATATTTTTTAAAACCAATATTAATATTCTAAGAATGTTAATAGGAAAAAAAGACAACCTATAAGAGATGGATCATGTAAACAGAAAGGTAGAATTTCAAAGAATTAAAAGAAATGCTAGAAATACATTTCTTCCTTATTAGAATTTCAAAGAATAAAAAAGAAATGCTAGAGATACATTTCTTTTTATTCTTTGAAATTCTACTTTTCTGTTTGTATGATCTATCTGTTCTTATAGGCTGGAACTGGAGGAATCAGGCTCCAAGACGTCACACTATACTACAAAGCTATAGTCACTGAAACAGTAAGGTACTGGCACAAAAACAAAAATATAGATCAGTGGAGCAGGATGGAAAGCCCAGGGATAAACCCATGCACCTGTGGTCAACTAATCTATGACAAAGGAGGTAAGAATATGCAATGGCGAAAAGACAGTCTCCACAACAATAGTGCTGGGAAAACTGGTAAGGTGCAGGTAAAATAATGAAATTAGAACATTGTCTAACACCATACACAAAAATAAACTCAAAATGGATTAAAGACTGAAATTAAGGTCCGATACTATTAGAAGAAAATATAGGCAGCACACTCTCTGACATAAACCACAGCAATATAATTTTTGATCTACCTCCTAGACTAATGAAATTAAAAACAAACAAATGGGACCTAGTCAAAAGGTTTTACACAGCAGAGGAAACCATACAAAATGAAAAGACAACCCATGGAATGAGATAAAATCTTTTAAAATTAAGTGACTGACAAGGGAGTAAACTCCAAAATATATAAACATTTTATGAAGCTCTATATAAAAAAAAAAGTAAAAAGGGCAGAAGATCTAAATAAATATTTCTCCAAAGAAGAAAAACAGATGGCCAAAAATCACATGAAAAGATGCTCGATGTCACTAAGTATTAGAGAAATGCAATTCAAAACTACAGTGAGCTATCACTTCACACCAGTTAGAATGACCATCATTTAAAAATCTACAAACACTGCTGGAGAAGGTGTGGAGAAAAAGGAACCCTCCTATGCTGTTAGCGGGAACATAAATTGTTACAACCACTATGGAGAACAGCATGGAGGTTCCTTAAAAAACTAAACATAGAACTACAATATGATCCACCAATCCTGCTCCTGGACATATATTCAGAGAACACCACAATTTTAAAAGATACCTGCGCCCCAGTGTTTAATGCAGCACTACTAACAATAGCCAAGACATGAAAGCAACGTAGGTATTCACAGAAAAATGAATAAAGAAGATGTGGTACATAAATGCAGTGGAATATTACTCAGCCATAAAAAAGAATGAAATAATGCCATTTGTAGCATATGGATGGACCTAGAGATCATCATACTAAGTGAAGTAAGTCAGACAGAGAAAGACAAATACATGATGTCAATTATACGTTGAATTTAAAATGATAAAAAGGGAATTCCTGTCATGATTCCATGGAAAGTAATCTGACTAGTATACAGGAGGATGCAGGTTCAATCCCTGGCCTCACTCAATGGATAAAGATCCAGAATTGCCATGAGCTATGGTGTAGGTTGCAGATGTGGCTTGGATCCTGCATTGCTGTGGCTGTGGTGGAGGCCGGCAGCTGTAGCTCCAATTAGACCCCTAGCCTGAGAACTTCCATATGCTGCAGGTGTGGACCTAAAAAGCAAAAAAAAAAAAAAAAAAAAGATATAACAGAACTTATTAACAAGTATAAACAGACTCAGAGATTTCAAAATCAAATTTACAGTTAAAAAGGGGAAATGGGGGGTGGGGGTAGATTGGGAGTTTGGGATTGACCTATACCTACTGTCTAGCACAGGGATGTCTACTCAATATTCTATAATAACCTATGTGGGAAAAGAATCCAGAAAAGAATGAATCAAAAAACAAAACAAAACAAAACAAAAAACCTTACCTATAGCATGAAGACAGTAATTACATATGGTTTCTCTTCAGAAAACACATTAAGTAAAAGAGAGTCGAATAGAATAGAGAGAAGAAAAAAAACTAGAAATCTGTATGCTGTGAAATTATCCATCAAAAGTGAAAGAGCAATAAAAACTTTCTCAGACAAACACTGAGGGAATTTGCCAGCGGTAGAACTGTCTTGCAAGCAAGCAATTTTAAAAGAAGTTCTTTGGGGAGAAGAAAAATGATACAGTTTAGAGACACCAGATAATGAAAAAAAATAATTGGAGAAAGAATAAGTAAAGGTGAAATAGAAATTTTTATTTTTCTTATTCTTAACTGCTCTGTTTCAATTTGTTCAAAATAATAATTCACACACACACAACACACACACACACACACAGTGCTAGCCCTCTATATCCATGGGTTCAATACCCATGAATCCAACCAACTGTGGATTAAGAACACTCAGAAAAAAAAATTAAAGAAAGTTTCAAAAAATAAAACGAATTCGCTGCATACTGGAAAATATTTACAAAACATTTATTTACAACTATTTATATAAAAATTTACATTGTATTAGGTATTATGCACAATTTAGAGAAGACAAAGTATACAGGAAGACAGGAGGGAGGAATTAGGAATATTTTATTTTAATGGTACTTGCAGTACCTGTGAGTGTTATTTCAAAGTGGACATGGATTAGCTGTAAAAGCATATTGCAAACAATAGGGTAACTAGTAAAATAAATAATAAAGTAAAATTTCTATGCTGTGAAAATGGAATCATAAAAAATGCTCAATTTAAACCAAAAAAGGCAGAAAATTTGAATAAAATTAGTATGAAAAATTAAGAGCAGCAAATAGAAAACAGTAGCAAATACAATAGATATAAATTCAGCTGTATCTGATCATTTTAAATATCAATGGCCCAAATATACTCACTAAAAATTGTTAGAGTAGATCAAAAAATAAGGTCCAATTATATTTTGTTTATAAGAAACCTACTTTTGATATAAAGACATATAGACTTAAAATATAGGGATGCAAAAGATATACCATACTGTCACTAGTCAAAAGAATGCAAGAGTAGCTATATTAATTTCAGACACAGCAGACTTCAGAGAAAACAATGTTATCAGAGGTAAAGAGAAATATTACATACTGATAAAGCAGTCAACAGTCCAAGAAGAAATAATACTCTTTAATGTTTATGTGCCAAACAACAGAATATTAAAACTACATAAGGCAGAAACTGACACAACTGCAAGAAGAAATAAAGTAATCTAGTATTATAGTTGGAAAGTTTAACACTCTTCCACCAGAAATCAACAGATCCACCTGCAGGAAATTAGTAAGAACATAGTTGAACTCAACAGCACTATCAATCAAGAGGATATAAGTAACATCTATACACTATTTTATCCAACAACATCAGATTACACATTCTTCTCGTGTTTGCTTGGAAAATTCACAAAAACAGACCACAATCTGGCCATGAAACACATCTTAACAAATTTAAAAGAATAGAATAATACAATATCCATCCGTAGAACACAGTAAAATTAAACTAGAAATTAATAAAAGAAAGATGTCTGGAAAGGCTAAAAAAACTTAAAGGATAAACTACGCACTTCCAAATGACACATGAGTCAAATGGTGCTATCTTAAAGAAAATTGTAAAATGTTTTTGAACTGAATGAAAATAAAAACACAACTTATCAAAATGTGTAGAATGTAGAAAAAGCAGTTCTCATAGAGAAATTTATAGCACTGAATGCAAAAACTAGACAAGAATAAAAATCTAAAATCAATCATCTAAACATCTACCTTAGAAAACTAGAAAAGGAAGAGCCAGTCAATTCCAAAATAAGCAGAAGAAAAAAAATAAAAATTAGAGCAGAAATCACTGAAGTTGAAAGCAGCAAATAAATATATAAATATGTGTATACACACACACACACACACAAAATCAACGAAATCAAAAGCTGACCCTTTGGAAAAAAAATCAATAAAATCAAAAGCCAGGCTAATTAAAAAAGACATAGGAGTTCTCTGGTGGCACAGTGGGTTAAGTGATAAGGCACTGTTGATGCTGTGGCTTGGGTTTCTGTGGTGGCACAGGTTGACTCCCTAGCCTGGTAATTTCCACATGCTGGAAGTGTGGCCAAAATAAGAAGAATAATTAAAAAAAAAAAGAAAGAAAGACACAAATAACTAATATCATAAATGAAAGAGATGACTTCACTGCAGATCCCATGGATATTAAGAAAATAATAAAGGGATATTATCAACAACTGTGCTTACAAATTTGATTAAACTAGATAAAATGAACCAATTTCCTAAAAGACACGGTCTGCAAAAACTTATATGTGAAATAAATAATTTGAATAGGCCTATATATATTAAATAAATTGAATCAATAACAAATAACTTTCCAAAACAGAAAGCACCAGGCACAGATTTATTCTCTGGTGTATTCAACCAAATATTTATGGAAGAAATTATGACAATCTGCTACATTCTCTTTCTAAAAATAGAAGCAGAAAGAATGCTTCCTAATCCCTTCTATAGGACCAAATTTTCCAAATATGCAAATCAGATAAAGACATTACCAAACAAATATAGACCAATATCTCTTGGGAACACAGATGCAAAAGTCCTCAACAAAATATTAGCAAATCAAATCCAACAATATATTTTTTTAAAAAGTATACATCGTGACCAGGTGGAATTCATCTCGGGTATATAATTGATCTTCAAATATTAAACCAGCCTTAATGTAACTTACCTCATCAATATTTTAAAAAAAGAAAAATCACATGATCATAACAATAAAAGCAAAAAAAGTATTTAACTAAATCAAATATCCACTCATTATAAAAATTCTCACAAGCTGGTAATAAGAGGGAAACTTCCTCAACTTGATAAATAACATATTCAAAAACCTACAGCTAACATCATACTTACTGGTGAGACCTGCAGCTTTCCCACTAACATTAGGAACAAGTCAAGCATGTCCCTTCTCACCACTGTTTTTCAACATTGTACTGAAAGTCCTAGCTAATGCAATAGGACAAGAAAATGAAATAAAAGATACCGATAGGGAGGAAGAAATAAAACTTTCTTTGTTCACAGATTATATATTTGTTTATATAGAAAATCCAAAAGAATAGACAGACAGACAGACAGACAGACACACACACACACACACACAGAAAACCCTCCTGAAACCAATCAGCAATTTAGCAAGGTTGCAAGATGCAAGGTTAATACACAAAAGCCGAGGCTTTCCTATATACTAACAATGAAAAGTGATTTTGAAATTAAAAACACAAAAATATTTCTATTAGTTTAAAAATAAAATACCTAGGTTAAATCTAACAAAATATGAACAATGTCTATATGGGGAAAACTACAAAATTTTGATAAAATATCAAGAATTAAATAATTGGGAAATATTCAATTTTTACAATACGAAGACTCAATATTGCCAAGATGAAAATTGTCCCAACTTGATCTATAGATTCAACTCTCCAGTTAAAAAAATCCCATAAAATTATTTTGTGGATATTGTCAAACTGATTCTAAAATTTATAACACAGACAAAAGACACAAAATAGCCAACTTAATATTAAATGAGTAAAACAAAATTGTGCAAATGACACCACATGATGTCAAGACTTACTATAAAGCTACAACAATCAAGATAACGTGGTATTCATGAGAAAATAAAAAATGAATAGATGAAAGGAACAGTAAAGAGAGCTTTGAAGTAGGCCCATATAAGTATAGTCAAAAGATCTTAGACCAAGTAGCAAATAAAGACAAATGAAGTAAAGACAGTTATTTTTAACAAATGGTACTAGAAAAATTGAAAATTAACTTGCAAAAAGTGAATCTAAACAAAAACCTTACACCCATCCCCAAAATTAACTCAAAATTTATCAAAAGTAAAATGAAAAATTACAAAACTACTAGAAGATAATATATAAGAAAGCCTAGATGATCTGGGATATGGTGATAACATTTTAGCTACATCTAGGGCATGATTCATGAAAGAAATGAGCAGTAAGCTGGACTTCATTAAAATTAAAAACTTTTGCTGTATGAAAGACAATGATGAAGGAATGAGAAGACAAGCCATATGGAAGAAAGTATTGGCAAAAAACACTTCTGCTATAGACCTGTACTCCAAAATATACAAAGAACATTTGAAACTTAAGAATAACCTGATGAAAAATGGGCAAAAGACCTAACAGATACCTAACCAAAGACATACAAATGGCAAGTAAGTATAGGAAAAGATGTTCAACTTGTCATTCGGGAACTTCAAACTAAAATGAGATACTACTACACATCAATTAGAATGGCCAAAATCCAAATAATGCCAAAATTGTGAAGCAACAAGAACTTTCATTCATTGCTGGTGATAATACAAGACAGTAAGTCCCTTTGTAAGACACTTTGGTAACTTCTTACACAACTAAGCATATTCATACCATGTGATCCAGCAATTATACTCCTTGGTATTTATCCAAAAGGGATGCAAATATGTCCACACGAAAACCTGCACACAGTTGTTTACAGCAGCTTTATTCATAGTTAGTAAAACTTTGAAGCAATCAATATATCCTTCAGTAAAAGAATGGATAAATAAACTGTGATACATTCAGACAATGGAATATTATTCAACACTAAGAAATGAGCTATCAAGCTATGAACAATACGGAGGAAATTTAAACGTATTTTACTAAGTGAAAGAAGTCAACTTGAAAAGACTAAAACATGTATGATTCCAACTATATGACATCCTGGAAAGACAAAATTAAAGAGAGTTAATCACTTAATGGTTGCCAGAGGTTAGAGGAGAGGGGACAATGAATAGGTGGAGAACAGCAAATTTGTAGGGCATGAAACTATTTCATGAGATGCCACTGTATACATGTGTTGGTGAATACATATCATTATACAACTTCCAAAACCCACAGAATGTACAAAATGTGTAAACTATGGATTTTGGTTGATAACGTGTGTCAGTGTAGGTTCATCCATTGCAACAAATGTGCAACATGAAGAGCATGTTGATAGCTGTGTGTGTGTGCACAAGGGTATAGGAAAACTATGTTTTTCACTCAGTTTTTCTGTGACCCTAAAATACTCTTTACAAAGTACATTAATAAATAATTTTTAAAAGACAATAAGCAAATGCCAACTCTGAGACTACCCAGATGTGCAAACTCTCAAAAGAGACTTTAAAACAGCTACTAAAATTATAAAACACTTGATCCAGCAATTTCACAACCCACTTGTTTTAAGAGACTGTGCCACATTCACCAAGAAAAACTGACTACATGCTGGGCCATAAAACAATCGTGAATAAATCTAAATGGGATGAGATCATATTGTTTACTTTCAGACAAAAATAAAATAAAATTAGACACCAATAATAATAAGCAATCTAAAAAAACCTTAGGTATGTGAACATTACACTACAAACCTCTCCATAATTAATGGATCAAAGATGAAATGAAGGAAATCAGAAACTATTTTAACTGAATAGTCATAAAAAATACACAACAAGTTTATGGGGTGCAGCTAAAACTATGTTTATAGAGAAATATATAACTTTAAATTTTACACCAGCAAGTAATGTATCTGAAAATAATGACCTTCTGCTTTGAGAGGCTAAAAAAAGATTTTACTCTATCAAATTTAAAATAGAAAGACAATAAAAATATAATAGAAGAGAGATCAGTTAAGAGAGATAATAAACAGAGGCAAATATGATTTGTTAAAAATATCACTACTATTTTAGCAAATCATATTTTAGCAAATATGATTTGTTAAAAATATCACTACTATTTGTAGTGATAAAATATCACTACTATATCACTACTATTTGGCAAATATGATTTGTTAAAAATATCACTATTTTTTAAGAGCCTACTTAAATTTATTATTTTAGGAAAAAAGAAAGAGAATACAAATGTTTATTATCAGGAATGAATGTAATTACCACCAGTAATCTTACAGACATTAAAAAGTAGACAAGAAAATACTACAAGCAACCTTATGCTAACAAATTCAAAAACTTAGCTGAATTAGAAAAATTTCTTACAATGTAAAATTTACTGAGGTTGATATTTTAAACAAATGGAAAAAATGAATTAACCTATATCTAGGAATGAAATTAAACACATTTTAAAACATTCTAAAAACAAAACTCTGGCACCTGAAATTTTCACTGGTGAATTCTACACAGCATTCAAGAAAAAAATTACACGAATCGTACAAAAAAAAATTCCAAAAAAGATATGAGATCACTTTTTGAATCACTTTATGATGCTAGTATTATCCTAATACCAAAACTTGACAAAGACATTGCAAATACAGAGAATCATGGACCAATATCTTTCATTAGTAAAGGCTCAAAATTCTAAAAGTTTTTGAGCAAATCAAATCCAACACTATATAAAAATAATAATATATCATGTCCAAGTAGTCTATCTAAGGAATGAAAAGTTGATTTTAAACATGAAAAATCAATCAGTGTAATTCAACACACTAACAGAAAATTATCATTTCAATAAAAACATAAAAGTATTTGACAAAATTCAATAAACATTCTTGATAACTTTTAGGGAACTAAGACTAGTAGTAAACTTTTCAAACAGATAAATTTACAGTGAACACATTAACCAACATCAGACTTAATGGCTGAAGGCTGAATATATTTTTAACATGAGAACAGAAAGAACAATGCCTATTTCACCACTTCTATTCAACATTTTGGTAGAGGTCCTATCCATTGTCCTAAGAAAAATAAATGAAAGGTATAAAAATAGAAGGTAGTGAAAGTTCTCTATTTGTAGATTGCATGATTATCTGTATTTTAAAAAACAACTGAACTAATAAATGAATTTAAAAAGGTTGGAGGATACAACATTAATACTTCCAAAAACAGATTGCATTTTATATAAAAGCAACAAAATATTGAAAGATGAAATTAAAAACAATTTCATTTACTATAATACCAAAAAAACCTCTAAGAACAAAATGAATAAATGATGTCCACAATATCTTCACTGAAAACTAGGAAAACTTCGTGAGAGGAATTTAAAAAGAGCAAAATAAATGAAAAGCTATACCATGTTCAATGCTAACAAACCCAACGTTTGTTAAAATATCAAGTCTCTTCATTTTGGTCTATTGCTTAAATACAATCCCAAATAGAATCTGAATTTTATTTTAGAAATTTATCAGCTTAGTCCAAAATGTATACAGAGTGAGGGTAACCTAAAATAAATAAAGTGATGTTTACAAAGAATAAAAGTTGGTGCAGTTACCCCATCTGAATTCCAAATATCCTATAAAACTACAGCAACCAAGATGATTTGTTACCGTGGAGAGACAACAAAACTCAATGGAATAGGATAACAGTTCTGCAATAGATCCACTCATACGCAGTCGATTGATTTCTGACGTAGACGCCAAGATGATTCCATGAATAAAAGGAAAGTCTTTAATAAAGTGAGCTGGATGAACTGGATATCATGCCATACACAAATATCAACTCGATATGGGGCATGACCTATGTGAAAACCTAAAACTTCAACATGTCTTATGGCAGGCAATCTTGTGACTTGGGTGTTAAGTAAAGGTTTCTTAGAACACAAAAGGTGTAAAACATTAACAAAGTTAATAAACAACTTTATTGAAATGAAAAGTATTCACACACTTCAAAAGACCTATTTTTTAATATGTAACAACAGGTTCAATTATTATTTTGAAAAAAAGAATTTACTGTGAGAGTCTGCAACTACACTTTAAAAACTAAACTAGGAGTTGCTGCCATGGCACAGTGGAAACAAATCTGACTAGAAACCATGAGGTTGTGGATTTGATCTCTGGCCTCATTCAGTGGTTTAAGGATCTGGGGTTGCCATGAGCTCTGATGTAGGTAGCAGATGTGGCTCAGATCCTGCATTGCTGTGGCTGTGGTGTAGGCTGGCAGCTGTAGCTCTGACTTGACCCCTTAGCCTGGGAATCTCCATATGCCATGCGTACGGCCTTAAAAAAATAAAAAAGCAAAAAAAATGAAAACTCTAAACTACACCCCAGTGAGCATGAGTGTAGTAAATGGGGAAGAAGGTGGAATATAGTCTGGTTTTGTCTGTATGTTGAGGGGGAGGGAGTAAAAAATAAAAATTAAATGACATTCACCTAGAAGCAAACTCAGGTAAAAATAGAAAGTCTCAATGCTAAGAAAGTGTATGAAAAAGAAATCTAGTCCATATGTACATTATCAAATATTATCTTTCGGGGCTGGTAAATTTTGAGAATGAATTAATAATTTTCATATTTTTCTTCTATATTTCCTCTTTATACATTCTAATCATTTATATAAAAATCTACTCAGTTTTTATAGTTTGACTTCCACAGGCTTTGTGAATATGCACAGCAATAGATTAACATATGAAACGAAACCATCCACTTACATAGTTCTTGTATATTACTCATTTATGTCCCAGTAAAAAAAGGTGTTGTGTATTTTGTAAATTTAGCCTGTGAAACTGATGTTTATAAGTAGCTTAATTTTAAAACAGAATTTTGTAAACCTAGAAACTAATTTGTTTATAGTATTCATTCATCAAATAAAGAAATATTCATTTATCATTTTTGTGCAATCAATGCATGATATTGGAAGATCTGGGGCTATATAATTATAAATTGCCTGAATCAGTTTGTCATTAATTTCAGATGATATAGTGAGTTAAAACATTTCTTTTAGAGCTAAAGTCTTGAGTACCTACTAGTACAGAAATTCAGAAACAAATAGAAACCCAAATAATCTGAAAATGTTACAAATGTTAATTATATTTAAAATTATGTCATAGATTATATAATTAAGTACACAAATGCAATACCCTACTGACCCTCTGAACTTACATTATGCTTTTTAAAAAAAAAATTCATACTGCCTGTGTTTCATATCTCAGAATACAGCAAATCTTCCACGTAAAACTTGTCTATTGATCCATAATAGCTTTACTGTGTACACTGTTACACTTTGAAAAATAAGTTATACCAAAATCGTATCATAACTATCTTCAGTGTAATGACTAATATCTCAGGATATTTATGGGGTCAAGTATACTCTGTTATTAATTGACTAAATGAAAATTACAGCAAGAGTTACTAGTCCAATGATTGAAGGATTAAAAGGAAGAATGTGATTATCATAACTGACAAGTTATAATTAGATGGGAATTTTTTTTTTACATGACCTTCACATTGTTAAAAAGGTAATTTTTAAAAACCTACACTTCATCTTTTGCAACATGATCTCTATTTTACCTTGGAAACATTCCCAAAGAACAGAGAACGGCAAAATATCTGACTTGAACATTTCAGTAAATTAATCTCTGAGAGAAGGAAGTGAGGAAAATGTTCTTTTCTCCAAGGAAAATAAGACAAGGTACTAAGAGGAAGGCCATTTGCCCTTCCCAGGAGAACAGCATGCCAGTGTTTAAATCTGCCAACCTCTGTAAGTTTCCCAGGCATTACAGTCAGTATTGTCTACTCATTCTCTTACTCATTCATCACTGCAGAAGAAGAAAGTAACTCACCCTTTAGAGTTTACAACTTTGTTTTATAACCTATATTGATTATTACCGTTATTAACTCTGTTCATCTGATTTAACAATATTCAGCTTAAAAGAAGGTTTGATTTATTTTACCTCAAAAACTTCTTCATCCAAAATTCTTGTTCCAAAAACCGTAATTCCATTGGTGTCAACGATTGCTCTCTCACTTCTGTCAAGTGGTTTTGTGGTTTTCTTCTTACAATCGACAATCATTGTCACAGTTTTCTTCTCCACACTGATTGCTACCCGGTGCCACCTTAAAAAGCCAAATAATCCTTTGATGAGTTCCAAAGATGTTGTTGCCAAACCATTATTCACTTTAAAGAACAATAATTTTAAATTACACAAGTGGTCTGAAATGATACAAAATATAGGCTCACTTATTAATCAATCAGTTAACCAGTGACGACTTACTTTTCCCAGAACAGTGCTAAGTACTGGAAAGGACATGGCTGTGCAAGATGCACCACAAGATTGGCTGTCTATGCTGATGAGCAAGTGCCCATCCTCTGCTTTACTTTGTGTTGTGACAAAAGCTTAATATCACCACATCCTGGATGAGGGCATTTGATAGAGATTAGGGCTGGGATATGGGGTAAGTAATAGTTTCTATGTACATAAATGCTTTCTTCCAAAATGGAATTCCACTCTGAAAAAAATTCTGCTCAAGAGATCCCCTGAGATTGACTGTAAAAGGGTATGTCTGCTAATTGAATGAATGCTCCATCTGGAACAACCGAAGGTTCTGATTGTAAAACACAATGTGCTTCTCTGTCTTTATTCACATTTATTTCAAGTGCTTTCGTTTTCTTTTTCCACTTTAATTTCAAGACAGTTATGGATCACTACGATGGGCAGGGTCCAAGACTGAGACACAATATCTCTCCTTCTTTCCAGGGTTGGCAGGAAGTGGGAACACTGAAAGAAAGCATAGTCACCGCGTATGTGGAGTGAGAGTCTCAATTCGCTCTGAAGCTACTGCTCCAGCTAATTCAGGGCAGCGATGACAGGCTTGGGGGGAGACATGGCCAGCCCTCTGGAAACATACATACCCTAATCATACTGTAAAGTGGTGGGTTGTCTTCTCAGTATCTGATGTTAACATAAACACCTAAGTGACGCTCACTTGGATTTTGCAAGCCATTCTTTTTTTTTTTTTTCCAAATGAAAAGTGCTAAATTAATATTCCAGAAGTTTCTAGGACTAGGTCCATAAAACAAAGTACGCAAAAAGTTGCAGAAGCCTTTCTAAAATGTCTATTTCATGTGACTTGGCATGGCTGCTGATGAGGACCAAGTATATTTCCAAAAACACTTAATCTTTGGTCTTTCCATAGCACTTTCAACTAGCATAGGCGTCTGCCTGGTTTGAATTGAGAAAAGATTTATATTAGGAGGCACTTAATACTGTGAGAGTAAAATTTACACATGTTTCTGCCAAGAAGCCTGTGTCTTAAATTAAACTATCTCCACTACTGTGGGTATGTGCTTTTCATTAACAGAAAGTATTTTTTTTAATGATTTCAATTGTTGAAAATGGATTAGGACTCTAAACTTGATATTTTTGTTGAATTAATTTTAGCTCTAGTAATAATGACATACCATAATCATGGTGCCACATATAATATTCCAAATGTTAAATTTACCCTTCCTTTTGGAGTCATTCTTAATTATTCTCTTTCTCTCATACTACCTGTTCATATCATAAGAAAATCTGTGAATCCTTACATTCAAAGTATACACAAAATTCAAAAGTCTGTCAACTTTGCCCAAGCACTGATGTCTCTCCTCCAGAATCCTAACCAGTCCCTGCTTCCACTCTGATGCAACCAGAGTGACCATTTTAAAATCTAAGCAGAATGTTCCCGTAATGAACCTGAGGACGTAGTATCATGAGGACGTAGGTTTGATCCCTGGCCTCACTCAGTGGGTTAAGGATCAGCATTGCCGTGAGCTGTGGTGTAGGTCACAGACGCAGCTCAGATCCTACATTTCTGTGGCTGTGGTGCAGACTGGCATATGCAGCTCCGATTCAGCTCCTAGCCTGGGAACCTCCACATGCCACAGGTGCAGCCCTAAAAAGCAAAAAAAAAAAAAAATTATTTTAAAAAATTAAGAAAATAAAATATAAGCCAGATCAAGTTTCTGTCCAGGGAAAAACCATTCTAACACTCCCAGTAAAAGCTGAAGTCCTTATTCTGCTTTGCCCTGCCCCTCTCCAACCTCCTGTCCAATTTTTGGCTTTCCAATTCCCAGCACTCTAGCCACACTGTTGCTGCTTCCTCCTTGTTCCTTGCACAAATTCTCCACTCTGCCAGGAATGCTCTTCCTCTATATCCCCACATGCTCACTCCCTAGCCTCCAACATGTCTTTGCTCAATGCAGCCATACCAAAGAGGACTCTCTATCTAGAACAGCACACCCTACATTCCTCACCCCGATATATTTTCATCCACAGAACTATCACCACTTTTCACATTCATTATTAAGGATAATGATATAAATGACTTCTGAAAGCATAGTTTCTCCTGGCACTGAGACAAAGTTTCCTCCGCGGTCCTGACAATGATAATCTGAGAGTGAATTTTGTTTTCCATCTAAACTGCACTTTCTTAAGCCTATAACCAAATGTCATATTTTAGATAAAGTTACTTTTAGAAGCCTAAATTCAGCAATAAAATACCAAGTAAGTTTAATAAACATTTATTTGTATTTAGCTGCTCCCTAAGTGATAGCCAATGTTCACAACCCAGAATTCAGAACTCAGCACGATTTTCAGAAGAGTGTGGTTTTTACCGGAGACTCCGACGACCTGAGTTCAAACCCTATCTCTGCCAGTTTTCAAATATGTTACTTAAATTCCCAGTGCCTCACTTCCCTTATATGTAAAATGGGTACAATAACAGCATTTTCTTCAAAGAGTGGTGAAAAATTAAATGAGTTAACTATGTATAAAGTGTTCAGAACAGTACATAGCACATATCAAGTGTTACATAAAGCTTCCTGTGATTTTCAAAATTAACATGATTGGTAAAGGAAAACCAAATTATATCCTTCCTCTGCTCAAAACGTCTACAGAGGGTGGCTAAGCAGGTTAAGGATCTGACATTGGTGTGGTTTGGATGCCTGGCCCAGGAACTTCTGCATGCCCTGGATGTGCCAAAAAAAAAAAAAAAAAAAAGAAAAGTCTACACTGACTTTCCATTTTACTCAGAATAAAGCCCAAGGTGCTTAAAACCATCTTAGCTGTGTCACACCATCTGGCCTCCCACTGCCTCACCCTCCTCATCATCCCAATCTGCTCCTGTCACGCTGGCAGCCTTGATGTTGCTTACCAAATCAGCCACACTCAGAATCAAAGGTTATGTATTTTCTCTTCCTCCAATGGAATGGCATGCTTTTAATTATCAGCATGGTAGCAACCCACCTCCTTCCCATGTCACCTTTTTAGTGAGATTTATCCCTGACCTCACTCCTTCAAACTGTCCGCCCCGCCAGCATCCCCTATCCTCTTCAGTGTTATATTTATCTCTCTCACTTATCCCCAGCTGATATGCTATTTACTAGTAATCGTTCTATCATTCATTATTTGTCGATCCAGATTGTAAACTCTGTAAGATTAGTTATTTTATTGTTTTGTTCATTTCTTGTTCACCATTGCCTAGAAAAACTGCATCACACTTTATAAAGATCTGCTGAATGATCAAATGAAAGAACGGCTTTCAACATAGCTATAACATTAAATTATTCTGCTACTTACTTTCCATCAGCAATGTTAACAGTTCTGAAGAGGGGGTAGTCTTCTGGGGCAGGTTTTCCCATGTGGTCCTCATACAGGAAAACAGGTGATCGCCCAACCTCAATACCGACTTGCTGAATACCATGCTCATTATATATAGATAAAAGGAAAGACTGAATTCCCTTTTTGGGTTTTACTGTAAATAATATTGAAAAATCTTCTGGAAATGTTCCTCCTGATAAGAGAAAGCCAAAGAGTCAGAAAGTCCAAATTTCCAAATGGTTCCTGGATCATCCTATTACTTTCGAGTTTATTAAGGAGACTTAGAAAGTCATCAAAGGTCAACCTATTTGACATCACTAATTATTAGAGGAATGCACATCAAAACTACAATGCGGTACCACCTCAAAACAGTCAGAACGGCCACCATTAACAAGTATACAAATAGCAAATGCTGGAGAGGGGATGGAGAAAAGGGAACCATCCCTCACTGTTGGTGGAAATGTGAATTGGTACAACCACTGTGGGAAACAGTATGGAGGTTCCTCAGAAAACTAATATAGCTACCATATGATCCAACAATCCCACTCTTGGACATATATCCAGACAAAACTGCAATTCAAAAAGATGCATGCACCCCTATGTTCACTGCACCACTAGGCACAATAACCAAGTTAAGGAAACAACACAAAAGTCCACAGAGAGATGAATGGATTAAGAAGATGTGGTACATATATACAATGGAATATTACTCATCCATAAAAAGGACAAAATAATGCCATTTGCAGCAACATGGATGCAACTAGAGATTCTCAAACTAAGTGAAGTAAGTCAGAAAGAGAAAGACAAATACCATATTATATCACTTACATGTGGAATCTAAAATGTGGCACAAATGAACTGATCTACAAAACATAAATAGACTCCTGGACATGGAGAACAGACTTGTGGTTGCCAAGGGGAACGGGGGAGGAAGTGGGATGGATAGGGAATTTGGGGTTGGTAGATGCAAACTATTACATTTAGAATGGATAAGAAATGAGGTCCAACAGTATAGAACAGGGAACTATGTCCAGTCTCTTGGGTTAGAACATGATGGGAGATAGTACGAGAAAAAGAATGTATATATATGTATGACTGGGTCACTATGCTATACAGCAGAAATTAACACACCATTGTAAATCAACTGTACTGTAATAAAAATAGAATTATTTTTTGTCTGCAATAAGTATTGAAGCTATATTCAAACTTTACCACCACTCATTTAAAACACAATGATTTTTTGGTATTGAGTTGCAGAAGGTGTTCATAAATTTTGGAGACTAATCCCTTGTCAGGCGATTCATTTGCAAATATATTCTCCCATTCTGTGGGTTGTCTTTTCATTTTGTTTAGGGTTTCCTTTGCTGTGCAGAAACTTTTAAGTTTAATTAAGTCCCACTTGTTTATTTTTGTTTTTATTGTCATTACTCTAGGGAGTGGATCTGAGAAGATACTGCTGTGGTTTATGTTAGAGTGTTTGGCCTATGTTTTCCTCTAAGAGTTTTATAGTGTCTGGTCTTACATTTAGGTCTTTAATCCATTTTGAGTTTATTTTTGTGTACGGTGTTAGGAAGTGTTCTAATTTCATTATTTCACATGTGGCTGTACAGTTTTCCCAGCACCACTTATTGTCTTTTCTCCATTGTATGTTCTTGCCTTTGTCATAGATAGTTGACTGTAGGTGTGTTCTGACTTTGTAAAACTCATGCACCCTTAGGTGAGAAATTAGTGTAAATAGATACAGTGTAATATAATCTGATAAGCATTATAATAGACATGAACAAACTCCCAAAGGATACTGAAAAGAAACTGAATAATTTTGCAAATTATCTTAGTAATTATTTTATGTTGTCTTTTCACATGACTTCTGAATTCCCAGGATAAAATTTATTCACATATGACAAATGATAGTTTAGACATTTCATTTATTGCTTTCATGGCAATATATACATTAAATATATATATATACACACATATATATAAAGAGAGTAAAGTTTCTTTTGATCTGTGTCACAGAGACATCCAATTTCATATTTATGAAAATCAACAGAATAAAAATAATGATGTATATAAAATGGAAGGTAATAAAGCACACCAATTAACTAAAACATGTTCTACCTACTTACACTACAAACAAAAATCTAGGTAATTCAACTTATTGAGGAAGCTCCATAGCAAACAATTTTTTTCTTCAACTGAGTAGTTCAGAATGTGGAGAATCAGAGGACCTCCTTCTCTAAATGTACCTCAACTCTCAAATATCTCATACATTAAAAAAAAAATGATGCTAAAATAGTATGAGCCCGGGGACATTTTTATCATTTTTGCAAAAACATTATGAAGTAATATCTACAGAGAGACATTTAGAAAAAGAGGAATTTAAGGAAATATATTCATATAAGACTAAATAAATTTTAACACATGTTAATTAACAATTTAATTTATTTAGCACAACTTTTTAAAACTGAGTAAAATCTTTCAATTATGGAAAATGAGTAAAATCTTTACTAATGAGTAAAATCTTTCAATTATGGAAATACTTCCCAATTTAAATTTAAGCAACAAGATTTTAATTATAATCTTCAAACTATGACCTTTAGTTGTCTAACGTCATGATGTTGTCAAAATGTTCATAGTGTAAACTAGACATCTACCTTAGTTTCCTACCTGTAAGAGGCAAAGAAAACTGACTAAATTTATCAGAAAGAACTCACCACCAAATAAGTTTAATCACAGAAATGCAACCACTTAAGATTTATCTAAAATAGTAGGATCAGTATATATGATACAGATAACATGCAGAATTTCTCAGCTTAAATAATATATGTTTTGAAATGTATAAATATGAAGAATAAAGCATCCTCTCTACTAAATGACCAGTGTTAAAGAAAAATTGCTATTACCATCTTTAATAATTGCATATATATAAATCATCATTTTCATAATAATAATCACAATTCACTTTGAGTATACCAGACTCAATATGATAATAATAATTGTAATTGATTCTGAATATGCCAGATTCAATAGTGTCTTAAAATAGGCTTTTAACGTCAAAAGATATGATATGAAAAAAGCACAATTTTATTATTTGATCTTAATGTTTTAACTTGTGGTCAATACATTTCCATGTAGAATATGTCTTTTAAATAAAATGTCTCTCTGATGTAGCTTAGTGGTTGGAAGGATTTTTTAGATGAGTGAGGGTCATTTTGCACAGTCGGGAAAGCCCACTGTAGTTAAAAAACCACAAACTATCTCTCAGCTCCGTATCATTCACAGCTTCCATGATTATATTCAGCTACTTCACCTTTCTAACTCCTAACCCATAAGTTGGGTTTAAATACTCCCCTTTCCAGATGGTTATGAAGATAAAGATTAATACACACAAAGTTTCTTGCACAGAAAACCCTCACCACCACCCCAGTATTGAAGTTTCCAATTAGAAAACTTAGTTTATGCATTAGAAAAGAAGTTGCTATTATGTCTTGTCATAATGGAAGAAAAATTATTTCAAATAATTTTTCAAAGATATTTTTTAAATTGTTTTATAAAGGCTACTATTTACAGACTCACTGTTTAGATTGTTTTAATGGTGAATGTGTCATTGGCAATTTTTATTAAATGCCCTTTTGCATTATTTGACAGGAAGCTCTACCCGCTAGGAAAGCAAGCCTACAATCATTTATATAGAGAAAAAAATGAAGTCTCTATCATAGATATCTCTTCCTATCTGAACTGTTATTAGAATCATATGCTTAGGACCCAATGTTGCAAGAATGGAGAAAAAAATGTTGATGTATTCTGTTAACAGAGATGGAAAGAGATCCTAAGGGCATAACTTGGATTATTTTTCCATGAATAAAACAACAGAGTAATCAAATTAATTAATCAAAATAACTACTATACTGGAAGGCAGAAAAACTGACCCTGAGATGATGAGCCAAATATAAAAAATTATAAACTAACTTCTTGAGTATTTCCAAAACTTTTCCATTAATCTATTTTCTCTTTTTCTCTCTTGAAAATTCCCATCCCATTCCTATTTCTGCATTACAGCACAAGTAAATAGAAAAGGAACTTAATTTTCACTATTTAAAACTTTCACATTTGATTTGAAAAATATCTCATGGATTAAATAACTTTTACTTTTATTTTTGAAGTCAGAAAAATTGTGGATTAACAGCTTTTTCATTTTCAGTTTGTTACTTTGCCCACCACAAATTATTACAAAACAGGAAATACTTTGGAAGAACTAATGATTTATTAAAATAAATGTGTTTTCAAAAATACTTTAAAATATTATTCCCTGAAAAATATACTATCTTATTTTCGATTTGTAGTCCCTTGATTTATAGTTTTTCTACTATGGAGAAAATTGTTTTATGTAAAAATAGGGAACTCAGATTCCTTCAGGTGGAGACAGTAAAGGATAATATGAATAATTTAAATGATGAATTGCTTCTGAAAAGATCCCAAGCACCAAAAAAGAATACTTGATAATACAGACAATATTGTCCTCAGCAACAGACAAGACATGCATCAACTAAAGATTAACCCTCTGTAGTTGGACAAGTCAGAGAATATCAGTGAAACTCAATTTCTTCTTCTGTTAAATAAGAACAAGGACACTCAGAAAAATTAGAAGAAAAAATACTTGGCATGTATCCAATTGCCAGGCAAGGACTTGTAACAAGACACCTGCTTAGTAAATGTGATACTCGGAAATTGTCATTTCAGGGAGTTCCCATCGTGGCTCAGTGGTAAAGAACCCAACTAATACCCATGAGGAGGCAGGTTCCATCCCTGGCCTCGCTCAGTGGATTAAGTATCTGGTGTTGCCGTGAGCTGTGGCGTAGGTGGCTGATGTGGCTTGGATCTGGCATTGCTGTGGCTGTGGTGTAGGCCGGCAGCTGCAGTTCCAGTTCAACCCCTAGCCTGGGAACTTCCATATGCCATGGGGGCGGCCCTAAAAAGACAAAGAAAGAAAAGAAGGAAAAGGAAAAGGAAAAGGAAAAGGAAAAGGAAAGAAAGAAAGGAAGGAAGGAAGGAAGGAAGGAAGGAAGGAAGGAAGGAAGGAAGGAAGAAAGAGAAAAAGAGAAAGAAAGAAAGTCGTAACTGTTATTTCACTACTAAACTCCCTTTCTCTGTTATCATGATTTCTAAATATTAGTGCTTTCATGGACAGAAAGAAAATATTCACCAAGTATTTTTCAAACCATTTTTAAAAATCTCCCCCATAACTGTGCATTATATAGCATGATAAGAAGTAATAATAACAATTAGTAGAACAGCAGTAGTCACAGTAATAAAGAGAACATACCTGAAAATAACTGTTTCGTTGGGGCACTGAGTTGTGCTTGCTTTGAAACTCTGTAAGCAGTATCTGAACCTTTCGAATTCTTTCTGTTTGTGCAAAAGCCTGTTGTTTTTGATATCCCCTCTGGAGAATTGTGAAAATCTAGAGCTTTTAGTACATCAACTGGAGCAGCTGAAAAATAAGTGAAAATAAGAAAACATAATTGAACAAATAACCTAATATACAAAGGAGTATTTTTTTTAACAGAGGAAATAGTTTGTAGTCTTACTTCTCAAAACTATTTCTCACTCACCATGCTTCCCTAACATTTATTTAGGTGGGGTGCTGAGAAGTGAAAGAGCAGGTAACATATAAACTGTAACATTATCAAACACAAAATATCTCAAATCAGAAATCAAAATACGGAAAAGCAAAACAGATGCTGAGAAAGCCAGCATCTGTATAAATTCCATTAATTTCTCATAGATTTACTGTTCAACTAGTAATAATCCAAACAAAGGTGATTTTGAAGATTTAAATTTGCAATGAATGTTATATGTAAATATTGTAAAATGTGCATACCCAAAATAAGTTTTAAAATGTTTAAAAGAATAAGTCATGAAGTACAATGCTGTTGTTTTGAATGCTTGCCTATTTATAAAGAAGTATATGGGTGTGTGAATGTGTGTTTATTTGTGTGTATGTGGGTACCTGTGTGAGTGTGCATGCATATATGTGTCTTTGCATAATTTGTTGATTTTAACCCTGTAAATTTGCCAGAGTAAGTTCATGGATATTGCTTCATGCTTTATGATTTAGACTGAATGTCCCTCTTTTATGTAGCCTTAGGGTGTCTGTAGGCAGAAGCATAAATTTCCCAAAACCAATTCATTCCACGAAGTGGTCAACATAAAATAAGTTTGGAAATTTAAACTTTCCCTTTGTAAGTGCAATCCTTTTGGATAAACTTGATGTTTCAAATAGCTTTACTGGAATATAATTCACATCCATGCAATTCACCCATTTAAAGTGTACAACTTAATGGTTTTGGCATATTTTACTTCTAACTACTCCTTTTTTAAAGCATGGTAAAATATATACAACATAAGATTTGCCATTTTAAACATTTTAAGATGTACAGTTTAGTAGCATAATTATATTCACCATGCTGTGCAAGCATTACCACTGCCTATTACCAAAGATTTTCATTATCCCAAATAGAAACTGTTTAACCATTAAGCAATAACTCCCTATTCCTCTCCTCTATCCAGGCCCTGGTAACTGATAATCTACTCTCTATCTCTTTAAGGGTGCCTCTTCTAGAAATTTCATGTAAGTGGAATCATATAATGTTCTTCAAAATTCTAAACATAGAACACCATATAACCAAGCAATCCCACTCCTAGGTATGTACCTAAATGAATTGGAAGCCAGGACTTTAAAAAGTTCTATTTTATGCGAATGTTCATTGTAACATTATTCACAATAGCCAAAAGGTGAAAACAACCCAACTTTCAGTTAATATCTGAACAGACTAACAAAATGTGATATATACATACAACAGAATATGACTCAGCCAAAATAGTAATGAAGTTTTGATTCATGCTACAACATGGAACCTTCAAAACACACTACATGAAATAAAGCAGATGTAAAAGGAGAAGTGATTTTTTTAGACCCTCAAATTCCCTGGTCCACACTAAATACCTACTTAATTCACTAAGCAGGTCAAAACATGAATCATGTGATGTAAGCATTGTTATAAAAACAGACTTTAGGATACATACTACTCAATATACTTATATTCTATATATTTCTATTGGCTTTCTATCTTTATTCAAAAATAGAAATATTCAGAGAAGGCCATGTTTTAGCCAGTGTATCACTGAGCATGTCTGAGACATAGTCCTGACTGCAAGTATTTAGATTCTAATTAAGGAGACACTACATATGCTCCAACAACCACTTATGAGGCAGTATCTATAGTTTCATAGAGATGCACACAGTACTGTTTTGTTCAGAAGGAAAAGAGATCCCTTCTGGCTGAAAGTGAGACAAATATTATTAATTTGAAAAGTTTAAATTGTTAGTTAAAAGGAAGAGAATTGCCACCAAATTTCAAAATATGTTAGGTTTTATAAATACACCATTTCTGGGAGGACTTAGAATGAAAGTGGGATTGTTTGTAGAATCAGAAAATACCACCACCACAATTTATCACACTCCATAAAGTACAGCATGACTTGCAACTGAGTGGAGGTCCCTGAAAATTACACTTTCCATTAATACTTTTCATAATAACTAGAGTCAATGGTAAAATGTATGAATTAATGAATGCATGAGAAATGTATATCTAGCTATTTCCTTAGTTAACTAAATTTTAGGGATATTGACTTTTATATGTACAAACAAATGTGAATAAAGATTTATGCAATTTGCCTCTTACCTGACAACAAATGTATTTTCCTTCAATAAATCATGACTGTCTACCTATCTCATCAGGCTCCCAAATGAAAACCAACATAGTATCCAGTACACATCATTCCAAATTATTAAAACTTTTAAAAATTTTTTTTCTACAGTACAGCATGGTGACCCAGTTACATATACATGTATACATTCATTTTTCTCACATTATCATGTTCCATCATAAGTGACTAGAAAAAAATTTTTATCTTTGTGGAAATCAGACATTTTGAAGAGATAATTAACCCTATCAAAAATGATCCCTTTTAATTCAGTCCTGAAATATTTAAAAGAATAATAATTCAAGAATATTTTTGCAGTAGTCCTGCATTCAATGGCCAATATTTTTTAGGCCAGTAGGATACCTGATTATTCTTACATTCATCTTTTCTCTCATCATAAAGCTAATAAAATAATAACTAGATTAGCTGCACACCCAGAGAGCCTAACACGTGACAGTCACTAAGGCTAATTTCTTCATAACATTAAGCTCACAAACCTTGCAGGCCATGTGTTCTTATGCCCACTATGCAAATAAAAGAATTGAGAACCAGAAAGCAAACTAAGGATACTCCTAAAGTCTGTGCAAATATTTCACATCCAGGCTCTTTCCACATCACCACCCTCATTGCTAGAGCCCATAAATAAAAACGCTGCAAAAAGGAACTTAAAAAATAAACATAATATATTAAGATTATCTTGAGCCTCTTCATTGATTTCTGATGTTTATATTTGCTTTAAATTAAACTCAATTCACGCTTTGGGGTATAAATTACTTAGAAGGAGACGGTTTCTAAAAGTACAGAAACTTATCTGCTTATTTTATCTTGTCTTCCTGCTCTGAAGCCATTAGAAAAAGCACAGCTGAATAGGGTAAAGAGTCTAGGATCAACAGGAACACAGCTATGAAGGCTGTAATTCTTCTGGGAAGAAAAGGATGCCGCCCCATGGTCATGATCTCAACTGCACAAGAGTAAATAATACATAAAATGAACCATGACTTTCCTTCTCTCAAAACTCTTTTAACAGGATGACCTTTTCCAGGAGCATTGGTTTTCTCACATTTGTTAGTTCCTACTTTGAAAACAATATGATTAAAAACACTCTATCTCTACAGGATTCAAAATAAGGGCTCTATTTTTAAAGCTTAAACAAAATTCTATGTAGAGATACATGGCATGAAATAATAATTCACTCTACAGAAAATAGTCAAAATAGGGTTATATAATAAAGATGTCAAATAGTTTTCTTTTCTAAAAATTTATATAAAGTTACAGAAATATAAAACTCCATTCATCAACCCTTAACGATTTTTTCCTTTCAAATAAACTAAATAATAAATAAGCCATTTTGAAATCTGCCTGTTATGTGATCTCATAAATATAGTATTTAATAAATTTTAATATGGGTTCTATTGTTTTATAGACACATGGGGAGATTTAAACTATTCATGTTTTATTAACTGAATTTCGACTGTTTAAAGATTAACAGCAGTACTTTATTATAGCTTAACTAGAAAGATCTAAAGAAAGTGTTATTTCCATATTCAAAGCAATATTTAAATGTCCCTAACATTTTAATTGTTTCCATGTTGCCAACGTTGATGGCACAGATTATAATTAGCATTTCAGATGTATCTGATCAGCACAATATTTTGTTAACATCTTTCCTGTCTTTTACTGTACACTTTTTTGGACTATTAAATGCAAGAATAGAATGGTAGACCCAGCGCATTACTAAGAGCCTTTTAACTGGTTTCAGTGCTTTTTCTCATCAATCTGCATACCACAGCTTGGATGAGCTTCCAAACCTCCATGCCTCAAGTCCCTTTACTTAAATCCCTTTGGAAAACCCCACTAACTTCCAGATGGTGTACGCATACCTTGCATCTCAAATCTTGATGATCCAGAAACACCCGCTTAAGTCTCCCAGTTCCCCCTCTACTGCAAAGCCATCCTATTATCCCATTACCCCTTAATCCCTTCCTCACTCAGAGCTCTAGCACACTATACTCAGACATCCAGACTACCCCCTGCGTTCCTTCTCCTGTCTCTGAGCTTTTATAAATCCTACCCTGCAGAATAAATAGGATATAACTGATGTGCAAGCCCTTCCCGGAAGCATTCCTATCTCCCAAAGCTGGCTTAGATATATATACTCACCTCTATCATAGCACTTTTCACACTTAGTTTTAATTATTTGACTACACTTGACTTTTTTCCAAAACTAGAAGAGAACAAATACACACACACACACACACACACACCAACTACATAGAATACTGGCTAAATGTGAAACACAATAATGTGAAAGTTATAAAAGCAACTTCCTCTGAAGTGCACAGGGCTTTCTTGTCTTGAAACAAAAATTTGTGAGGGCCTAATATGTTTCCACTGTGTTCTGCTGATTTCCTTTAGATCCCCACTCATTCATTGATTAGTCTACCCCAGCTCTTTAATCCATTCTCCTTGGACCTCCCAGGGTCTACCTGGATTACTGTTCTAATGTCACACAATGCTTTAACTGTTTAGTCTTTAATTAATTCCTCCTTTAAATGTCTTCACATACTCCCCTGACCGGCAAGTAGTACAGAGCAGCAATGCAGTGTTGGGAAAGTCAGACTGGTCTGAAACCCACATCTGACACTTAGCATCTGTGTGATTTGGACACATTACTTTACTGCTTTGTGCCTCAGTTTCCATATCTGTAAAATGAGAATAATAAGAATATTTACCCAAAAGAGGTTTTGTGAGAACTGAGTTGGTATTTGTAACAATGCCTTAGAACAGTGGCTGGAAAAACTATGCTTATGAGTTAAGACTTCCTTGCTGCCTATTTTTGTACAGTACATAAGAATGTTTTTACATTTTTACATGGTTGAGAAAAAATTTTAAGCGTATTATCTTATGACGCATGAAAATTACATGAAGTTTAAATTTCGGTGTCCACAGATAGGGTTTATATTAGAATACAGCTACAGCCATTCATTCATATGTTGTCCACCACTGCTTTTGCACTACAAGGAGAGAGCTTTGTGGCCCACGAAGCCTAAAATATCTACCATGTGGTCCTTTTAAGCTAAGTCTTAAAGGATAGATTCCTCAATGAAGAAGAAGGTGATAGAAATGTCAAATATGACAGCTCAGATACAAGACAGCACAGAGTTCAAGAAAATGGAACTAGTCATATCCTGACAAGACATCAACACTGGATAAATTTAGATGTTCAAATTCTCCCTGGAGCCATCATGGCCATTGAGGACTTCTTGAGAAAAATCGCATCTCTGCCATGAATATTCACAGCCACAAACTCCAAGTAAGACATCAACACCGACTCCTATCTACTCCTTCAACCCCAATTTTTATGCTCCAGCCAAAAAGTAAAACTCCTTCTAGTTTCTAAAATGTACTGTATTCCCTTTATTAGAGGTTTTTTTTTCAATCCTTCTTCAATTGACTAAGATTAATTGAATGTTTTTTTTTTTTTTCAAACTTCACTGTCATTAGAATCTCCTGGAGAGCTTTTAAAACATACAGATATCTGGGTCCTTATCCAGAACTAATAACTAGAATGACTGGGGTGGGGTCCAGACATTCATATGTTTTAAAAGTTTCCCAGATGAATCTAATGGGTCGCTGGGGTTGAAAACTGGGGAAATCAGACCTAATCAACATATTGATATCAATCTAGGCATGCTTTTCTTCAGGAAATCACTGCTCATTCCTCCCAGCCTGGGTTATGTGACCCTTTCATATGATCCCAAGTCCCCCTTGGATAACTCCACACTCATTTTGTTTGCTTAATTACCTTATTTTCACATGAGGCTATGTGCTCTCAGGCACACTGTATATCTAAATTGTGGCTTTGATTTCCCTGTAACATCCTCATGCCACCCAATCTATTTCTCTTTTGCTAAACTTGTAATTTATTGGTTGATATCTACCTCCTGCTAGCCTGTAAACCCTCTGACAGCAAACATCAGCACTATTAACGTTCACTGCAGTATTCATAAATGACAGCAGATGACACACAGTAAATCATCCATAGAAACATGGTTAATGAGTGAATGAATGAATGAGTAAACAGGCAGCCACATCTCGCCTCAGCGTTGAAGCTTCTATTCTCATCAGTCTCAGAAGGAACAAGAAGAGGGATGAAAGTGCCCTCTACAAATAGCACCTTGAAGAGTCAGAGTTTTTTCCATTTGATTACAGGATGGCAAGAACACAGGTCTGACATGACCTTTCTAAAGTATGCTTGATGCCGTCCTCACTACTAGGGAGTCTCTTATCCTCGCCTTGTACCTCCCATGACAGGCCACATATGAAGCATACCATTATAGAGAGAAATAAAGTAAAATAAAACACAAAACGAGTTGTAAACCATCTCCTACCGAGTCATGAGGTGTTTTGCTGCTATAGATAAGCATTAAAAAACAAAACAAAACAAAACAAAAAACAGGAATGCTGCTGTGTTTACGTGGTAGTGGGATGAAGGACTGGCAAAAGAAAAAATGAGAGAGACATTACTATTCGTTGCAATTTAACTACTAACAAGAACCCACTATATTTTGAAATTATAAAAGCCCTTAATAAAGAACCTAAAACATAGCATATAACAAATGAACAGATAATACTTAATAACTCAGTTTCTGCAGTTGGAACAGCCCAACTTCTAACCCAAGTTTGGCACTTATTAGCTGCATAATTTTGGGTAAGCTACTTACCTGTCTAAGACTTAGTTTCTTCAATTAAGCCAAAGTTTGAGAATCGAATGAGATAAGGCATTTAAATCTCTGAGGATAATGTCTAAGTACTCCTACAAATAACACCTAAAAGCACTGTTTCCTCAAAATTTTTACCTTTTTGAACATCTCTAATAGTTTCAGTGACTGCCACTAATGTTTCCCCAGAGCAATAATTCACTTGATTCCTGTTACCCATTTCCTCCCACTACTTTGGGTAACCGCATTACAGTTGACTAGAAGACTGAAGAGTTTTCTATTTCTAAAGGTCCATTAGATAATATCCATGAAAAGAATGCAATGCTTAGCAGTCTCTCCAGCCTGATCATATGTTATCCTAGGGACATGCAACCCCAGGGGGCTTCTTGGGACTTAGCTTAAGCTGCTAAATGAATCTCAAACCTCTATTTTCCTGTTCACTGTTCCATCGCCACGCTGTAGCACAACTTGATATTAATACACTGATATCATTGAATTCTTCTCCTTTTCAGTAACTTTATCTTTGCATCACATGGGCATTGATAAAACTATAGATTAACCCTGATATGTTGTTTATTATAAGGCTTTAAAAAAACTAGTATTTTCATGTCTTTCTTCTGATACTATTCCTTTATTTATGTCATACCCACACATGCCACATGCCAATCCAATATCATAAACTAATAATATTAGAAAATAAAACATATCATCCTAAATTCTCCCATATTTAAAAAGGTATGAAAGTTCTCTTTAAATGCCTATATGGCACAAATAATGTCAATATAAATCACACAAGTGTCCTAAGTCTCTACTCAACTTTTTTTGACTTAAATTACCAGACTTTTTTGTCTGTATTCTGCAATCTAATAATTGTAGTCAAAACAGTGCAAAATGAGAGAAATGACTGTTTAAATACACTAGTAAATTTTAAGTATATAAGACTATAGTTGTACAGTTTGCATTAAATATTCCTGGGCATGAAAAGCCTATGCTTAGAGAATATATTTCTCTACCAAAAAAAAACATGATTAAAATATGTATAAACATCTTGAGGCTTAAGTTTTTGAGAAGCAGTATCTTATGCTTCTTGGAAAAAATGAGAATTTGATATTAAAACAAAGCAGGATCAAGCCGAGAATGAAATGGATGAAAACAATATAAAACAAGAGCCCAGAGTTTTAGAAATTGTACAGATAACTTTATCTAACCAAACACCCAACAAATCTATTGGTACTACCATTTTAGAAAATAAAAAGTCGATGATCAGGAGTTCCCTGATGGCTCAGCAGTTTAGATCTAACCTCGTCACTGGTGTGGCAGGGGTTTGATCCCTGGCCCAGGTACTTCTGCATGCCATGGGAATAAGTCAAAAAATGATCATATGTAAATGTATTTATTTCCTCACAACTCCACGAAATAGCAGTTTTTAACTAAATCAATTATACAGTGAAATTCAAAATTGGAAAGGTCAGGGGAAAAATTCATAGTCAAATATTCTGAAGAGGAGCTAATGGAAAAATATGATTTCCATCAAAATCAGTTGTATTCATGCCCCACTGCTGACAATTTATTCTAATTCTGACCTATCTACCAGTTAAGAGAAATCCATAAAACACAGAATCCCAGACTTAGGGTTGATTAGGAACAATAAATAAATTTTCTTTGAATAAAATGTGTTTACATTTTCTGATAATGTGTAATCTGTAATTGCTTTCTAGGTCTTCAGCTGGGAACACCTTCCATTTTCTAGGTAACTACAAGTCTTATATCATTGTTCTATTAAACCAGTGAAACAAAGTACAAACTCCCATTACCATTTCTACACAACTATAACCTCTTAAGACAACTAGATCAATGTCCATGGTATCTATCAAGTAAGCAAAATGCTTTACTGTGTGGAATTTGACTATCATATTTTGACTCTATCTAAATATATAAAATGAAAAGCTATGGGAATTATCTGGATAAACATGGCTTACAAGCTGCCTAAATCATTAAAGGCACTATTTGTACTCCAAATTATCTAATTCTACATTTTATATAAAGTCTTAAAATCTCAACTTTTAAATGTCACTACTTTTTATAAATGGCAAATACTTGAGTAGTATTTAGGAGAAAAATAAATCCGTGAATGACTATAGGGAGGATTGAGGAGCCGTGGATTTTAGTACAAAGTAAGAAAGACAGGAAAAGCCTCAATAAAAATAGTTGATGTTTGAGTAAACTCTAGAAAGGCATAAGCTGTTCCTCTATCCTGATATTTTTACAGAATGGCATTGTAAGCAAAGGGGATATCAAGTGCAACCAACCCAATATTGGAGTTGGCCAAAGATACTGGAGGAAATGCAAGGAAAAAAATGTGTCTTCCAGCAAAGGACATAAAAGGCATAAAAGAGATGAGGTCAGAGAAGTAAGGCAGAGGGCGTGCTGAAGGCAGCCTGTATGTGTCCTGTGAGATCTTCAAGGAGTTTGGATTTTACTGCAAGTGAGATGGAAAACCACTGGAAGTTAAGGCGACAGGAGTAACATCAACCAGCTAATTTTTCAGGCAGTTGTGGCTGCTGTGTGGAGAACAGACTGTAGGGGCACTAGAATGGAATCAGAGAGCAGAGGAGAAGCAATTGTGATCTTTTAGATGAAAAATTTTGTTAATTTTGTTTTCTTGGACTGAGAGATGAAGTACCTCATCAGATTCTGGATATATTCTGAAGACCAGAGCAGGCTGGAGTTGCCAATAAGTGGATGTGGAGAATAGGAGAAATGAGTCAACGCTGACTCCAAGTTTTTAGCTCAAACGTGATGACTGTGTTACTTTCACTGAGATGGGGAGGACTGAGAGGAACAGATTTCAGGGGGGGATTTCTGAAACTCAGTTTTTGACATGCTAATTTTGAGAGGACTTAATAAATGCCCTTGGAAATAGCTGAATAGGCAGTTAAGTGAATATATGAATCTGAAGTTCAGGGGCAAGGTCTGGGGTAAAAATAAAACTTTAGGAGTTGACAGCCTATAGATGTTGTTTTAAACTATAATTAACTAGTGACATGGTTATTTTTAAACTCTCTTTGATACAACTTTCCCTGAAAGAAATCATTACGACTTAAATGGTTATAATAAATATTTTGTTCTCTCAAGTCAAAACAGAGAAACTTGGTCTGACATATTAATCCTCAGAAACAAAAGTCACTATTTATACTTTTTGTTCTAAAATATGCTATGGTTTGGTTAATAACAAGAATAACAAACCACATTTTAAGGTTTAAAATATTGGGCTACTTTGTCTTATAATAGATTTTATAAATGTGTGCATGTTTGTTTATAAAATATGTTCCTTTATAAAACAGGAAGATAATTCATTCATTTATTTTTCAACTCTATAATGGCCATTGCTCCACATCAAGTGTGACTTAACTGAGTAATCATAACTAGTAAGTAATGATAACTAGCAAGCTATCATTGAGAACTCCAGGTCACTTTACAATGGGCTGGCCATTACAGAAAAAGCAGCTTGGCCCTACTTCTCTGATTATTTGTCAGAGGATCCAATGGTTGTAATCACTTGGAACCACCTAGAATGGATAGATAACAAAGTATGCACTGACCCTGCTAACTTACCAGCCTCCCTATACTTTTTAATTACTCACATGATTCCATTACATGCAGAAAAAAGGTATCCATATGGTCTTGTATTATGTGGTCTGACAACCTCCCAACCCCAGCACTCTCCTAGGAACACACATACTCCATGAGACTACAGACTGGCATACCACCTTTGAAGTCCTGGCTCTTAACATACTGACCGCACATAGAAGAGAGGCATTTAGTTTTTAGTTATTGAACAAACTCGACCCTAAACTTTCTCATATCCTAAGAAGCATATATGAACTGAAAGTTGAAAATAGAAATAATATCACAACGTTGAGAATGGCGAAGGAGGACATGAACACTGAGAGTGTTCTATCTGAAAAGTATTATAGCATTTCTGATATGTAAGTGGTCAGAGCTATTAAAATTATTTATTGGAAAACTAAAATTATATTTTCAATACTATCATATGACTTTAGTGTTGAGGAGAACAATACTCACCAGCATTTAGTTTATTACATGCTATGGAGAGGATTTTTTTTTTAAATCAATATCATAATCAGTTGATCTGCTTAAATCAGTTTTTGCAGAGCCACTGTTGTTTGGCAATAGGTAGGTATCAAGTTATTTGCACATAGCAGATAAATAGCCTTTCACTTGACTTTCAAAACCCTGCTATTCAAGTCAGGCACATCCTCATTTTTGTATATATTTATTTCCTATTACAGAAGGTTCATAAATCCTTGGTTATGCATCAGAATTATCTGGAGAGACTTATAAAACACCTATGCTTGAATTCTGTTCAAAAATCTACTCAATCAATACCCACAGGGATGGGACTGAATATGATTGTAATATCAAGCCAGGATGGATGACCCTTGTCTTCTTGACTTTAGTGAAAGTTTCTTGTTTATGAATTCATCAATTCATTCAATGAGTATCTACTGGCCATCTATTATGCTTCAGGTATAGTGCCAGATGCTAGAAATTCTTACATAGATGAAAAAGATGCATTCCCTGCTTTCATTTTAGCATCAAAAAAATTCTGTGATAAGTATTCAAATTTGGAGTAAGTACAGTGTGCTGCAGGATATTAAACAAGGTTAACTACCCTAAACTTCATGGTGAAGGAGAGGTACTCCTAGAGGAGATAATATCTAAATTCTGAGCAAAAAGCAATGATAATAGGATGGGAGAGTGTTTAGGGTGAAAATCATAGCTTGCTTGGAAGCAAAAGAAAAACTGCCATTTTCAGGAAATCTCAATAATATCAGCAAGAATCTGTTCAATATACTTCTGTAGTGTCTGGGAATAACTGATCTATATAACCTTATATCCCCATTTCAGGTCACCATTTAGGTTATTTAAGAACAACCCATTCAAACTGCAACCAATACCTTTTACCCCATTCAACAAAAATTTACCGAACACTTTCTATGTGACAGGCTCTGATCTACATGCTTAAGACACACTAAATAAAGCAGATAAAGATACCTATCCTAATGATTTAAGTGGAACTAAAAAATACAACGGATAGGAATGAATACAAAAAACATAATTTTCATCCAAAGAGTTCTACAGCTACTGCTAATCTTAGTAATAATCACTTGAAATATCATATACTCCTTGCTTAGAGCTGGTACTTCATAATGTAATAATTATATGTGTAATTTGCTGATTATTTTCTAACCTGAAGAAGTAATTTACTAAAATAATCATAAAGCGATACAGGGAGACTACTCTTTCTATAATAGTCATTAAATTAAGCAGAATCAGACAGTCCATAATAGTATATAAAACCAGAATAAAAGTTTCAAAAATGAATATATTACAGGAATTTTCCCAATTATTACTTTGACAGATGGAAATCACTCTTGGATTAAACTCTCTTGTTTGCCAGCAGACAAATGATGAAATGATGATTTATGTTGCTGTCAAAGCAAAACTATGACTTAATAGGGTGTTTTTCTCCGTCAGATTACTGTGGTAAACAGACTACAGTTTTAGAAGCAACATAATCAATCAATAGCTTCAAATATTTAAAGATATCTTTGGAAAGAACATGCAAACCTATTTCCAGGTGAAAGTCCCAATTCATTCACTTCCAGAGAATGAGTAAAGACAAAGGGAGAAGGGGGATCTAATTACTGCTAACAACATGACAAAAGGTCACTTCAGACCACTTGGAGTTAACTAGATTTTAACCTTGTTCCAGTATGCTGAGCAAAGTAAGAAGATAATTAATAATCTAAATATTAACTATATCATATACTGTGCATTCTAGCATCTTGGTAGACACTAGGGAAAGAAATAAAACTAAGCCACAGTCATTACCCTCTAGCAACTCCTAGTGGAAGACTAATACATGAGTGAGAAATTGTTTTAAAAATTATAATGTGTGTTTTTCTTTTTCTTTTTTTTGCAAACCATGTATCTTTCAGTTACAATCTCCCAGCTGCTTACATTCCAAACAGCTTTTAGATAATCGGATCTGACACTCTGACACTTTTATACTGAAGGTAATAAGCATAGTCCCATACATCAATCCCCCAAAGTGGAACAGACCTGTCCTTCCCTGTAATAGATCCTGATTAAAACAGGCAGCAATTTGTAAGTGTCCTTGCTACCAAATGAAACCAGGTCAACCTCAATCTGAACCTTGAATGCAACAGATACAGCTGTCAACTTCTTAAATTTGTCAAAGGAAATAAAGTAACATTTATTTGCTAGCTTCCATCCACTCTCCACTGGTTTCTCTGCCATCATTAGAGTTTAGGTTTGTGCCTAAAATGGGAAGAGGCACATGTCCTCCCTCCACCACTGAGCTTTAGTGCAGTCTCAAGAGCTACCTGAATTATAACATCACCTTTTACCAGTCTTTATATATATAAAGCTATATATTATTTATCACTCACATTATTCATACTATTAACATGGTATTTACTGTGGTGCAGCTGCATGATTTGTCAATCAGACCCCAGGGCACCATAATCATAGGCAAAGTCAGGGAGGCTGTGTAGAAGCATGAAGAATGCACGGTTAGTAGTTCCCACTGTGTTGCAGTAGGTTAAGGATCCGGCATTGTCACTGCAGCAGCTCAGGTCACTGCCGTGGCTTCACTGCTGTGGCACGGGTTTGATCCCAGGCCCAGGAAGTGGCCAAAGAGAAAGCACACACAATAAAGTAAACATGGCCAAGTGATCTAAAGCAAGGGCTCTGGAGTGAAATTGCCTCGGTTCAAATCCTGGGTATCACACAGTAGCTGCATGGCCTTAATCAAGACAATTAACCTTTCTGTTTTCTGATCTCCTAATGGGTAAAATGGAGGTTTCCCTTTTAGTTTGCTTCCAGGGCAACTGTCAGAATGAAATGAGAGTCTATATGAAAAGGGATTACAACAGGACCAAGTACATAATAAGCATGCAGTCAATGTTAGAGCTTGTTATTATATCTATATATTCAGTGTTAGATCTTGTATTATATGAAGCTTGAGCTAAATCTTAAAGTATGAGAAGACATCTGCTAGCTGGATGAGAAGGGAACAGATATTACAGGCAAAAGAATAGTGTGTTCAAAGACAGGGGTGAATACAGGCATGAGGTTTAACATGCCTGAAGTGCAGGTGAATGGGAGAGTGGGGTTGCAGCAGGTGGAAAAAGGTTGATCGGGAACCTGGACATACAGAGGAGCCACATTCTGAAGTGCACCCTACATCGTGCTAGGCCATTTGGACAATACATTTGTCCTCAAAACTAGTCAAGTATTTTGAAGACTCATCAGTGTTCAAAAAGAAGGGTGATGGCAAGTAGTAGGGAGTGCTCCACTGTTAGTCTAAAGAGTGGAGGAAAAACACCAATCTAATAGCTATGGCTCTTTCTCTGCAGAGCTATCTGAGAGCACAAAATACAAAAAAAAAAAAAAAGTGCTAGAGCTTCTTACTAGTTTTGTCAGCAATCGCAACTACTGCTCTTTCTGGCAGTCACCCTTTCGGGAAGTTGTTTGTGAAAATCTGAGTAAGGAAGGAAAGCCAACGACCTCATCCAGTCTAAGGTTCACTCTTTTAAGCCCGGATGTCAGTTTACCAGTCAGACAGAGGAAGGAAGCTTCCACTGACATCCTATGCGCTCAAGTTCTATGAATAGGGACCTTCATCTACCTGTACAGTACAGGGCCATTCAAAAGCAATTAAATTTGGTTAAAATAAGAAAGAAATGCTTTTTAAAGGAAAAAAAAAAAAAGGTTTGAGGGGATTGCAAAAGTTGATTGTGCTAAAGCACTTTTACACAGGTTTGTTTTAGTTCTCAATTGTCAAGTTGTATTTAAGCTGGTCTCTTACTCTGAAATATGATAACCTTTCTTTTCTCTGAGTTCTTTCTGCTAAATTAATAGCACTGTCTCTAATTCCATGCGCAGCAAGCAAAGAGTTTATTTTACCAGATAACAGTAGGTCTGGTGATCAGCCAATGTCTAAAGAGCCACAAGCCAAGTTAGTAGTAGGCCAAAGACTGCAACTGATAAATAGATACTTCTCACTAAATCACTTTAAAATTGACTTTCATCTTCTCTACCAGATAGTATTATCCGTGTTGAGTTCTGACACAACTGAAAGTAGGGGAAAAAAAAAAACTTATCTATAAAAATAAAATCATACTAGGATTTTGACAGGAGATAAATGAGGCACATTCTAATATAGAAGGCAGTTAACATGAAACACAAAGCCTTTTAGGTTCTGAATTAAATTGCAAAAAAAAAAAAATTAGAAGAAAAGTCCAAATTTAGGAAAGTCATTATAGTATATTTCAGCATACACTGAAAACTGCTTTTAAAAATGGACTCTTCAGGGAACTGGCAACTTTTTTTTTTTTTTCATAGCATCTGTGTGTACCTCTCTTTCTTCTTTGCAAAGGAACAAAACTGCAATGGTCAGAACAAAGTTTGGTTTCCTCTCACCACTCCCAACTCAGGTCACATTTCCTCAGCATTAAATGTGGGAAGTGGAGGAGTAAAAGCAGAAATGCAGCTCGTTTCTTAGCCCCCACTCTGCAGTTGCCTTGAATTCCTAATGATTATGCCAACTGCCCTTAATTATTTCTCCAAAGGGAGACACAGGAAAGAAAAGTATATTTGGGATACAATAGGATTCTGGTTTTTAAATACCTAAAAATCATTATTAAAGATGACATAAAAATGATAGGGATGGCTCAATGTTTATAAATCCCTGTATTTATATAAATTGTTAATCATGAGTATACACATTAGCTTCCATAGTTTCTTTTTCAGAACCCTAAGGACAGTCCTGCATTTTCCAAAAGACAGGAAAAAACTTAATTTGGTTACAATGCTAGCTCCACCAATGTGTTGTGTTGCTAGCACAGCATATGATGGTAGCTCAGTAAAACTGAGTTCTTCCTGATAAATTAACTGTCCATTTATTCCTAAGGTAAAAGGTGTCTAGGTAATTTCTTACACTTTGACAATCTAAAGAAAAACTTTAATTAATTTATGCATTACTAAGTGCTTTCTTATTTTTTCCAAAGTTGACCACTTATTTGAAAAAAGATTATTAAACAAACAACCTATATCATGTAAAAAAGCAATTCACTATCTGACTTCTTAATAATGTACATATTATATAATTACAAATATTATATATGATCCAATCAGGCTCAAAATGAAAAGCATAGAAATTTGATATCATTTTTTTTTGTAAACAGACATATAACCTCAAAGTTGTGCCTGATCCCCCATTAGCAACTTCAGAGAGAATAAAAACTACATTCTTAATCCAGCAACAAATGTATACAAAAAATGCTTTACAAACTGTCGTGCTTTCTACTTTGATATAGGTAATCTTATAGAATCACATAATTAGGTATATTAACAATACAAATTATCAAAAATTATCTATCTCATCTAGGAAATGAAGGGATTTTTAAATGCATTCTATAATTTCTTCTCTTTTTCTTTAAATTAGGCATTTTTTTTTTCACTTCATCTTTGCACTAACCTAAACTCTAGTACATACATTTAACTAATATTTGGTCATTCCATATTCTGTAAATACATATACATTTAAATAATAATTATTTATTCCATAAGGTCTCAGACTACTATTATTTAAAGATAGTTTATCAGTACTTCACACCTTCACCCTACTCATTTAAAAAAAATCTTGACTATTATAACAATATGTTTTTGAGAAAAAGGATTCAGCTAACAACTTTTCTGTGCCTTAGTTTTCTCACTAGTAAAGTGAGAAGGTAGTATAGAGATGCAGTTTTCATAAAAGCTTCCATCTCTTGCATTCTCTTAAAAAATTTAACCTAAACACCTTTTTCTTCCTTTGAAAAAGTCAGCTTTTTATTACACACTCTCACCCAAGCTTGATTCGAGTCCATCATTATCATTACATAGATAGTGCTTCAATAAATTAACCAGAGTGAAGAGAAATTTGACTCAGAAAAGAACAAATTTTTAGAAATGAAAGGCAATCACTTAGATTTTTTTTTTAAAAGATATCCCTGCCCACAAATCTAAAAAGGGGTCCATATTTGCCTTGCTACATTTTAATGATAACGTGAATAATGAGCTCCTTCAATTTTAGTCACAAATTGAGGCAGACGCAGAACCTAAAAATTAATTAAACTGTAAGCAATCATACTAACTAGTTATATCTCATTCTGCAGCCCCATAATTTTACTTAAAACTCTGAGAATACCTCTTAGAGAGTTTTTTTATAAAGTAGATTCTAGTTAAGTATTAATTGTGAAGTGAATGGTTATATTAAGATACTGATAAACTTAATTTCAAAACTAATGGACAATTTTGTGAAAGTGCCTACAATTACCTGAATATATATGTGCCACCTAAACTAAGGTTGTCTGTATAAAACATGCATGAAGATGCTTCTCGTAAGATACCTAATTTTCTTTATTGTTTATCTCTCATGGACCTTATCAATTTTTGACTTAGAAAGACCATGCTAACAATCTTGCATCTTTTATCAGAAGCATGTCTAATCTTTTAACTGATTTCTGATTAAATAACCACAGGGACAAACTTGATCTCTTTGCAAAGCTGGATTGGCACATGCCCTGGAAGCCAGCACCATTTCACCTGCTGATCCCAGGCACTCAAAACACTCCAGCGGGACTCACTACCAATTGCTGACAAACTTTGAAAGTTCCTCATAAAATTTATCAGCTTTTGGCAAGGCACAGTACTGATTTAACTACCAAAGGTTGAATACCATTTTAATTAGTGAAAAATGGTTCAATCACATATTTTTTCTTTGTACTCCTTTTAAAACTGCTTAAATCTATAGTAACACAATCACAGGCTATAGCCACTATAACTTTTAGGTAAATCTATCTATGAGTAACAAACTAAGTGAAATGAAATTAAATGAAATTTGTAAGCTCCTGAAATAAAACATTGCTATTAACCATAAGCGAATATATAAAACAAGACACTTAAGTTAATCCAAATGAATATATTATAAAAAGTAATGTTTACTCTTTCGTACTATCACAATAAATAATAAAAATCTGAATATGTTAAAGAAGACCAAGTTACAGAGTTTGGATTTGCAAAGTAAAATAATACAACTATGCAGGTTCATAAATTTGTCTTAATTCATTTACTCCAAGCACTTGTCTCTGTAAGCTTAGATGTTTCAAGATCCTAACTACAAAATTTCAGAGCCTAATTTATTATGAACCCAGAATGTTTTAAGACTTCAGTATTTTTAATCCAAGAAATACAAATTTTAGGTGAAAACAGCTGTTTTATCTTTTGGTTTAACAACCAAATCACACCATCTTAATGAAATCAATAAATTATCGCATAATACTAGTGTACACTACCTCATTTAGAAACTTACTCATCGTTACAGCAATTGCAAATCTAAAGGCTAGTATGAGAACTGGACAGAGTTTATTTCCCTCGTATGATGATTCAGACTAGTGTTTCCTTTTTAAGCATTAATATCCTATTTTCCTTTTGAAGTTCATTAAGTGGCAAGAATGCCTACAAGAGTAGGTTTAAGTAAACATGTAGCTTCCCACTGAGCAATAAGTACCTAACAACATGGCAAAATGAATACCAGTTCTTAGAATATGAACATCCAAATGACCATATAACTTTCAAGACATTTCATCAAAAATACAATCCTTAAAATTTGTTATTTCTCACACTGGATGGCTTTATAATAATAGAGAAGTTTCTTTTTACAGCATTTATTTGTGGTACTGAGATGTTTGTTAAAAAGGCTTTAGGTATGCAGCTACATTTAAATGAGAAAATGATGCAACACAGTGTAGAAATTTGATCTTTCTGACATCCTTAGAGCTTTCAGGAAGGCCCAGTGTGGAAATGAAACATAAATATCTTTAGTGAAATTACCCCTGAATGCTAACAAAGTCAAGTTTATATTACATCTGTCTTCCTTGAAGAAAGTCTTAGTTTCCATACTTAAAAAAAAAAAAAAGCTGCCATTGTGATACTTTTTTCCACGAGCTTGAAAAAAAAGATATAGCTGAAAAAGCTGAAAAAGCAACAGCCTATCTATTCCTCCTTAATCAAGCATCCTTTCCCAGCATCACTCTAGTTGGAAGGATTTTAAGAGGCCTCATTTACTAAGGCAGATGCTGGAAGAATAAATAAAACCAGCAGAGGGCAGACCTGCTGACAGAACCGACCAATGCAGCTGGCGACCAGGTACCAAAGGTAAAACGCAAACTTTTGATGGATTCCACTTTCAAAGACTCCACTATTTATCTTTTAAAATGTAGAAATGAATGAATCCATGGAATTTGCATAATCTATTTCAAAATTCAAATGTAGTTCTAATGAGGCTCTGACTATTCACGAGGAAGTCACAGAGGAATAATCCACCACTGCATGCTACTTAGGAAGGTGAACATCTCTAAGTGCGGGGAAGAAGCACAGACCTGGTTTCGCCGAGTTCGGCCTCCGGGAGCGCTAATTCCCATTAGGGAGAACTCGGATCTTGGCACCCACCAGGGTCAGACTCAGGTTTCCGCTAAAGCCTGCGCGTTTGGGCTTCACAATTTCTTCCTCCCTCAGCCAATCGTTGCCACCCTCCTTCCTACCCCCTACGTCTCAACGCACTCCTGACAAAGCTTGCTTTTCCACTCTAAGCTGTTTGAGCTCCCTGAACTCCAAAGGCGTTCTCCCGCCGGCCGTGTCTACGGCACCTAACGGACCGCTCCGGCCAGATGCCTTTGCGGGCAAGGGCGGGGGAAGTGGAGGGAGGAGGCGGAGGGGAGGAGTGAAGTCGCTCTCCTTCCTCGGGTACTGACAGGGCTGCAGTCTTCCGAGCAGGTCTGGTCATTGAATATTTGGTGGTGCCACGTAGGAACTTTTCCTTACCTCTCTCCTCCCATCCCACCCCGCGCCCCCTCCCCTTCCCTCCAATCCCTATCCCTCCACCCCCACCCCACTTGCTTGTGGCGAGTTTCATCATTCTCCTAGAGAACTGCACGTCCAACCTGCAAGAAGAAGGTGGGGGTGGAGGTGGGGGTGGGGGGTCATAGAGGGGAAGAGGGGACTGAAATCCAGGGAAGAAGGGTTCTCCTTGTCTTTACCCATTTCTTATCTGCCATTTTTTTCCCACTTAAAATCTCTTCAAAATGCCACACACGCACACTCACACACACTTCTCAGGCTTCAAGATTCATGCCCTTCTGCTTTCTCTCATATCCCTAAAAGTACAACATCTTGCTTCTCACTTTGTTCCAGACAAAGAACTTTACCGAGGTTCATTTTATACCCTTTCTCTATATTTTCTCCTTAGCTCACCTTTAAAAAAGCACTTCCATGCGTTAGACCCTGAAGAAACCAGAAGGTGTGTTCAAAGGTCAGTCTAAGGACTGTTCCTCAAACAAAAGCTTTGTAAAACTTCCCTTGTGTTCAAGGTAATATTCTTCCTCTTTTCAAAGCCCCTGGAAAGTAGTGAAGGGCATTTCAGCAGGCTCTGCGCCTGACAGATCTTTTTTCCTGCTACCTCTTCTCCCATTACTGTCCCGCCTACACGCATCTCTCTCTCCAGTCTTCACTTCCAACCTGATGGCAGCTACAATCTGGATTTCATTTAAGAGAACTGTTGAGGGCTTTTTTTGTTGTTGTTTTTTGTTTTTTGTTTTTTTGAGGGGGGGGAGGGGGCTGGAGGAAAGAAGGGGGGAGGGGCGCAGAATGAGAAAGACCGACGGCAATCTCCCACCTCCCCCAAACCATTTTTTCTTACCTCCTCTGACCTCTCTAGCCTGGAAGAGGAAAGTCAGTGCCAAAGTTGTTATGGTGAAATCCCAGAGCCACCGTTTCGTTTTCCACCTAGAGGACCACCGCTCCATCTCCGAGCCCCGCTCTCACAACTGAGAACTCAACCCACGAAATTGCGATTGCAGACCAACTTCGTCCCTTCCAAGGTATCGTTGGGGATGTTTGCTACACAGCCATTGAGGAGGGAGAGGGGGAAAAAGTCAAAGGGCTTTTTCTTTAAATTTGATGGTTTGCTTCCTTCCTGTCTCTCGCCCCCTCCTCTCCCTCTCGATTGGCCCCGCTGGCCGGGACCCTCCGATCCGTCCTCTGCGGGGCCCTGCCTTCAGACTGACGGCAGATGAGGGGCTTCAACCAAAAATCTGAGAGGCCTGCGTGCCCCTAAAGGCTTCATGCCGTCAGTGGGCAGGACGAGAAGCTCTGGGCAGCCCCCTCCCCCGCCCACTCCGCTCCTGTGCCCCCCTTACCCCAGGAGAAACTGACAAGCCTGCTGAAGGTCAGACCCAATCACACGCCTCGCGGGCGGCCCCGAGCCCGCCCCCCTCTCCTTTGCCCAAGAATCAGGTCTCCTGGCTAGCCCAGCCCACCAACCACCCCCCATCTCCCCATTCCACTCCTCCCTCCTCTCCTACCCAAATCCCCGAGAAGAAATGGGAGGGCGTTATGGGGGACGCGTGCTTGGCTCCAGCACTTTGGGAATGAAAGGAATTGCAGGAGAGACCCGGAGTCCACAGAGTTTTCAAGGAGCTTCTGTATTCAATAAAAACAGCTACTTGTCTACTTGCACCCGTCTGTTAGCCTCCCGTTCGTCGGCGGGGGAGGGGAGGAGCCCAGCGTCTGATCCGCCACACCACTGGAGTTCTGGGCTGCCAGCCGTAATCTTATCCCTGTGCAAAAATCTGCTTCTTATAGCAGTCGTGGAACCAACGGACTCATTGCTCTGCCTGCTCCGCAAAGTATTTTTATTATTTTCTTAAACGGAGAATTAGAAGAAAGGGATGGAGGTGAGATGGAGGGGCCCACGGGGTCAAAACCCATTCCCCTTCTTATAGGGAAACTGACAGGTTTCTCTCTTGGTGGTTAAATACCGCACTAGCTTCATTCAGAGGCTCGTCTCTTAAAGAGCTGAACTGTGCTCTGAGGCAGGAGGAGAAAGAAATATATGGGAGCTGACATTAAGGGGGTGAGTAATTTAATTTTCCAGCTGATTCTGTCCTGAACCCGGATGAGGGGCAGGGGGAGGAGAAAAGCAAGGAAAGCAACTCCTGGAGATCTCCAAGCGTCTGGGCCCAGGGCTCCTCTTGATGGGCCTCAGGAGCTGAAAATATCACTCTACAGTGAAAATAATGAGAAGGGGCAGGTTTCTAAATTCCTTCTACTTACCCCTCCTCAAAGTAACCCAGTTAAACCCGGACTATAGCTTCCCTGGTCATTTTTTCCATGTTTAAAGTATTCCCTCCTATTGGCTTCTTCTTGTGGCTTAATATTTTTTAAGATGTCTTTCAAAAATTTTCTGGGACAGAGCCCAACAAGGTGCCAGCATATATTAGGTATTCAACACAGATGTGTTGAGTGAATGAATACGTTTTCCTGTTGACAAAGACTAGAAGCTTGGGCCAGGACTGATGCTGAATATTAAAGATATTTAAAGGTTTAAGGGTTCTCAACTAAGTTTATGAGGCACATATGTCCACTGATTTTTTAGGAACCTAATTTTCCACTAGTTATCAAAATGTACCTCATGACCCATGTTAATTAATCCGATATTCTAGTTATGTGGCTTAAGATTTTGAAGAAAGGTGTTGAGAGAACATGCTGCGGACCAAGATGGAATTGTATAAGGACATGTATAAGAGGCATATAAAATGAGGAAAGTGACTAAATAATATTTTCAATATGACTGTCACTCTCTGTGAGGAAGAACCATTCCCACATCAATAAATTTACCTCTTAGGGAGTTTCCGATGTGGCTCAGCAGTTAACTAACCCGGCTAGCATCCATGAGAATGTGGGTTTGATCCCTAGCCTCAGGGGGTTAAGGATCCAGCACTGCCGTGAACTGCAGTGTAGGTCGCAGACGTGGCTTGGTTCTGGCGATGCTGTGGCTGTGGTGTAGGCCGGCAGCTGTAGCTCTGATTCCATCCCTAGCCTGGGAACCTCCATATGCTGCGAGTGCAGCCCTAAAAAGAAAAAAAAAAAAAATTGCCTCTTAGATAGTAGATTAAAAAAAACCTTTGTATTAATAATGTTGCTGGGAGAATATTACAGATGCCTTATATCAGCTGCACAGAAATATCACCAACAAATTTTTCAGATTGTAACCTTAAATGTTTAATATACTTTAATAATTAAATATCATACCATGTTTGAGTATGAAGTATACAATTAAAAATTAAGAACCTTAAGGTGAAATTATACCTAAATGTATCACCTTCATTATCCTTCATCTTTTCAAAACGAAAAATTTGTGTGAATTTTCAGTTAACAAATTTTTTGAAACCTGAATTTTTTGTCCAATTTTTTGTGTTTTTTTAAAATGTGTTTTTCTAGGTCTTCTCTTAAATGCAAAATAGTGACATGAATACAAAGTTTAGAAACACATTTGTGAAAGTATCAGAATCCTAAATCAACTCAATAGCTAGAGAGAGTTACAGGGCTTGCAGAGACATGCAGAAATGGTGTTCCAAAATGTTTCTCAATAGCTCTCCTGATTTATAGAGAATTCCATGGCCTGATACTGTTCTAGGAGGTGAGAAATGATGCAGTCAGTCTAGCAAGCCCCACCTTCCGGTCACATCTCAGGCCTTCTCACTGCGGTGAAAGGGTCCTTTCAGGCAAAGTGGGTTTGGGTGAATAGCGTTATTACTACCTTATGCTCTCTGTACTCTGTGGTCTGAATTCCTCTGGCCGCTACCCAGAGAGGCATAACCTGGGTCTGAATTAATGCTCTGGAAGGAAACATAGTGGATTCATAGTAAGGAATAGTTGACTACACTCAACGTCTTGAGCCAGCAGCTAGCTGCCAGATCTAGAGCCTCCTAGGAACCTGCCCATGGATTCTCGGGAGGTGGATTCAGCAGGATTAATGATAATGCTGAATAACAAAGAGGGCAGAGGGAAGATAGAAAAGACCCGCCTCACAATCTTCAACGTCACAGGGGACGACGTCCAGGGATATTGTTTCTTACACCGCTTCGCCCAGTCCTTGCTGTTTATATATAGATTCAAAATGCAATAGAATATGACAGTTTTCCTGACATAGGCCTTTTATTTGGGGCACAGTTAGCTGTAGGACGTTTCCTTTTTTGTCACATTAAAAAATGGTCTTTAAAGATATTTGTTCAGCTTTGTAAAATTTACTCTGACTGCAAGTCTTTTAAAAACATGATGAAAACAATTTAGAGAAAAAAAGTCACATTTTTTGTAGCAATGTTTTAGATTGACCACTTGTTCATACTGGCTTGTCCGGAAAGCTGAAATAATAATTTAATAATTGATTAGGAGGTCATATTAGGGGAACTTACATGTTCTAGATGATCTTCAGAGTTCACGGAGCTTTATTAAACATTGTGTAAAACTCTTAAATCTCCCTTAATATTGTCACAAATCCCTAGAAATGAAGGGATACAGATTCAGAACCAATATTTTAAATATTGAGGCCTCAATAAACAAACTGAAACTAAAGAAACCTTATCCATAGCTGAACGCCCCTAATAAAAAAGCCATAGAGTATTAAAGACAGAGATAACTCTATGGTGAGTCTGAAATTAGGTGAAAGAAGTAGATTTTTGAAAAGATGCAGTATCTCTGAAATGACTTGGCATTTATAAGAGAGAGAAGATATATATATATGGACATTTTCTCCAAACACTGTGCTATAACTAAAACTGCTGCATCAAATTTGACTTATTGAATGAGAAATTATTATGGGGGTGGGAAACTGCTGCACACATCAGATGTACTTCAAGTGTTTAAAAGAGAATTGCTGTTGAATATAATCACTCTCTCACTGTGCCTAATGGTTTGTCTTTCTTGCCCTTTTTTGAACTTTAGGTCAATTATTTTAAGAAAGAAATGACTAAGTAGTTTGATATTTATTTTACAATTTTTTTCTAATTCATGAGTGGCTAAAAATTAGTCTCTGTTTAAAAGTGGAGTTGGTCCTCTTACCTCACAGATGGGCCATTGTATTGTAGAAAGCGGGGGGGCGGAGAAAGGATAAAGAAGTTTATTTCCACAGTGGGCCTAGCTCACAAGTATACCACATGATGATTGGGTATTTTTCTGCACCTATACTGTGAAATAGCATATAGAATTTGAGAGGAATCTAAAGTTAGCACAATTTTCATGATAAAACAATCTTCAAATGAAGTTTGGTCTCTGAGCGTTGAAGGAGTCAACTTAGTGATGACATACCCATGCTGTTTAAAAGGACTTAAAGTAAAATCAAATCTAAATGAGCCCCAAACGAGCAAGGAATATTGTCTTGTACATTCATGCCCATCACTCTTAAAAATATTCTTTAGTTAGCTATACTCACAGGCAATGGTCATCATTCATTTTCATAATTGTCCAAAGCTAGAAGTGAGAAAGAGAGAACAAGATGAGTAAGGGTAAAATCTTAAATATTTTTTTGGACCTTTGTCAAAATATTTTTTACTCTCTGTATCTTTTTTTCTTTTTAATTGAATGGATTTGGCATTTACTGAGCTCCTGTATGTCTGCAAAAATATAACAAGACTTTCTACAAAGTGGTATAGGATAGCATCAGCATCTCTATCAGTGGAAGGAAAAGACGGGATTTTAAACATTATAGTGAAACTACATGCCATGGCCAAAAGAAGTACCACACTAATAATCTATCCCCATGATGTTTTGTTGTATATGGCGTCCAAACTACCATTTGAGTAATAGTTCTCTTGATTCCCATTGGCTGTTCCTAATAAAATAAGGTTGCCTAAGGTAAGGATTTTAGCTTCTTTATAGGGATAGCAATTTCATGAATTTTTAAATTTAATTTTGGTAGTAAAATAGGAATATGCAAAGTTTTCCTTTGACACATTATTTCCTAATATAAATAATAAAAATGACCAAATATATCAGTGTACTTTCTAAAGTGAATCCTCTTTTTCACCTCAGTTATGTCTTCAAGGATTCATACATCCCAATGGCATCTGTCAGTATTTTTTATTTAAAATGAATATTATTTCCAGACAACCGTGTGTAATCTGTTTTGTGCTCCACCATTTGTACCAATTCGTTTAATTCTGAAATTAAATGCATGTGTTTCAGAAATCTGAAGATTCACACAAAACAGATTTCTGAATTATAAACATTTCTGTTATTTTTATGACTGCCTTATACATTCTCTTGATGCCAAAATAAATGCCAAATATAAGATTTAAGGTTGGTGAATATGGCTAAATATTGAAATAGATCTGATTTTTAAAACATCTGTGATGAATAACTCCAATTTAATTTGTTTTGCAGATTCTCAGTGTTTAATAAGTCTCCCAATATTATATTTTCTGCCAGTACTGGTTTGGTCAAATTATTACACATCAAAATGCTGGACAAACAATAGATCTTATTTCAAAAGTTTTCCCAATCTAATCTGTAAGGCTGGAAAATCGCATATGGATTGAAAGGGCTGCAAAACAAGCAATATGTGCTATTAAGTATACTTTTGAAAGCAAAATACCTTTGTCATTAAAGTACAAACTTTTTTATTCAAAATACTTAATGAGTTTTTTTGTTATTGTTAGTCTTTATAACATCTGCATGAGGTGGGAATGTGACAATTTTAATAGTTTCATTTTAAGGAAGTCAGGGACACTTAAAGTTCAAACTAAGGATACAGAAAAAGATTGAATATGTGGGAAAAAAACATTTTATTTTCACACTTCTCTTATTATTAATTCTTCCTTCATAGGTAATCCATTTTAGAGCATTTTTTGAATCTTATAGTGAGCACATTATTTCCTTATAGATTAACTATTAAAATGAATGAGATCCTCAATAATACAAATCTTAAGGAAAGGTAATGTCAGTGATCCTAGCCTTAAAAATCTATAAATATAATTAAAAAGTCACATCTTTGAATATATTTCTGAAAAATAAAAAGCCTCTTATTAAAGATAAATAAAGACAACTTATTTTTATTCCAATACCAACCCTTAGATTTCGTTCTCTTCTAAGATTATAAAATCATATTATAACTTTACCTGCTTCTGCAAACAGAAAACACTACTAAAGCGAACCTCAGGTCATTTCACACTTCACAAAAAGAAAAAAAAGAAAAGGCATCTGATACGTTAAAGAGAAGAACAATATTCATAATCATATCAATAGTTCATAAGTGCGTGGACCATCTTAAAGATTGTTGAGTACCGTACAAAATCTACTAATTCAAGATAAACAAGACAAATCATCTACTATATAAGACAAACTTTGAGGCAGGATATATATCAAGCCTTAGATAAATATTTCCTTCTAGACCATAAATTCCTCGGGGGAAGAAACCCTCATTCTATACTGTATCTTCAGTATCTTGGTTCCTCCTTCTTACTGAGTTTTGAATGCTTTTGTTGACATTTACCTTAATTGGTATTTTAATTCTGCTTCAATACACAAGAGTCAGTGTATGTGATTTTGTCCATTATTTTAAAGCACTAGAACTTTAGACATGAGTCACTATATTCTTGAGACCCAAGCTGAGATTGGACTCCCTGGAAGCTACTGGCAATACTATAGACCTCTGACTGACCTGGAAGGAAGATTAAACACCAGCACAACTTATGAAACTACAATCAAGACAAAGTTTGACATATTCCATGGACTGCTCAATGGCTCTAGAAGTTCTTTCAGAGGGATTTAATGGTATTCCTTTCTCCGTACTATCCAAAATATTTGTCTTTAAAAAGACAATTAAATATAAACAACATTTGTTAAATGATATAAAAAATGAATTAAAGAATATGTGTAGAGAAATCAATATTTGAATAACAAGTGTTAGAATCATTAAATTATTACTCCTCCATGTATAAATAAAACATAATGACTGTAGAATACAGAAAAAATTTAACTACATTGGTGCAAGAAGCAAGGGATTTGTAGGCCAGTAGGACAGCCATAATCTGAGTTAGTTTTATTGATAAGGAATTAAAGTAATTTCAGAAGAAAAATTGCTGTCTTAGTCTGTTTGGGCTGTTACGACAAGAACACCATACACTGGGTGGCTTATGAACAGCAGAAATGTACTTCTCACAGCTCAGGAGTCTAGGTAATCTAAGATCAAGTGGCCAGCAGATTCAGCACCTGGTAAGGACCCACTTTCTGGCTCATGGATGGTGATTGTCTTTTCACTGTAACCTCACATGGCAGAAGGGGCAAGGTAGCTCTTTGCGACCTCATTTATAAGGCCACTAATTTCATCATGAAGACTCCACTCTCATGACATAATCACCTCACAAAGGCCCCACCTTCAAATACTATCACAATTATTTTAATATATGAATTCTGATGGGAATACAATATTCTATATGTAATAAATGTCATTCATTGTACTCATCAGATAGCAATAGAAACTAGTCATCTCTTGGTTTTTGTGCAAAATATCCTGTAAGATGTGTATTAAAGAAATCCATTAATGTCTGTATTTACCGCCTTTAAATGGTGACTCTCACTAACGGCAAGCTTATTTCAGTTCCCAAGACACAGTAAATTAACTCTCCCATAATTGGAAAAGAGATCTTGTTTTATCAGGGATGTTTAAATTCCTATGAATTATATAATTACCAAAAGTTCAATAGATCTTATGCTTAGAAACTACTTTTGACATTTCAAATGTAATAAAGACAAAAGTTCACAGAAGGATCCGAAAATGTCAGCAAAAATGACAGAGTAGGAAGATTCAAGCAAATTTATTTCTACAGAAATATTGAAAAATCAAGCAAAAATGGTCAGAATCAAGTTTGTTAAAACTCTGGAAAAATATTACAATAATGAAAACACACTGAATTAAGAAAAGGCAATGTTAACCACATATTTCTCAACTGAAATCAGAGGACAAATGAAAGTGGGATAAAATATTAAAATGCTGAAAGAAAAGTTTCAACCAGGAATTTTATAGTCAGCATCAAAATTATTTTTCAAAGATACTCACTTTAGATCCATGGATTCCAACAACTCTTGCAAGATCCTTCAATGCAGAAAAAATAGTCTTCAACAAATGGTGCTGGAATGACAGATATCCACACATGAAAAATGAGGTTGGACCCCTAATCACACCATGCACAAACATTAACCCAAAATGGATTGCCTAAATATGAGAGTTAAAGCTCATAGATGAAAACATGGGGGAAAATCTTCACAATTTGCCAATGGAATTTTAGATGTGACATTAAAAGCATGTGCAACAAAAGGAAAAATAAATAAATTAGACCTCATCAAAACACTTTTGTGCCTCAAAAGACACATTACAAAGAAAGTGCAAAGACAACCTATAGAATGAAAAATATCTGAAAACTATGTATCTGATTAAGACTGAGTATCAAATACATAAAGAACTCTTACACCGCAAGAACAAAGACAAGCAACCCAATGTAAAAATGGAAAAATGACTTTAGTAGACATTCCTTCCAAGAATATATACAAATGGCAAAAAATGCAATGGAAAACTGCTTAACATTATCAGTCAAGGGAAATGTAAATCAAAAGTACAATAAGAAATTACTTCCCAACCAGTAGAATGAATATGATAATTTTAAAAAATGAAAACACATGTTGGTGACAAGGTAGAGCAATTGGAACCAACCCTCATATTTGCCACTGAAAAATGTTAATTGTTTTAGCTGCTATGGAAATAGTTTGGTTCTTCTTCAAAAAGTTAAACACAGAATTCCCACATGACCTCACAATCCCATGCCTAAGTACACACCTAAAAGAATTGAAACAGGTACTGCAATAAATACCTGTACACACATGTTCATATCAATGCTATTCACAATAGCCAAAGGTGGAAACAACCCAAACATCTATCAGATGACTGGACAAATTGTGATATATACATAAAATGAAATATTATTCAGCCGCTTAAAAAGAAATGAAATACTGATACATACTGCAATTTATATGAACCTTAAACAATTATGCAAGATGAAAGAAACTGATATAAAAGGTCTCATATGATTCATATGAAATACCTAGAATAGTTCAATTTATAGAGAAATAAAGCATATTTGTGGTTACCATAGGTTGGGGAGAGAGGAGAATGAAGAAAACTGCTTAATGAGTATAGGATGTCCTTTGGGCATAAAGAAAATAGTTTGGAGCTATACAGAAGTAGTGGTTGCATAACATTGTGATTATACTAAATGCCAATGAATTGTTTAGCTTAAAATGCTTAATTCTGTGTTATATAAACTTCACCAATACTTAAAACAAGTTCATAAGTTTGGATATTTTTTCCTTCTTGTTATAGTAAAAATGGCTCAAATTATAGTAATAAAACAATATGGCAAAAAAACTAAAAATGTATTTATTTAATAGCAAGTTCTTTAGAAGAAACAGAAAATATTGTCAAAGATTTGGAGGAAAAAAATTCAAGCCAACATCATAGCATCGGAGGATTTTTTCTGAAGGAAAGAACAGATGTTTCTAACATTTCTCAGACTATGATTTTGGTAGAATCTGTCTCAATAATAAAATAGGGCTATTTTTTTTGTGTGTGTGGTCAGTCAAGGAAAGATACTGGAGTTGTTTTAAAAGAATCCTTAATAAAAATGATGTTTCTTGGAAAAACAGTGTATGATCATTTTAGTGTGCCTCCTTTGAAAGCAATAAAGAAAGAAAGGACTTTGAAGTTATGGTCAATGATATTACTACATGAAATATTCATTCTCAAAGTTATTCATAGACAAACTACTGCAGTAAAAGGTTGTAGCTAAAAAGGCCACACGGATGTCATTAATACGGATAACTTCATTTAAAAAGGACTTTAATACGATGGCCTACAGAATATGGCATCTCTTCCTCTCTTTTGCTTTTCGTGTATGCAAAGTAAATGTTTTGATTCATTGAAACACAGAGGGGCAAGAAAACAATGGCTCACCCATTTATAAAATTTTACTAGAATACACAAAAATATAGTTGATTCATTATAATAGTTCATAATGCAAAGGGGATTTGCCATGAAACTATCTGGTGACAAAATATTTAATACAGTAGTGAACACAATTAAAATTATACATCTTTCTGATATCCCCCTAATCTTCTAAATTTACTAAACTTTTTTCTTGAGAAGCCATCAGTATTGTTCAACTTAATAAATAATTTAATCAGTTTTGCACATGGAAATATCCCTTTGAGGTAAGGATTACCTTTAGCAATGACTAAGAAAGCAATTGTTTTAAAGTGGAAAATTATGCTATGGATAGTGTTTTGAAAATATGCATAGGGAAATGTTACTGTCATTATGTGACCAATGCCAAAACCCACTTATCTTACCTACAAGACTTAGATATCTGCATTCTTTAGAAATGGGAAGATACCTTTAAGATAAACAAGTTCGGTAAATTTAAAACCATTAGATAAAGAACATTTGCTGAAATTTGCATGAACAATGCTGAGTTGAAGATAAACATTTAAGAGTTCCCATTGTGGTGCAGCAGAAACGAATCTAACTAGTAACCATGAGGTTGCAGGGTCAATCCCTGGCCTCACTCAGTGGGTTAAGAATCAGGTGTTGGCATGAGCTGTGCTGTAGGTCACAGACACTGCTTGGATCCTGCATTGCTCTGGCTGTGGCATAGGCTGGTGGTTACAGCTCGGATTCAACCCCTAGCCTGGGAATTGCCATATGCTGCATGTGTGACCCTAAAAAGCAAAAAGCAAAAAAAAAAAAAAAATTACCAAAATCATGGATAGGACTGACGTGATACAGTCAGTCTTCTCAGGTCCCCATCTCACCATAGCAAAGCATTGGAATGGCAGATGTTTTACAAATTTATCAAAGCAAAAGTACACTTTCAGAGAGGGAGAAAGAGGAATCAGATATGCATGGGTTAAAAAGAGGGGCTGACTCACTCTGCAATAGTCTTTATACTCCACAATGTGGACATGAGTAGAGACCCAATTTGATCTTCTGGTTGGTCTTGGGCAGGATACCTTATTTGCATGGCGAACAGGTTATAGAGTGGTGGGCAGAGGAATCTGCGGCATTCCTTCTATAGCAGGAAGTTGGCAGCCCAGGCTGATCAAGGTGGGGGAAGGGGCATTATCGTGAGACATGGCCAGAGGCTTTTGGGTTTAATAACCTTGAGGCAGATTTGAAGTCTACAACAGAAGGGTGAATATTAGCATTTACTACTAAAAGATTCTTTCCATGTACAGCATTCTTTCCAAGTATCAAGATAAATGTAGAATTATATATATTTTTTATTTTTATAACAACTTGTAAAGTCAACATTTTTTTAAAATTATGAAGCTATCTCTATCATGTCTCTCACTGACAATATTGTTAATATTTTATATTTTAGAGAGATCAAATATCAATAAAATAGGAAGAGATGGAAGAATAAGAAGACCTATCTCTCATTCCTCCACAGAAGCATTGATATAACAATCATATTTGGAGCAAAGAATCTTTAGATGAAATCCAGAATACAATTAAAAAGTTGCAACAATCCCAGAAGACATAAGGCTGAATCAACCCTCCCCAAACCAGTTAGCTCAGTGCCAAAATGATTGCTTTGTTCTGGGACTTCCCCACAGGGAGAAAGAGGGAGGATGCTGTCCTTGATTGCCTGTCCTCCTGGCTTTACGGTGTTCTCCAAAAGGTTGATTTCTATCTCACCTTATACTAAGCACAGAAAGGCCAGCAGGACTAAATGCCTGGGATAGCCAGGAACAAAAGGAAATGGGTAGATTTCCCCATACAGCAAAATACTGCTCTGTGAGACTGGGAAAAGCTGTAGACTTGAGGCTTTTCTTTTTAGAGGAAGGGGAAAGCAAAGTGAGCCTTGTCCCAGGCTTTCATTGGGCTTTGTGAGGGACTAGTTTTGATCTCACCTCATGGCAAATTCTGAAGGGTTGGCAAAGCCTGGACATTTGGAACAAAACTGGAATTGCTCTCTGGGATTGGGAAATGGTGCTATTTCTTCAAATAATCAGGCATCAATGCAGCTATAAAAGGCACATGAAAAATCAAGAAAATATGCCATAATCAAAAGAAAAAAAATGCATCTCCAGTAACTGATCTCCTAAAAATCTCCAATAACAGACCTCACATAAGTGAAGATTTATGAATTACATGATAAATAATTCAAATTAGTCACCTAAAAGTAGCCCAGGGAGTTACAAGAGAACACAACAGCTTATTAAGCTAAATCAGGAAAATGATACCTGAACAAAATGAGAATATCAACGGACATAAAATATAATAAAGAACCAAAAGAAATACAATAATTGAACTGAAAAATTTACTACAGGAGTTCAAAATCAGCCTGGAACAGCAGAAGAAAGAATCACTAATCATGAAGACAGGTTATTTGAAATTATCTAGTCAGAAGAGGAAAAGGAAAAAAAAAAAGTTTAAAAACCTAAAGGACTTATGGGATTAAACAAGGAACTAATACACACATTATAAGACTCCCAGAAGTAAAAGAGAGAAAGAGAAAGGCATAGTCTTTTTAATGAAATAATTCATGAAAACTTCCCAAACTTTGGAAGGGAAATAAATATACAGATTGATTCAAATAGACTAAATTTTAAAAAGTCTACTCAAAACACATTAAACTGTCAAAAATATAAGAAAAGGAATTTTGAGACAAGATAAAAGTGACACTATATACAAAGGAACCCACACCAAGCTCATCAGCATATTTCTCAACACAAATATCATAGGTCAGGAAAAAAAAATGGAATGATATATTCAAAGTGCTAAAAGAAAAACTGCCAACCAAAGTTACCATACCTACTCTTCAGAAATGAAAAATACTTTCCTAGACAAACAAAAGCTGAGGAACTTAAACACCATTAAACCTGCTTTACATAACATATTAAAGGGAGCTCTTCAAGTTCAAACAAAAGATACTAATTATTGACATGAAATCATATGAAAGAATAAGTTCACTGGTAAAGGCAAGTGTATAATTCATTTGTAATCCTCTAATATTTTAACAGTGTCACTTAAATCACTTTTCAACCTATTATAAAATTTAAAAGACAAAATTATTAAGGATAACAACAACAACTAGTTAAGGGATACACAATATAAAACTTTGTAAACAGTGACATCAATAACATAAAGTATATTTGGGGAATAAAATTGTGGAGTTACATATGCAAATAAAGTTAAGTTGCTATTGGCTTATAAAAGGCTGTTCTAAATTTAAAATGTGTGATATTGTGATTTATTTATTTATTTACTTTGCCTTTTTAGGGTCAGACCCACAGCATATGAAGGTTCCAAAGCTAGGAGTCCAATCACAGCTGTAGCTGCCGGCCTACCCCACAGCCACAGCAACATGGGATCCAAGCCCCATCTGCAACCTACACCACAGCTCATGGCAACGCCACATCCTTAACCCACTGAGTGAGGCCAGGGATCAAACATGCAACCTCATGGTTCCTAGTCAGATTCATTTCCATTGTGCCATGACAGAAACTCCTGATATTGTGATTTATAACAATATATATGTTATTTGGTCTTAATAATTGTGATTTATAATAATATATGTATATTTGGTCTTTGTCCCCATTTTTGACACAGTGCTCCTAAATCCCTTGGAATTTCCTAAGGGGTGAGCATCTAACCAGTGTCTTTTGTTATGTTCATGAAGTGATTTTTGGAACTCACCTACACTGGGGACTGGTTGCTAGTGGAGCCAATCAAGTGATTTGAGGGTTGGGCCTTTCTGTCTTACCCCCAACCTCTGGAGAAGGAGAGAGGCTGAAGGTTGAGTTCAATTACCAATGGCCAAAAATTTAATCAATGATGTCTATGTAACGAAGGCTTCATAAGAACTTGGAAGGACAAGATTTGAGGGTTTCCAGGTTGGTGAACATGTGGAGGACCTGGGAGAGGGGCACACCTGGACAGTGCGTAGAAGTTCCTTGTTCTTTCCCCATATCTTGTGCATCTCCTCTATCTCCATTTCTCAGTTATATCACTATATAATAAACAAATGATCAAGTAAAAAAAAAATGTTTCTTATAAGTTCTGTGTCCTCTCTAACAAATTAACCAAACCCAAGGAAGGGGGTCATTGGCACATTCAAGCTATAGCCTGTTGTCAAAGCATGGTGATAACCTGGACTTGTGACTAGCACCTCAATTGGAATGGGAGATGGGGAACTCTTATAGGACTAAGTGCATAACCTACGAAATTTGATGCAATCTTGCAGTAGATAGTGTCAGAATTGAGTTGAATTATAGAACTTTTAGCTGTTTTCATATAATTGCTTGTGGATGTATAAACTCCCACCCAACCCATACACGCAAAGGCACACTGGAGTTGGGTCTAGAAAGCCTTTATATGGTAATTACAAAAAAAATTACAGTAGGTACACAAATAAAGAGAAAGAAAATCAAAGCATGTCACTACAAAAGCATCACTGAATCACAAATGAAGACATCAAGAGAGGAAGAGAGGAACAAAAGGACAACAAAGCAGAGATAAAACAATAAACGAAATGTCAATAGTTAGTCCTTAGCTATCAATAATTACTTCAAATATAAATTGATTAAGCCCCCCAATCAAAAGACATAGAGTAGCAGCATGGATGAAAAATAAGATTCAACCAAACACTCTCTATAAAAAACTTACTTTAGATTTAAGGACACATGTAGGCTGAAAGTGAAGGTATGAAAAAAGATACTCCATGCAAGTGGTAATCTAAAGAGAACAGAATTTACTTAATCTAAAGTATTAAGAGGCAATACTTAATATCAAAAAAGCAGATTTTAAGTAAAAAAACTGTCACAAGAGACAAAGAAGATCATTATATAATGGTAATATAGACAATTCTTTAGGAAAATATAACAATTATAAATATCTATGCACCTAACATCGTAGCACCTAAATATATAAAGCAAATATTAACAGAACTCAAGGAAGAAACTGACAACTTTTGTTGTATTATTAGTGTACTATTGTAATGTAATAGAATTGTATATATATAATTGAAAGAGACTTCAATATTTCACACACACAACAATGTATCAGCCAGGAAAAAAAATCAATAAGGAAACAGCAGACTTGAACAACATGATAGGCCAAATGGACCTAACACATATACAGGTCATCCCACCTAACAATAGCATACTATGTGTTCTCCTCAAGTGTACACAGAACATGCTCCAGAATAGATCACATGTTAAGTCACTAAGTTTTAAAAAGTTTAAGGAGATGGAAATCATATCAGATATCTTTCCAACCACAATAGCGTGAAACTAGAAATCAGTAGCAGAAGGGAAATTGGAAAAATCACAAATATGTGGAAATCAACGCATTCCTGAAGAACAAAGGGGTCAAAGAAAAAATAAAAAAATATTTTAGCCGAATTAAAATGAAAACACAACAGCAACAGTAGTACCAAGAGAAATGTTTATAGTGCTAAATGCCTACATTAAGAAAGAAAAAATATCTTAAACAACGTAACTTTACAAGTAACTAAAAGAAGAAGGATATACTAAGCCCAAAGTCAGTAAAAGTAAGGGAATAATAAAGATTAAAGCAGAAGTAAGTGAAATAAAGACTAGAAAGATGTTTGAAAAAATAAATGAAACTAAGAAAAAAAGATTCAAATAGATAAAATTATAAATAAAATTGGAGACATTACAACTGATGCTACAAAAATATATGGAATCATAAGAGAGCACTATGAATAATTATATGCAAAAGACTGGATAGCCTAGAATGAATTGATAAATTCCTAGAAACATATAACCTACTATGACTGAAGCATGAAGAAAAAGAAATTATAAACAGATCAGTAAAAAGGAGATTGAACTAGTGATCAAAAACCTTCCAGTTACTTATGATGGAGCATAGTAATGTGAGAAAATAGAATGTATACATGTATGTGGAACCGGGTCATCATGCTGTACAGTAGAAAACAAATTGTATTGGAGAAATAACAATAAATAAATAAATAAATACCTCCAAATGAAGAAAACTCAGGACCAGAGAGCTTCACTGGAGAATTCTACCAAATCTCTAAGGAAGAGTTAATGTCATAAGATTGACAAGTAGGGAACATTTTCAAACTCATTTCACAAAATTATTCTTACCTTGGTACTAAAGTCAGATGGTAACACTGCAAGAAAATTAAAGGTTAATATCCCTGAGGAATACATATGAAAAAATTCTCAACAAAATTCCAGCAAACCAAATTCAAAAGCACATTAACAAGGATGATACACCATGAATCAAGTGGCATTTATCCCTGGGATGAAAGGCTGGTTCAACATATGCAAATGAATAAACGTGATACATCGCATTAGTAGAATGAAGGATATAAATTCAATAAACATTTCAACAGATGTAGAACCACTTGACAAAATTCAACATTCATTTATAAAAAGTCTCAGAATATGATAGAGGGAATGTACCTCAATATAATAAAGAACATATATTACAAGTTCATGGTTAACATACTATTCAACAGTGAAAAGCTAATTTTTTTCTTCTAAGATCAAGAATAAGACAAGAATGCCATTACTGCCACTTCTATTTAGCATAATATTGGGTGTTATCACAGCCAGAGTAATTTGGCAAGAAAAATAAAAATGGCATCCAAATTGGAAAGGAAAAATTAAAGCTATAGACAACATGATCTTATAAATAGTAAACTCTGAAAACTCCACAGAAGCCTATTGGAACTAATAAATTAATTCAGTAAAGTTGCAGGACAAAATTAACACACAAAATCACATGTGTTTCTGTACACTAACAATGAACTATCAGAAAGGAAATTAAGAAAAAAATCCTATTTGTAACAGCATCAAAAACAATTAAATACTTAAGAATAAACTTAACCAAGATGAAATATTCATACACTGAAAACTACAGTACATTGATAAAAGAAATTAAAGAAGACACAAACAATAGAAAGACATCCACATTCATGATTGCTAAGATGTCCATATTATCCAAAGCAATCTACAGATTTAATATTTTCATCAGAATTCCAACAGCACTTTTATAGAAACAGAAAAAAATAAACCTAAAATTCATATGGAACAACAAAAGACCCAGAATAACAAAAGTGATCTTAAAAAAGAAGAAAAAATTTGGAGGTAATACACATCCTGGTTTCAAAATATATGACAAATCTCAGTATGTAATCTGAAATGATCAACTTGTAGAATGGTGGTTGACAGGGGTTGGAAGGAGGTGACAATGGGAAGTTGTTCAATAGGTATAACTTTACAGTATGTAAGATTAATAAGTGCTAGAGATCTCCTGGATCTCCTTTAGTTAATATCATGTTTTATGCGTCTAAAAATTTACTGAGAGGGTAGATCTCATGTTGCGGTCTTATCTTCCCTCCAAAAAAGATAAGAGAACTATTTTGGAGGTTATGGACGTATTAAACATGGGCAATTTTTGTATAAAGTATGTTTCCAATAAAGCTGAAAAAATACAAGAAGGGAATTTCTCACTTGGAAATAATAAAACAAGATTTAATCTACATAGAGTCTATTTTAACATATTTTTAAAGTTTTAAATATTTTAATATATTTAATATAAAATACATAAATATACACTAAGATATAGACAGATAGATAGATAAAATGTTTATGTATGTGTATACATACTGGTATGGGTCAGCAAAGTTCAATTTCCAAGACAATCACTCAGCTGAGGACATGGCCCACAATTTAGAGAATAGTGTCTCACACCTAAAGTAGTTACCTATGTCATACACTATAGCATCTTCTACAACCCATCTCTAGAGCACCTTGAATGTACTTTCTTTTTATAAGTTCCAGAAAGAAGTCCTCCGGGATTTTAACCAGTGTGTTTTATTAGGGAAAACTACTGTGCTACAGCACATCTCAGAATGGAAGTCATTTTCTTTATTACCCATTTTGCAGGACTAGGTAGCTTACCTGGTGTCATAATCCAGACACTAATCTCTGTGGGTTCTGACCCCCTTTGCACCATGTCCTTCTTAAGTCGTGGTCTACATGCTTGACTATCAAGATTGAGCAGAGTGTTGCCAAAGGACTTCCAAGTGGATCACCTGATGTCAAATATATTCTTCCTCTCCCTATTGCATAGCAGCAGTACTACCTTCTCTTAATAAGCAGAATCAATTTACCTCTGACAAAATGTAACCTTTTTTGCGCCTTCTGATCTTGTGGAAGCAGAAGCCAGAAGTGACAGGACAGCAGCTGCAGTTTAGTTTATGGGACTTTTGCTGTGCCCCTTGTTGGAAGCTGTGCCTATCTGGAAACTAGATGTTTCAGCCTAGAGTTCAGACTTCTTGGGCTGGAAGGCACAAATTTCCCAGGTGGGTTCCTATATGGTGAGTGGTAATTGGGGTGGTAATACTAAGTGGAGCCTCTTCTACTTTTGTCCGTAGTTTCTATTCCACACCCAAGTATTCTACCTACCGATGATGTAGACTTATATACTAGTTGTTGACTTAGTGTGTATAACGTATTCTGTATCATGATGTTCAGGCTATGAAGAGTAGCATTTCCATGTTGGTGCCTCAGTTTTTATCTTCAAAAGACTATTCCATAACTCTCACAACTTCTGAGTAATACAACAGGAGAGAGCTAGTGGATTCACTGCTAACTTTCCTTTGCTACTGTAAAGTGAGTTTTGTTGTCTGATATAATGTTACACATACTTTGTTGGCAGATCAAATACTCCATAATCTGGCTGAGGCCATGTAGGCAGGAAAGACGAACTCATACCAATGGATGTGATTTAACACAGTCAGGATGAATCACTGCCACTCCCACAATGGAAAGGGTACAATGTAATCAACTTGTCACCAAGTGGCTGGTTGATTTCCTTGAAAGATAATTTTCTATTACCCGCTCAGCATTGACCATGCTTTTGACAGGATATCATCAGCAGAAGTATTCGTAGTTTAAGAGCTATTACAGAAGGAAAAGCTAGATCAAAGGCTCTAAAAATTATACTCTCACAGTCAAGATTATAAAACAAAAACATTATAGGGAGTTCCCGTTGTAGCTCAGTGGGTTACAAACCTGACTAGTATCCATGAGGATGTGTGCTCAATCCTTGGCCTCGCTCCTGAGTTAGGGATCCAGGGCTGCTATAAGCTGAGGTGTAGGCTGCAGATGCAGCTCGGATCCAGTGTTGCTGTGGCTGTGAGTGTTGCTGTTGTTGTCGCGTAGGTCAGCAGCTACAGCTCCAATAGGACCCTTAGCCTGAGAACTTATATATGCAGCAGGTGTGGCCCTAAACATCCAAAAAACAAAAACAAAAACATTCTACCTCAGCAGTGAGGGTGAGGTGGTAGCAGGTATTCAAGCCACTCTTGAAGACATAAAGGATGTAATCAGATCTTGGAGGAGAACATAAGTTCATCCACTCTTGGAGCTCCTATTTCAGAAGTGACAGTTTTATGACAGCAAATTAACATGGTCCCAGCTACAGGGTATGAGGTCATGATCTGGTGACTCCATTCTTTCCATCCTTATCAGAAAAGAATATTAGGAACATTTCAAATTCATTTGAGACAGACACAGTGTATATTTATGGTCCAGCCCCAGGGCTATGTTAACTCTTCTGCCTTCTGTCATAAAATAGCCAGGGAAACCTGTCCCATCTGACCATTCTGCAGAATATCACACTGTTCCTCCATGTTGATGACATCATGTTTAACTGAGTGATGACAATGTGTTAACCATGTTAGGGGCCATGATAAGTCACATGTGCTACTGAAGATGGGAGATAAAACATATGAAGATTCAGGACCTTGTCTTTTTAGTGAGGATTTTAGGGATCTAGTTGTCTGTTCCATGTACAGAAATGTCCCCCATCACTAAAAAGGAAGGATAATATTTGGTAGACCTCTTAAAGTTTCAGGGGTTGTATATTCACACCTATGAATGTTCTTCTACTGGGTGATACAAAAGACTGCCAGCTTTGGATAGGGGTTAGAGTAGGAAAGGCATCTTTGGTAGATCTAGGTTGTGGAGCAAACAGCACAAGTACCCAGAAGTCTTAATGGTTTTAGACTCTCAAGTGGCTATATAAATGTGTAGTGCATAATGGTAAGCTCCAATTGAAGAGTATGGAACTACTGGGGTAGGAATGAAGTTTAACATCTTTGTATCACATGTTATTGTGCACAAGAGAGCATCCACAACAAAAGAAACACCAAATTAATTACAAAAAATAACTTGGCCAGTTGGCAAAAACCAACATCTATGATTGGCTTACCAGTATTGGCACAAGGAACACAATAATGGAAGTGCTATGATGACAGAAATAGAAGCCATGCAGAGGTCGGATAGTGTGGTCTCCTACTAACATGAGCCAGCTGGAGTTGGACATGGAACTGATGCCTGAGGACGATGAGGCAGCCACTGCAGAAGGTCTGGAGGAAGCCAAATGGCCACTACCAGTGAGTGGCAGGTCTGCAGAGAATGGCCAAGAGCTGGATAGCCCTGGGCCCTGAGGGTCCAAATACTGAAACTTGACCTTTCCCTTACTCCATTAAAAATACATATAAAATTCCTATTACTGATGATATGCAATCAAAACCATGGTCAATGATGAGCTTGTAATATAAAATTACCTTTCAAGGAAATTAACCAGCCATTTGGTGACATCTTGATTACACTGTACCCTTCTACCATGAGTGCTCCTGATCATACAAGGTCTCTCAGTCACTTCAAAGAGGGTATCATCTCTTTCTCTTTTAGTAGGGAAAGCACTTCCTGACTGGGTCATGAGATTTATGTTGTGGTCATGGCAGTGTGCATTTTTCTTAAAGGAGGAGATCTCTGCATCATCTTCAAGAAAAGAGGTACACGAGAGTAGAACACAGTAGAGTGAGATAATTCTACACACCCAAAAGGTTCAGAGGAATCTGAGGATTCAAGATTTTCTGAAACATTGAGTCAGAGATATTCATCCAATGTCACAAGACCTCCCATTTCTTCAATAAGTGTTCTGGCTGGTGTACCAGACTTTCCTAGGTTGAGGATTCATCCTCCTCCAGAATTCTGTTATAATTATGTGTTGGACCTGATGCTTTGTTTTTCTGCAAAACACTTGCAAAAAATGAAAGAATGTTATTGATGACCAAAGTGACTCTCTGGCTTTTGTACTTAGTCTCTAGTTGGTGACTAATCATCTCACACTTAAAATTTCCTTTGATATCTCTTATGTATCAATTACCTCCAGTAGCAGCCACCCAATTTCATAATTCTTATTTCCCTTGAACTTCTGGTGTGCCTGAGATATTGCATCTGGTAGTACATTTGCTGCCATCAGTATCCTATCCCAGTTTAATCACAGCTGAAAGTTTTAAAATTGTACACTTACATGAGTGATGCCGGGGGTCAATTGTGCTTTATCTACCATCAGTAGCGGGGTCCTCCTGCCAAATGACCAACTCATGGTCCAGATCCAATTATAGTTCCTGCTTCCTTGAACACCCTGACATCCCTTTAGGCAAGGTTTCCAGGAAACAGACTTAAACAGAGATTTACTTGTATAATGTTCAAAGAAGACTGCCTTCAAGATAAAGACCTATGGAACAGCAAAGGAAGAAAGACTGGGACGACAGAGTTGTTAAACTGCAATCCAGGGAGCTCTGGAACTGGGAGAGTGTTCTTTACACGTCCACTGCATTGTTGGATACACGTTGCCACTGGGAAGAAGGAACTCTTTTCTTGGTGTTAGAGAGTTCCCAAGAGTGACGACTCTCAGGAACTGCAGAAATCTTGCAAAGGGCATGTGATTTTCACAGGGTATACAGTAAAGCCTCATTCTGGATGCTTAGGGTTTTGGAAATCCCAGATGATATAGAGGTTGTAGGTATCTTCCCTTTGGTATTTTTGATATCTGCATTTCCAGAGAAGGAAATTAATTACTATTACTATTATTATATCCCAATTATTTTCATTATTTCAGAAATTTCAAAGGCAAAAATGTGAAAATCAGGTCTCCAATGATATCACCATGCCTTGTAACATGTTGGCATTTATTTGTCCAGCTTCCAGAAAACATTAGCCTGTTAGGGTTTTCCCAAATGTACATAACATCTTTCTTTTTGGAGAACCATAAAAATAATTTATTGTTAACTCAGATGCAAATTCATATTTGGGGAATGCAAAAATATCTCATACTGAGAAATGTTATAAGTTTCTAATGTTCTTTTCTCTGTTGGTGTTTTCTACACATAAGAAAATGAAAGCCTCAGTGACCTTCAAGATGGCAGGCAGAGCAACTGAGTGGGAAGGTTCATAATGGAACCGAGATTTTCTACTTCCTGCCTAATGTTCCAATAACTGTTTCCACTATGTCTTTATAAGCATTAAATTCAGTTAAAAATACAAATTACTCCAAGGTTTAAAATAAACACATTCAATCATTCTGACAATACTTGAAAGTAAAGTCATTGGGTTTTAGTTCTGTGTGTCTACTCTTTCATATTGTTTTAAATGGAATGGTTTTAAATGTGTGTAATGAACAAAATCAAATGACTCCCATTCATTTCTGGATTGCTAATGAGAATAAATTTACTTTATTAAATAAAAGATTATTATTATTAATAAAATTAAAGATAAATTAAAATATTTTTTACTAATAAAATATTGTTATCCTTTTTATTCTTTTTTGGCTACATTTTCTGTTCATCTCTATTCATTTTTAGTGAAATTTCAGATAATATCAAAAGCTTTCAACATTCATTGAATACTTACTATGTTTCTGGCACTGGTTTATATATTTGACACAGAATAATTCATTTTCCTAACATTTCTCTAAGGTAGATACTGTAATAACTCCATTTTTCAGATGAAGAACAGGACAGAGAAATTAAAGGACTTACCTGAGATCATGCAGCCTGAGCTGGGAATATTGTTCCCTCATCTGTGTGAAAGGCTGAGTGACTTTCATCTTAGAGTCTCTGCTCAAATGGCAATTCCTCAAAAAGACATTTCCTGGTCATTCTATTGGGGGCCCCACAGTCAACTATACAAAAATTATCATAATCAGTAATTATCATATTTATGTGTTTACTTGTCTGTTTTCTATATTGTCAATCAGATTGCAAGCTTCATGAAGGAAGAAACTTTCCCTGTCTGCTGCTGTTTGTCATGAATGCCTATCATTGAGGAGCTCCTTAAATATTTCACAAATGAATGAATAAACACTCCATTGTAATAGGATATGAAATATTTCCATCATATTCCCTCAACTATAACAACTTATCTATTCTTCCAGATAAACTGCAGGATCATTTTGTTCAAGTCTGAATAAATTTGTAGTAAATCTTTAAATTAATTTAGCATGTATGGATTTCTTTTGCATAAGTTCATTTTTTAAAAAAAACTAAGTCTATAAACTTAGATTTATAAATGCAAGTTTTATTTTTCTTGGATTTCATGTTTTGTTTTCTTCATAGAGCCTTCTCTCATTTAGCAACATGTCTACCCCTTAGTATTTGTTACTGCCATGGTCTAATAGTAAGAGTATTACCAGTAGTAGTCTTTTCGTGGCAATGTTAAGAGAAGTAGGAGTAGGAATAGAGTAGGAATAAGAATCCTAAGAGTTGAATTAGTGCAGGAGTGGTAGGAATTGTTGCCATGTGGATCTCCACCCAATTCCTATTTTCTAATTAGTATTGGTTAATAGAAGTTTTAACTTTTGTCAATACAAAACTGCTTTATGAATTCTAATGTTTTTTTAAGCTAATATCTTAGGTTTTCTGAAGATATGAAATCTACAGCTTATTCTTATCTATAAGATGCCAAAACCACCAGCAACGTTAGACAAATAATAGTATAGCATAATTATCATGAGTTTAGACAAGTCTGCAAAGCAGGCAGGAAACACCCCAGGAGGTACATCTTGGGGAAAAACTGCACACAAGTTTTGCCTCTCATCCAAAAAGAAGCCTAAAATTTCCAATAAAAAACAAAATTTAAAAACAAAAGCAAGTGAAATATTCTAATAATGAACTAAATGAAGATAAATTTTAAAAACACAAGGAAAAATAATACTTTTTCCTTACAGCCTTATACACCAAATAAAATGTTATAATTGGCTTGTCAGTTATTGTATTTCCGCAAAATCTGGGGATATTTCTTGTGTACAGAGTAATATTTGACTCCAAGTTTATTTCCCTGGAGCAAAGACAATGTTAGCAGTTGTCACAGTGATTTCTTGAAGTTAGAATTGTGAAATGCAGACCTTGCAAACCTGGAGAAAGTTTCACACTATAGAAAAAAATGGATAGATTTTTGGTATAATAAATCCACAAATATTAAAACCAATTTAGGAGTTACCGTCGTGGCGCAGTGGTTAACGAATCCGACTAGGAACCATGGGGTTGCGGGTTCGGCCCCTGCCCTTGCTCAGTGGGTTAACGATCCGGCATTGCCGTGAGCTGTGGTGTAGGTTGCAGACTCGGCTCGGATCCCGCGTTGCTGTGGCTCTGGCGTAGGCCGGTGACTATAGCTCCGATTCGACCCCTAGCCTGGGAACCTCCATATGCTATGGGAGCGGCCCAAGAAATAGCAAAAAAAAAAAAAAAAAAAAAAAAACAATTTAGAGAGTTATAAGGAATAAATAAGGAGAATTGAGAGAAGGACTTTGAATGGATAGAGAAAGGACTTCTGGAAAATACTTAACAAGATCATGTAAATTGTACATCTAAATGAATGAAGTTAGAATGGAGATGTTATTTAAATGTGTAATATCAATGTAACTGTAATATTTTATAAAGATAATAAAAATAAAAAAGAATAAATCTAAAAAAAGTTGAAAGTCTATGTAAGAGGTTTTGGCTTTTAGCTTAAAATTTTGTATTTATAAGTTCCATTTTTTAGAATATTACATTTTATTATTTCACACCTACTTTATCTTTACACATTTCCATAATGAAATTCTGCTTATTTCAAAAATGAATACTTAGTTTTTACAAAAAAATAAAACAGGAAGGTTATATTTAGCTTACACGTTCAGAGTAAAAATGTTATCATACCTATCCATATTTTAGAAAAAAATCAACAACAAAAAATCTCTTTATCTTAGACACACATATACCCACAGAGAATAAAATGTAAGTTTCTCATCCTGAAAAGTACAAATTAAAAAAAAAAGATTGTTTCATACAAGATTAATATTTAGAAATTATACAGATGATTAAGCTTTCTTAAAGACAACTACATTTGGGATAATTTCAGCAAAACTGTTGGTGTTTTTTAAATCTTTCCACAGAATGTCTTCAGGTTTCACAATAATTAATATTATAGCATATGGGAAAAAAAACAATTTGTGCTGCATTCCTTAGAAAGGGAAATGACCTTTCCACCTGAATGGCTAGCTACTGACTTTCCCAAAAAAATTTTTTTGACCACACCTGTGGCACGTCGAACTTCCACAGACCAGAAAGATCCCAGGCCAGGGATCAAACCCATGCACAGCACTGACCGGAGCCACAGCAGTGACAATGCTGGATCCTTAACCCACTGAGCCATCAAGGAACTCCCATTCCAAATTTGTAAAAGCTCCTCTAGAGACTTCTATAATGGAACAGAATCCATGGTACTCAAAAGACCTTCCTGCTAAAATGGATTCCAATATGTGTTCATGCTTTCCATGCATTCATATTAGCATTCAAATGTAATAGCTCAGAATATACCTATGGTGATTAACTTAATATATGCATATAATATGTAAACCTACATCTACGTTCATGTCTCCCCACTAAAATGAATGTTAACTATAGGAGTTGAATAAAGCCAAACGATATAAATTACTAAGCACTCTACACCGTAGATGGGATCATTAACTCTCTGTTGATGTGACAGTAATTCTTAAGAAGACAAAGCTAACTTAGGATTTTCAGATGACTGTATTTAAGAAGTAGCTGTGGGAGTTCCTGTCGTGGCTCAGCGGTTAACAAATCTGACTAGGAACCATGAGGTTGCGAGTTCAATCCCTGGCCTTGCTCAGTGGGTTAAGGATCTGGTGTTGCTGTGAGCTGTGGTGTAGATCACAGATGCAGCTCAGATCCTGTGTTGCTGTGGCTCTGGTGCAGGCTGGCGACTACAACTCTGATTAGACCCCTAGCCTGGGAACCTCCATATGCCATGGGAGCAGCCCTAGAAAAGGCAAAAAGACAAAAAAACAAAAAAGAAGAAGAAGAAGTAGCTGTGATTAGCTTGTTTCTTTGGATACTGTCTGTGTATCTCAGCTATGATATTTCAGGTGAACTATTTTCTCTAGAAAGGGAATTGGAAGATTCCAAAGAAACAATAACCAAATTTGGTCAGGATATTTTGGTGTATAGAACAGAACCAAGTTTAGTAAAATACTTCTTTTAGACAGATAGGAACCTGAATAAATGGTTTTGTTTTACTCTACCATTTACTCAAACGAATGCAAATATTTAAAATGCAGGTTTAAAATGAAAACATTTCATCTCCATAAACTCTAATAAAGTGCTCCAATAACCTGAGGATCTTAGGGTTTTTTTCACTAACAACCACTAAGGTTCAATTTCTTTGGGAACAGCAATTTTTTTTTTTTTCCTTGTGGTAAAACTAATCCCACAAAAGAAGTAACTCACTTTTCTCCTGGGCAGAACATTCAAGAGTCCTTATTACTTCATAGTCAAGGCAAATAATTTGACTGTTAATGATCTTTGCTTTTATACTCTTCACCCAATTAGATTTTACTCACTTTCGATAGTATTTTTATCCCACTGCCCCTGCATCTTATCCTAAAACTCACTTAAAATAACATTTTTATTGATCACAAAAATCAATACTTATTTATCACAGAAAAAAACTGCACACAATAAAATAAAAATCACCTACAATTCTACATGGTATACTATTAATTTTTTAGAGTATTCTGTTTCTACTCATGTTTATACATCAAGCTATAACTTAGTTTTAGATAAATTTTGAAAGATGTACATACTGTTTTAACCTACTTTTAAACTTATTGAAATATTGTTTTCTCATGACATAGAATATTTTTCTTCAATAACATTTTAATTACTACATATTATTCCACCATTCCAATGAGTCAGGATTTATTTAACCCATATATTGAGTGATGATTTTTTTCCAGTTTTATAAAATACTTCTAAAACTGTACTTCTAAAACTGTAAGCCCAAGGTCAAAAAGCAAGATCATTAAACATCTTTTGTTATATTATTACCAGCAAATCCTCCAGATATGAAAAAAAAGTAATTACTAGCAATTGTAAAAGAAAGCCAAGTTCATTATATAGTAAAAGTGGCTATGGCCTATGGCTATGCTTCTATAAATATTAAGACTCTTTACCATATTGATGGTATAAAAAAGTAACACTCTATTGTTTTCATTTTAAAACTTTGCCTAGAAGTAAATTTGACAAACTGTGGTGTTGACATATTTATCATCATATTTTGAATTTGGAAATGGTTCTTGTTTGCATCTACTGCCCAGTTTTCTCTGAGTCACTGGATCTTTCTCTTGATTCAATGTCTTGATATAAGTAGTTTTTATAAATTGAAGTCTATCACACTTTATAGTATATAAAGGTAACTTTATACCTGTCATAGGCACTATTCTAGGAGCTTGAAATATATCAGTGAGCAAAAAGCAACATTTTTTGGTCATCAGGGAAATTCCATTCCAGCTTTATAACACACTAGAATATATGTTAGTGTTTACCTCAATTATATTGATAGCATATACTGTAGCATTCTAATTTTCCACCTATTGATAATAATATAAGCAAATATGTACATTATTGTATTATTACCTATAGGATTTACAAATCCGGTGAATAGTCTATAAACACAAAGTAATTGGTTAAACGATAAGTATGTATGTGAAAAAAAAAAGTGTTAACAGAAACCTACTTCTACTCAGTAAAATATAACCTTCTAAAGCATTAAGTAGTTTATAGAACAATTTTATCAATGTTGGTGATCAATTGTTTTGCACTTTCACAAACTATAAAACAAGAGATTTCAATTTAGAGGAAATTCTACATAATTTTTTTGAAGCACTAGAATGCATCAAAAAGATATAAAATGTTTGCTAGGGAACATTAACCACTGGTTTAACAAATATATCTGAATTTATTTGGACATTGTATGGAAAGGATGCAAATTAATGGACTATAGGTTCTTTCAATGTACCTAAACTGTAATCTTGGTTACTTTCAATGTGTATTGTCTTTTAATTTTTTCCATTATCTCAAATTAGTAGTTGCTGACTATTAAAAACACCATGACTTTTTACCTCCAATTAAACTAACCATATTTATAATTTAAAAAGAAAAGTTTGAGTTAGTAAGTTTACAGGTTTGTTGATAAAATTAAATTTCCTTTCTTAAGGATAAAACAATAAAGATCAAGTTTAGTTTTGAAAGGCAAGACCCCCTGTACGTAATTTAGATCAAAGAAGTTCAGAAACAGTTAATTTGGTCTACTTAATAAATCCACAGAGATGAGGTAGGAAGTCTTCCATGGCTGTCTGTTGGGTATCGAACTGGGGATGTGGCTGACATTTGAAAGAAAGAAGTGTGGGGACCTCAGCAACATAATGGCAGGCAGAGAATGGTTACAGAACTTTAAAATTCCAGGATATATATTACTCACATTTGATTTGTAAACCCAATTCTCCATAGAAAATTGCTAAGCATAGCAGGCAAGCAGTTTGTGTCGGGTGTGGAACAAATAGGAAGTTAGGAGGACTGACTCCATAAAGGAATCTACCACACTCTATCCGCATCCATTCCAAACATACTAGAGAGTGGTCTTACCCATCCATTATACTTGCAAGAAGAATAGCAGTACTTGCTTTTGGTTTTGAATATTTAAATATAAGGTCACTACTGGAAGAGAACTTTGGATTATCAAATTATCTTGAATACATTAAGCTTAAAATATAAGAAAACAAGATCAATATGTATCTCCAAAATTCTGAAATCTAAAAAAAAAAAAAACCTTTTTTTCCTCCCATAACAATTAATCTTAATTACTTTGTGGCAGAATATATTGGTTGCACTTAAAAAGGTGCTAACAACATGAGTGCATGTGAAAGAATTCTGACTCTGGATAAACTCTGTAAACATCCTTTAAAACGCTAACCATGATTTTAAAACACATAGGCAAATATATATTCAATAAATAGCAAAGTTTATCTGAAAAGCTTAAAATTTCATTAGTAAGCTAATACTTGGAATGACTGAATCCCATCTGATCCTTTAACCACAAAGCGGCATGAAATTATGTTTTCAAGATTCTCAAAGCACTCATTCAAAGTCATCTCTTTCCCTGTAGATTCAGGCTAAGAGAGCTACAGTTTCTTGAATAATAGTAGCAAATCTGGAGAATTTAATCACACTTTCCAGAAAAAGTATAACTTCTTTACATAAGTATATCTTTAAAGATTTACTGTATTCTTACTGTGTAACTTGAGGTCACGTTTTTCCTTCTGGTCAGAATACATCTCAAGGTTAATAACTGATGTCAGTACTTCCTAACTACATTTAAGGAAAATCTTAACCTGTGTACAGTGACATTATGGATTCCTCCTATCCCCTTTGCTAATATTTGATGGAGAAATGGAAAACAAGCTGTGTACTCTGCTGGAGACTGGTACGAGAAACATGACATGTGCTCACATATGTACAACACATTTATAGCTGGAGTGACCAATATCATAGTTATCTTTTAATAAGATGAAAGAATAAAGTGCCCTCTCTCTCATATTTGCCTTGGCATGTTCATAGGTGTGTCTTGGACTGAAAAGATTGAGAAATACTGGTTTACAGACATGGGGAAATTATGATTTTACTAAAAGTAACTATATTTCTTTAAAGTTTTTGTTCTCCTATAGTCACTGGGAAATTATAATTTAAGAGAAATTTATTTTCTTATAAGCAAGTGTGTGTATGTGTGTGTGTCTGAAATGATTTTATATTTGCTTTTCTAGATTGTATAAAAGATAAGAATTTTTCCCATTCTAGATGGTATACTAATGTGGTTTTAAAAAAAGATTTGGGTTTTAACCAAGTTCACCAATGTGTGTAGTTATATAAGTGAACTGAAGCAACACTGTTAACTAGCCTATCCTCAATCCCTCATTTATAAGTTGATTGAATTTAAAAATTTTTCAATATTCCTTTTAGATCTGATATTCTGGAAACAGTATGCAACAAAGAGCATTTAAAAATATCACAGTCTTAATGAGATTTGACAAGAAAAGCAGTGTATGATCTTTCTATCTTAGATTTAAAAATAAGTCTTGGAATTTTTGAGATAGGAGTTCTCATGTGGTTCAGTGGACTAAGAGTCTGGTGTTGCCACAGCAGTGGCTTGGGTCACTGCTGCAGTGCAAGTTCAATCCCCGGCCAAGATTTTCCCCATGACCCAAGTTTGGCCAAATAATATTATTGAGATAATTAGGAGAAATTTGAATGTGTACTATATATTATGATCTAATTTTCCTAATATTTTATAAAAAATAAAATATCACAGTCTTTTTCAACACCAAAATTAATTTTGTTGGTATGTGGATATTGTTGAAATTTCATATACTGTGGAAATTTATGTTCTTTTGTGTTTTTAATAGCAACCAGGGCAGTGATGGTTAAATGCTACATTCTCCAAAATGTTAATTTAAAACAATTATATGAACTTTAAGAAAGTGTATTATTTATTCATGTATTCAGCATATTTTAATTGCAGACTTGCAATATACATTGAATTACCGCAATATAAAGATTGGGAAAAACAAGTATTTGCCATTAACAAGCTCACAGTTTCTTGATAGTCCACTTGCCAAATTAATTTTACTATTTTCAGAAAATGCTTGTCAAAATAGGCCACTAGGGAATATATTATAAAATAACAAACTGCAATGGAAAAAATAATCTGAAAATTAAATGTAACCTTAAGAATGGGTAAATCTTAAAATTAACAATGTAGAAGTTGTCGTCTAAAACTACAGAATCTAAGCAGATAGAGGGTTATGGAAAATTCCACCCGGGATGAAGTGAGTCTAGAAATCCAGTTCCATTACTTCAAAGATCTGTTATTATGGGACAACCTAAATATGGGGGAAAAAAATTTGATCATGAAACCAAACTGACTCCTTTCTTTGTGACTAATACTCTATTTCTGGAAAATATGCATTTCAAAGCACCATGAAGAGCTGAAATTATGAAAGAAGAATTCAAAGGTTTGAAAGCTCAGCTGGTCTGAGGTGAGGAAAAGAATGTGGGGTTTGAAACACCAAAATAAATTACTCTAGGCATAAACTCTGGGAAATCAAGGACCATACCCTAGGACGACCCTTTTATGGTTTAGGATTTACTGAATATTACTATTTATGATTATTGAATTTAAATTTCATACCCTTTATTCTTTAGTCAAAAGTTTTTTTGTTCTATACTAAATCCTTTTTGGATGAAAATAATTAGTTTGAAATGACTTCATTATTTTCCCCAAAGTGAATTCATTAGTTTCCTATTAACAAAACTCTTCATTTTATTCAGTATTAGCATAAACACATTTATGGAAACATGATATGAATTTTAAGAATAAAGGTAGCCATATATAACGAATGTTTTAAACTAGGATGGTCTTTTGAGACACCAAAATGAAATCTGTTGCTATGTTAGTATTTTGTTGAAATGTTAAAGCATGTCCTTAATATTTGTCAAATATTAACTATGTCCTTAATATTTATCAAAATGTGATAAATATATTTTGAATGCTTAGCTTTGAGTCAGACAAATATTTTCAGTTAGTACTCCAGGAGTCAAATCTCCTAATTTAAATCAGCGTCATTAAAGCGATCATCTCTGTCAGAAAAAAATTAAAGTTAGCACATCTGCAAGGCAATGTAGTTCACCAAGTCCCACAGTCTACAGGCAGACGGCCCAAACAAACAAAAAGTAAATAAATAAAATAATTAATGTCACTTTTAGCCATTTGTGCTGAAGCACAGTATTGCTCTTTGCTTGAATGGTGCTAGTGGAAGGAGTTCAAAAACAGGAAATGAAAGGGGAAAAAAGAGGCTCTTTCATGAATTACTGAATCTTTAGACACCAAACTGCCTTCACCTTTGAATTCTCTGCTTGTAAAAAATCTAATTTATCTTTGGTCTGGAAAAATGAAAAATGTATAAATTAATAATCGGATATAATTATCAGTTTCATCTTGATAATCCTGCCTTGTCAAAGTTTGTCTGGAGAGAGAATCTAAAGAAAATAGCTCCCTATTTACAATTTCTCTCTGAAAGATGTCATTTCTCAAAGAGATGAAAAATAGCCTAATTTCATGTACAGATGAAAGATTTTTACACATTTTTAAGGGCTCCAGTGTGGGGGGAAATTAGAACTGTTAATAGAAAACTATGTTTTGGTTTTCTAATTTCCATGAAATTTCTTAAATTATTATTTTTTTAATTTCAAGGTCCTTAAAAGGAAGGAAAAAATGCATTTTTAGTGCATGGCCTGTTTTTAATTCTTTCCACCCTACTTCAGTTGACTGCAAGCATGCAAAGAAACCAAAAAACTATTTCACACTCAATGTACTGTAGGAAGGGAGTGGTGGTAGTGGTTAGAGTGTGGAACTTGCAGCTCCATTTTTTGAATTCTATTTCTGGCTTATCCCTGGCAAACCCTGTGGTTTTGTGATAGTTACTTATACGGTCATAGAGGGGTTTGCTTATCTAAGAACTGGATGTTGCAAGCGCTCTGGCCTAAGGGGTAATATTAAATAGAGATTTGTATTCAATTCTCTACACAATGTGAACTAGTATTTTAAACTTGTCACCTGACCCCCACCTCTTGTGATATAATCCTTAAAATGTTTTATTCCAGGTTTATCTTCATAATGTTCTCTTACACCTACCACGTCTAATATCCACCAGATGTTGAAGTTATGCCCATCATCCATATCCAGGCTACATCTCATTGCATCCTAATTACTAAAGTCCATTTGGCTATGAGAAACAGGAATCCCACCCTGATTAGATTAGGCCACAAAGAAAATTTTTTGAAAATGTTCATCAGCATCTCACTAAAGCTAAAGAGAAACTGATTAACCAAGCACTAGAGGACAAGGAAATTAGAGTAGATTCTGGTATTTAGAAAAAAAAAATTATGCATTTTTTCCACTGAGATATTGTCAATAGTATGGTTCTGCTTCCGTGATTCCACACATTCTTTTCTCTCAATTCTATATTCCAAATACCTAGAGAAAGACTGATTAGAATGGTAACATGGAAGGCATGAATTCTAAATCAGTTCTCTGTAGCCAGAGCTCAAGATTTTTTTATTTAGCAGAATGACTTTCACAGTGGTCATGTATGTACAAGAGAAAAGGCAATTCCCAGAAATGATTCTTGGGCAGATAAAACTATAGGTCTCCAGTATATCCACCATTCATCCATCATTCAACATATCTATTGACTTCTCATCATGTACCAGATACTGTGGTACAGGCTTAGAACACAAATGCAAATAGAATGGCATCTTTGCCTTCAAAGAATATCTGACCTATGTGGAAGGAAGACAAAAAAAACCATACACTCTTAACTACTACAAGACGGTTGTGAAAAGAAATTACATGTAGTGAGAAAGGATAAAGAGGAGAACAACTAATTTCCCTGAAAAGAGCATGGAAGTTATATCAGATAGAATTGCCTCAGATTGCAAATAACAGAAAACCAAGCTACGACCACTCTAAGAAAGGTAGGTTTTTTGTTTTCTTGTTTGTTTTGTTTTGTTTTGAATTACAGAGCAATAATTCTTAAGGTATGTGGCTTTTGATTTTAAGTCAACAGTTCAGTGAGTGATGTCAAGGTCTTTCCCTCATGGCCATATTAAGCTGCTGGAACTCGGCCTGAAAGTCAGCAAGGTCTGTTTCATGAAGAAAACAAAACAAAACAAAACTTTCTCCAAACACCCCAGCTGATATGTGTTTACTTCTCATGGTTATGGGATCAACTACAGATGTAAAGGAGGATTTTTAAAAGTGAGCATTTGTTTTCCCTCAAACCTTTAAAGACCTTGATATCCTCACACCTGAGGGACCATGCGAGAGTGTTTCTTCAAAAACATCGCAGGCAGTTTGACTTCCTCTCCTGTGCTCCCCTCTCATTTTCCAATCTGTATTCACAGCCATCTATAAACATGCTGCATGCCTTTCCATGACCTCCAAAAGCTCCTCTCCACCACAGTCTCCACAGTCTCTCTCAACTCTCCTGTCTCATGACAAGGGAGTGCTCCGTCATCTCAAGCTCTTCACAGAATGTACACTTCTCTTTGACTGAAATTGAGTATCAGACTTTTCCTCTTTGTTTCTCAGCTGCTGATTGGAAATCATTAGTTCTCCATCACTACATAAAAATTCATGCAAAACGATGCTGCTATGTACTTTGATTATCAAAGATTTTGCCATTGCTTTAGGATTTTCTTCTCCATTTTAACTTCTGCCATTGTCCCAGAAGGATTATAAAACCCAATTGGATAACCGATGCAACACATTGCTCTTTGCCCAGGTGGGTGGCCCAGTTAGGCTCTGCTAAAACCCCAATAGGTTAGGCACTGGTAAAACAGTTTCTCCTGGGAGAAGACCTTATTAAGAAAAACATGTGTGCTTCAGCATGGCTCCTTTTCCCCTTTCCCTGCCAGAAGCATGAGTAGATTTCTCTCCAATATTCACCGTGAGAACCTGGTAGAATGCCTGGAGCTAAAAATCGCAAAGTGTGGGTTTTATGACTGGGTCCCCTTGGAGTTTTTGACTCTCAGAATTTTCCACACTAAGCCTCCAGCAATTCATCAGTTACAGTTTAGGTTTTCCTATGCTAGTACTGGTTCCTGCTGGGGTTTCTACTTGCTGGTTTCTGCTCAAGTTATGATTCTCTGTATCTGCCTGTCTCTCTAATTTGGGGTCTAGCAGTTTGCTTTGTGACTTCGCTTCCCTGACGAATTTAAGAAGAGTTGTTGATTTTTCAGTTTGTTCAACTTCTTATTTGTTGTTAGGAAGAATTTTCAAGCCCCTCACATATGGAAACTGGAAGTCTGTAACTTTAATTTTTGGTGACCTATCTCATGGTAGAACTCTATCTTCACAGATCAAATTCCAGTATTTTCCTGAAGTGTTCTCTTTTTATTTTTTCTTACACTGAGTAGTTGGAATTTCTGGGTATAATTTTCCAAAAGTTAAAAAGGACTAAAAGTCCTTATATTTAACAAAATACTCCTAGACATTCTTTCAATGTTCTCCAAATTTTGTTTAATATCTACAAAGAACAAAGACTTAGGCACTGGTGATATAGTTGTAATGAAAACTGATATATGATCCACCAACAACAATCCTGGGCATATATCCAGACAAAACTTTCATTCAAAAAGATACATGCACCCCTATATTCATGAAAGCACTATTCACAAAAGCCAAGTCATGGAAACAACCTAAATGTCCATTACAGATGAATGGATTAAGAAGATGTGATATATATATACACAGTGGAATACTACTCAGCTATAAAAAATAAAATAATGCCATTTGCAGCAACAGGGATGCAACAAGAGATTATCATACTAAGAGAAATAAGTCAGACAGAGAAAGACAAAGACAAATACCATATGATGCCACTTATATGTGGAATCTAAAATATGGCGCAAATGAACCAATCTACAAAGTAGGGACAGAATTGTGGTTGCCAAGGGGAAAGAAGGAGGGAGTGGGATAGACTGGGGGTTTGGGATTAGTAGATGCAAACTATTACATTTAGAATAAGTAAACAACAAAGGCCTACTGTATAGTACAGGGAACTATATCCAATCTCCTGGGATAGACCATGATGGAAAATAATATTTAAAAAAGAATATGTATATATGTGTCACTCAGTCATATATATATAAGACGAGTCTCTTTGCTGTACAGCAGAAATTGGCACAACATTGTAAATCATCTGTACTTCAAGAAAAAATTTAAAAAAAAAAGGGTAAAAAAAAAAAACAAAAACCTGAAAAAAAGCCCCGTTCTATCTGGAGTTTTCTTTCTAGGAGACAGACAGAAAATAAAGAAGGTACATACGCTATGTATTGTATTAAATAATGCAAGAGCCATAAAGGAAAAATAAATCTGGAAAGGGGGTTATGAAATGTGTTTATGAAATTTCAGATGGCACAATAAGGGACAGTCTCACTGAGAAAGGGTATTTAAAACAAGGAGGAAGGGAGGGAGCCTGCAAATAATGTGAGGACAAGAGCAAAGTCCCTGAGGCAAGAATGTGTATCACAGTTTAGAGAGACAGTGTGACTAGTATGGAGAGACCCATGAGACCCTGAAGGCTGTAAAAATTAAGTACTCTGATTTTTTATCTGGGCAAGATGGAATGCCATGGAGAATTCTGAGCAAAAGAGTGCCATTGTTACGTTTTAACAAAATCACTCTGACTGCTTTGCTGGGAATAGAATGCCAGGCGTCTTTGGACAGAAATAGGGAAGACTATTAGGAGGCTATTGCAAAAATCTAGGTGAAAGATTATGGAAACTTGGACTACAGTGGCAGCAATGGAATGGGAGATGTAGATGAATTGCAGAAATATTCTGAAGGCAGAAAGGCTTCCTAGGATCAAAAATTCCAAAATTACTATAATATGATACAAGGGAGTGTTACTTTAATACATTACTCTAATGTGATTAATTTCAGTGTGATTTGAAATAGTTTATTTGAAATCCCACTTTACACACGTACTAAAACAATAGTATTCTATTTCTCTTTTTGATTATTATAATACTTAAGTATAACAGATTCATTGCTTTTTGGTTTTTAGTTTGGGTTTTTTGGGGGTTTTTTGGTTTGTTTTTCTGTTTTGCATTTTTTATTGCATACTTTTTCAAAATTTTGTTTTATGATTTTTATTTTTTCCATTATAGTTGATTTACAGTGTTCTGTCAGTTTTGCTTTATAGGGTTGCGAGTGCAGCATATGGAAGTTTCCAGGCTAAGGGTTGAATCAGAGCTACAGCTGCTGGCCTATGGCACAGCCACAGCCACACCCACGCTGGATCTGAGCAGCATCTGTGACTACACTGCAGCTCATAGCAACGCAAGATTCTTAACCCTCCAAGCAGGGCCAGGGATTGAACTCACATCCTCATGGATACTAGTTGGTTCGTTTCCATTGAGCCACAATAGGAGCTCCTCGTTGGTTTTTTAAATTAGGTTTGAGGAATAAACACCAGTTTATTTTTTAAATAAATGAGCTACCAGTTTTCAAATGGAGACAATACTTAGAGAACATTTTCATGTGTTTTTGTATTTTTACAAAACAGTAAAAGAAAATTACACTAAATCTGCAGTTGTATTAAGTTAATTCATGTCATTTTCCTCCAAAGTTTCACTATCAATAAATGTATAACCTAAGTCAGTGTTCTGAATAATTCTCCCATTTATCAAGTTTCTTGTGTATATTTGTAATTGCTGGAGTAAAACTAAAACAGGAAATGTGAAAAATTTGACAGTCATCTTAATTTTCTCAGTGGCAAAATGCCAATAAAAGCATTTAGAAATTTACAATTATACATTTAGCAAATGATACCAGTAGATTTAAAAGCAGTGGATTTTTTTGGTAATCTTTTTTTAAAAAAATTAAAATGTAGTGTATTTATACTACAATCCAAAAAAAAAAAAATACAGCTCCAATAATTTTTACAAAATGAGCTTATGCATGTAGCCAAAACTCAGACAAGAAATTGTAAAATAGGAAAACTGATTGTAAGAATGCCTTCTGTTGACCCTTCTGATCATCACCCTCCCTCAACAGTAAACCGCTATTCTGATTTCTAACAACATAAATTAGTTTGGCCCATTTTTTTTTTAACTTTACAGAAGTGGCATCATACAGTATATGTTATTATTCATATATACTTCTTTCACCCAACAATGTATCTGTGACATTCACCATTGTTATTTATATAATTGTAGTTTGTTTATTCTCACTGTTGGATATGGTATTCCATTATAAATCTATCACAATTTATCCATTCTGCCATTGACAGAGATTTGGGTTGTTTCTACTTGGGGCTATTATCTATAGGTCCACATACTTCAGTGATCATAACTCAAAGTTCTGCTGAATAGATACTCAGCAGTAAAAGCACTGGGTTACAGGTAATGTGTATGTTTGATTTCGTAGATACTGTATACTTCCATAGCTATAGCAGCACTTTACACTTCCAGCGGCAGTGTATGAAAGTCCCAGTAGTGTACAGTATTTAAAATGCACATGTAAAGCATAATTTTTCCTTATTATTAATTTAGGCACTCTTTGTCTGAACCATAAACTTCTATTCCTCTTTCATTTGTCATGATCTGCCCCAGGTGGATAGCAAATAGATTGGGTCAAGTTAATTTTGTTGATTGCAAGTAAATTTTTCTCTCAATTGGTTAATCTGCCTTTTTGTTAGGTGTGGTTCCCCATATAATTGTGAATGTTACTATGTGAATAAAAAGGTTTTTTTTAAAAATATATACAAATTCTATCTTTACCATCTCTTCCTATCAAAAAAAGTCTTGTCATTAGTTGTCACCATGCCCTCAAATGACTTCTAATATTTTATCCTGAGATTTTTCTACTTCTATGTGCAGTTTTCCTTCTTTTATAGAGCTAGCTATATATTTGATGTTATTATATGATACATACAAACTTGTATATGTGTATAATATTGAGTACTTTCTGTGTGACTGCTCTGTGCTGGGCACACCTGGAGGAACAATCACAGGTGAAAATGGCCACTTATACTGATGAACAAAGTACAAGGAAATCAAATTATTACTTTTTCCACTCTAGCTTCCTTTCAAAAAGAGTTCTATGCTAAGGTATTATTCACAATTCCTTCATTAGTAAAAGATCGGGCAAAACTTCTGGGCTTACCTTTTCTGATAGGAGTTAAAACCAGCCATCTCAAGAGCACTTCAGGAAATCCAAAGCATGCTTAACCCAGCAACAAAATGACTCATTTTCTTCTGGAGAATCGGTTTCCATCAATCAGTTAAATAGGTATCCTTTAGTAGAAAGCAACCTGCCTAAGGGCAAAATTTTCTTAAGTTAGATTGTCATTCCTGGAAACTTTATTTGGAACATACATTTAGGATGACCCCATAAGCTCACAAATTATATTATAAAATTGAATGGCCTTTTAAAATAGGGCAGTATTTTAAGAAGTATTATGGTGATTTTATGGAAAATAAAATCCTTAAGAAATATTGGCTTCTAGCATATTTGGATCCAGGGCCAGCAATTGAAGGCTTTGTTAGGAGGTAGCTAGAATTGTTTTAAGCCAACCTCAAGATGTCCTTCACATTGATCCAGAGACATTTACAAAATGAGACTATGTAATTATGTAAAAAGAAAAATTAATGAGGGTAACTCTTCTCAATCCTTCCCAAATTGAAAAATACGTTTGTTGATATTAATATTCCCTAGTAGAGCCATATTTGCCAGGTGATGATAGAGGATAATAAGAAGTAATGCTAGCTTCAATCTTAAGATCCCCAAACTTTCTAAGAAGGAATAAGAGGCAGAATAAAGATAACTGCAACTCAAGACATGAAATGCTGCTTTTATAGAATTAAAATAAAGCTCTACTTTCTAGTAACAACTTGTTTTCAAAATCTATTGTAGAACATCCTATTAGGGCTAACAGGACCTTAAATTTTGGAAGACGTTGGCAACAAAAAGATAATATTGATCTTTCTAAATCATGAACATGAATTATTTTACATTTATTTAGATCTTTATTTTCATGAGAATATTATTGCTTTCAGTATGCAGTTGATTTTGTTAGGAAAGTACTTTTACAGGCTGGAGGAGGTACCACTGAGACCAGCTCAGCAGGATGGGGCTGAAGAACAGGTGCTGTGGAACTTAAGGAAAAAACCAACCCCAAACAAAATGCCAACACAAAGCAAAACACAGAAACAGAGGCAGTAAAGGTGGGAACCTGGGGGACTGAAGGTCTCTAGGACCAAGAGCCCCGCCTCAAGCAACCACACCGCTTTTATTTTACTCTTTTGATGAGATCACATGAGGAGGGGCTATGGGTGCATAATCAAGCAAGAAGATTGGAAAAACATGTTTTGTGACATCTCCCCCTTTTTGTTTTTACAGGAGGACAAAAACAGATCCTGCTAACTTCCTTTCTTCACTTCTTCCCAAATCGCTTGCTTCCCACATCTATAGACAGAACGTGAGTCCAAGTCAAGTCTCAGAGTCCAAGTTAAGTCTCACGTAGAACTCCTTGGGCTTCTGCCATGCGTAGACTGACCAGCTTCCAGGGGTTGCCAGAGCAGGGCGTAGCGTTCTCTGACCATGGCGAAGGGAGTCTCTGGAACTTGACCATAAGGGGATTCTCGAGGTGCTGCACAGCCTCCCAGGTGTCCATGTCAGCCACAGATGCAGACCTCTTGAGTATGATGTGGTAGCAGAGGATGGTTCCACGGGGTAATAACTGTAAACTTTATAGCAGTTGTGGTTCTATGCGACCCTTAATTTACAAATGTTAATCAATAGCCACATCAAAGAATGTATCAAAGCCCACATTCTCAATCCCCACCCCCGAGTTGGAGACTCTAGCTGTGGGAAAAGGGGCGATGACCACTCTAACTTCTTCCTGCTGAAAAGGGGTGTCATTAGGGAAAACAGGTCTCCACTCATGGGACAGTCAAGTGGGCCTTGATACATTGCCTTGGATACCCCTTCTATCAACATTTGAACATTAATAGCTCTTAATCAAGATGTAATGAAGCAAGAAATACAATTAATTATATAGGGTCTGAATAAAAGGATCAAGATCACAATGAACACGGCGAAAGAAACATTTTCACCAGGAAGAGGAGGTCAGCTGGATCCACAAAGCAGCTCCAAAAGCTGGAGCTGGATAGGACAGCTCATGAATCTACTGTTGAAGATCTAACAGGGAATGAGACACATTCTATGAACAATTATGGGAATACAACATTTAGATTTTATAATAACAAGGCCTTAGTTAAGGAAATGCAGAAACCTTGATTAGGCTCCATTGGCCTTTTTTTTAATTTTATTTTTTGGGGCATTCTATTAACCATGGTCTGTGAAATAACAGATTGTGAACTGAAAGGAAATAATATATTGTTCAGATTAACCTGATATTTTCCATGAGCTTCATTAACCACCAGGTTTTAATACTAATAAAAGAAAAGCTTTACATTTGACTGACATACACTATCATTTTGCTAAAATGTGAGGGATTGCTGAGTAGTTATGTTGTGAGCCACATGAGAAGTCCTCCATTGCCATGTGAATTGAGGTTTTAACCTCTTACAAAACATCTCTTTCTAAAAGAGTTGGAGTCTGGAACAATCGGAAGGGCATTGAGAAAAGAAAATGGATTCCCAGTCACAACTCAAAGGTTGTGTAAAAATTTTGTAACCAGCTTGCTAGAAACATGAATATGGCATATTCATGAGGGAGGGGCCCAGGATTGGAGAGGAGGACTGAAAAGTGGCTCCGTATTCAGGAGGAAGTCAATAGGCTGTTTTCCTATATTTAGAGGCACTGAGGGCTCCTGAGTGGTGATAAGGACAGGAGCCATTATGGAAATTTCCCGTCAGTCCTGATCCTGGGCCTGAGGGGTCAACCCCAGAGACCTTAGTCTTCAGGAGCAGTCCCTCCTCCAGTGATCTCTCCAACATATGGGGCACAGCTGAGTCAAAGGGCATTCCCATTTAAAGGATCCCTCTTTTCCACAGAGGAAACAGGCTCCAGGCATAGGTCTCTGACCTGGTCCTCTCATCTTGGAAACCCCCAGGTTGACTCCCTGTAGCACCATAACTAGAGCCTCAGCCTTTTCTCTGTCTCTCTTCTTGTTCTTTCATTCTTCCTGGCCCTGATTATAACATATTTGAGTTGCTACTCTGAGGAGGTGCTCCAGGCCCTGATCAGGGCCAAAAGCCAATTTTGGGAGCTTTCTCCATATATCTGGCACTGATTGAGCTATGAATTTATCCTTAAGAATTATTTGGCCGTCCATTGTTTCTGGGTTCCTTGGTATATGTTTTCTCAATGCCTTTCTGAGTCTTTCTAAGAAAGTTGATGGACTCTCTTGTTCTTCTAGTAAACCTCCGATAGTTTTTAACGGGCTTTACTCATGAGGCTTTTAATCCTTCTACTATACAAGTAATAAGATGATTTCTATGCCAATTGTGAGAATACTCACTGCGATAGAAACCAAAGTAAAGAAAGCTAGGACCAAATTATTTGGAGTGAGAGGCTTTCCTTCTCCTCTTAGTAGATTTTCAGCTTCTCGGGTTAGATCCTGACCTGGTGAAATACAAGCATATCCCCTACCCTATGTAATAAGTTTTCCCAGAGACCAGAAGTTTGTTAATGGATCCTGCCACCAAACCAAGGGCTGTTCACCCTGAGGAAAATTAATCTTATTTTGATCTGTATCAAAATGTCTCTCTGCAGCCGTTTTTTTTGTCAGAGGCCAAATTTAAAACATTTAAAGTGAATAAGGTTTTGTTTAAAAGTGTTTGTTGTGACTTAACTATTTCTGTGTCTCCCCCTTTTTGTTTTTGAAGAGCCTGTTTTACATATAAATTGGCTCATTCCACAATAGCCTGTCCTTGGGGGTTGTAAGGGAGACCAGTAGAGTGAGCAATATGCCCTGTATCTAGGAATATTTTAAGTTGAGAACTGATATAAGCTGGACCATTATCAGTTTTAATTGCAAAACAAGCATATAAATGACAAATACATGTTTAGCAGATTCACCAGATTGAGCAGTAGCCCAAATAAATTTAGAATAAGTGTCAATACATGAATAAATGACAATTTTCCAAAAGATGAATAATGAGTAACATCCATTTGCCAGAGAGCATTTGGGACAAGTCCCCTAGGGTTAATTCCAGGCTCGGATTGGGAAGGATTGTTAATAATTTGACAGGCGGGACATTGATGGACAATTGTTTTAGCTTTAGCCCATGTTATTCCAAATCTCTTTTTAAGGCCTCAAACATTTACATGTGTTAAATCATGAAAATGTTGAGCTTCTTGTAACACAGGTGTTACCAAGCAATCAATTTCTTTATTTCCTGCAACTAGAGGCCCAGGTAAGTTAGTATGTGTTCTGATACGAGTAATATAAAATGGATATCTTCTTTCCCTTACAACAGTTTGTAATTCTGTAAACAGTCAAATAGCAAGATAGGTAAATTTTGTTTAATGGTAGCAGTTTCAATCCTTTTGGCAGCATGAACTACATATGCCGAATCAGAAAGAATATTGATAGGCTCAGGATAGTCCCTTAAGACATGGATTACAGCAGTTAGTTCAGCCTGTTGGGCAGAAAGGCCAGGTGTTCCTATAATTTTAGATTGATTAGCCACATATCCAGCCTTCCCTTTACTAGTCCCATCAGTAAAGATCACAGGGGCTTCAATGATGGGTGAATCCTTCACCTTTTTTGGCAGAAACCATTGAGTTCGCTTTATAAATTGTAAAATAGGATTTTTTGGATAATGATTATCTATTGATCCTACATAATCTGCAAAGGCAATTTGCCAACCTATATATATAGGTTTTGAAAACAATGTTGGATTTCCTTAACAGTTAAACTAACAATTGCATGATTCAAATCTTTTCCGGACATTTTTACACAACGAGTACGACCTTTTAGAATAAGTTGTGCCATCAGGTCCAGGTACGGAGACAAAGATTTTGTGACATTATTGGGAAGAAAAAGCCACTCGAGACTATTTTCTAATTGTATCAATATTCCTGTGGGAGAATGAGGAGAAGATATAATTACTAACTGAATGGGCTGTTTTAGATTGACCTGACTTAGTTGGGAATTTTGTATTTTACTTTCAATCTTTTCTAGTTCCTCTTCCACTTCTGCAGTTAGAGAGCGGGGGCTGTTTAATTTAGAATCTCCCCTAAGTAAGGAGAAAAGATTTGACAATTCATATGTAGGAATCCCCAAATAAGGTCAGAGCCAATTAAAGTCAGAGCCAATTAATATCTCCTAACAGTTTTTGTAAATCATTTAATGTAGAAATTTGATCTCTTCTCAATTCTACCTTTTAAGGGTGAACAGTGGTACATTCAACCACAGTTCCCAGATATTGATATGGGCTTTTCATTTGAATCTTTTCAGGAGCAATAATCAATCCTCCTCCTTTTAGACAGAATTGCAAGCATTGAAAAACCTCAGTGAGCTGCTCCCGAGAGGGTGCAGCACAAAGTATATCATCCATATAATGAACAATATAGCATTTAGGAAATTGTCTTTGGACTGGGTCAACAACTGAAGCCACATAATACTGACACAAGGTAGGGCAGTTCAACATACCTTGAGGCAGGACCTTCCATTGATAACGCTTTCTAGGGGCTATATTATTTACCACTGGCACTGAAAAGCAAATTTTTCCTTATCTTCTGGGTGTAAAGGAATTGTGAAAAAGCAGTCTTTTAAGTCCAGGATAATTAACAACCAGTCAGCTGGTATCATACTAGGAGATGGGAGGCCTGGTTGAAGGGCACCCATAGGCTGAATTACAGCATTTACTCCTCTTAAATCTGTTAACAATCTCCATTTTCCTGATTTTTTCTGTATAGCAGAAAATTCCAAGGACTAAAGGATTCTTCTATATGGCCCTTCTCTAATTGTTCTTGGACAAGATCATTTAAAACCTTTAATTTTTCTGAAGAAAGAGGCCACTGATCAACCCAAACCGGCTTTTCTGTAGTTCATTTTAATTGAATAGGTTCAGGAGAAGCATAATTATTTTTACAAGCAGTGGCCACTAATGAAAAGGCCGATATCCCAAACCAGATTTGTCCATTTTAATCTCAGATTCAACAGGTCCTCTCTCCCCTGATGATATCGCCCTAACCCCAGCCCAGGAATGTAACCCTGTTTCTGTAACATTTTTTGGCTTTGATGACTACATTGATCCACTGGTAGTAAGTATATTTCTGCATGCCACTGTTGTGTTGTAATAAATCTCTTCCCCATAGATTGATAGGAAGTTGAGCAATGTAAGGTTTCAATCTAGCTGGCTGCCCACCTGGTCCATCACAATTAAGCCATTGGGCACTCTTTTTGAGGCTCTCTGCTTTTCCTAACCCAGTGACTTCAATATTGGCTGGCTGAAGAGGCCAGGTGTCTGGCCAATGTAAATGGCTAATGACTGAAACATCAGCTCAAGTATCAATCAATCCTCTAAAAGACTTTCCATTTATGATAACTTGACAAGTGGGTCATTCCTCTAGGACCCTTTCTGATAAAAACACTCCTGCCCCTGCTGTGGTATTGAATCCCTTCTGTCTAAAATTATTCCTCTCTTTATTCTTCTGTACTCTAGGTAAAATTAAGATTTGAGCAAGCCAATCCCCTTTTTTAATTTTCCAAGGAATCACAGTGGAAACCATCACTTGTACTTTATCATCCCCTATTATTATCCAATATCCCGGTATGAACTCAAATTCCTTGTTCTGTTAGCCCTGCCCTTCCTATTATCAATCCTACCATATCTGTTGGTAATGGATTTTCCAATCTAGTTGTAATAGAAGTAGGAGTTTCACTAGGAAAGATAATTAAATCCTGTAAACTAGGGAGATAATCCCAGGGAATCTCGCATCAGTTGAGAGTTTGGCTCTTATTCTGAATGGGGAAAGCTTCCTTGGTTGACAGGGCTGGAAGCTTGCCCCAAGGGTGGTTTCCAACAAGGGGGTTCCATCTTTATGAAAGATGGACTGGCACTGGTTAGACCAGTGATTTCCTTTATTACATCTTGGACATAGTCTGGGCTGTTTATTATTGTTATTAGAAGGTGCTGAAGCTCTGTGAAAGAAAGTTCGGGCTTGTGGAAGAGCGTGACATTGTTTTTTAGTATGTCCTGTCTTGCCACAATTAAAACATTTTTCTGAAAATTTGTCTTTAACCTTTAAATTTGCTGTTGCTTGGGCTAGCATTGAGGCCTTAAAGGACTCTGTCCCCACTCCCTGACAGGCTTTAATATATTCAGCAATGTTAGCTTTTCTTTTTAAAAATCCTATGTTCTTGGAGTTCCTGTCGTGGCGCAGTGGTTAACAAATCCGACTACGAACCATGAGGTTGCGGCTTTGATCCCTGCCCTTGCTCAGCGGGTTAACGATGCAGCGTTGCCGTGAGCTGTGGTATAGGCCGCAGACGTGGCTTGGATCCTGCGTTGCTGTGGCTCTGGTGTAGGCTGGCAGCTACAGCTCTGATTAGGCCCCTAGCCTGGGAACCCCCATATGCCGCGGGAATGGCCCAAGAAATGGCAAAAAGACAAAAAAAAAAAAATCCTATGGCCTTTTTGCAATCAGTATTTGCATTCTCATATGCTAACAATTGGAAAATAGTATCAAACACCTCAGAGTTAGTAATTTGTCATTTTAATGCCTCTTGTAAATGAGCTAGAAATTCAGTATATGGTTCCTTAGGGCCTTGTAGGATCTTTTGAAAAGAAGTACTTATTTGACCCTTAGATTCAATTATATCCCATGCCCTTAAGCAACATTGTCTAATCTGTTCAATAGCCAAATCATTCATTTTCATTTGATCTTGAGGATTATTCCAAGGACCAATCCCTAACAATTGTTCCATTGTTAATCAGAGGATTTTGAGCCTGATTACCATTAGCAGTAATTTGGGCATGATCTTGCCACCAAGAAATGTAAATATTCACCAGGTGATAGCACAGCACGGGTTAAGTTATGCCAATCAGCAAGAATCATATGATTTCCTTCAGCTACTCCCTGCTTGATTCCTTTTGTAAAGGGAGAAGTAACACCATAGTTTTGAACGGCCAGTTTTAATTCTTTAAGAATTTTGAAAGGAAAGTGCTCATGAATGAACTCGTAAACTCCAGTAGGGTTGGTGAGATCAATGTCTGGAGCCACTGTCTTCCTGACAGTTACTGGAAAGGCTAAATGTATGGCATCCAAATCACCTTCCCTTCGAGCCTGTAATATCCCCTGTTGCATGGATGATAGATGGTGTTCAGGGATAACGCTCATTTTCTTTGCAACCCTAGAAGTAGAGACTTGATGAGTCCTCATTGCCTTACTCCTAATAGGAGGCAACTGAGGAATATCAGAATCAACAATTGGAGCCGAAGGCTCAGGAGCCAAATATTCTCTGTGATAATTTTGTTCAGGGACTGCATATTTAGGTTCTTCCAACAAAGGTGTAAACTCCCCTTCTTCCTCCTCTAAGTCCTCTGTGGTCTGTAGAGGTTCTAAAACTGATTTAATTAAGCTCCAAGTACTCCAAATAGACACAGGAATTGAAACACCTTCATCATGCAATATCCTAAGTTCCATACCTACCATTTCCCATATCTTTAAATCTAATGTTTCTAATGTAAGAAGTCAATCACAATGTTTCTCAATAGTCTGAAAAAGTTCCCAAAGCTTAGTTTCACTTATTTTTGCACCCCCCTTTTTAAGGAGTTGTCCTAACAAATAGATGTAAGGATTATAGTTTCCTGCAATTACCATATTTCCCATGTTACCCCGTAAATACCTGAGAGAGGGAACATATCTGCAGGATTTCTTCAGTGTGGCCACACAAAATTCCTCCCTTCTTCTCAGGGCTCCACAGCACTTACAATGAATAAAATTTCCCACTGTAGTCATGGTCCTTCATTCTTCATAGCTGCTTGTTTGCCCGCCCCACTTTGGAAGCCACTTGCCGAGAGACCAGGTCAGCAGGATGGGGCTGAAGAACGGGTACTGTGGAACTTAAGGAAAAAAACCAACCCCAAACAAAACGCCAACACAAAGCAAAACACAGAGACAGAGACAGTAAAGGTGGGAACCTGGGGGACTGAAGGTCTCTAGGACCAAGAGCCCCGCCTCAAGCAACCACATCACTTTTATTTTACTCTTTTGATGAGATCACATGAGGAGGGGCTATGGGTGGATAATCAAGCAAGAAGATTGGAAAAACATCTTGCAACAGTGGCTGATCAAGCAAGAAGATTGGAAAAACCTGTTTCGTGACAAGGTACTATAGTAAATTGTATTATTTTAACTTTAAAGTAAAAATTTTTATTGCTGGTATACAGAAAACAATTGCCTTTTTTTAATGATAAACTTGTATCCTGCAATCTTGAATGCCTTTTCACTATTAATTCCAGGATTATTTTTGTAGATTTTCTACAAAGGCAATTATCTCATCTGTGTATGAAGAGAGCAATTTTATTTTCCTTTACAAGCTACATATTTTCATGTTTGCCTTCTTTTATTTATTTATCTTTTATTTCTTTGTTGCACCAGCTAGAAGGACCATTATAATGTTGAACAGCAATGGAAAGATCAGATATGTTGCTTTGTGCTTGATCTTAGGGGAAAAAAAGTGTTTAGGCCTAACCAATAAGTATCGCATTAGATGTAGGTTGTTAAAATATACCCTTTATTAGATTAAAGAACCCCCTTTTAATTCATAGTGGGTTTTTTTTTGACAGTTTTGTTTTTTATAATTGGGTGTTGAATTTTATTAACTACTAGTTTTTATTAACTTTATTAGTATTATAGATTATATTGATTGATGTATAAATATTGGATCAGCTTTGCATTCTGGGTGACCCTGCTGGCCATGAGTTATTATCCTTTTCATTTTGGCTGGATTAAATTGATACTATCTTGTTAAGCATTTTTTTGCTTGTGTTCCTGAGGAATATTGGTCTGTAGTTTTCTTATAATGTTTTTATCTGGTTTGGATATTAGGATAATGTTAACCTCAAAGCATTAGTCAGGAAGTATCCCAGACCTTCTCTTTTCTGGAAGATAATGTGGGAAATTAGTATTATTTTTATTTTAAATATTTGGTTGAATTCACAAGTTAAACCATCTGAGCCTAGTGATCTATTTTTTTTTTAAAGATTTTATATCATTCACTCAAATCTTTAAATAGCCTTAAGGCTATTCACTTTATCTATTTCTCCTTAAGAGATTACTTAACTTATAGGAAATTGGTCTATTTCATCTAAGTAATCAAATTTGTGGGCATTGAATTTTTTGAAGAATTCCATTTATGATATTTTAATGCCATGAGGTCAGTATAAGAATGACTCCTTTTAACTTTTTTCTCCTTTTCTTTTTTTGGCTGCTCCCACAGCATGCAGAAGTTCTGGGCCAGGAATCCTAACCCTACCATAGCTGCAACTTGAGTCACAGCAGTCAAAACTGCCAGATCCTTAACCTGTTACACCACCAGAGAACTCTACCCATTTTAATTTTTAATGTTGGTAATTTATGTACTTTCTTTTTTTCTTGGTCAGTCATTAGAAATTTATCAATTTTATTATTTTTTCCAAAAAATGTCCTTTGTTTTTGTTGATTTTCTCTATTTTTCTTCTATCAATTTCATCAAAATTGAAATTGCTCTTATATTTATTGCCTTTTCCTTGTTAGCTTTAGGTTTAATTTTCTCTTGTTTTTCTAGATTCCTCAAATAGGAACTTAGCTTACTAATTTGATATATTTCTTATTTTCTAAAATATATACTTAATGCTATAAATTTTCCTCTAAGCACCACATCCTTAAAGATGGTGGGATTCTGCTGTACCCCACAAATTTTGATAAATTGTATTTTCATTATCATTTAATACAAAACACTTTTTAAAATTCTTTTTGGGACTTCTTTGACCCTTGTATTATTTAGAAGATTGTTGTTTGCTTTCCAAATATTTGGGGATTTTTTCTTGCTATATTTATGTGGTTGATTTTCTTATTTGATTCCATTATAGACTGAGAATATATTTGATATGATCCACATTCTCTTAATTTTGTTAAGATGTGTGTTTTGTCCTAGAATGTGGTCTACCTTGTTACTTTTTCTTGCAAACTTGAGAAGAATGTTATTCTGTCTTTTATAAGTGTCAATTTATCATGTTGATCTACTTAGTGATATTATAGTCATTCTTACTGATTTTCTGCCTGTTTGATCCAGCATTCATGACAGAGGAATATTGAAGTTTCCAACTGTAACAATTCTTTCTTCATTTCTATCAGTTTTTCCTCATTTGTTTTTTTCTCTTTGTTGTTTGGTGCATAAACATTTAGGATTTCATGTCTTCTTGGATAATTAACCTATCATTATAGAATTCCCCTCTTTGTCCATGATTTTTTTCTTCTTTTAAGGTCTGCCTTCTCTGACATTAATATAGCTACCCCAGCTTTTATTAATTAAAGTTTGCATGGTACATCTCTCCTGTAAGACCTATCAGAGTCTTTATATTTAAAGTGGATTTCTTGTAGAAAATATTTGGGTTATTTTTTTAAAACTACTTTGGCAATCTGTTTTTAATTAGTAAAAAGTTACTAGTATTCAAATGTTTAAATTGTTCATATTTAAAGTCATTATTGAAATAGTTGAATTAATATTTATCATCTTTGTAATTTTATAACTTTATTCTATTCATTTTATTAGTTTTTCTCCTCTCTCTACTGCCACACATTTTTGCTATCTCTGATTTTAATTTAGCTTTTTTTATGGCTGCATTTTATCTCCTCTTTTACTTTACCATTTGTACTTCTTTGAAGAAAATTTTAGTGGTTGTTTTAGAGAAGTTTGGCTAATGTATTAGTTTTTAGATCTGCCATAACAAAGTACCATAAAATATGCCTTTAAACAAAAGAAATTTATTACATCATAGTTCTAGAGCCTAGAATTCTAAAATCACTGGCACATGGCCATGCTCCACTGAAGGTTCTAGGGAACAATCTTTCCTTACCTTTTCCTAGCATCTGGTAGTTACTGGAAACCCTTGGTGTCTCTTGATTTGCAAGTGCATCACTCTAATCTCTGTCTCTAAAGTCACAGGCCATTCTCCTTTTGTGCTTCCTCTGTCTCCATATGGTACTCTTCCCTCTATGACTGCATGCCCAAACTTCCCTGGTCTTATAAGAACACCATTTATTTCATTAGTGTTTAACCTAATTCAATATGATTTTGTCTTAACTTGATCACATCGACAAAGATGCTATTTCTGAGTAAGACTACATTCACATGTACTGGAATTAGGACCTGAACATTCTTTTTCAGGGATAGAATTCAACTCCCATCTACTATAATATGTCTAGATGTGGGTATTTGTAGTATATATCCTCCTTGGTATTGTTTGAGCTTTCTGGTCTGTGGTTTGATGTCTATTACTAGTTTTGGAAACTTCTCAGCCATTATTACTTCAAATATTCTGTTTCTTTTTCTATTTCTCCCCCTTTAGTTATTTAAATTATGTGTTGCTACAACTTTTAATTTGTCCATATCTATAGTTCCTGTTATTGCTTTCACTCTTTTTTCTCCTCTGTGAATTTTCATTTGCGAAGTTTCTACTGACTTACTTCAAATGCACTGATTCTTTTCTCAGCTAGGGATGGTCTACTGAGGAGGCATCAAAGGGTATTCTTCATTTTTGATTTCCAGCATTTCTTTGAGAGCATCTGTCTTTCTAATTATATTGTCCATCTCTCCTTGCATGTGATATACATTTTATTAGATCCATTAACAGATTAATCAGTTATTTCACATTTCCTGTCTAATAATTCAAAAATCTGTATCATATCTGAGTCTGATTCTGATGAATGATTTGTCTCTTTAGCCTGTGCTTATCTTGCCTTTTGATATATTTTGTGTTTGTTGAAAATCAGAAATGTTGTATTTTGTATTTGGAACTGAGGTAAATAGGCCTTTAGTGTGAGGATTTGTGTTTATCTGGCTGGAGTTGGGCTGTGTTTAATATTTGTTGTAATTATAGATACCTGAGGCTTCAAACACTCCTAGTCTCTCTCTCTTTTTTTAATGGTGTTTATTTTTTCCATTATACTTGGTTTACAGTGTTCTACCAATTTTCTACTGTACAGCAAAGTGACCTAGTCACACATACATATTTACATTCTTTTTCTCACATTATCTTCCATCATGCTCCATCGTAAGTGTTGAGATACAGTTCCCAGTGCTATACAGCAGGATCTCATTGCTCATCCATTCCAAAGGCAATAGTTTGCATCTGTTAAGCCCAGATTCCCAGTCCATCCCACTCCCTCCCCCTTGGCAACCAGAAGTCTGTTCTCCAAGTCCATGAATTTCTTTTCTGTGGAAAGATTCACTTGTGCCATATATTAGATTCCAGATATAAGTGATATCATATGGTATTTGTCTTTCTCTCTCTGACTTCACTTAATATGATAATCTCTAGTTTCATCCATATTGCTGCAAATGGCATTGTTTTGTTCTTTTTTATGGCTGAGTAGTATTCTGTTGTGTATACATACCACTTCTTCTTAATTCAATCATCTGTTGAGGGACAATGGGGTTGTTTCCATGTCTTGGCCACTGTGAAAAGTACTGCAATGAACATACAGGTGCATGTGTCTTTTTCAAGGAAAGTTTTGTCCAGATATATGACCAAAAGTGTGTTTGCTGGGTATATGGTAGCTCTATATTTAGTTTTCTGAGGTACCTCCATACTGTTTTTCCATAGTGGTTGAATCAATTTACATCCCCACCAATAGTGTAGAAGGGTTCCCTTTTCTCCGCACCCTCTCCAACATCTGTTATTTGTGGATTTGTTAATGATGGCCATTCTGACAGGTGTGAGGTGGTACCTCACGGTAGTTATAATTTGCATTTCTCTAATAATCAGTGATGTTGAGCACTTTTTTGGGTGCTTATTGGCCATCTGTATATCTTTGGAAAAATGTCTATTCAGGTTTTTTGCCCATTTTTCAATTGGGTTGTTGGCTTTTTCACTGTTGAATTGTACAAGTTGTTTTGGTTTGGGGGCCTTTTCTTTGTAAAGTACCTTAAAGAGATTCTTCTTTGCCTTGTAGTTCTTTTAGAGGTAATCCATTGTTATTCTACTAGAGTCTTGTTGATATGGCCAATGTGTCACATTGTGAGAGAGAGGGTGTTCTGGGTAATCTACTTCAGTTAAATTGCTTATTGGGCTTTCCACTCAGGCTGTGCATTTTGCATGGTTTTCAGTCTGGCCTCCAGTGAATGAGCTTTTATTTTCGTTTTTCTTTTTAATCTTGATCCTACTATTTTCTCCTTCTATAGTGTTCCTATTCTATGTTCTTTGAGCCTAATTTCCTGTTTATTATATTTTTCTTAGGAAAGACTGGAAGACTGTAGGAGCTGGAGTGAGGAGGAATTCCCTTCCTACAGCCTATATAAAGTTTCAAATTTGTGCTCAGTGGAAATCTTTTCCCCTTGAAAATAGGTCTTTGTTTTGGAGAAATCAGTGACTGTGCTTGGGAATGCTTGCCACCCCCCTGACCCCACCCACTAAGCTAGGGCCACCAGAGATTATTTCTTATATCTTCACTGTCAGAACCTGAGAGAATCCTCTCTTCACAATCTAGATGGTTGGTCACTGTATTACTACCAAGATAAGATACCCTTCAGTAATCCACCCAATATTCCATGGATATGTTTTCCTCTTTAGCTAGTGGGAACAAGCACTTTCTCCCTGAATGTCTTGTGAACTCTAGTGTCATGGTATCTGTGTACTCTAAGCCTTTTCTCCTCCATAATGATTCTTCCTTGTTCTGCTTGGCTTTATTCTTCTGTAACAAATACTCTCCAAGTAATTATAAAGACAGTCATAATCCATAACTCATTTGTTTCCCATTTTTCAGGGATCATTACCTTTGTTGTCTGATGTTCTAAGTCTTGAAAACTCTTGCTTCATATTTTTTTCTAGTTTTTAATTGTTCAGGTAGGAGGGTAAATAGGATCCTTATTACACTATCTTGGTTTGGAAGCAGAAATCACTCTACTGCTTTTTAACATGCTTTTAAAAAAGCTTATTCATATTAACAATCATCGTAAAACACAGTAAGATCCTATACTCAAAAATAATTTCAAAGATGTCAAACTGAAATATTTCTATTTGTATTCATTCCATTAGATAACGTGTATAAGCTGCTCAAGTTAGCATTGGATGATGCTATTTAGGCAGGATCAGGATTAAGGCAAGGCAAGTGGAGCACCTAGAGTGAAAAATTTAATAAGGCTTTTATTCTTAGGGACATGTAAATACATAACCTTGAGAATTAATGCCTTTGTAAGAGTTGGTATGGGAGAATGAATTCTCTTACCTCTTCTTATTATGCAAACATGTGGCAAATACCTATTCTTTGGAAGTCCTGAAAGTCCCACATTTAGAAGCCATATAGTGTTCTGTTTTCAAGTGCAAATTGGGTATATTATTTTGCCAAAATTATGACCTGCACAGATGGGGAAAAGGGCTTTGTTTACCTTCCAAAATCTGAATTAATATTTTTCCAGCATCTTAAAACTGTTGAATTTTTATTTGTTGCTGTTATTGGTAGCCACTTTTCTAGCATGTGATTAGAGAAGGGGGATGTAGAATAGCTTTAATAGTTGGGATAGACATCTTCATCTTCTACTTTCCTCAAAGTAAATTATTGCCTGAACATGATAGGCCTAGGCTTGGTGTAATGACTCTTGGAATAAACTGTAGGTTTTCCATGCTCTGAGTACATTAGATGTTGGGCATTGTAGCATTACACTACTGTCTAGTATCATAAACAGCTCTGAGGGTTTTAGTCAGGGACTCTAAAAGCAGCTACTTCTGGGAACAATTATCTACACTGCCTTTTCTGCAACTCCAAAGATTTCAGAAATAACTTGTTAAGTGACAAAAATAAAAAGCTTGCACTGTGTAGAATTAGGACCTATCAAGCATTTTGAAGCCACAGATAGATGATGAGTGTCACTTCCAGGTGGTTGGAATCAGTGCACCAACAAGGAATATTGATCTTTGTCAAAAATCAGAGTTCATACTCTGAGGTTTCTGGGCTGCACCCCACAGGCCTGCAAGCCCATCCTCAAGATTTAAGAAAAAGCCTGGAGTCAGCGACAGAGACATCAATTTACAATTAATAGGGAGGGGAACCTTTCATGTCTTAAGCAAAGTCCTAGAACTACACACCCCATAGTGTGCAGCGGATGGCAAGCAGAACATGCAGCAATCTTTGCTGGGAGGGACGGTGGGAGGGGTTATCAGTTTTAGGGTCAGGTTGGCTCAGAGGCTACAGGGAAACCAGTTGGAGGGCAAATCCCTCATAACCCCTCGGGCCAGTGACCTTCATGGGGCAGACTCTTTCCTTTGATATACTATCAAGTGTAGCATTCTGATCTAAAGATAAGGAAAATCACTGGGGCTGTGGGGGGTGGGGAACACAAGTAAGTAGATATTTACTAATTAGGCTCAATGGTTAAGAGGGAAGGCCAGTCAGGTGAGTAGAGAGTAGGTAAGGCAGGGACTGGTCCAACAGGGGATGTACAGAGAGCAAAAGAAGGACCATCTTGAGTGACCTGTTTATACAGAGGTATACACTCAGCCAGGGTCTAGGTGTCTATCAATGTGCAAAAGGGACACTGTTGTTGCCCTCATGGAGCTTACACTCTGTTCGTGAAGAAGGCTATCATGATGTAAGCTGGAACTGGAGACCTTTAAATTGACCAGTATAGGTTTCCACTGGAAGAGAAACTGGGAATGAAATCTGAGTAGGAGTTGCCTAGCAAAATTAACAAGAGGATTAAGCGGCTGGAAAGAGTAAAGATAGTATAGAGGACTGAAGGACGACTGGTATATCTCAAGCAGAAAGAAAAAGAAGGCATTAGGGATCCTTACAAATAATGAAAAAGGTTTTGTTGATACCTAGGGCTTGCGCTACATGAAAGCCTCCTGGTCAGGTTATTTTAAGAGCAATGGGAAGCCAGTACAAAATTTTAGATAGGATATTAAAAATTATCATGTTTACATCTCAGAAACTTTGATGAGTGGTGGTGAAAATGACTAGAATAGACTCCAGAGACTTTCTGAAGGCAAAATCAACAGTTTTAACTTATTTTGTATTTGAAAGTCAGTGAGGCTGTTAACAGAAGAGCTGCACATATAATCTAATCTCTATGGAATGAATCTTTGAGGAAATATATATTTCCCAGAACATCTTGTGTTCAGCACTTCATGGGGAATGGGGATTTTAGGTATAAAATTTGGAACCAGTAAGGAGTTTATCCCAGACTAAAGCCACATATGATTTAGGAAGACATACCAAAAGATGCATAGAAAGAAGTAGATTGGAAAATGGGGAAAGAAGATTTTTGTGGGGTAGTTCTAAAAATAAATTTAAAAGAGCATTTAAATCCAAAGGACTCAGAATTAAGTTCTATCAGCTACTACTTCATGGCTCTTAAGTCAGAGACAGGTCACTTAACACTTGATTCTTAATACAGTGGTACTGTGAGGTAGAGATTCAAGATGTGAAGTCAGTGAGCCTGGGTTCAATTTCTTTCCCCAGTAATGTTTAACTAGTTGAATGCCAAGGGAAAATTCTTCTTTAAAGCTATTCACTGTGAAAAATGATGAGAAGATTGTATGGGTTTCAGAAAGTTATCTATGTAATCTACCTAATTTTAAGACAGATGAACAATTGAGTGCAAACTCATCTTTCTTAGGAAAGATTTAACTGATCTAATTAAGTACAGACCTTAGTAATTTTAGAGCATAATATTAAGAATACAGATTGAGAAACAAGTCTGATTTGCTTTAAATTCCATATTTACTACTTGACTAGATGACTTTGTAAAATATACTTGAACTCTTTTGGACTCATTTGACTCATCTATAAACTGAAGAAAATAACACTACCTCATATGGTTGTTCTAAGAATTAAATAAGCTAATAGATATAAAGCACTTAAACTATTGCTTATGTATATAGGACTCAACTATTATTATTCTTGGTTTTCCATACCTTTAAACTTGATGTAGTATACCCATTCCTGGGTATGGTGAGGCTTAAATAATGTTATGTGTTTACATTCTCTGAGCGGCCAAGAATTCCTTGATAAGTATATAACTTTATTTCTTCTAAAAATAGGCATTCTTAGAATGTATATCCTTAGAAAGGATGTTAATGATGATGGCCTAAGCTACATATTAAGAGTGACCTGCCATGTGTAAGAATTCCTGCAGGTATTATTACTAATATTCAAACTGTAACTTACTACGAAGCCTAAGTTTTTATAAATGGTTTGCTTACTTTCAGTCAGGAGGGCTCTTAAGAGTTAATCATCTTTTATCACCCTGGAAGCATAAGGTTATTTGGGAATTCTTTAACTGAATTTCTCTCATTTCAAAAATAGCTGAATAATCCAAGTTGAATTTTTTATTTTTGAATGAGCATATCTACCCTAGGCATATCTAAAGCATTTATTTCTGAATGACAATGTCTAACTCAAGTTTATTGAACATAAACTTCTGTGAAATTCTCTAGCTACATCATTAATTGCCATAAGCCACTGCAAAGGACATAAATGACATCTAGTGGGGTTTTTTCCTATCATTTTTGACACAGATATTAAAGTTTTTTTAATGTGCTAAAAAAAGATATGCATAATTTCAGAGAAGCATTCTGGATGTAAAGAATATTGTACTTCTGAGTATTCAAGAAATGATAAGTTGGACATAAGGAAAGATGAAGGGGAAAAAGCTTCAGGTAAGGAGTACTTTGTAAATTAAAAATTGCACATGAGACACCAAACAATGCCAATAAAGATATATTCTTGAGAATATCTCCCAGCTCCAACTTGCCATCTCTAACCCTGACTTTGAATTCTCTTTGAAACTTATTTTGTGATCCATTACCATTCTGATACATTTTCATTCTACTATCTGTGCAATAATATTATTAAAATAATAATGTCTCTTACACATAAGAAAAGTAAATATATTTAAAAGAGGCTCTAAATTTTTTAAAGTGCAAAATATGCTCACATAAAGCAAAAAACAGAAAGAAAGGATAGTCAACACATTCACTATTAAACATGACTGACAGCATTAGAGTGCATCTTCTGATTTCAGAAGGTAATTTGTTATGTTTCTCTTGACTTTTGCAAAATGGTTTATCCAAAGATAAATTCTTAAAAAAAATTATGTAGCAAAGAATGAAATTCTTCAAGGACCTTTCTGATTAAAGTTTAGTTGGAGATCTTTGGCTGAAAAACAAATCCCAAAGTTTAGTAACATAAAACAGTTATCACTTTATTATGCTTACAACTTTATGGGTTGGACATTTCAGACGTGCACAGGTTGGATGACTTGTCTCCTTGATGTCTGAGGTCAGAGATGAGAAGACTGCAATGGTTGAAGTAACTTGACTGGCTGGAGACTGGCGTCATCTGGATGCAATTTCACTTATTTATCGTGTGCCAGCCTAGGATGGCTCAGATTTGGTTTTAGCTGGAGCTGTCAACCAGAATGTCTTTATGTGGCTTTTCCATGTAACATGGGCTTCCTTATGGCAACCTCAGGGTAGTAGGTCATCTTACATGATGACTCAGTGCTCCAAGAAGGCATGTTCCAGATAACAAGATGAAGCTGTATGGTCTTTCATGAGCTCATGCACTATATTATATTGGTTGAAGAAGTCATAAGATTGCCCAGGTTCAAGGAGAGGTGATATAGACCCTACATCATGATGAGATAAGCATCACATCAAATAATTTGTCACCGAATTTTAAAACTGCCACAGCCCCGAATCCTTTTGAGGCTCTCCTCAACCACTTTTGAGGTGTGGTAGGTTTGCAACACAAAATGTTTCAGATCACCAGATATTTCTATTGTTAGGATAGTAAATAGCCTAGATGTGTTCTATATGTTACAATATTAAACAACAATTTCTATTCTTTTCAATTATCTGTTATACCTAATACTTTATAGAGAACAAGGTCTACATTTAAAATATTACTAGGTAGACAAGAATTTCTGAATATATCTTATAAACAAAATTTTTAATTTAATACAGATTACTGTATCCACGTCAGTAAAATAGTATTGGAACTGTCATACCACCTTTTCATGTGTTTTGGAACCTAGAAATATTCCCCTTTGGAGAACTGGCATTAGAATGATATTTGCTAAAATGGAATTCCACATACACTTCAAAAGCTGACAAAATACTGGAATGAAACATGTTAATGGAATGAATTAAAAAAAGAGAGCAGTGTATTTGGCATTGGTAAGTCTCATCTAAAGGTACTATATCTTTATGGAACTTTATATTTTAAGAAGAATTATCAGGAAATTGGATAGTATACAAAGACACAAACCAAAATGATGATTTGGAAAAAACAGCACCTTTTAAAAAGTTTAAATTATGCATAGTTGTTTTCCTTAATCTTTAACATTTATATAATATTTTGCTATTTCCAAATCATTTGATATGTGTAGTGTCACGTTGTATATTTACAAAAGTCCTGACATTTATTATGTATCAGAGAAATGAAATCAAACAACAGTGCAGCCAATTAGGAGAAAGAGGACAAGAATTTTACACAAGATCACATGATATTAGCTTCACCTTGAAGACTAAATAATTATGATCCTTTTAAGAATTCAGAAAAAGTATGTCATAAGTCTCCACAGCAAAATAAGTAAGTTTTTACCTCTAGGGGAGAAAAAAGGTTAGGGAAAAAATAATTAAATATCATAGAACCATTTATATTAAGTTTGTTTGTACAAGCTAATAACCTAGGACTCGAACGAGAATGAAAACACTTGCAACATCTCGGAACATAGACTTCTAAAACCACGGCTGTAGGAATTTTTTAATAAGTTACACTTCTCCCTGAAAATTCATTTAAATGAGAGTGAAGGAACAAAAAAGTATAAACCTACAAGGACAAAGGAAAAGGGAATAGCATTAACAACCCGAAGTGTCATGTCAATAAAATTCTAGAAGCTAGAAAATGGACTGAAAGTAGTGTTTGGTCTAGAAGACTGGGGAAAAATAAAACCTAGGTCTACAAGCAAGAAGCCAGTAAGTAAGTAAGGCTCTCATGCCACCGAATCCAGTAAGGCTTAGGACTTGGAGGCATCAGGTACGACTAAAGAAAAAATGTTGGTCAGTTTGGAAGTTTATAAGGAATATTTACACCCTCTCAGTCTTGCTCCTATTTGAAGAACCAGGTAAGTTCCCTGACTAAACCTGGCAAAAGAAGAGAAAACCTAGGCAATCTCTGTATTCAGTGATAAAAGCAAAAACTGAGAGGGAGCATGAAAATACTCTTTTTAAAAAAACTTAATTATTAAGTAAATGTTAATATAAAAGTCCCTTCTGCGGAATTCTCAAAAGCCCTCCTTGTGTTGCCTTAGGGGAACTGAGGCTTGGAGAAAAGGCACAGGAAAATGATTATCTGGCAACTGTTATTGCTGTGAGTAATAAACTTTTTTTTCCCCTTTAATCCAGTAGTTTTGTGTCTTCTGCCAGAGTCCATGAAAATGGACAAGCTAATGCATTGCTTAAATTTGGGGTAAAATATCAGCCTCTTCACAGTTCTTGGCAATGGTCAGTTACAAATCAGAAAACAAGGCTCAGAGGGGTGAGGGGATTTGCTCAAGGCCACACAGCAAATAGAGAGCCAGGCTTAGATATGAACTGCCCTTCTGACTGCAACTTTAAGAATCCATATTCTATTTGAGTTCATGCTTCTGAAGAAGGGAAACCTCCCAGAAATAGAGATTGAGGGGCAGGGGATTAATCTATGGGTAACTTTTAAGAGAAATATATTTGGCTTTCAGTGGCATGGCTGGTAAGAATTACCCACACATTTTCCGGAAGAGTAAGATTTACCTTCCCTTAGGTAAAGCAAGTGAAACCCTAAGACTGATCTCTAAAATTTGCCATGGTCCCATGAACTGTAAACATTTCCTAAGTACCATGACAACATGCTCCTTCTTTTGGGATATTTTTGCAAGGCATTAGTTATAACAGTGAGGTGTTAAAGCAAAATGACATTCACTGAACACCGGCCTTTCTGATCCTTAGCTTCACAAGAGTGGCAAGTGTTTAGGCTGAACAGACAATTAGAATCAAACTGAAAAAACCACAATGTGATTTCAAACATGTGAAGCTGCTGCTGCCAACCAATGGTTAGCCTTGGTCAACATCTGTCTTTCCCACTTCTTCTGATTCCCTTCCAACTATGGGAACCACAGGAATTGACTCCAGGCAAACAAAGCCCTGGACGTGTGATGGTAATCTCTGCCACAAAATAAATGAGTCGGTCTGGAAAACCTCACTTTCAGAAGGAGACTTTCACTTTTTGCTAATATATTCTAATTTTTTCCTGAGACATCAACTTAGTAGAACTCAGTGAGGTTGTATAGTGGGTGAAAAAGAGAAGAAATACATAATATTTCCTAGAAAATATAGAAAAGCAGAGTATTATTTTTTCAGTTGTTCATATTTTAAGCTCTTAACGTAGTGCTAGAGAAAGTTTAGCTATCCCCCCAAAAAAATTGTCATTAAAAATCCAAATATTACCTTGGAAACGCATATTCAACCAATCTCTTAGAGCTTCTCAGAGCACTTGAGGGAGTCCAGCAGCTGCGGGAGGTTGGGAGGAAGAGAACAGTGATAGACACTGTCCTGCTGGTCTCTTCTCAGCCATAGTCTCAGCTCTCGACGCCGTTTTACAGACATGGAAACAGAAGCTCTAGACCTTTGAGTATCAAAATATGCAATTAATAAGTGACAGACTCCAGATCCAAATATAACAGGCCCCAACCCCCAAAACTGTAATAATCCAATTTTTTTTTTTTTTTTTTTTTTTGCTGTGCTTGTGGCATAAATAAGTTCCTGGGCCACAGATCGAATCAAGCCACAGCAGTGACAACGCCAAATCCTGAACTGCTAGGCTACCAGAGAACTCCAATATGTCTAATTCTTTAAGCTGTTTTCCCACTGGAAAATGCCTTAAGGGGGAATGAAGATGAAGAACACTAAAATGTAATAAACACCACCAAAACCCAAATTTAACTCATTTTGGAATTTTCCACAATCTGATATAGTCTCAAAACTCAAAAGAATAATAAAATGTAAATAGAAGCCACAGATTATTTATGACCAAATTATGGCCAAGCAAAGACTTCAATATGGCATTTTCACTGGGATCTTCTTCCATTAATTTTTTTTCTCATAGGAAAAGCACTGTGCAAATGAATGAAGAATTATGCCTGTCGATGTCCATTAGTATGTCAGTATTATGAGATCAAGGTATTTATGTTATTCACTGGTATATCATCAGTACCTGATATTAATCATCTAGTAAATTATCAATAGCTAAAAGTTAAATATGTGAATAAATGAAAGAGCGACAATCATTTTTCGTATTCAAGTTCAACCTCAGATAATTCTATGTACTCATTCTCATCAAAGTTATGGACAAATCCAGATCAGACCTGGAAGTGTATTAGAAATTCCATTTAAAAAAAAATAAACTCCATCTTTATTAGTGGGTAAAGTCTAGAATTAATATTGTGGCCTTAATAGGTGCACCATGAGCACGTGTCTTGCTTTTAAGCCACACTGACCCAGCTAAGCAGTATAATTCTATTTTTAACCTCCACTGGGTAAGTCATGTCTATATGAATAGATGTCTTCTAGGATCGTAAATCTGTCCTATGGCATAGAAAACAAACTTATGGTTAATAAAGGGGAAAGGGACAGGAGGGATAAATTAGGAGTTTGGGATTACAGAGGCCACACTACTATATGTAAAATAGATAAATGACAAGGACCTACTTGTACAGCACAGGGAACTATATGCAATATCTTGTAATAACCGATAATGGGAAAGAATCTAAAAAAGAATGTATGTGTACATCTATACACTGATTAGCAAAAACACTATGCTTACTGGATACAAAATGCATCTTCAAAAAGATGTATTTTATTAGTCAAGAATTAAGCAGGAAATAGCCTGAAGAGAGTTTAATAAAGGAATTGTCTAAGGGAGTGTGAGAGTTTAAGGAATAAACAAGGGCTGGTGATTCACCCAGGTACTAGCAACAATGGAGAGGCAGTGGAGAGGCGTTACCACCCCCGGAACTAATATGTCAAGGACAGAGAATGCTGTTACTCTTATGAGAATCCCGTGAGAAATACAGCCTTAGAAGAGGGCTTCCAGATGAAAATCACAACAGAAAAATGAAACTACTGGCAAAGCCATTACCTGCCCCGGGCTGAGGTACCTTTAGGTACCCAGATCACTTCTCTTTCTCCCCCTCTTCCATCCTCTATTGTTGCTTCTTATTAAACCAGTGGTGCTCAACAGGGGAAATTTTACTCCCACAGGATGTTTGGCGATATCTGGAGGCATTTCTGATGCCACTGCTGAAAGAGATGTCATTAACATCTAATGGGTAGAGGCCAATGGTACTGCTAAACATCTTACAATGCCCAGGAGAGACCCCCTACAACAACAAAAAAATTATTCAGCCCAAAATATCACTGGCGCCCAGCTTGAGAAACTCCTTTGAAATAACCAAACATAATTGGAAGCCAAAGTGTAAGAGGGCTGAGTAATACAGCCCATTGGCTTCAGACTTTTGGGACACAAAGTAGTGCAAAGAAAGGCAGAGAGGGCATCTGGGAGTAGAGAGCTATCACACAGACAACAATGAGCAAATAAATTAATAAATTTTTCTCTATGTATTTGCTTCCAATATACTCAGCTAGTTTGATGGTAACTGGATAAAAATATAATAAAATATTTAAAAACTTTGCTAATCAATATAATAAGCCATTTGTTGCAATATCCTTTAATTTAACATGTCAATTTTAAAGGAGAATTAATTGATTTATCTTTAAAACTCCAAAAGCCTTAACACTGTAGTCAGGATAGAGTAAGTAGAAAAAACTAAAAAAATATAATTAAGAAAATGGGTCAACAGCTTACTGAATCATTTTGACTTAGAAAATACATTTAATATATTTAATTTGAATTTAATTTTACATTGAGGAATAACTGTGGACCTTATATTTTCCCTTCAAATAACACACCTGTTAAATGTAGAGGGGGAAAAAATATAGAAAAGTGAAGTCAGGTTTCCAAACCAAATGAAAGTGACTTACAGCAGTACTGGAACAGGGCCTTTACCTTCTGTCTTTCATTACCAACATGGTCCCTGAGTCATTTCTTCACAACTGCTTAAATCAAACTTAAATGATGGTCTTTGTTATAAGGTTTTTAAAATTTTTCTATGTTGTGTCCAAGTGATACTAAAATAAAATTAAATATTATCTTCACTTTTTTAGAGCAAATACCTGGGCTACATCTGGATATAGGGCATATGGCAATGTGCATCAAGAGCTTCCCTTTATTTGTAGATGTGTAGAATCATGTGTATACAGTCATTGTGTGACTAAATGTCATCAGAATCAGAGTTTTAAATAGCATGTAAGGAAGTAACATAATTTCCAAGAATGACTATTAAATAATTAATTAAAAAAATTTTTTTTTCTTTTCAGGGCCACACCTGTGGCATATGGACTTTCCAGAGGCTAGGGGTCAAACTGGAGCTGCAGCTGCTGGCCTACACCACAGCGGCCACAGCAACAAGAGATCTGAGCAGCTTGTGACAACACCAGATCCTTAACCCACTGAGTGAGGCCAGGGATTGAACCCACATCCTCATGGATCCTAGTAAGGTTCTTAACCCGCTGAGGACAATGGGAACGCCCAAGAATGTATTTTAAAATTTAGTTCAGAACCTCAATATTTTGCTGGACAATGATGGATGTAAAGTACATCTTTTGCAACAAAAGAACTGCTGTATGGCTAAAAAAGTAGTTCTAGCAGTCTAAGCCAGTCAACTTTACAACACATACAGTTCAGACTGCTTTACAGACAGTAATTCTTTCATATATACTTAATTTTCAGGAGGTTGATTGTTTGACCGCACCTTCACTTCAGCTCTGGTAACTGAAGTAAGTGGTGCTGAGCAGCAATTCAGTCATTGCAGCCCTGAAATGATTTATTTTACACCCTCAAAACACACCCTTCCACCTCCGCAGTTGTGGTTTACCATGTGTGAATGCAGACTCTGTGAATGACGAGTGACTACATAATTTAGGTGCAAAAGAATAACCATTATAACATTTAGATCCTTATTATTATGTTGCATTTCCTGTGCTTATTTCATAGTAGCTGGGAGACCTACTCTTATAACAGCTTATCAACATAAAAACTTCCAAGGTATCAATCACAAAACCCATATTTCGTTTTGTGTGTGGAAATTTTAGAGGTTTATTAGAAATCCTTAGCTTTTTGCAATATCTAGGGCCAGCCTCATGTATAATTGTTAATTAGACAATATACATCTTCAGTGTATTCATACTACACTGGAGTTCATTTTCCTCCTGTCTCCACAGTCCAGACGAAACATTTTTGATTATACACCATATTAAAAAAAAATTCTGAAATACCGTGTACCCTCTTGTTCACTTTAAATTTGATATAAAAATGACTATGACTTAAACAGTAATGAACGATATGTTTTCCTGAATATATTATAACCTTAGAGCGGCAAATTTAGCTCATTCAATTTACAGGAAATGTCACTGTAATAATCCACTTGACAAAAAGTCAGTCCTCATTGTCAAATCAATTAACAAATCAATTTTGTTTTCTGTCAAGAAGAATCAGACTTTATTTTTAACATTATCATACTGATCTATAAACCTCCCCACTTTTGCATTTCAGTCCTAAGATAGCTAGTTAAGAGAGAAAGTGAGTAATGGCATGGAACCTTGCCTGGAGTGGGTCACAGGGATAAAATTGGATGCAGACCCCCATGAAGCTCTCTTTGCTTTGCTTTTACTGATAAACACATTCCTTTGTTTGATGCCCTGGAGATTTTTGGAACCTGGGCTGAAAAGATTCTCCATGGGAAGGGAATATGCCTTTTTTTTTTTTTTTTTAATATGATAGAATGGCAATTGTAAAATGGGATAGGAGATAAGGGAACGGGCAGACAAGAAGTGCTTTCTTAGGAAGAACAGTATGAGGAAAAAAGAACATGAAAGTTGAGGATTTGAATATCAACTGATCCCCACCATACCCACTGAAAAGCTTTCACATATCCTGGGGTATGTGTATGTACATTCAACTTTGTAGACCAGTACAGTAGATCAATGGCCTTTGATTTTCCTAATTAAAATATATATATATATATATACACATATTTAAATGTATGTTTCCTAATCTTAACTGATTGTTAAATTATTTATTATTAGTATCTAAGTTTTGGTGTGAAATCGAAAAAAAAATCAGTTGTTATGTCTTAAAAATACACACTCAGTATACACTAATGGAAAAGACATTGTTTTAATTGCTTGGGTTTTATCATTGTGGTAGACACTATTATTGTTTCCAGGCATTCATTCCTCCTGTAAAGTGAACTGTCCATGCTCAGACTTACCATGAAACCTGCAGTTGTACTGTGATTCCTCATTCCATTGTGAATCTTGTCCATGTGACTTATCCTGGCAAATATAGTGAGTGAGTCAATTATGTGCTTCATCCAAGCAGAATCTTCAAAAGTTGTGCTAAATGTCCTGGCCATGTGGTCTGCTTTTTATAATAAGCACATCCCAGAGAATGGTTCCACCTTTCCTGTATCTCTTTGATCTGGCCTGAGAAGCTATACACAGCTTAGCAGAGCCCAGCAAGATCCAGCTGAGCCTTGGATGACCATAGCCCTCATATAACCTGGACAAAAAAAAAAAAATAAATGTTTTTATAAATGTCACTGAGAATTGTGCAAGAAATGTTATGCAACATTTATTGCAACAGAAATGTACTAAAAGAACCAATGAACAAAGTAAACAATATTCCTACTCTCAGAGAGGTTACAGTCTACATGTACTTAGTACATCCAAGAAAATAATATCTGACCAGTAGGTAGTCAAATATGACAAATTAAGTGTTTATTCCTATTTTTTTTAGTTAGTTTTTTTTAAAACTTTCTTTTGGTTGGTCTTTTCAAAGTTGCAGGAAACAAAAACAATATGTGTACAAGCTTGACAAAATTTATACTTTTGATTTCCTTGTACTGTTCATAATTCCACTTGAAGCAGAAATGGCAAACAAAAATGTTGCTGTTTTAAACAAATTAATTCATCTTGCAATGAAAATTATTTGGAAAAAGAAAAAGAGAAAGAAGCTTGAACTGTGCAGAAACCCTTTATGTAAACCTAAATTACAAATAAAACCACTAGTCTGAATGAAATTTTTATTATGTCTTATGCAATGTCTTAGAGTACGAGGTCGTTTGAAACTTATTCTAGAATTTTCCCTTTTCCCAAGGACATTTACCTCTCCTGTGCGCCAGGATCCTTTCAATCAATTCACATTTATTGGGTGTCTTTGATGCACTGCCACCATTCCATAGGGCTTCCCTCCTGGAATCACAAGTATCAAGGAGGTTTAAATGTTTTATCAGTTACCTTCTTAATATACATTTCCTCTTTTTTTTTTTTTACAATGGGTTTTATGAAGTCAGTGCCTCAAACCTAATACCAGAAATTCCAGGAATAATTCATTCAAAATGAGGGCTACTACGTGTGCAGCAGCATGGACATTAGCATTGTTGATACAGAAAGAAAAGAAGGGCGAGGGGAAGGGAGAAAATAAGATGTTCTTACCTTTAAACTTGATTCTAGAAGTCAAAGGAAATGACAAATAAATAAATGGAATGAGTTTTTAAAATCCTACACACACACACACATACACACAAGGATAATAATAAGTTGAAGGTTTTAATTGATTGGTCAGCAGAAGGTCTTGCTGAGAAAGTGATAATTAAGTGCCCAAAGGATGTGAGGCAGCAAGTCTTGCAGAGTTCTCATAGGAAGAGCATTTTGAGCAGAATAAACAGCAAGTATTATGGCCTTGCTGTGGGAGCATGTCTGGCAGAATAGAAAGGCGGCGAGGGCAAACAGAAATGGGCATGAAAAAGAGCAGATGACTTAGAGAATAGGGCCTAAATCATTTTGGGTCTGGAAGGCCCTTGTAAAGCATTTGGCTACAGCCAGAGGCCACTAAAGGATTTTTAAATAAGGAAGTGTGGCATAATCTGATGTCTGTGTTAACCTAGTTACTCTGACCTCTGTGTTGAGAAAACACTGAAGGGCAGGAAGGGTAGAAGAAGCAGAGAGAATGGTTCAGAGGAGCTGAATAGCTGTGGTGGGAGAAGAGGCTGGCTTGGTCCAGGAAGGCACCAAAATCCATGACATACTATTCCTTGAAAGTGGTCGCATTATACACTTTCTCTTTGCGAACATACAATTGTCATTTCAGAGATAGCCAAGTGGGATAGGTAAGTGATTAGTTGTAAAACCACTTGTAAAACAAGCACAGAGTTGAAACAAATACAATCTCCACTAGAGGGTTCAAGGGCCCATAATAAAAACAGTGTAAGGCATCCCTTTAAATTAAATAAGAAATATTGGTTGATTTAGATGTAGAAACTGCACATTGATTAAATTTTTTAAATTAACAATTACTTGGAAGTTTAGTTCATGGCCTTGCATTATACAACTAAAAAGGTCATTGAAAATGCACATTAGCAAGAGGTCTTTCAGTGAAAGGTGTGTCATATTGCTGTACATTTCTGATTCTTTGTACTGATTTAACGATAGTGACAGGTTATTTTCCTTATGCATTTAGCACATATAGGTGTTCCATAACAATACAGAACTTAGTTTATTAACTTTATTTTAATCATATAAGAAAGTATGTATTCTGCTGTAACTTTCTCTTATACAACATTTTATGTTTATAAGCTACAGCTCTGTTGAGATATTATGTAGAAGAGGTTTATTTATTTTCACAGCTGTTTTGTATCATATAATAATCCCTTAAGTTGACAGATATTTTGAGTTATTTCAATGTTTTGGTATTATAAACAATTCTGTAAATGTTCTTGTATAAGCCTCTTGGAACATAATGCTAGAGGATATCATGGTATTTTTCTAGAACTGAAATTGTTTGAATGTAAGACATCTACCTATTCAACTTCACAAAATCATGCCAAATTGTTTCTCAGTGTAGAGGCATTGATTACACTTCACCAGCATTGTACATGAATTCTTGTTATTTGCATGTTTATGAATGTATACTCTTAGAGGGCCTTTCCATTTTCCATTCTTCGTTATACTGTAAAGTATAAGATGATGTCAATTATGGTTTAATTTGAAATTCCATGGTCATGTTTATTAGACACATGTTTTTCATATTTTATGTTGAGGAGTTGCTTCTATTTTATCATATTGACTTTTTTCCTGAAATTTGTTCCTTTATATACTCTTGAGTACTAGTCCATTTTTGGTTACACTGTTTGGAATTGATAGCTCCTAGATTATGTCTTACCTTTTACTCTTAATGTTTTTAAAAAACTCAAAATGTATAATTACATGTTCTTCAGGGATATTTATGTTGGATATAGTAATACTGGAAGGATTTTATTATACTATTTTATGACATTTTTTAAGGAAGAAGAAATTGGAGTTTCCATCATGGCTCAGTGGTTAACGAATCCGACTAGGAACCATGAGATTGCGGGTTCGATCCCTGGCCTCGCTCAGTGGGTTAAGTATCCGGCGTTGTTGTGAGCTGTGGTGTAGGCTGACAGCAACAGCTCTGATTAGACCCCTAGCCTGGGAACCTCTATATGCGGGTGTGGGCCTAGAAAAGATAAAAAAGACATAAAAGAAAAAAAAAAAAGAAGAAATCCACTTAGAGGATAAAAGATACTTTCAAGATCAGGATTTTTTTTTTTCTTAAATCCAAATTATGTTCTTAGGTCAGCCTTTTGGTCATGCTTCAGAACACATAATTTTTAGAGTACTTCCCTTTAGGAAAAACACTTTCTCTTATGAAGGTTGGATCCAAATGGCATTTTTTTTTTAACTTCTTGGAATATTTTACATTTTAATTGAATCTCTTGACTCTAGACTTTGGATTAAGGTGTCCTTGGTTACTTCCTATTGACAGTCAAATGAGTAAAATCAATAATTTTGCTTATAGTCAAAACACATTAAATCAGTAAAGTCTGTAGTTACAGGTATAATACAATACTAAAATGTCATAAATAGTCACTTGATTTGTGTCAGATCTGTGGAGATTAAATCCAATTTTAATTATTTAAAAATGGACATACCATAAAAATTGGGTAATCATTTATTCTAAGTACCATCTAATAAGTCATTATTTGTTGTAGTATTTCTGTGCAAAATGAATAAAGACTGTGTATAAGCTAATTTGACTCATGTAGCACAAGGAATGTCTACTTTTACCCAAAACTTATGAATTATTAATAGAAAATAGATTAAAAGAACAATGAAACATTTTTTATTAATGAAAATATTATTTTAAACAAAGACATGGAACATTATAACTAAGCCCTTATGCTGAAGTTTATTACATACTTTAAATCAAACCAAAAAGTTTAAGAATTTGTACCAGTGTTTGGTCATTCTCAGAGCTCACATATTTTTAATAAAACCCTCTATTGTGTATTTGAAATTGTTTATGTGGCTTCTTCATATGGTCAGCAGCTGGGAGTTATGCAACATCAAAACCATGAAATGTTATTCTACATAATTCCCAATGCTCTCCTTATGCAAAATCATAACAGGAGCAGAGTTATGAATTTAAGTCTCTGAAAAATAATATATTTTAATGCATTCAGAGAGAAATGACCTTAGTGTTATACAACAATACCAAATCACCTGAAGTATTCACAAGGGCTGTAAAACTGAGTGACTGCAAATCCAAATGATACATAAGACATAGGATGTCTACTGCCACCGTAGGCTGTATGGAAGAGTGTGCATTTTGAAAATAGACTTGAGTTTGTATCTTAATTCTCCCTCTTGCTACCTGCGTTCTTTATTTTAATCTGTAAAACAGGACAGTTATCGCTAGTCTAGGTTAGGCTATAGGAACAACAACAACAACAACAACAACAACAAAAAACCTTAGTATTTTTTTTTAAATGGTTGTTTCTTACTCAGGCTACATAACTGTTATGAATTGACAGACTTCATCATATCTGCTCCCAAATCATATCTGCTCATTCTGTGACACAGCCTCATAGAGAAACCACTATCTAAAAAGTTGTGATTAGCTAAAGCTGAGGGAGAGAGCTCCCACAAATAAATAGTTCAGTCCAGAAGTGACACGTGTTACTTCCACTCACAATGTATCAGTGAGCACTCACTGTAGGGCCCCACCCAACTGTGGTGGAGTCTGAAAGGACATTCTTACCATGTGCCTGCAAAGCAAAGACCCAGAAATACTAGATGCAGCATGAAAGATTACCACAGGGTTGTTAAGAATTTACTAGTAATCTGCATAGATTTTCCAGGATAGTGTTTATTAAATACAATATTAGATATCTGGAAGCACTCTTCACTAAGGGTTGTTACTGTGCAATCAATACTGACATCAGGAAGAAAGGTTAAAATGACATCATCTATGAGTAGAATTTGCTTTTTTGTTTATTTATTTATTTTTGCTTTTTAGGGCTGCACCTGCAGCATATGGAAGCTCCCAGGCTAGGGGTTGAATTGAGCTACAGCTACAGCTGCCAGCCTATGCCACAGCAACACAGGATCCAAACCATGTCTGTGACCTACACCACAGTTCACAGTGCCAGATCCCTGGCCCACTGAACGAGGCCAGGGATCGAACCTGCATCCTCATGGGTATTAAGCTGGATTCATTTCCTCTGTGTCACAAGGAGAACTCTAGAATTTGTTTATACTTTATAGTCTGTCTTATGTTAAGTTTCTTTGGTGAATGTATTTTTTAAATATACAAAGGATTTTTTTTTTAGTGTAAAATATTTCAAATGACATTATCATCATTACCATTATCCAGCTAATATTAAAACTAGAAGTTTACTCCTAAAATCAGAGGACTTATCTTTCCAGATACTCTGAGTCTTTTCTAAATTTATTAGATATGGCAGGAAAATTTTTGCATAAAGCAAAATTTTGATTTATAATTCAAATGAAGAGAATCAAACAAATTTTATGGTTCAACCCTTTAAATTGTTTTTGAGGTAACTAGACCTAGAAAATTAGTTTTATTTATTTTATTTGCTGGCAGGCATTGGGGGATGGTCTCCTTCATATCTCTTCACCTTGTTGTTGGTAGAACAAATAGAACAACTACAAACATACTCTGATTTCCAAAAGTCTGGTGTTTTCCAGATCATTCCTCACAGAATAGTATGTATAGCATTAAAATTCCTATAATGAGTGAAAAAAACTTACTATTACATTTCCAAACATCTGCATGACTATGAAAAACAGTTTAATTCAATTTGCAGTCAATGAGTATTTATCATAAACAAAAATTATGGGTTTACATCAGCAAGTAATTGTCTAGAAAGAGATCAAAATGAGAAAAAAAATTTGTAACTATGTATGAAAAAGTGAGTCTTGAAAAAGATTTTATGTTTTCTTGACCTCCAAATATAGATGAATAACTAATACAAAAAGAGATAATTATATATTACCTACAAGGTATTTAGAATACAGGTTTGTATTATAAATTAGATATTATAGCCCACTTCTAAGTGAACACATTTTATCACACAAGTAATTGACTTAAGTCTATTTATTTGTTTATTATAGTTACTATGCTATATATTACATCCTCAGAACTTATTTACCTTATAACTGGAAGTTTGTACATTAAACTTTCAAAATTACACTCGATATCTACCTCAGAAAGGAAGTTAATATAGCTTTTCAAGGCATTTTGTTTAGCAACAAGGAGCTACATTAGCTTCTGCTGAAAAAAAGGGATTTTACAATCGTAACTATATCTGATACTTACCTAAATGTGAAGGTTTGCTTACCACTTACCTAAAATATATGTTATCTCTATAAACTTAGGGTGAATTATGTAAATTTAAAAATACTAAAATACATGTCTGGTGATTCTTCAATAAAATTATAGGTTCCATGAATTTTAAGAAATTGCAACTAATAATATATAAGCAATAAATGTATATATAGTACTTGGAAGATTTTTTTTTTTAGGCATGGTGATTTTCACGCATACTACTAGAAGAAATTCAGAATAGAATTTCTTTTTCACAGGAAAGAGTTATTTTTTCCATTCTTCTACCCTTCAAACTTAGATAACTGACCCAACTTGGAATTAATACATTACATTCCAAACCTTGTCATACAATATCACTCTGGCAAGGTTAACTGTCACAAACTTTAACAGGATCAGAAACTAATTCTTCATCCCTCTTGAGAGTTAAACCTGGGCGATATGATTTGTGAGATAAATACAGACAGATTGATTCTGTGTTCAACACTCTTAGCCCTTCTACTTTACTGCATCTCACTTGAAATTAAGACACCACCAAGTCTGGAGACGGGAATGAAACTACAAGTCTTGTCAGGAGGCAGGTGCATGTTTATTATCCTAATGTCTGAAATCTGGGAACAAAAATTCTTAGCATTTACTTATTATAAAATTAATGTAAAGTTGATAACTATAAGGTTATAATAATTCAAAACTAAGTCTAAAAAAGAAAACCAATAATCTACAGCTAACGCCGTGCTTCATAATGAAAGACTGACTGCATTCCTCATAAAATGATGATCAGGCAAGGGTGTCAGTTCTCACCACTCATTCAACATAACACTGCAACTTCTAGACAGTTAATGAGGAAAAGAAAGAAAATAAAACACACTTAAATGGGAATGGAAGATATAAAACTTTCTCTATTTGCAGATTATGCTGCAAATCATCTACACAGAAAGTTCCAGGAATCTACCAATTAGTTGTATTTCTATATATAGCAATAAAAACATGGAAACCAAAGTTAAAACCAATAGCATTGATAATCACTCAAAAATCAAGTGTAAATCTAACAAAAAATTTACAGTATTTGTAAACTAAAAATTACAAAGCACTGACAAAAGGAAACAAAGATAATATAAATAAATGAAAAGATATAATCATTTTAATGATTTGGAAACCTGAAGATGTTGATGCTTGCCTGATTAATCTATAGTTTTAATTCAATTACTATAAAAATCCTAGTAATATATTTACAATGAATATTCACAATGAATCATTTTCAGTTATTTACAAGTATTTCTATATCTATACATACTTTGGAATTTGTAAAGTTTAATTTTTAAGACTATGAATGCATTAAAAAGCATAATCTTTAAGGAAACTTGGGGTGAATTACTTTGTAACCAAAACATGCTCATATTTGAGAATCCTGACACATTGCATTTGCAGTTTGGGATCCCAAAGTCACAGAATCTAGCATAACATTTTATTGTACACAATAAGGAATACAATTCACATAAAACATAAAGATGGGGCAACTTAGACGTTATTCCACTTGAGTGAAAGTATCAAAAAGGAGCAACAGGAGCAGACAGAAGCAATGATGGCCAGCCTCTCCAAGGCAAATAAATATATAAGTGAAATATTTTTTAAAAAATTTGTTGGAGTTCCCGTTGTGGGGCAGCAGGTTAAGAACCAGACTAGCGTCAATGAGGATGTGGGTTCAATCCCTGGCCTCACTCAGTGGGTTAAGGATCTGGCATTGCTGTGAGCTGTGGTATAGGTCGCAGAGGCAGATCAGATCTGGCATTGCTTGGTTGTGGCATAGGAGGGCAGCTATAGCTCCAATTGACCCCTAGCCTGGGAATTTCCATGTGCTGTGGGTCCGGCCCTAAAAAAAAAATTAACTTTGTCAATTCTAAGATGATTTTTATCATGTGTCTTACTAAATTGAATGTAAAGGACAGGATATATTATTATATGAAGGCAATTATATACTCACTAAAAGATTGAATAAAATAAAGTCATGAGATGTGTTTTTACTTAGAAAACAACCAAAAAAGTTACAGTGACCAAGAAAATGCTCCTCAGATTGGTTACTTCCCCTTGGTTGTCATTTCAGTTCCCACATGACATGTGGCATTTTTTACCTTAACACATTACAGTCTTAAAATCTATGACCTTCCAGAGAGTTTAGTCAGAATTTATTGCCACAAAGATGAGGGGATAATTTAGTTTCTCAAATACAGTTTGGATAAATGCTGAGACAACCTATCACCAAACCAAAATCTCAAATTGAGAGCATCTTCAGAAAGTTCCACTTCCATGGTATAAAAGGAAGACCGTCTATGACTGGTATTTGATGAGTAAAAGAATTCTTTTGTCTGAAACATTTTTTTTTTCTACTTATAAATTCCACAGCAGGAATTTAATTGGACTGTAAAAATCCAATGGCTTTTTTTTTTAAATCCAATGGCTCAACATTTCAAAATTTATTAAAACCCAGAGAATTGTGAATTTGTCACAGAGCAAATTTGTTGTTTGTTTACCCCTCAGTTCTTTCTACTGTTCTCCAAATGACTAGTTCATGGAAGCCAGCAAAAGAAAGAAAAATTATATCTATCTTTAGGATAAGTAGCTAGCTAATCAACAACAGAACCAAGAGTTAAACACGACTCTAAAATTTAAAATAAATAATGAAGTTTGCAAGTAGAGCTAATAAATTAAGATTACTAGCAGAGGTTTAGGTCACAGGGGTTAAGGTCACTCGTACATTCTTCAATTTAAGGCACGAAGGATTAGTATCTTGAGAACAGAGGCTTTAGAAAAAGAAATATCTGGGTTTGGATTGTTCCTCTGTCATTCACTTGCCCTGATTAGGAAGGATAATTCATCTTGCATCTCTTAAATCTCAGTTTCCCGAGCTGTAAAAGTGCATAATAAATAAGCCCCGTTTCATAGAGTTGCTGTCATATTTAACTGGCTTAATCTATTGCAGTGTTTTATAAAATACAGTACAAAATAATCATTCAATAAATCTTAAGTATTTTGACTCCTGCATGCTCCCCCAGAGTATGGAAAAATGTAAGACTCCCTGAAGACAATGAACACCCTCTAGTTAGTCCACTTCTATTCACGGATACCTAATTCAGGCCTTTGGGCAAAAAATAATTAAGAACAAAACACCGATGATTTTATTAAGACGTTAACCTGTTCATGTGCAAAGTTGAGTACATTCTTTCCAAAATACTTGTTTACATTTACACAGCTATGGTACTAATAATGGTTTTTTAATAAGCAAGTTGGCTGGTAGTGGAACTGCATATAGTATGGGGTTAACGTTTTTGTGAGATGGAAAAAATTATTATGGGCCTAATCATATTATGAAAATCAGTGCATGTTTTTCTGGAAAATTTGAAGTGTAGAAAGGAGAAAATTGGATTCTACTTACTATAGTTTATGGCCTGCTTTTTTTTTTTTTAATGAGCATTATCCCATGTCATTAAATTGTCAACAAAATCCTCATTTTTAATGGCTCTATAATGAATCCAATGAATTTTGAAAACTATTTAAAAGTTGCTTAGTCCCTTTGAATCTTAGTTTCATTGTCTGCAGAATGGTGACGATAATACCCACCCCAAAGGCTTAAGGTGGAGACTAAATGAGGCAGTGCGTGTCAAAAAGCTGGAATAGTAAGCTAGGGTGCACTATATGAATTTCACTTAGTATTAGATCTATTAAGCCAATAAGGGGAAAATGTAATTGGGTGGATATTGAAAAAAGAAAAAAAAACTTTAACTGCTATTCTATAGTGTTTCCTTACTTCAAGAGGAGGAATGGGTTTTATTGGGTTTTTTGGGGGTTTTTTTGTTTTTTTTTTACTTTTGAGTTAATATTGCTACCATATAATTAGACTAAACCCTCCCCAAAACATAGAAAGTAGTAGAAAAGGCAAAGTCTGCAAGTAGGCAGAGACTGAGAATTTGGACGATTTACATCAAGTGGTCACCACAGTTTTAAGGATTAAAAATATTAAATTGGATTCATTTAAATATTTTATGATACTCATACTTGCATTTTAACTTTTTGAATGTTTTGAGATGTAGGCTGCTTTCTGTTTTAGAGAGCATTAAAAAGCAAGGCCCAGCCTCCTTTCTACCCTTGGTTCTGCATTACTTTGTTTTTAATATATTCAGTATTCACAAGTATCTATTGGGGGGGATTTTAATTTTACAAATATGGGTGAATGTTATAAAAAAGAGTTTATTACTCTCAAATCTCTTGATAGTGCTCCTATCATAGAAAAATACAGAAAAACATTAGGGTGGGTTTTGGTCTACTGCTTCTTGGGAGGTTATGCTTCAAAAGGTTGAAATATGTCAGAGAGCCCCACACCCAGTTTAAGTGCTGAGCACAACTGTCTGTTTTATCTTAGTAAAGTTCAACATGAAGAAAAGCAATTCTTTGTCTAAAAGCAAATCCCAAGTGTGCATTGGGTGAATGATAGAATACCTGAATTCAACCACCAGTTCTGCTGGTTCTGCTACCAATTTGGGCAATGACTAATAGCATGCAAGTATAAAAGGCATTTGTTTATAATGCAAGTCAAATCCCATCTCATGTATACAAAGCTGTTTTGTAGTCATCTGTCATTTCAAGCAGAATTTATTGCAAAGTCTTCTCTTTCTCTTTCTCTGCCTCAAGCAGACAGCAATATTTTTTTCTGATTTATATGGTCCTCACTGAACTCCTCTAAATCTTTCCTGTGTTTATTTCATCACCATCATCCTTTCTTTTTTTCAAAGCTTCTTTCTCCTTCTAAAGAGACATAAAAATGATTACAAATGTAAGTTGGAATGAGTTCATTTCCTGAACTTATTATAGTTTGGCTCTCAGGCAGCCTACTGATAGTAAGTCAACATCTCTCTACAGTTTGTGCAGAAAAATCACATTGAAAGATAAAAAGATGGTTTTCCCCCTCCTTTTCTGAATATTTTAGAAGAAAAGACTAAGGGATGATATGTAAATAGAATGAACATCATTGCTTTGAATATCACATTGTTTACATTCCATTTGGGGAAATATGACTTATAGAGGGCAAACAATTAGCAAACCATGAAACCTCACACACACTCGTTGAGTCAACAAGTATTTATAGAGTGGCTAATAAACAGCTAAGCCACTGCTCAACTGTGTGGTCCAGACCAGGAGAGTAGGAGTTAAGAGCAGAGTACCTACGTGATCTACTACACTTCCAAAGTTTTTTTGTTTTAAACATTATGAGCTCCCATGAAGAGTATTTGGTATGTTGGCCAGGAATCAAATCTGCCAACTGCTTTGAAGACAGATTTCTAAAACGGAGAGATAATGAGTCCGTTAAATGAGACCACACTCATTGTCTGAATGAATACTTGCATCTGAAGAACTTTCCAGAGATGAAGCTTGCTTAATTTGGAAAAGCATGGGAGTAGGAGTAGCATTTGAGCCCAGCTTCAATAACCTCATGCTTTTCAGAGCTACAAATTGCTGCTACAATATAGTAGGTTTACCACATTCTTTTTATCCTTTCCCAAATGATTCAAGATCATATGCTTATAATGTGAATTCAAATTAATTTTGTTATTATTGCTTTTTGGAGTCTGACACCTCTAAAATATTCCAGGAGTGTAGAGAGTGGGCCCATGCATTGCTTTATTTTCAGCTCCTGGCAGTTTGTGAACAATAAATAATCTTGGGATGATATAGAATGAATTAAACTTGGAGTGCTTTAGAACCTGTGTTAGCAAATAGCTGATTTGCTGAGTTTTGCTGAGCAATCACTGATGTTCATTTTCAACCAATGAATTGAGAATTGCTCGAACAGTTCCTCTCCCTATCCTTCAAGGTCACACGTGTTTTGTGAAAAGCAGAGGTAGCCACATTTTTAGAGCCCAAGAGAATCATTAGGTTTCATCTGGTTCAAAACCCCTTCTTCCAACCTGATTTTCTTGTTCTTATCCAGGGTCCTCATATATGAATTTTTCTCTTTCTTTGCCTTAAAATTGATAAATGACTTGGATATGCTACTCATATTTTAGTTTTCATTTCTGTTTTACTGCTGAATATTGCCCCTTGAATCGCCCATTTTAGTGACATCTAAGCAAAACCAGCTCAGCATCTCCTTGGTCCCATTCCATCCATAGCCCAGGGAAGGACAGCTCAAGTCCCCAGATTGAAATTAAAGAAAGTGACAGGTTTATTTCAAGACGTGATTCACTTGGGAGTGCCCCATGGAGCCTCGGGCCACAAATGTGTGTGTGTGTGTGTGTGTGTGTGTGTGTATGTGTGTGTGTTATTTCCTCCTTTTTCTACGATCTAGCAGTTATACATAGTCCCTAAAGTGTTCCTAAATAGTCATGGTGCAGCCTGTCCCAATGAGGTTTTATATAGGTAAAGATAATCTCTGTAAAAGACTTGTAAATGATTCTTTCCTTGGTATTTATTAATTTAACAAACTCAGAATAATTGAAATAAATTTCTGATATACTCTTATGGTCTTGAGGCTGGTTAGAGAAAAATAAATATTGAAAAATAAAAATACGGTTTTTGTTTTCATCTCTGTATTTTCTCACAATAAAGTACTGGTTGGTCGATTGTTTGCTTGTTTTCTCTGTTGTTTATGAACCATAGCTTTGCTTGCCCCTTGATTCTGATAATACAACTTAGTAAACAGAAAATCTATTAAAACCTGCTCCTGATTTTTTTTTATTAGAAAATAGGGATAGCATTAATCAGAATATTTGGGTTAAATGTTTTCTCCTAGTTCTAAAATTAAGTATTTTCCATTCTTTTTGGAATAAAAAAAATTTTTTTAAAGTAGTCTTGATTATATTTATTGACAACTTTTCTCACACTTATATTCTGGTATATTTAGAATACTTATCTTCACTTTCTGATATCTTTTTATTTATTACACTTTTATACTATTATTACGAAAAGAAGAAAAATTCTCATTAATATTATTGACCTCTTAGAAAAGGTCATGGACTGTTAGTTGAAAATCACTGGACTACATTCTCTTTTCTGAATTCTACAAAATATATTTCCAACAGTCTACTGAAATTTCAAGCCATCCCAACCTGAATTTATCTTTCACCAACAAGCACGCTCTTCCTCAGGTTAGTCCTCATTTTACAATCCTCATCTTTTTTTTGTTGTTTTTTGTTTGTTTGTTTGTTTTGTTTTGTTTTTTAGGGCTACACCTGTAGTATATGGAAGTCCCCAGTTTAGGGGATGAATCACAGTTTCAGCTGCCAGCCTACACCACAGCCACAACAATGACAGATCCAGCCACACCTGCAACCTACACTGCAGCTCATGACAATGCTGGATCCTTAACCCACTGAGCGTGGCCAGGGTTGAATCTGCATTATCATAGATACTAACTGAGTTCTTAATCTGCCTATCCATAATTGGAACTCTGGTCCTCACCTTTTAAAATAGTGGACACCTTCAATTAGAAGCCCTGAGTTACCTTCAACGCCCATTACATTTTTTTTAAAATTCTGCAACATCAAATCAATTACTAAAAACTAAATTTAATTTCAAAATTATTTCTTAAATTTGGGTTTTCCTACCAATCTTTGTCAAGCATGTTTAGGTATGGACATCTTTTTTATCTGACATCTTCTTCTCAGAAAACATCTTAAGAAATGCTTCTTTATGTTATTCTCTTTACATAAAATTCTCTTTCCAGCCAGGAATATTTCTGGACATCCTTCAAGATGAAGCTCAAAACAACTTTCTCCATGAATACCTTCCTGACTCTCCTACTTAGCCCTACTTCCAGGATTATAACATGTATCCAGTCACATTGTAGTATATTAAATACAATTTATTTCCTTTCTCAATTTCCTTCCCTAGTTTCTGAGTAACCTGAGGGAACTGAACACACACAATCTTTTCATGAATGCTTATAAATGAATAAATTCATAAATGTCACCATGAATGAATGATAAGATATCATCAATTTCTAGAACAATTATGGATCAATCAGCACAAAATAATCAGAATTAGTAGTCAAATTCCAACTTTGTCCTTACATCAATTTAACTCATTGCTAGGATGTAGATTAATGTAATCTTCACATATGATACTAGGAAAATCTATTCCCAAGTTTATGACTACTACCATTCATTATGTCACATTTTTCTTCTAGACGCTTCTTCTTTTATCAAATCTTTCCGCGACTTTAAGACAGCAGCAAAATCATTGCTTTCTGGCATTGCCATCTTATGCATTTATCACCTTCCTCTTGAGCTAATAGTTTAAGTATATTTTTAGGATTTATAAGAGAGAAGGAACAATCCAATGAAGTATTTGCTTTGGCAGATATTTTATATAAGGTACAGAACAGCTGACTTCAATAGAAGTTTACTGTTATGGTTTCTTAAGGATCTCATTATGGACTTAAAATAAGGGCCCAGTATTTTTATTTTATTTTTTTGGTTTGATTGTTTTCACATTCTTATATAAATAGTTAGAATACTTCTTAGTAGAAATAAAGAGAAAAATATAAAAATGACATTAACTGAAATTTCATGAAGATTCTTAGCGAAAGAGACAACTGTAATGTGTATTGAAATCAAATGTTTATTCTTGTGTGGTCTATTTGGCATTGCAATTTCCACATAGTTGCCCAAAACAATATTAAGTATGATTTTCTCTATTCTACAAGGCTGCAAATACGCACATTAATATCCTTTTTTTAACTTCTCAACTTAAAAAATAGTTTTAGAATACTGTGCATTTGATCATTGAATGTAGCCAGCTGGGATAATAATCATTAAAATAATTCTGCCCAAACAAAAAAAATCCAGGATTTTTTTTGAGAAATAGATAATTCAATCTACTGTGTGTATTCCTCTAAGATGCCACTCTATCCTTTAAGGCAATGTGTACATATGCTGTTAATAATACATGAATTAATAACTTCATAAAGCATACTACCATTTATTTGAATTACTAGATTATCTGCTTTTGAGTGTAAAAAGACTCTGTTTTTAACCTGAAGAATTCTCCCAGGAGAGCTTTACAGATAGAAGGCAATAAACCTGTTAATTTTGTTATCTATCACCTTCATTTAATTACTCACCAAGTCATCTACATGAAACATGTGGAACTCAACGAAAGAATTATCCTGATCTATGATGAAGAATATAAAATGATGAGATGAAAGATTTCAATGCTTAAAAAAAAAAAAAAAAGAGAGAGAGAGTTAAGAAGCTAAATGTAGAAAGTCCTGCATGAATAGCAGAGGCCTGTGCTTATTTCCAAATTGCCAAAGAGATTCTTCTGACTAGAAATTTACTGCATTGGTTCAGACAAAAATGTGACTTATTTGCATGTCTTTAATGGTATTCTATTTCGCATAAACCACTTATGAGCAGTGGTAGCCAAAACATACACAAAGAAGCCACAGACAAGGAGAGAGAAAAGCCACATTCCATTACGCAAATGCGTGTCCCCTGGGCTCGGTTCCTAGAGCACTGTGGGTGCACAAAAGAGGAGGCTTGCCGAGGTTTGCCAGCTCTAATTTCACTGGTACAGGGAACCACCTGCAGATAGTTGCAAGGTTATGGGAAATCACCGGTGGTATGTCCATCAGTGTGATTTTGGTAGTTTGAGCTCTGGTTCCAGCTCCCATTCCTCTATTAACTAAGACAGGTGTGGTTTAGTTTCCTTTAGTCTTGATTCATTAGTTCTAATTCATGGAAAACTCTCTGGTGTTTTCCCCAAGAAAAAAATAGCAATTCATATCAATTTTAGCCACTTACTTTGTTGTTAAATCCACTGGCAGGCTCTATCACAGGAATTATATCACTGAATTCTTAAACTTCCTATCTTCCTATCTTTTCTTCAAACTAGTTTACTTTAATCTTACACTCAGTTGAATAAAACAGGTCTTTTACTGTAATGCCTGTACTCACAGGCTACATTTTACATGCTCCATTAGGCAAATTATAAATTGGCTCCTTAGAAATCCTAAGAAAAGCTTTATCTTTACTATTTCAGAATACTTCTCATAAATTAAATTTGTTACTTCGAGTTTAAACTCACTTTTGAGTGAGTTTAAAAAAAACCCCTGGAGATTCATGAATTTCTGCAGATTTGTATTAATGGTAATTGGACATTTAAGGTGTTTTTTTTTTTTTTAATTGATTCTGATTTTGTATTTCCAAGTCTTTATATTCTGCTCCTGCCTTTTCCTACAGTCCTTGTTAATACCCTAAGTTCATCACCTAATTTGAAACAGACTTGCTGCTGTTTTCAGCTATATTCAGTTTGTGGGTTAAATATATGAAATAGAAATAACTGTAGAAAATGTGAATTTCTGAGGCTAGACATTCCAACCAGGCCTTTGCAGCCAGGAATGTGAGTTAGTCTGGGCGGGAATGATAAACCGGAGTAATTTAGAAGCAAGAGGCAATGGGTGTGAATCTTGAATTTAGAGATTTACGTCAGTTATATGAAAGGTTGTGTTAGGAGAAGATTGGACTTGAAGGGTCTCGTGTTAAATGTACCCAAGCACAAACGAGTTTGGTGTGGGACATAAGGTCAGATAAACCAAAAGTAAGTGATGCAGAAGGAAATGTGGTTCAACTTCCTCTGTCCTTGTCCAGCTGTCAGTCTCTTTTGCTGGCCACCTTAGTATAGTTGGGAGGAAATAGGAAATTAGAGTGAGTGAACACACACGTTTATTCAAATAGGGAGACTGAAACAGGATGTACATGCTGTGGTTCATAACAGCAGAGCACCCCTACGTTTACAATTCCTGCCCAGACTAACTCACATTCCTATCCGAACAGCCTCGCTGGAATGTCTCCTACCAGTAACCCTGCAGGCAGAAGTGAGGGGCATTGACAGAAGAATGGCTTCCACATGCTTTCAATATGGTGGAAGTTTCAGGTGACAGATTGATTCGATTGGCCACCCCCATGATTTGGGTGGAACAACAAAAGAGACACTTTTCACAGATCTGTTTCTGTTTTTTAGGGGGGGGAAAAAAAGGTCAAATAACAAAACTGACATGTTGTGGTAATAATAAATTAATGAAGCATATTCAGTAGCATATGTGAAAAATCCCAAACAGTAGCAAAGGCAAGCATAAATGATTGAAAGAAATGAATGAGCTACGACGTGAAAAAGGTCTTCCTCTAAAAGCCACTTCTTCCACTGTTGCAAAGAACAACTAACTCTTAGGAGGCATAAAATAAATAGCATATCTATAATTACATGCTCAAGTGATGCTTCACAAATCAATTTAAACCAGAAACACCCAAGAGAGTAAAATACAGTGATATACAGCAAATGTGGGGCACTGAGGCCTATGTTATTCCAGGTCAGAGAAACAAAATGGTTTACTGTAAAATGTTTGGCTAATGAATCACTCTACACTTCAAATTATGTGCTGCTTCATTTATTCTGCCACAGAGGATGGTCTCACTAAAATTAGATCCTTAAGGTAAGGAAAAGTAGACCGTCCTATCTCAGATCATCTCTGTTCTTGACCCAGGGAGATCAGATAACATGCTCAGGATCACAAAGCCAGAAATGTGAAGACCTACATGAGAATTCAGGATTTTCACTACAAACTCTGTGTCCTTTCTCCCATCTCACATATCCCTAAAGTTATGATCCAGTCCCAATTCAAACCACTGACCATACTAAAATAAATCACAAAGCCGTTAGGGCTCCCCAACTAATCTCCCACTTCTCACTAGACAGAGTATAGGTTGTATTATTGATCTTACTGATGATTGGTTTCAAAAGCCCTATGCTGATATATTGGCAGGCTGAAGTCCAGTTTTAAATTCTGTGAATTAACTTATTTCTATAATTAAACCAATTAAATCTACTATGGACCATAAAATCAAAGTGAACAAGCCATTGTGCCTTCCTTTAAAGAATTCACAGACCACTGCAGAGAGAGACAATACAATGAGCAACTATGATTAACTACATTAATATAGAAACCGTTTCTTTTTTGGAAAAGGCAGATCAAACTCTAAATAAAACTACTAAAACAAATATTTAATGAGTCAGAAAAGGAAGAGCTAGTGAAAGCCACTGCAAAGAGCACAGGAGAAAGTGCAGAGATGAAGGCAGGGCCAAGAGGCACACTTCCTTGTCCCTTTCTTCCACCACAGAAGAGGAGAGTGTGAAAATTTAGCGGGTATGGCACATCCCTGTGTTAGCACATATCCAGTTCTTTACAAAGTGATCCACACAGTATTTTTAATTACATTATTACTATTCTATGAAATAATGCCTATATAATTTGTTTAATTGGGAAATTTTGAATAACATTTAAATATTTGCACTATTTTAACTGAATTACGTGATAGTAAATAAAACAACCTATTGGAGTTCCCGTTGTGGCTCAGTGGTAATGAGCCCAACTAGTATCCATGAGAATGCAGGTTTGCTCCCTGGCCTCGCCCAGTGAGTTAAGGATCAGGAATTGCCGTGAAATGTGGTGTAGGTCACAGATGCAGCTTGGATCTGGTGTTGCTGTGGCTGTGGCGTAGGCCGGCAGCTATGGCTCCGATTTGACCCCTAGCCTGGGAACTTCCATATGCCACAGGTGCAGACTTAAAAATCCAAAAAAAAAAAAGTAAATAAACAACAAAAACACATAAAACAAAAACCTATCAACATATTGCTCTAAAATAGTATATGCATGTATTTAATAAATAGCCAAGACTATCCCTCAACAGCTATCTGTATTCATTCTTTTTTGTTTTGTTTTGTTTTGTTTTGGGCCGCACCCATGGCATGCAGAAGTTCCCAGGCCAGGGATCAAACCCACACCGCAGCTGTAAGCAGAGCCACAGCAGTGACAATGCCAGATTCTTAACCCACTGATCATGAGGGAACTCCTGTATTTATTCTTAAGTAGACCATTGTTAAGAATTCCAAAACTGAACTTTAGAGAATTTTTGTTCCACGTTTTTTGAACTATCCTTCTCAGCTTGGCAGAAACCTGATTATTGTACATTATTACTGTCATGTTCACCCCATAATGATATTACCTACATTCTCCTCATTCATCTTTCCACCATTTCTAGTTTTACACATCTGAGGATATGTACCAGCTTGAGAACTGGGCAGTGGCTCACTGCAATGAAAGAGGTGGGTAGTGGAGACTTGGACTGTAGTCCCTTCTCTGTTGATAACTTGCCTAAAACCTTGGATAATTCTTGGATTCAGGGTCAACACTTCTTCAGTAAGTGAGAGATGGAAGCAAGGCACAATGATAGGCAGTATAAGAGTTTGAGGGCTCATGAGCTGTGGAGTTGCCATTTAAGAATTTGATAGTATAGCAGGAGAGATAAGAATAACACAAACTATATATTAAATGTAATAAAAGCTATACAAGTAAGATGCCATGCTATGGCTTCCAGCAGTGGCTACCAGGACAGGCATGTTAGAGCTCAAAATAGGAACATTTCTCTTCATTGCTGAAACCCATTATTGAAATATTTTTAGACAGAATTTTAGGCAGTGCCACAGAAAGCAGAATACAATTGCTATTTTTTAACTACAATAATTATGAAATTTTAAGGGTCACCATAAAATATATTTTTTGTTGTTGGAGCTTTTAGGAAGCACTGAATAATGAATGTCAGAAATCATTAGATAGTGTCAATTTCATATGCCTCCAAATATGTATTCTCCAATATACCTTAGTATTTCACATTTACCAGTCTACAATTTTTGACCTAAGTATATATATTTTCAAATTACAGCTTGTAAAATAACCCTTTACTTATTTAAGACAAAATTATGATACTCCATCTGGCTATATCCTGGATCAAATTTTTCTGCCATTTTTGCCTCTTGAAAATAAAGCAGCTACCTTTTCAGTACTGAAAGAATACTTTCTTTTAAAGCCATAAAGCTGTATTAATAGAATCCCAAACATTCCATAGTGGTGGCTCAACATGCTAAAATGTAAGTTCAGAAAGCCCATTTTGATCCAAACTGTTTACTCTGATTTTTAGCAGGGGACACTGAACAAGCATTCACAGTTCAGTTCTTGAAGCTGTGGTCTAGGTAGAGAACCGCAGGGAGGGGGACTGGCAACTTTCAGAATGCCAAGGAGACAGGGCAAAGGGTTGTTCCTGACATTTTTCAAATGACTTTCTAGACAGAGCTCTTCTATTACTGTTTTTGAAAGGGGGTTTCAGTAGTTACAGAGCAAGTTTCAGAGGTGGGGAAGTTGCTATTAATGTGATGGAAAAGTGCATTAATGTGATGGAAAAAAAAGGCATAGACTAGTGAACAAAAATGGCAAATGACATTTTTTATCAAAGTGTCTCACTTGATGTTTATACAAAAATCCAAAACTACCAAGTGGATACTGTGGGTTTTCTAAGGTAGAGAAGGAAAACTAGGTCACTAACCCAAATATTGAATTTGAATTTCACCTGTAAAACTGGAACAGGGCTGCTACATTTAACAAAATGGTACAGGTGAACATTTTGGATAGCATGACAGTCCCTGGAAAGGCTATTATATTAATTATCTCCCAATAATACTTCCTTTTCACAGATTGGAAAATAGCCTTGAATGCCAATTTGGTAAGAATTTAATTTTGTTTTCAGTGGAGGTTTGGATTGAAATAATTTTACAGAAATTACTGATTCTTTGAGAAGCAGCAGGTGCTTATGCAGAAATAAGTTCTGCCTCTCTAAAAGAAATGACTTACCTCACCTTCCACAAGGGAAGTTCCCTTGAAGAAGACCCTACTTTATCTACTTTCGATACCCTGACGCCTACCACAACATCCCGTACATAGTAAGGACTCATTAAGTTCGACAAATGGATTGAAATATCCATAGTGGAGCAGAAACTACCTCCATTCCACATTCACGAGTCACAGACGTGAGACTCTTTGTCTCAAATGCTGAAGGACTATACCTTCAATATAGCCCTTTCTTCACAGTTGTATCACAAGTTACGAAGTTTGGCTGGAGAAAAATCACAAATGAAACATCTTCCCTGCTAACTCAAATACAGAAATTGAGTTTTGGAAAAGAGAGGCTCTTTTATCCAACTGACTGACATAGCATTATCGGTCAGTGACAGACTCATTACCACATGGTTATCAACTTACTCAAGCAAATGAAAATTTCATGCATACCTAGAAGTCATGGTAGATGTTAACAGAGGTTGGCAGAGATTTCAAACATATTATGTACAAGTTTCTCATTTCTTATTACAAACTGTTTTCACTTTACTGATATGAACTGCAGGAATTGTCATGCTTTTTGTTGTTCAGATCAGGATTCACTGCAAAAGAGTTCATTTCTTTCAGTCCTTGCCAATTTTAAGGTGAAAATATTTTGGGGGCATAGGTGAAATGGAGCAGAATAAGCATTTTTATGCTATTTCTGTCTAGAAATGGACTTATTAAATCAGGTCAAAAATGAATTTAGAATAATATCCTAAAGGTGTCCTATGTTGAATTTTAATAGGCAACCTATTTATTACTGAGATCCTACTGTAAGGAAGAGTATTATCTTTGTCATATTAAGGCAAACATGCAAGAGAAATGTTAAGTCTAATCAAGACAAGAAAGTGTATTGTTTTCTACATTATATTGCTTTTTTCTTTTGATTTTTAAAATATTTGCACCATCTTTGTTTGGGACAGAGAGGTGGAGGGGTTGAGGATGGAGTTAAGGAACCAGGGTTTAAATACATTTTGATAGTCATATAAGAAACACTCAGCTTCTAATGAGGCTCCAGTACAGGGGACACAGCTTTAATTGACTTCATCATTTACAGTGTAAATTGAAGAAGACATACATCTTCTGTCAAAATTCTTAATTAAGATTCTCATATTATCTCTCCTAGACTACTACAATTAAGATCAAGGAGACAATGAATCTTCATAGGGATAAAACATTTCTATAATTTATACTAGCAATCCTATGCAAAGGATTACAAACTAAAACTAAGGTGGTAATGTTGGGTACTTAAATCTAATAGTAATTCTATTCTGTTCTATTCTATTCTATTCTATTCTATTCTATTCTATTCTATTCTATTCTATTCTATTCTATTCTATTCTATTCTATTCTATTCCTGTTCTTGTCTTTTGTCTTTTTAGGGCCACACCTGCAGCATGTGGACATTCCCAAGCTAGGGGTGTAATCAGAGCTGTAGCCGCAGGTCTACACCAGAACCACAGCAACACCAGATCTGAGCCGAGTCTGTGACCTACAACCACAGCTCACGGCAATGCCAGATCCTTAACCCCCTGAGCAAGGTCAAGGATCAGACCCGCAACCTCATGGTTCCTAGCTGGATTCGTTTCTGCTGTGCCACAATGGGAACTCCCATAGTAATTCTATTTTAAAAAACAATATCGTTTACAAAAAAAAAAAAAAAATATTTAAGTTAAATTTCTAGAAGTATATTTCCATCATTGAACAGAAACCAAACCAACTAATGAGGTACTAATGGGGTACATTATTGATTTTTAAAGAGCTGGTAATCAAGTAGTCCTGTTATAATTGGTACTTACGGCATTTTTACATGTTTGCTTCTAATTTTATGGCAATATGTAATTAAATGCAAACCATAATGAGCTTTTTTATATTTCCTAAATTAATGAGTTCTTTATTATTCTCCCCCCAGAGGCAGGTAGAGCAGATGATAAATGCCTTCCCTTCTTCCAACCCATGATCTGGTGTTCACACTTTTGTGTGATTGCATTCCCATTAATGTGGGCAGAACTTGGGGCCACTTTTATCCAAATGAACCAGTAAAGCTGATAGGATGTCACTCCTGTGATTCCATTACAATGTGGAAGATTGCCTTGATAGCAGACACTCTAGAGACTCACTTTGCTGTCTTGATGAAATAAGGGAGCATGATGGCAATATTCATGTGGCAAGGAACTGTATGTAGAGGGTCTCTAGAAACTGCAGGAGGCCTCCAGTTGCTAGAAAGTGTTTCCAGCTGACAACTAGGAAGAAGCTGGGGTCAGACATACGTCCATGGGAAATTAATTATAAAAGCCACACAAATGAGCTTGGAAGTGTGTTCTTCCAATGAAGCTTACAAATGAAATTCTGTGAAAATTCCTAAGCAGAGGACTCTGCTGTGCCTGGACTAGTGGTTCACAGACATTTTGAGATAATAAATGTGTGGGGTTTTTTTAAGCAGCTAAGTGTGTGGCAATCTGATATGCAGTGATAGATAATGAATACAATATTCTGCAACTCTTGAAGTCTAAGCAAGTATAGCAATTTCTATAGATAAGGCAGTAATTTGTTTTTGCATTCAACAAGTATTACTTACTGCCAGTAAGTAAGTACTCTTCTGGTTACTAGGGAAATGGCGATAAACAAAGATACAATTCATATGCTATAAAGGAGGACATTTTAATGATAGTTAAAAGTTATAGAATAATTATATAATTACAGTTGTGTTAAGTGAACAACAAATGATCAACGGTGCTCATGAGAACTAGGCAAAACCACCTCCATGATGTGCTAGTAGACAGTTACAAATAGGCCCTTAGCAACTGGAAGAGAATGAATCCTGAAGTACAGCATTCGCCTATTTCTATGCTATAAATAACCGCATCATCATAAATTATAAGATGCAAATATCAGAGCACTGAAGATGGGGCTGAAAAGAAATAGACACAGTAAATTTATGCAACCCAGTACAAGCAGGACCCCATACACCACTGGGGTACCCTAAAAAAGCAACAGTTAAACTGAGTGCTGAAGAATGAGTCTGACTCAACAAACAATGATGGGAATAAAGAATGATCTAGAGAGCAGTCAATTTATCAGAGGTTCTGAATCTGGAAGAGCTTCTTTGAAGAACTGAAAGAATGTGGAGGGAGCTTAAAGACTAAGGGGACAGAAATTCAAAAGGGGAGAATAAAGAATCAGGAAGGGGTCAGACTATTCAGAATGCCAGACCTTATTTTAGGCTCTGGGGACATGAGAATAAAAGAGAGACACAAAGTCTTTATCTCATGGTGTTTACAGGGATCTTTATGTTAAGAATATTAGAGTTTGGCCTAAAGCAAAAGGAAATTGTTCAATTAATATTGGCAAGAAAATAACAAATTGTATTTTTAAAAGAGAACTGTTCTTTGGATAAATTGATCTTAATATGAATGCGTGTGGAGAAACCAATTCAGACAATATTACTTATATGTCAATTGCTCAGTCTATAAAATAAAAATAACAGTACCTCTGTCTTGGTTGTTTTGAGGTTAATTTAATACACATAAATTGTCTATAAAGGTGGACAAAGGATAGTAAAAACTCAGAAATTTTTAAGAATTTTTTCACCTTCTGCTTTTCTTCTTTTAGTTTTCTTATTGCTACTAAAACACAGGAAGAGATCTGCAATGAAGATATAAATTTGAAAGCATTCATCATATGCTTGAAGTTACAGAGGATAATATAACAGAGACTTAATGGCGAATGAGGAGAGAAAGTGGGCCCAATTCAAAGCCATGCAGAGCTCCAAAATTTAAAGATTTCTAGAAGGAAAGGAACAATCTTCCTTTGGCAGAAAACTTACATCATCAAATATGGAAATGACAGCTTCTGTCTGCAGAAGTATGTTGAGCTCACACCTGGATTATGGGACTCATTTCTCAGGTCATCATTATTAGAAGTATGTAGAAAAACTGGATTGAGTTCAAAGAAAAGTAATAAAAATGATTAATGACTTGAGGTTGATGGATTTATAAGAAAAGATTAAAAACCAGAATGGGCTCCAACAAAGGCTGTGAGGGAATGAGTGTAATTAATCTCCTAGAGTTTTAAAAGTGCAGTAAACATGGAGGAGGGAATAATTATTTTCTTCATATTGAGAAAAGAAAAAAAAATTATTCTATTAGTCCTAATACTAGATGAGGAAACCATGATATTGAGAACATTAATTCTGTAGAATAAAATTTTCAAGGATACTGATAAGAAATTACACAATAAAACATTAAAAAAAACCCTTTTCTAATTTATTATAGGGTCAATATACTTAAAAACAGTTTTAGGGAATGGATTTCATTGTATTGCAGGTTTTTAAATAACAAAAATTATATAGAAAGCAAAGATCTTGTGACTACTTTAGTTACAAATGTAGTAAATAGAAGACTAAAACCATACTCATAACTGATATTAATAACGATTCTATAGAAGGAGTAGTTGGTTAGCTGGTGCCAAGTTTCTTCTTGATAACCAGAAATAACTATGATAGCATCTTTTATGAATTCATTACTAAAAATGGATTATAAATTTGGAAGTATGAATCATTTTCTATTTATGCACTAAATTATCTATTAATCTCACAGATGCCAGAAGCAGAATTATTAAGACCGTAATAAAGTAGAACCATTAATCCTGTTTTCTGGATAACTCTTTCACCAACTATGTGTGCCACTAATTTGCAGTGTAAAATATCAGAAAGAGAGAAATCAGTGGAACAATGACCCCAGAAGTCTATACTGGGATTCACCGTGGATGGACGATGTAGGACAGGAATACTTATGCACAGGGTGAAGACGTGATTAGCAGAGACCTGATATGGGGCTATGAATTAGAAGGTGATTCACGAGATCATACAGGGCTGGGAGATATTGAAAAGCTTGTCCTGGAAGAACAGAGACGAGTTGCTGAGTACTATGGGCATTCAATCAACCTATCTTCAGTTTCCTTTATTTTCTGTGAAGTTGGTTAAAGTTCAGTCTACTTTCAATGGAGCAGCCAGAGTGATTTTTTACAAGTCAGCTAGATCATATTACTTCTCTAAACCTTCCAATGACCTCACGCCAAGTAACAGTGAAAATGAAAGTCCATATAATGGCTATATTGCCCTAATTTATCTGATTTTTGTTAAGTCTCTTACTCCATCTGCTCCCATCACTTTCCCTCATTCTGCTCCAGCCACAATTGACCAGCTAAAAATGGTCCAGCCACAGAATCTATGTTCTTGTTCCCTCATGGAATACTTCCCCCATGTATCTGTACAGCTTGCACTCTCAACTATGTCAAGTCCTAGATCATAGGTTACCTTTTGTTTGAGCCTTTCTCTGAGTACCCTAGTTAAATTTTCAAAAATTTCCCTTACAGTAGTCATCTCCATCACCCTCTTCTCCATAGTACTATGTATTTTAAAGTTGTTTTTATATTTATTTTTTCTTACTAAAACATAGGTTCTATGAAGGCAGATATTTTAATTTTTTTTTGCTTATTGGTGTATTTTTAGCAACTAGAATAGTGCCTGTCACATTGTAGGAACTTAAATATCTGTTGAATGAATGAGTATTTGTATGAGATCAAATTTGTAGTAATAGTAGTTATATATTGACTCCTAAATGGGACCCTTTCCTATTTGCAAGTGCCATTAATTACAAAAATATCTATTTTCAATAATGTAACCTTTGGATTATTATTTATTAAGCAAGTAATGTAGTTTAATGCATTAATATTAATATATGCTTGTAAAAATTTTGAAAATATAAGGACATATTAAATATGTCATTCATATTTTGGTGTATTTTATTCTAATGTTATGCAATTACTTTATATAGTTATGTGTTCTGCTTTTTAAATCAATATTTATGTTATGAGTGACACATATTTCAAAAGTTTTAATAAATATTTGAATATTTTAAATATCTTTTTAATGGCTTCAAAATATCCAGTGTAGCATGTGAACATATTTTAAATTATTTCTCAATGATCCCAACTATTTCCACTTTTTCATTATGACAAATATGCCACTAATTTAATTAAAATAAGGTTACATTAAGAAATCCTATAATTATGTTGTCATGAAATTAAAAAAATGGAATGACTGCATGATACCTCAAAATAATATAATGACATAGAAATTTTGTTTTTCTAAAGTGACATGGACCACCACAAAAACACAAGAAATGGCCCAAAATACATTCTGTGGTCACTACATTTTTATAATCATGAAAGAGTCTATAAAAGATTCAGATGGGTCAACCCCATAGTACTTTAGCAAACTAGAGGCTGTCCTTAAAAGAGAATGAACTTGAGATGAGGGAGTTAGACTCCTAGTACATTAAAAATATGACAAACTCTAACCAAGTCTCAAATGATATGAGAGAAAACAATCGAGCAGTAAATGACTTTAGTAGTCTACAACTGACTATAGTGAGAAATTAGTTATGAGTAAGATGGCACACAAACAAAAGCATTCTACTATGCAGTATTCCAGTTTATCTTTGCAAACAATTTATTTAGAGGAGTGCAATATTCATTCACTGCTGTACCCTAAGCACCTGGAAGAGTACTGGCATATTAGGGGTGATCAATAAATAATTTTGGACTGATTCTCTATATGCAACAAATATGTAAATATAAGTCTACATAATTTATACTAATGACATACTCAGTTCCAGCTAAGGCAGGTACAAGCCTTTCCAGATAGAGAAATATGAGATATTATAGAAATTAAAATAACTTTATTTTCTTGGTAATAAATTCTATAGATATAACAGCAAATTTCCACATAAAAGCAGACAACTTTCTCAGGAAACTCTGAGAATCAAATAGTTGAAATTAAAGGGAGACTTTCTCCACTTTCATTTATTTGCTGTAGTCACAGACAGCTAATAAAATAATTTTAGGTTGCCTTGGGAAAGAGTCAGGAATTTCTTCAAATCTGATTTGGACTTGGCCTCTGCTTTACTATCAATAAGTTACTTAGTGTTAATGAGGCTTGCATAGCAGTTGAGTGCCATTTAGGTAGTTAAAGCTTGCATAGCAACTGAACGCCTGATGTTCTGCTTTTAAAATGCCTTAATAGATTGAAATACATTCCTCATGTTGAACAATCTCTAAAACGTTCAAGACAAGTATAAATTCACTGTAATTTGCCTGTTCTTTTATTGTTTCAACAAGTTTCTTCATTTTTCTCATTAGACCATTACAGTTTAAACATTTTTTCTTTATGTTTTATAAAATGCTTTAAATATTTTGGAACAAATTGGGTATGAAAAAAATCAATATTCATTTAATAAATTTTGTTTAGCACTTCCTCAGTGCAAGTACTAGGCTAGTTTTAGATATTTCGACAGAAATCATAAAATGAATAAGTAATTATTTGTAAATTAAACTAAAATGATCCCAGGAATTATAAAATCCCAAGTAATTTGGAATTATAAAATTTATGCAATAAATTATCATTCTGCAATTACTCTGAATAGCATTGCTTTAATTCAGACCTCAGTGACATATAAACAGTAAGAGGTAACATGCACTAAGATCCACATAACAAAAACATTAAAAGATCATTTGTAAAAAGAGGCCAAGAAAGCCAAAGTTTATAGTTATGTAGTTACTATAACGGAGCATAAAATTTGAGTTTCATCTCTTACTAGGTATGGGAATAGTATAAAAGATGAACAGCGGAAGGAAATGAGTCTGGATGACTTAAGGCAGGGAAGAGGATCAAATGATAATAATATATTTATATTTAGACCAAATTTTAGATTATTTTAACCCATATTATCTTATTTTTTATAACAAGTTACATATTTTTTCTATATTATATGAGGACATTAAGGCTCAGAGAAGTTAAGTGACCACAACTGTAAGCATCACTGAATTGTAAGTGGCATGATTTAGACTAAAAATCAAAATTATTTTTAAACTTCAAGCTCAGCTCTCTTTTCTCTACCAGATAGAATCTGATATCATTGTTTCAAATACATATTGTTTAAAACAGACAAAACTTAGTTACTATCTATAGTCTTTCCTATTGGGATTTTCTTATTTACATAAATATTTTACCTATGCTTAGAATAGACACAAAAAGTGACCATCTCAAAGACAAAAAGAGGCACAAAACCCTCTGTCCAGAGCAATTCAATCTTTCCAGACATTGAAGTGTTTCAAAGTTGGGGAGAAATTGTGGTTGTCTCTTGGTAACTCCACAGGGAGGGACCAGAAAGAATTTACCGGATGTCTACTGCCTAAGCCCCTATAATTGATACTTGCTTAGGTCTACATCCAGTAATTCCAAGACAAAAGTCACTTTTTGTGTCTATTCTAAAAAAAAAAAAAAAAAAATCCGTTGCACCAGATGCACAGAAGATGGAAGACAGAACAATCATTCAGGACTTCTAGACAGCACTTTCTACTAAGGACTTTCAATTGATGTCCCTTAAAGATTATCTTGTTGGTCTAGGAAGTGATTAAGTGGTTTGCTACACAATTAGGTGACTGAAGAGAAGAGTAAATACATACATATGTATGCATATATTTAAAAAGAAAAAATATATATATATATTTTAAAAGGGAGCATGTATTTTTTAGGAAGAGGGAAGCACCAATTTAGCTTCAAGAAATATGTTTGTTATGTCTATATTTGGCATCCCTGAATTTCCTTGCCTTTCCCTCTGAGAAGACAAACAAACACTGAAATGCTCTTCTTATCAATGCTTACCCTGTGGTCTAAGGAAGAACCCTGATGCAGGCATCTCCAGGGCATACACCTTCGATGTTAGATGACACTAAAGCCTCATCACAGCTGGTTTGAAAGGAAAATTATTTATAAATAATTCCCTGAGTAAGCAAAAGCTGATTCCATTATGACTAGCAAAATTGAGAGTTGACCTGACTCCTATTATTAGCTAGGAGTAGTAGACTCAGCTGCAGCTAGAGAGCTGGCCGACCACAAACACGGGAGCCAGAGCGGCACAGCCAGTTCAGGCTGAACACACAGAGTTGAACTGAAACACATTTTTGTTACCTTGGCTGAGTGCAAGGTAAGCACCATATGAAAACCCAAGAGGAAGCTTTCGGCTCTGACAAGCCTTTGTCTGTGCCTATACCTCAGGAGTTGGCAGGATACTTCTGGAACCACAAAAATTAGCTGTTAGACCCAAGAAAAAGTCTACATGTCAAAAGCAAAGCAAAGTCACACCATTTAATACTGTTCTTTAGATTGTTCTTAATAGGACCTTTAGATTAAATTTAAAATGTTCACTTTAAATACCTACCCATTAAGTCTATTAGGCATCATATTGAGTTTACAGTATCTAAAAAATGATGAAATAATAAGCACCAAAAAACCTTAAAGCCCCTTTCTAAATCAAGTGAAGCTTTAATTTTCAATAGCTGATCTCTTTCTTTCTTTCTTTTTTTTAAATCACTCAGCAGCAAGCTTATACTTCTATCTCCTTCGACATTTTGGCTAAGTTTTTGGAAATAAAAATATAGTTTTTCAAGGCCCTTACAGAATCGCCATAACTTTGTAAAATGATTTCATTCTCCTACTGCAAGTAAGATGAGATTATGGCAGGGATATTACTGATAGTGTGAATTTTCTCCAAAGTTAATATAATTATAGGATATTAAAAAGAAGTTATATTTTCATGTTATTAAATAAAAATGTTAACTAATTTAGAAATTAAAATACTTTATTTAAATGTAGCTTTAAGACTAATATTTTGACTTTACTATGATGTTTCTCAGATTTTAACTAGTCTAGTTTTCATGGCTGCTTCTTTACATTAATGGCAATTATTGGTCAAGACTAAGTAGAAATAAAACTATTTTTAAAAGCTAATTAGTTCAATAGATGGCGACGCAATTCAAATAATATTGGATTACTTAGCAAAAGTAGTTTTTAAAACCATGATGAGTTATTTCCCTCAACAATTTAAATAAACATGTTTAGGAGTTCCCATTGTGGCTCAGTGGTAATGAACTCGACTAGTATCTATGAGGGTAAGGGTTTGATTCCTGGCCTTGCTTAGTGGGTTAAGGATCCAGCATTGCTGTGAGCTGCAGTGCAGTTTACAGACACAGCCCAGATCCCAAGTTGCTGTGGCTGGCAGCTGCAGCTCTGATTCAACTCTTAACCTGGGAACTTCCATATGTGGTAGGTGCGGCACTAAAAAAAAAAAAAGAAAAGAAAAAAAATTCTACTAAAAATAACAAAAGAAAGTTAAAGTTTCATTTTGTTATACATTTTACATAATTAATATTTTATATACCATAAAATTTACCATTTTAAAGTGTTCAATTTAGTGGCTTTAATATATTCAGAATATTATGCAACCATCATTACTATATAATTTTAGAATATTTTCATCAGTTTAAAAAGATACCTTATAACAAACTTAATCATTCTCCATCTCTCCCACCCCTAACTTTTGGCCATCACCAATCTATTTCTGTCTCGATAAATTTGCCTATTCTGGACATTTCATGCTAATGGAATCACATAGTATGTGGGATTTTGTGTATGGCTTCTTTCATTTAGTATAATGAATCATTACTTCATTCTCTTGAACAGTCAAATAATGGATGTATAGCATTTTGTTTATCCATTCATTAACTGACACCTATTTGGGTTGTTTCTGCCTTTTAGCTATTATGAATAATGTTCCTGTGAATACCAGGGTACAAGCTTTTGTTTGGATATGTGTTTCAATTGTCTTGGGTGTGTACCAAGGAGTAGGAGTCCTGGGTTATAGGGAAACGCTACATTTAACTTTTCAAGGAACTGCCAATAATTTTCTTAAAGGGGCTACACCATGTTACATTCTGACCAACAACGCATAAAGGTTCCATTTCTCCATATCCTTGTCAGCACTTGCAATTTTCTATTCTTGGATTATAGCCATTCAATTTATTTCTGACTTTGTCTTCCAAAGAAAAACTGATAAAAGAAACTGTATGTGGAAGGATGAGAAAAGAAGTTAAAGATGACTGAAGTTGTCAGTGACTGGTTTGGGCTGAACACAGTGTTAAACTGAAACACACTTTGCTTCTTTGGCTGAGTGAATGAATGAATGGTATTGTCATTACTGGAAGCAGAGCAGCAAGGAGAGATGATTTCAGGAGAGAACTAAATTATGAGATTGTTGATGGCATTTCATCATTTACAATAGCAGGATGAGAACTTGGAAATATATCAGAGCTTATGATGAGTGGTTTTCAAACTTGGTAGAATTAAAGCATATGGTCTGGGTTTATAACATTTACTACCTATATGACCTGAAATAGAGTAAGTGCTCAAAATATGTTAGTCACTAAGTTATCATTGTCAGTGATAATTTTGATGCCCCAAGTGTAACCACTCTAAATTATCATCAGCAATTAAAATACCATTGGTAATATCCATGATTGCCCATTAATGATTAGGAGATACGTAGAGAACAAAGTTCAGCTTGGAAGGTTAAAGGAAGTATATTAAGATCCAGATTAGGAAGTAAAATCTATATTGATTTTAATTAACTTCACTGCTATATTTAAAAAAGCAAAAACAGATGTTCTGTGATGTGGGGGTCAATGATTTTTGTAGTATAGCTACATTAGAGAAGGTGACTGGATGTATCACTGAAGGATGTGGGGTGGCTGTGGAAATCAAGAGGACATTTTAGAGAATCTATATGGTTTTGAAAGAAAGGATGAGAACAGGTGGGTTCTCATAAACAACACCTGAGAAGAAAGTAGAAAGCACCTAGAAAAACGTCCCTCATGTTGCCATTTTGTCCAGAATGCTGGTGATGAGCTAGAAATGATCTTGCTACATACTTAGGGCGCTGAACTTTGAACTTGACACCAATGTGGACAAACCCTCCATGCCTCGCCCAAAATATTATAGTATAAGAGAAGTCTATATTTCTGGCAAAAAATTCAATGTGGTAACTGTACTGAAGGCCTCGTGAATCAAGATGACAACAGCCAGTTAAGCCTACTTTATTTCCAATTCTTCTAAAGAAAAAATGGCAAATATAAAAGGTAGAAAATGGGTGCTTTATAGGGAGTCTCCGTTGTGGCTTGCCTCCTACTGTGGCTCAGCGGTAACGAACCCGACTAGTATCTATGAGGATGCAGGTTTGATGCCTGGCCCCACTCAGTGGGTTAAGAATCCAGTATTGCCCTGAGCTGTGGTATAGGTCACAGATGCAGCTCAGATCCTGCATTGCTGTGGCTGTGGCATCAGCTGGCAGCCATCGCTCCATTTCAACCCCTAGACTGGGAACTTCCATGTGCTATGGGTACGCCCCACCCCCACCCCCCAAAAAAAGAAAGAAAGAAAATGGTGATTTATAACCATTAGTTTTCTTTTTGGAAATACTAGAGTAAAATTTTCTTTCTTTTTTGTGTTCTTGTTATACCAGTTACAGTAACTAGGGATGAGTTTCATCATATTTTTAATGTCTCTAGACTCTGACATACTGTAGTTTTTCAGTTAACAACTGACATATGTTCTTGAAATGCTTGCCCCAAAGATGAGCTGTAGACTAAACAGCGAATCAGATTGGAATCATTGGTTTTGCCTAGATCTTTGGAAAATCATTCATGAGAACAACAAAATGTTATAATACCTATTGTCATGTACTTCTGTTTCCTAATGTTACTTTGAATTTTGGAAAACATTAGATTGGCAGTTAAGAACTTTTTGAATTTCTATTACTAGAAAAGGTTTAGCAAAGGCTATAGTCCCCTCCACTGAAGGATTTCAGTATGAAGGTTCCTTAGGTCCGGATCCAAGCAAAATAGTGAATTGAAAGTTTTTCTTTCATGATCTCAATCCTCCCTTTTCACCTTCTCTACATGAGTTCCTTCCTGTCTGTATCCCTCAGGTCAAGGAGAAATTGTATCTAGTCAGATATTGGCATTATTTGTCTCACTATGTCTCCTTTTTCTTCTACAGTTTATATATTTATAATTTTTTAAAATAAAAGGACACATGAGGAATAAACTAAAGGTAATCGACTCTAACTAGATGTGCCCCACATAATGTCTGTACTCAGAGTTCTGAATAGATATTATTAAAACATTATTTTTTCATTTATTATCTTATTTCATCATACATACAATTGCTTCTTCTCAAAGACCAAACTCTTGAGAAATCAATGTGTTGTTTATCAAGGTTTAAATGAAAGTTTTATTGAAGCAGATTTTGTCCAAGTCTGTTCTTGTAACAGATTCAAAGCAAACAAAATTATTTTAGAGATACTAGGCTTTGTGTTAAACAAACACATAATAGGTGACACATGCTGACATTTCTCATGGTAAGAATTCTAAGAATTTTTTAGCACACTTTTTTAACGGAGTGAAAGATTTTAACATTAATGAAACAGATTAATATACTTTCAGAAATTCATATGAATATTATAAATTAGATTTCTAAATGAACTTATCTATCAATGTAAGAATTCAGCCTTCATATACTTACTGCTCACTGGTGTAGTTTAATGACACTGCCATCATTTAAAAATCATTCTGGGAGTTCACATTGTGCCGCAGTGGAAACAAACCTGACTAGTATCCATAAGGACTTGGGTTCGATCCTGGTCCTTGTTCAGTGGATTAAGGATCTGGCTTTGCTGTGAGCTGTGGCGTAGTTCACAGACATGGCTCGGATCCCACAGTGCTATGGCTGTGGCATAGGCCTGCAGCTATAGCTCCAATTTAACCCCTAGCCTGGAAACTTCCATATGCCCTGGAGGCGGCCCTAAAAAGAAAAAAAAATCCTTCTCAGTTGGCTACACCTTGGAGAAAAGTATCATTTCATACGAAGAAAAAAAAAATGAAGATGATCCTCTGGGGTTCCCAAGACATGTGAACAGCCTTTTTCCCCGTCACCTCCATCAGGAAGGTGGCATTGTTAGGAGTCTCCACTTGTAGGTATGAGAGGAAGTGATGTGCCTGATATGCTCTGTGTCTCCACTAATATACCTACAGTGACCACGATTTTTTGAATTTCTTTTGCAATTTATAGGTCCAAGGGAAGTCCTGATTCTCATAAATGTTTTCATATCATAGGAAATTCCACATTGCTTGTATAATAACTATCTTTAGTGAAAAATTGAGAATTATTTAAGCTAATACATTCTCCTGGATACAAATAGTAATCCGTGCGTATCAGTGAAGACTATTAGTATTACATGTTTTAAGAAGGCAATCTGTTGGCACAGCAATGCAATGACCAAAAACCTAAAACAAAACAAACAACAAAACACCAAAAACCCAAGACACATACCAGAACCTGTGCAGTGAAATCTCTCTTAGTTGGTCCAAACTAAATGTTAGCAGATTCTTAGTAAAGGCATAGGTGTCTTTTAGGAAGTGAATTTTGAGAGCATTTCTCTGATGTTTTGTCTCAATTACACACCACCTGCAATGCAATGCTATCATTTTGCCCTTCCCTCATTACCCTTACACCCCACATACTTCATACTTCTGAATTCTCCCTCTTCAGAACCTTTCATTCCTTCTCAAAGATTTTAATCTGAGCCTACATTCCTTCTTTAATCTAGCATCTACTAGCTGACTTTGAAGTTGAGCTTTTCTCTTTCAGGCTTTGGCACTTTCAAGAAAATATTTGGCCACATTTGACTATTTCTTTTTCTTTTCTTTTCTTTCTTTCCTTTTTTTTTTTGCTTTTTAGGACCGCACCAACAGTAGATGGAGATTCCCAGGCTAGGGGTTGCATTGGAGCTGCAGCTGCCAGCCTACTCCACAGCCACAGCAATGCGGGATTCGAGCTGTGTCTGTGACCTACTATTAATATACATCACAGCTCATGGCAACACGGGATCCTTAACCCACTGAGCAGGCCAGGGATCGAATCCGCATCCTCATGGATACTATTCAGATTCGTTACCGCTGAGCCACAACAGGAACTCCTCAACTACTTCTTGTTAATCCAGTAATGTTTTATTACATTATAATGAAATACTTTTAGAAGTTTTAAAAATTAAATGTAATAATTTATTATAGAGAGTGAAGACATCAAAATATATGTTAGTGTCATTGCCCTCATCCATATTTATACAGAGGAGTGTTAACAGAAATTAGTATTAAATACATGGTGGAATATACTTCCTAATACATCTGTAAATGTGTTATACATTCAAATAGGAATAAACCTTAATAGAGCAACATTTGGTATTGCTTGCCTCTTTGACATACATTGAATATCAGAAATTTAAGTGGTTTCTAATGCTCCTATCTATAAAAAGATGTAAAAGGATTTTTTGCTTTGTATTTCTCTAGAAATCAAATGATTAAAATGAATTATGAAATAAAACCTATGTAGATAGAACAGTTAAATTCTCCATTTCTTTGACTATGGTTAAAAAGTATTTAAACAATATTTTACTACTGAAAAGTATTTTTCAGATTTATTTATAAATTCTATGATCTGTGAACCTGTAACTTGTATAGAGATGTAGGAAATATAAAAAACTGAAGAGATTCCCTCACTTCTCATTTTCATTCTCTGCGAAATTCTGACCTTACTGTTCTCTGTTCTTCCTAAACACCACTTGTTTCTACATCTTCCCAGCATTTGTCTGTCTTTCTCTCTCTCTTTCTGGAGCTTTAGGAAGGAATTTAATGTTGTTGATCATTTACAAGGAAAAGAATCACTATCAGATCAATAACTTTTCAAGAAATTTCTTGTTTATGTGAAATCATTCATTAAGTTGTGTGTGGGTGTGTGTGTGATAAATACCAAACATCTTGGATGATGGCAAAAACCCATATTTTATCTTTTTTCTTGTTTAACATTGTCATTCTGTGTTGAGTCTACTTTGAACTTTTCGTTTTTCTGCTATGGCATCCAAAGTACATTAACTTTGAGTTTATCATGAAAGTATTTCAACTGGGAACACTAGCTTTGCCTTTCGACTTCCTCTCAGGCATTTCTTACTAACCTCATTCATGATATGTGCAAATTTGATAAATAGGATGCCCAGTGGACCCTGACAGACTTCTAACCTTTGCTCCAGAAACTTAATGTTCCTTGTGCCACCTACTATTCATGGACAGACAAAACCAAATAAGGTCTGACATAATCCAAGAAGTTTAATATATAGTTAGGGTATGTGGAGGAGGGGCAAGAGCAGAGAGAGAGTGACATTTGAGCTGGATTTCAAAAACTGCTGGATTTTCACAGACAAGGATCATGGGAAGACAATCTTAAACAATGTCCACGGTATGATTATTTGTAATAACACTAACTGGAAACAATCTAAATTTAAAAAATAGAGTAATCATTTTACATTATTGTATATCATATTGTAATTAAATACTAAGTTAATGACCCAGGAAATCTTCAAAGATATAGTATGTTTACTAAAGATTGTAGGTAATTATAATATTACATGTATAAAAGATACATATTCCTTTAAAAAGACTTGATTAAAATACATCTGAAGTTAGGATCATACAAAATTTTATTTTCTTTTAAATACATTAATGAATTTTTGAGTTGTACCTTGTAAGTTTTTAAAAGAAAAAGCATATATCTATAAAGGGATCTGTAGACAGGCTTTATTTATTTCTATGAAACTCTACATACAATCCTGGAGCTGGTGTGAACCAGATTTGGAGGGAAAAATGGAAAGCAGGTAAAGACTATTGCATTTGTCCAAATGAGAGAAAAATGAGGGTAGAAAAATCTGGAATGAAAACAAAAGGACAAACATAAAATATTGGGGATACAATGGAAGAAAAGACAACAAAAATATTTAATTGAAACTGAACGTGAACAGTAAAGAATCAAAAAAAAAAAAAAAAAGGAGTTCCTGTCATGGTTCAGCGGAAACAAATCTGACTAGTATTCCTGAGGACGCAGGTTTGATCCGTGGCCTTGCTCAGTGGGTTAAGGATCCGGGGCTGACCTGAGTGATGGTGTAAATTTCAGACATGGCTCAGATCTGATGTTGCTATGGCTGTGAAGTAGGTCAGCAGCTGCAGCAGCTCGGATTCTACCCCTAGCCTGGGAACCTCTGTATGCTGTGGGTACGGCCCTAAAAAGACAAAAAAAAAAAAAAGAATCAAGAGTGTTTACAAGGTTTTTGGTCTAAACAGCAGGAAATATGGAGATTTGGGATATCTAGGCACTAGAAAGAGAAGACAATTAGCGCAGGGAGGTGAAGAATTCTCTTATTTGAGATTGTTGGTAGCATAATCAGGCAAGATCTGACAGAATGCTAAAAACATGATTCTGGGTTTAGGAAAGGGTAGAATTCCAGATACATTTGAGTGTCATCATTACAGGCACAATTTTACTGGGTAGGAAGGACAGAGAAGAGTTGGAGTAGAGGTTTCTAAGTTATCTTGTCCCTTGGAGCCCTTTGGCTTTTCTAGTGAAGACTGTGGACCTCATCTCAGAATAATGGCTTTACATACATAAAATAAAATATATAAATTAATAGAGATACAAATTAGTTTGAAATAGAGCTATCAAAAATTTGAAAATATGACATAAACAGTATTTACTAATATGTTAGATATTATATTAATATATTAGATTTAGTGGGGTCTAATAACTGTCATAGTTTAAATATAATGATGTTTCTAAATGATATTTAAGGAGATCTGAAAAACTTTAATGTGATATATACTGTCTATGTTTTCCAGCAATGCCAGTGTCATGGCACTGCTAATACCACTATTCTCTGTAATCACATAAAGATTTTATGGCAATAATAAACTTATGTTTAAAGTTAGTTAGATGTCCTTTATTATCATGCAAACACATAGACTCCCTGAATTGTATCCAGTGATTCCATGATGATCCATGATTAACAGCTTCTTTAGAGCAGATCCATCTATAGGGCATATGGAGTGACATAGATTCCTAGAGCTGGTTTGAGACATAGTAGAATATATTTGACTGGGGAAACTTCCCAGCAAAGGGCATGTTTGTGTTAATGGGCAGCAATGTCAAAGGCAGAATGGTAGTCAAAACACTATCTGTAGGACTCCAAGTAAGTCACTTAAGCCTCTGTATCTCAGTCTGCCTATTTTTTAATCCTCAAAATGTTATTGTGAGGATTAAATGTATTAGTGTTTGGAGGATGGCCTGGTACATATTAATCACTATATACAAAGTATTTATTAAATAAATAAATATGGTCAGGCTCACCCCGTAGCAAATTGAGCCAGGAAATTAGCTATAGCTTGCCTCTATTTTAAAGGTCTTCTAAGCCAGTGAAATAGACAGACAGAAAAAAAAAAAACAAAAAAACACCTAGGGGTAATGAGGACATGAGTTTTAAAAAGATATAGCTCACAGAAACAGATGCTACTTGGGGGCCAGGGGCTAAGACCAAGAATAGATATCTGGATGGAGATTGGTAATCAGCAAGCAGATCACTGGTGTTCTGGAGAGGACAGAAGCAGATGCCAGACATCAAGCCATTTTCTGTCGAGGTTGATCTTGAACAAAGGCAGTGAATTGGATAACTTTTCTCAAAAGTGAGTTCATAAAAGAAAGGAGATTGAAAGTTTATCAGATTTGACAGAAATGGCCTGAGCACAGCATATGGTACAGAGTAAGTAGTCAATGAAGGGGAAAAGATTGAAATTGTTAGAGAAGGAGGAGTAAATAATTGTTAGAACCATACCCTGATTAATGTAGGAGAATGAGACTATATAGAAAGTTTCACCTTGGACTACAAAGAAGAGCTCAAATCCTCTTAAGCTGGGGGCTATAAGGAGAAACAGATGAGAATAGCCAAGTGTGATCAAATTGAAAAGAATTAGGAGGCCTATGCTGGAGGATCTCCTTCACCCTCAGCTACTGTAGGAGAGATTTTCACAAGACTAGATAGTGAGGAGAAAGATGGAAATTTTGGGGTAAGTAAAAAGCATTTTTGACTAACTGGTACAGAAACTGCAACAAGAATCTAATTTAAGATTAATATAAATATTTTTATGCAGCTAAGGGGATCTAGTTGGGCTAAAGGGGATAATTAGATTTCATCTGAAATATCATATCCCTAGGTAAACCCTTATTGATCAGGCTCCCAGAATATGTGTAATTATCCCTGCTGTGTGCTCTCATTGTGCCCTGCAAATTTATATAATTATATTTGCTGTATGTCCAACTTTCTGACTAGAGTGCAAACTTTTTAAGGGTTCCTTCTGTTCATTCGTATACACATATTCAAAAATGGCACATAAACCAAAATGAATATTTTTTGTTTTTAAAAAAATGTATTTTATTTTCTGGACATCCTGTACATTTGAGAAGAGTCTACACTAATTTTGTAGCTTTGATGCAATTTGAAGCATCCATTTCAACTCTAGCAAAGACAATTTTGTTATAAGCAAATTAATGAACCTTCTCCCCTCATTCTATCTTACATTTCCTCACATGTTTCTCCCTCACCTATCTTCCTTTTTACATCTTATTTGTTTCTTTTTTGGGCTTACCATTGTCTCCCAACTTGACCATAACCCCAACTTCTTCTTTACTGATCCTTTGCAATTATCCTTGAGTGCAATTCCGTCCTTGTTGGGCATCTTGTTCTTCCTTTCCTGCCTCATGTGATTCTGTGTACAGTCAGGAGCTCAGTGCAGAAGAAGAAAACCTGCTTAGTTAGCCCTTCTAGTGGATAAACCCTGGGTTGGACAACAAAGCTAAAAAATGAGCAGGGAAGAAAACATAAACCATGTGTCTATTCAAGGTCAGAAATTACCTACTCTGATGCAGGAGAAATCTAGAAGGTAAAGGAGTCAAAAGATACATAAAGTTGGATAGGAAGTTGAGATATGTCAAAAGATAAGTAATCTTGTATAAGAATGATACTTCTTTTGAACATTTATTGAACAACCACTATAATCCATAGCTGCCATGAGGAGAAAAAAAGAAATAGGTTCAATAAGGAAGTAAAATTACAGATCAATGCAGAAACTTCAGATCTAGATTTTGACCTTTTAAAGCTAATTTTGCAAAATTAGTCCAGTATGATATCACTTATATATGGAATCTTAAAAAAACCCATTATTTCTTCACGTAGAATATCACAGAACATTGGGTAAAATACTGGAACCTATACAACAGGTCCCCATTGGCCAGTTATTCCATTTAGCACAGTGTGCATATGCCAAACCCAAAGACTGAAAAAGAATGAATATGTGTATATGTGTAACTGAATCAATTTGTTGTACAGCAGAATTTATCACAACATTGTAAATCAATTATACTTCAATAAAATTTTTAAAATGAAAAAAATAAAACAAAACAAAAAATGAATATAACAAAGAAGAAACAGACTCACAAATATAGAGAACAAACTAGGGATTACCAGTAGGGACACAGAAGAGAGGAGGGTAGGGGATTTAGAAGTACAAACTACTATATAAAAAATAAATAAGTTACAAAGATATATTGTACAACACAGGGAATGTAGCCAATTTTTATAAAAATTATAAATGGAGTATAACCTTTTTAAAAAAATTTTATTTGTTGCTTTTTTGCGCTGCACGTGGGGCATATGGAGATTCCCAGGCTAGGGGTCGAATTGGAACTACAGCTGCCAGCCTACACCACAGCCACAGCAATCTCAGATCCAAGCTGCATCTGTAACTTACACTACAGCTCACGGCAATGCCAGATCCTAACCCACTGAGCGAGGCCAGGAATCGAACCCTCAACCTCATGGTTCCTAGTCAGATTCATTTCCACTGTACCATGACAGGAACTCCTGGAGTATAACCTTTAAAAATTGTGAATCACTTTGTTGTATACCTGAAAATTATACAATATTGTACATCAACTCCACACCAATTAAAAAAAAAACCTAATTTTACAAATTTAGTTCAGTTCAACATACATTTATTGCACATAAAGTGAAATTATATTTATTATTTTTGCATGATAGGGAATCTACTCTGCCAAGTGTTGTGTTTGTATCTTTCTTTTATCATTCTTAATTACATGCATAAGAGTAATGCACACTATTTCTTCATTGAAAACAGAAATCACTCAGTGATTTATTTTATTTAATAAACCCTTGTCTAGTACTCGCTATGCTTCAAGCCCTTTTTTTTAAGTGATTAACCGATGTTAACTTGTGAAATCTTAGGACCTAGCATTTAAATTTCTTTTTCCTGGTAACTTATGTGAGGATCCTAAACAGTGACTCTCCTAGAACATTCCTGTTAATAATTTTATTTAAATCAAACAAAGAATAAGTACATTTAAGTAGTAACCCTATCATGGTGGACATTCTGATATCCATATTAGCAGTCTCTTTGAACTCTCTTAGCACAAAAAGGACACATATGAGTAGATTCACCTATTCAATTATTCATGAATATATGCTTACTTTCTTTTATTCAATAAAATTTTACTGACTATTTTCTATGTAAAAGCAATCTCTTCAATGATTTTTAAAAATATATGAATAGGATCACCTCATATTCAAGTAGTTTAAATACTGGGGGTCTTATATTGGGGCAAATAACTCAGATAAGACAAAAAAGCAAATAATCACATGGAAGCTTGAAACAAAAAGTTCTATCATAAACATAGAAACAGTGCCCAGGGTGGATTGTGTAAGATTACAGAGAAGGGGATGTTTAAGCAGAGTATCTGCCATTTTGGTGATGGAAGTCCTTACTGGACACATGCCAAGTGGGTGTAGAAATATGGATGGACTTCAGCTGGATCAAGATTTTCCTGGGCTGCAGTGATGTGTTAACAATTGTTAGGGGAAAATCATTTGCTGAACTATCGAGAAAATGCAGCCTCTCCAGTAAAAGGAAACTTTGTCTACGAGTTTCCAGCAGTAAAATAGTCTACCAGTTCTACATTTTTTGTTTGTTTTACTGTTTCTGAACTTTGATTGCTGTAAGAACTAGAAATATCTTTCATCTCCAGCTGGCAATAAAGCTCTACTCTATTTTCCAAGTTGGATTGGTATAATCTTCCTTAATGAGTCTACCATAGCTTGCTTTCCAGAGTCTCCAACTGGATCAAAAAATAATCCTTAGCCAGAGGAGCAGCAGAATACCATGGTTCCTCCACCCTGATGCAATGTTTTTTTTCAACAGCTACTACTTGATTTCTGTTCCAACTAAGAGGTGTTTTGACAGATTAAATAAAAGATGAGCCTTGAAAACCCATGAACTTTGTTTTCTTCTATTATATCACAATAAAACATTAACTCTGTTCTCAGAGTGGGATAAAAGTAGAAGGTCCCTCAATTTTTGCCTGGTATAATCAGATAATAGCAGTCATATTTTTACAAATGACATCATATAATGTCTTTTCAGACTGTAGCAAAATTTGTTGCTCTAAAAAATTAAAAATACTGATAAATCAATTTTTGAATGAGGAAGTTATACAAGATTAGGTGGACGGCAACCCCTGAAATTTTGTAACATCTGCTCTCTTAAAACAATAACATATGAATGAAAATTACTTCTGTTCTTTCAGGAATGTTGTTAATCTTGCATTCCATGCAAGCAGATCTGGTATTAACAACATTCCAAAATAGGTTGAAAATGCCATCTGAATAAACGTCTCATGAAAATCTAGGTAAAATAGATGACTACAGCTTCATTTTAAGAAAAATATAAGACAGCGTTTGGATTTGCTTATGTTTACCAAAATTGAGTGAATATTTTCCATGCAATTAATGACACTAGAAGAAATTAATTCCCACTTTCAACGTGTATAATTGTACTTTTCTTTAATCAGTGTATAAGGCTATTGTCAAATTATGCCACTTATAGCACCTCTGGTAACTAAATGGGCACAGAGAAAAGAGGTCAGAAATACCAGATAAAAACTGGTCTTGGATATGGACATGGCATTGCATTTTAGAGCAGCACGATTTATGGTTTCTGATATTTCCAGGACTTTGTTTGCATTTATCTTCTGTTACGAAGATGGAAATTATGTAGAGACTATGAATGTTCCTGAGGTTTAAAAACAATAAAGAAGCAAGTTATAAAGGAAATGATTTTGCATTCTGACACATAAGACCAAATGTAGAAGTCAAAATGCTCCAAACATCAGCTCAACCACATTATAGGCTCCTGCAACAGGATTCTTTAAATCAACCCTGGCAGAGCTCAAGTTATTTATCAGAAAATAAATTCAAACCAAGAACAAACAAAAAACTTCAGCATGAATTTCATAGGAAATTTATAGGGCTAATGTGACATGAACTTAAAGCCCTCCATGAATGGTTAGTGGACAAGGACACTTGGATTGGGTACATACTGCAATTTTAGTTCACACCCTTCATAGCTTTTGAGATTTCAGACATTCATACAGCATATTAGCTGTAGTCAAACTGAATAAATACATTCTGAATAAATCAGTATTTAAAACAATTTCTAATTTTTTATTTTTTTGTTATAAAGGATGAAAAATTCCCTATGCACATAGCTTAAAAAGTTCTCCTGGTTTTATTTTTTGTATGTTTGATTTAGCCAGCTCATTTCCTTCAGATTTATCTTCACTAATTATATAGCAGTCAATTAAATATATAAGATTCATGCCAAGTGAAGTTTTCAAAGTTACATAGCTACTATTCAATAAAATAAAATACTATGCTTCATTCTCACATCCACTGGGGAAATGGTAAACAAGAGAAGATTTTTAACAAAGAAATAGAGACCAAAAGAGAGAGAAACAAGAGTATGTTACAGTTCCAGCATCTTTATGGACAAGTGTTAAATTTATCCATATATATTGAAAGAAGTTTTGGCAATAATGTGTCAGGGCCCATGTAGGTGGTAAAGCAGTAAACAAGAAGCAGAATTGAGATTCAGGAGGGATATCACATTTTTTTTATTAGCCCTTTGAAATATTTTGGTAATTATTTACCTTATAAGCCTTGGTGGGAGTCAAAGATCATCTCTCCTCAGAAAAGCTGTACATTCTGGCTTTCTCAACTAGGGTGAAGCCCTAGTGAGACCCAGCTCCACAACCACCCAATCTAGGCTTGAACTTGGACTATGTATCTCCCTCTCTCAATCTCAGTCTCTCTCTCTCTCTCTCTCTCATGACTGTGGTAGCAGATTTTGCAAGGCCAAGTTCCTTGTGCAGAAGGTTTTTTGATTTATTTTTTAGTTGGGAGCTCACATTCCTTGAATCTTTGTGGGAATAATTTGGGGCCAGGGTAAAGGATGTGTTCCTCTGAGAGGTTACAACACAGCCTTTTCACAGGCACAACCTTGGTCATAACACTCTGGGAACTGCCGAGAATCAATTTGACTACTCTATTAAATAGTGCCTTAAATAGGCTTGTATTTAAAGAGCCATTAGCATGTCTTTTTGGCACATGTGGTGCTAGTTGGTGAACATTATTAAAGGTCTAGAATTAGGCTTGTTTAATAGTATTCAGAGGTGCGAATAAAAAAAATACTAGGCAAGGGGGAACTACAGTTTCCAATATGCACTTTCTGACTTTTAATGACATTTGATGCCTAGCTGAAGTCTTTTCTGTATTTGCTACATGTAACAAGGTTTTTTTTCCTTCAGTGCCACTTTTCAAATGGAAGCAAATGTAAACTCTAATTGAAGGTATTTGGACATGGATTGTGATTGAGAAAGTATAAATTCAAATTTCAACCTTTTTTTTTTGAGAAACACTCTTTTAGTATTTACCTTTTGGGAACATATGTAAGAATTTATTGTGGATATTTGCTTATGGATGGAATTTCTGGGTCATAAAGTGTCAATGCAAAAGCTTTCCAAAATGGTTGTACCAATTTTCACTCCAAGCAATCTATGGTATCCCAGGTATATCACATCTTCATCAATATTTAGACTTTTCAGACTTTGTCATTTTAGCTATTCTGAGGATTATAATTTACATTTCCCAGATGAGGTTGCGCATCCTTAATATGTTTATTGGTCTTTGGATAACTTCATTTATAAAGTGCTTATTCATTTCTTTTGCCTATTTTAAATTGGGATGTTAGTATTTTTTTACCGATTTAGGGGGAGCTCTTTATGTACACTGAATACATGTTTTCTGTTGATTATATGTACTGTGTAAAATTTCCAATATTTTGTGGCTTTTTAAATTAAAAATACTTTGTTGTTAATGAATGCTAACCATGATCTGAACCTTAAGCAAGTCAAAATCTTTCTGCAATAGTAACTTCAAATATCAATGACCACAAATGACCATAACAAATTGGATAACAATGAAAAAGTTTGATATATTGCATGTATTACCAAAATGTGACACAGAGACACAAAGTGCTCTGCATGCTATTGGAAAAATGATGTGTGGCCTGAATTTGATCAACAAAATTATTTTTTAGTAAATTGTTTCGCATAGATTTTATTTTATTTTATTTTATTTTACTTTTTTATTTTATTTTATTTTATTTTATTTTATTTTACTTTATTTTATTTTTGTCATTCTAGGGCTGTACCTGTGGCAATATGGAGGTTCCCAGGCTAGGGGTCAAATCGGAGCTGTAGCCGCTGGCCTATGCCACAGCCACAGCAATGCCAGATCTGAGCTGCGTCTGCGACCTACACCACAGCTCATGGCAATGCCAGATCCTTAACCCACTGAGCAAGGCCAGGGATCGAACTCGCAACCTAATAGTTCCTAGTCAGATTTATTTCCGTTGTGCCACAAAGGGAACTCCTTAGCATAGCTCTTAAGCCTAGACGTTTTGTGTTCTTATTTAAGAAATCTTTGTTTATCTCTAAAATCTTGAAGATCTCTTACTATCTACCAACTGATTTTTTGTAGGCCATCGTGGAGAAGTAAAGATTCATTTTTTTCCATAGATATATCCCATTGACCCAGGACCAATTTTGAATAAAATTGACATGTTGATGCTGCTCCTCAGTGTTTAAGTATTATTTAATATGTTTTTTGTTGTTCTGTTATTATATTTGTACAAATTTCACAATGCCTTAATTTTTGGAGTGTTGCAAAGTAATAGGAACTTTTTATCTATTACTGTAAGTACTCCATTTTTTTTCTGTAAGATTGTCTTTGCATTTGTATATACATTTTAGAATCACCTTCTCAATTACTGACAAAACCATCTGTAAGAATTTTGATTTTTTTTAAAGAATCTGTAGATCAATTTTGGTAGAATACATATCTTCATAATATTGAGTCTTCCCAATAATTAGCATGTTAAATTTTGATTGATTTGGGTCTTTTTATCTCCTATGTTTACATAATTTTCAATATAAAAGTTAGAATTATTTCTGTGTATTTGTCATTTGCTGAGGCTATTGTAAATTAAATATTTTCAAAATGTTTTCTAAATGGTTGTTTTAAATGTAGAGAAATAGAATTGATTTTTGGTAGAGTTCTGCAATCCAGTGATCTTCTAAGATTCAGATATTAATTCTAACAGTTTATCTGTAGATTTCTAGGTTTTCTATAAATACAAATTAAGTTATATGTTAAAAAAAAACAGAAGTTTATTTTTTTCTCCTATTCTTTTTTTTTTTTTCTTGCTTTTTAGGGCCACACCCACAGCACATGGAAGTTCCTAGGCTAGGGGTCAGATTGGAGATATAGCTGCCAGCCTACATCACAGCCACAGCAACATAGGATCCAAGTTGCATCTGTAGCCTGCACCACAGCTTACCACAATGCTAGATCCTTAAGCGGGGCCAGGAATTGAACCCTCATCCTCGTTGATACTAGTCAGGTTCCAGCCACGGCAGGAACTCCATTCCCCGCCCCCCCATTCTTATACCTTTCTCTTTCGTGTCTAATTGCACTAGTTAAGATCTTCAATGCAAAGTTGAATAAAATTGGTGGTGACCAGTATTCCTATCTACTTTTTGATTTCAGAGATATGATGAAATATCTAAACATTAAATATGGTATCTGTGTAATACTTTTATAGATGCTATAGGGGAGCAAAACTTGCCAACCCCAAAATGCCTCTTTGACATGTGGATTACTTTGAGCTAAAATCAATCAAGACCCCAAAGACTAACAGAGAAACATTGACCTTCCTCCTTACTGCCTAAAAGAATGTAATTGGCAGACTTTTTCCAGGAAGGGAGTTTTCACCACTGATAACTCTAGTATGAAGTATGAACTAGGCACACAAGGTCTGTTGCTCTGAGGTGCAACTCAAGATTCTGCATTTCTAAGAAAGTCGCAGTTGGTGCTGCTAATCAATGGACCACACTGCTTATATCCCTACATGATACACAAGATTATCTGGGTGAAAAATGAAGTAGTTTGTGAGCTATTTTTCCTACCTACTAAATGGTATAATTGATTTTTTAATTTAAGTTTATTTCAACTAATAGTGACATATTATTTTCTTCTAGATATTCGGCGCATCCTTGCTTCCAGCCAGGATGCTAAATGAAATTAGCTTAAAACAATTGTTTAGGAGAACCAATGCGGACCATATCATAGATTTATTTTGGCACATAAGAGATCAATTTTATTAATAATTTATTTTTAGAGCACAGTTTTCCCCCATAAACTTGTGAAACGACAGAGCAAGTCTTCTTTATGGAAACTTGAGCCCAGCAGATCTCCATCCCTCCTCCCAGGACCTCTCCTCTCTCCCCCTTAAAGCTAAGGCTCAAAAACACTAAGGTCCTTTCTATTTTACATTGTATTTCTTAGATTAGCTGGAAAAGCTATTAAAGTGGGGGTTTAGTTATCTTCAATAGGAAAGACTTTAAATTTCAGTGATTCACAAATGGGATAAACTAAAACCTGCATTTCACCCTTACTTTGGTTCAGAAAGTACACTTTCTGTTGATGATGAGTTTATGAATATTCATATTTCACCTGAGATCCTAGCCAACACACAGAGGTAATTGAAAATGGACTAAAATTTCCATGCTTCGGAATGGTAATAATCTTCGTGGAGAAATTTTTTACAAAGCAAATGGCAACTTAAGCAGGTGTCCTAGCATTTAATAAACATTTTTGTGTTACAAAAATATAAGGGAATTCTCAAATTTAGAAATGTGGCATCATTTAATCTACTTATTTTAAAAAACAAAGAGAGGTATAGCGGCATTTAACATTTAGGAAAATAGACTTTGGAATCAATAACCTATGGGGCTTACTTTTGATCTTCGTAACAGTGGTTTATAGATCTGATCATATCAAATGACCACAATAACCATCCCTAGAATGATGTCTGACATTGTGTATCTAGAACATATATCACATTTTTCTTACATATATTATTTTGCTGAGTTATTAAAATTAGGTGGATATTTACATTTTATTCTTATAGTCAGAAAACTAATCCAAAATGTAGCAGTATCAGAATTCAAACCCAGGTTTCTCTTAACCTAAAAGTGATACATCTCTTATTTTTGCCACATTTCCATACAATGAAGATTAGATTACCAACTCAAGCACTTAAATTCTGATGCTTAAAAGGGAACTTAGAATATGAGTTTCTTAAAATGCTTCATTACAGATGTATAAAACTTGTTTTTCCATATTAATTCATTGTCATTAGTCACTGCCTGAACATGCTGATTTGTTTCTGCTATGACATAGTCAACTGCTACCAGAATATTTAAATAGCAGGGTTATGTTTTAAATTTTCAATCAATGTGATCATTGTGATGTAGTTAACCAGAAACATGAGACGTAGTCATTGATGGCTCAATACTTTGATGACAGTGCAAATTCTGCCACAAAACTGCAACTGGGGCAATAGAAAACAGGATATGACACATATACACATAAAATGCTTTCCACCAGACATTAAAAAAAATTCACGAAAAGTAATCTTAGAAGGAACATCCCAGAAATTTCTTTGTAAGTTTCTGTTGTCATCAAGTTAGCCATTGAAACTGTATTCCATAGTGAGAATAGTAAATCTCACTAGCAGATTTAAACTTGGGTTTACAAGGGGAGAAAGAAGTCTATATTTGGAAAAGTTTTTCATTGTATTATTTTTTCTCTAAGCTATCTTATGTATTTCTTCATTCAATGTAATTTAAGAACATTCATTTATAGAAGCAAAATTAATAACATTTTATTCAGTTAAAAACAGAATATATTCTTGTATTATAAATGTATATTGTCAAACCATAACTTTTACTTTCGTTTTCAAAAGCAGTATCCAACATTTACCTACTTAATTACTTTAATAGTTTTAAACTTCAGTTATTTTATAGTATTCCATAGTGCTAGCAGTATAAAACTCTGGATTGTTGAAGTGTTAATGGATTAATTTATCATTGTTCTATTAACATAGATTTTTTGTTTCTGAATCTGTTTTCAAAATTTTGCTAAATACAGTCTAGATCCATCATCTATCAGAAGAAATCTAGCTTTTGATTATTGATAAAAAGTAATAATTGGTCAGCTCTATGTCTGAGTCAACTTTGGATAGTCATGCTAATTTTGACTAGGGGAAATGGAAATTAGCAAAGATTCCATTTTATTGGAATTGGGAAGCCTTCTGAGACAGGATGAGCATAAAGATCCATTGCTGAGCCAAATAAGAGCCTGTCTGGAAATCTCTGGTAGCATAGTCTATTAAATAAACATAAGAGAAAAAAAAAAATAAACCAAAGGGGACTCAGGAAAAAAAAAGTAAATAAAAACCCCATGTCCCACTAAAATAAACAAAACTTACTAGCAAATTAGTACCTGCAATAGTAGGAGTGGAATTTTTTGATGAAAGAATTTCTTAAGACACTAACTATAGGATTAAGCTCCTTTGAGCTTAAATCAGTGACAAAGCCCTCATGCTGGAACTTGAGGCATACACCTCAGACAGGAAACAAGTACATTGTTCATATCTGGCAGAAACAAACAAACAAACAAAACAGAACTAAAAAGAGGAAATAGACATGCACACCTTGCTCTCCAGTCTTAGTATAAGCCTCTAAGACATTCCCCAGTGAGATTCCCCAGACTGGGGGCTCTTCACAACCTCATACACCAGCTAGTACAGAATTGCTTTTGATGTCTAAGGGACCCGCCTTCTTTCAAATAGCACCTCATCTACCTTGAATGCCGATACAGCCATAAGTTTGGATTGCTGTCTATAGAAAGCCAAAAGCTTTGGTATAATAAGACTTGGAAATAAAGATGATTTATTTTGCATTGCCAACAGAGGAAGAAGAAAAAGTTTAGTAAAAATATAAAAGTCCGAAAATTACTTCAAACACGAGGTATCTGTTTTTCTGTTCTTAATTTAAGGCAAGACTTTGTCAACAAATATTTGTTGAGTGTACAACTTGTGCTAGGCCCAGTTTTTAGATGTGAGAATTCAGCAATAACCATATGATATCACTTATATCTGGTATCTAATATACAGCACAAATGAACCTTTCCACAGAAAAGAAAATCAGGGACTTGGAGAAGAGACCTGTGGTTGCCCAGGGGAAGGGGGAGGGAGAGGGAGGGATTGGGAGCTTGAGGTTAATGGATGCAAACTATTGCTTTTGGAATAGACTAACAATGAGATCCTGCTGTGTAGCACTGAGAACTAGGTCTAGATACTCACAATGTAGAACAACAATGGGAGAAAAAATTATGTATACATGTATGTGTAACTGAGTTCCCATGCTGTACAGTGGGGGAAAAAGTATGTGTTGGGGAAATAATAAAAAATTAAAAAAAAAAAAGAGAGAGAGAGAGAGACAAATCCCTGCATTCATGGTGCTTATATTCTGTTGAACTTGCCTTGCTTTAGGTCTGTTTTATACAAGGCTAAAGCTATCTGATTATGTGTGTTTTTAAACTTTATTGAGATATATTTCACATGCCATACGATTCACCCATGTAAAATGGGCAACTCAATAGTTTTCAGTATATTTGCAGACTTGTCCAAACATCAGCACCATCTAATTTTAGAACATTTTATCACCTGCCGCTCCAAAGAGACCTAATACCCATTAGCAGACACTCCCCTTCCCTCTCCATCATCCCCCTAGCTCAAGCCAACTGGTAATATAATTTATGTCTAGACAGATCTGCCAATTCTGGCCAGTTTATTTCCTATAAATGAAATCACACAATATGTAGTCACTTGTGATTGGCTTCTTTGGCTTAATGTTTTCAAGGTTCATACATAGTATAGGCTGTATTGATACTTTATTCCTTTTTGAAGCTATCTACTTTTATAGTGATTAATTTAAAATAAGACTTATCCTACTTTATGCCATTTCCAGACTTTCTCATCTCCACAGGTCATTTTCATTTCCAACTGAAAATAAAGTTTGAATAAGATAATTTTATTCTAGAACTAGAAAATACTTGGAGAGCATCCAGTCAATGAGTAGATAAGTAGATAGAGAACTGCCAAAAGAAGTCGTTTGCTGAAGGCATCACAGCAAAATAGGACTGGAACCTGTCTTCTCCCTCTTTTCTTACTTGATGTGGACTCTATCACAGGACTTACTTGATGTGGACTTTGATAGGTTTTTTAAATATACCTGTAGGATTCTGCATCCTTTTAAATTGAAAGAAATAATTTTAATTCCTATTTATAGCCTTTTGAAATTTCCTACAAAACTAGAGTTATTTATTTATTTTTTGGTTTTTGTTCTACAACAGGAACAAAGGAAATTTATAAATCAAGCAAATAAGATAGTCCTTGATTACAACCTAGTGACCCACTTTATGTGTCTTACAAAAGAGTATTATAGGAGTTCCCGTCGTGGTGCAGTGGTTAACGAATCCGACTAGGAACGATGAGGTTGCGGGTTCGGTCCCTGCCCTTGCTCAGTGGGTTAACGATCCGGCGTTACCGTGAGCAGTGGTGTAGGTTGCAGACGCGGCTCGGATCCCGCGTTGCTGTGGCTCTGGCGTAGGCTGGTGGCTACAGCTCCAATTGAACCCCTGGCCTGGGAACCTCCATATGCCGAGGGAGCGGCCCAAGAAATAGCAAAAAGACAAAAAAAAAAGTGTATTATAAAAAAATTACTCATCAAATTGTATACATCATAATTTTCACTAGCACTTTCTCTCTCAGTTTAATTGGCCTCTCATTCTATAAATGTTTAAAAGGACACTGACAGTAAAATTATATCTACCATCTCTATCTATATATAGATAGATATCTCTATTTTTCTAAAATAGAAAGTTTCTGCATGAAATCACTCAGAATACAAATTTTAAAAACTCATAATAAATACTACTTGAGATTATAATGCTGGAAAACAAGATTAAAATTCAATCTTTTCAGAATCCACACTTAAGTTCATTAGCTTCCAGATGAAATGAATATAGCAGAGTACATGTAATATAACCAGCACCTACCACAGCTGTTTAAAAAGTATACAGCCTTTGTTTAAACCTGTGTTCCAAAGTAAAAGATCTATTTGAACAACTACATATCAGATTTCTCAGAAATTTCCACAGAAATAACTTCAAAATTTTCTAAACTTCATTGATTCTTATCCTGAAATTTTCTTCTGTTCTATATTTATTGTGCATTTCCTGTATAGCTTCTGGCATTAAAACCTTTTACTGCTGTGTGATTTCTTTCAACTGAAACCCTTCTTCTCTCCCTAACATCACAACCATTAGAACCTTAGAGTATTACAGCTTATGTTTAGATTTTCCTATCTCTGATTACTGTAATTTAATTTAAGAATAGTGTTCAGAATTTTTATTTCAAAATTTTACCTACCTCTTACAGAGTACTTGATAGGTGCTCACATTAATGTGTACTCAAAATTGCTCCATAGTATTAATTTTAACTGACTTCCTATTTTACTACTAAAGGTAAAATTTGAAAAGATATGAGTTCCATCTAAACATTTGGTTCCATTTGATATATGTAAATAGTAAAAGAATCTCTTACCTATACAAGAAATCAACTATAGCTACTATCCATGGTGGTTATATTTAAAAATTTAATATATTCTTATTCTAACCTGTATCTTAAGATATCTTTTCATCAGTACTTAAGGTTGAGAGAAGTAACAGAAAATATTATCTCAGAGAGTTACCTGAGAAAAATATCTTAGAGGAACACCTGAATGCACATTTTTTGAAAGAGCTGTCTCTTAATTGCAGTAAGACTTCTCCATATCCAGCGACCTTAATTCCACTTTTTCTCTAGACTTTCTAGGAAAGCCTCAAGTTTTTACACAACTTCTCGGCCCTAAGGCATAATGGAGAAGGAACCAAAGTGCCTAGGCCAACTGAGCTGTCTGGTGCTGAAAGCTTGGATGGGCCGTGATTCATAGAAAATGTTTATTTTACAACACAAACCCTTTCATGTTGAGTCCAGCAAAAAGTAGCACATACAATAAAAATCTATTTTGGTTGGCGAGCTGAGAATGAATCAAGGATTGTTTGCCTGGATCCTAAAGGCATCTTTTCTGCTTTCCTAGAGGGTCTCCTCCCTGTGGTCTCTAGGTGTGCAAAGTGAATACTTAGATCCTATGTTTGTTTCTCAGTTCAGCAATGTTCTAATTATTCTCTCTCTATTGTTCCCAAACCTGAGTCCTTCTGCAGCCTCTTCAGAAGTTTCTACAAAGACCCTGTATGTTCTGTAAGCTCAAAGCTAGAGGTTATAATTTTATAAATAAATGGATTGGATTCTCACGGTTCTTTTGCTTTCTTTTTTCAATCACAGCACAACAATTACATTATTTTATTTAGGTTTCTTTTTTAACTTTTTTTTTTTTGCTTTTTTTCATATGCCATTTGCTTCCATGGCATATGGAAGTTCCCAGGCTAGGGGTCAAATCAGAGCTATAGCTGCCAGCCTACACCACAGCCACAGCAAGGCGGATTTGAGCTGAGTCTGTGACCTACACCACAGCTCACCGCAATGCTGGATCCTTAACCCACTGAGTGAGGCCAGCGATCCAGAGATCAAACCCGCATCCTCATGCATCCTAGTTAGTTTCATTAACCACTGAGCCATGAAGGGAACTCCCTAATTTTTGTATTTATATTTATACACTTTAAATTTACAGCAATATGTGTAGGAACATAGTTGTAGAAATATATAGAAATAAAAAAATATGGAACTTAGAGGGACGCTTCTTTAACACAAGATCCTAGATGATACAAGTCACTTTTTGGACAAAAATCTCACCTGCTATTTTTCTGGTTACCGATTTTGATGTGTTTGGTGGAGGGGAGATTTCTCCCAAACCACTAAGCAGTTTGGATACCAGCTGTTTTACAATTCAACTCAATCCTGACACTATCTACACAAGAGATAGCATCAGATGTCACAGATTAAGGGCTCAGTCCTGTAAGACTGTCTCCCCACTACTTCAGAAGACAGCAAGGCCAGGTTGTCACCTGTGCTCCTCATTAACAGGCTATAAACTGGAGGTTCCGATGATTCCCTCAAGAAATTCAATTAATTTCCTAGAGGAGTTCCCAGAACCCACAGAAACCTTTTAACTACTAGATTACCAATTGATTATAAAAGGGTTTAACTCAGAAATAGCCAGATGCAAAAGATGCATAGGACAAGGGCACAGAGCTTCCTGCTCTGCCCAGAGTATAATGTGCCCTGAATTTCCACATGGTCACCAACTGTGAGGTTCTCCAAACTGTTTCTTTGGCTTTTCATGGAGGCTTTATTTGCAGGCATGATTAATTAAATCACTGGCCTCTTGGTATTGATTCAACCTCCTGCCCTTCTCCCCTCCCAGGAAATCAGAGGGTGGACTAAAAGTTCCAACACTTTTTTAAAGTTGGTTCTCCTGGCAACCAGCCCCCATCCTTATTTAAGTGCAGTTCAAAAGTCACTTCATTAATGTTAAAAAAACAAAATTCATCTGAATAAATTTGGAGATCTAATTACTACCTAATTCATGAATCAGGGAGCACTCCATCTGGTAAACAGAAGGGTTCTCTGAAGGTTTCCATTTTATCTATAAAATGGAAAGATTTTATAGATAAAAGGAGGGTGAGGATGAAGGTACTAGAGAAAGAAAAAAAAGGATTAGCTTTAGGCCAGACCTTTTCTGAGGGGGCCTTTATCATGCAGATTACTTTATTGGTGTTGATTAGGAAATTTCACATTGACAGTTTTAAAGGTCAATTTCTAGGAGTGGTCAAAACTGCAGTCCAGTCTTGGTTTGCTGCACTGGGGGGAGGAAATGACTCTATTTGGGGCTTATTAATTTTTAACATCAACAGGATAAAAGATTTTATCTTTTTGTTTATTGTTCTTAGCCCTTAGGAAATTCCAAGGGTTTCAGGAGCTCTGTGACAGAAATGGGATGAAGACCAAATATGTATTACTCATTATACATATCACACCTGAAAATTATTGATTCCATTAACTTATTAGATATTGGAAAATAAATTGGATCAAGCAAATCCCTTCTTATAAAAGCTGCAGCAGCTTCCTATCTCCCCTCAGTATAAAATCTAAAATTCTTACCATTGCCTATAAAGTTTTATATTAGGACTTGGCGAACTTTTTCTGTACAAGCCTACACATTAAATATTTTCTGTAGTAGCTACCAAACTTCAGCATTGTAGCATGAAAACAGTCATAAATAATGCAAAAACAAGAGTATGACTGCTTTCCAACAAAAGTTTATGGACACTAATATTTGAATTTTATGCAATTTCTAAGCATCATAAAATATTGTTTTACTTTTGATATTTTATTTCAAACATTTACAATTAGAATAGCCATTTATAATGGTTCATAAGACATATATAAATGGCTGGTGGGTCAGACATGGACTACAACCCCTGCTCTATACGAGCTACACTCTGCCTCTGAGATTTCATTCACTCTATCCTGTTCCCTCTCCTCATGGACCTCTCTGTACTCTGATATCCCTGCTCATCTCCTAGGCACATTCTCTCCTCAGTACCTTTGCACAGGCTATGTCCTTGACCTAGAACACTTACTCCTAATCCTTGAATAGCTTGTTTCCTTCACCTTTGAAGACTAATTATTCTCTTATCACCCAATCCAAAAACATCCCTTTTTTAATACTATCATTCTCTATCCTCATGTAGTGCTTAATTTTGCATTTAACACTTATTACTCATTGAACTATATCTCATTTGTCTATTTTCTGTCTCTTCTCACTAGAATGTAAGCTTTAATAGAGAATAGAATTGATTTCCTTCACTGTTTCATCCAGAATAGTGCTTGGCACAAAATAGGTACTCGAATGAATAATTTTTCCATGATGTATTATTGTCATTTATAATTGTGAAAATTCTTCTTTCTTCTGGTTTTCATCTCAGCTGTCATTTTGAGGCTGTAGATGACTGGGAGCTAGTCCTAATCTGTGAATTCTCAACATTTAAGTGTTTCTTTAACCTCTAATAGTTGTATATTCTGTAACATGCTAACAGTAGTCTTTAATCTGGCTGCTTTATATTCAGTATAATTCTGATCATTAGTACAATGTTATAATTCTGAAATTATGTAATCCTTATCTAATGGTACTATTTCTCCTGGCTTGTAGAGGGCACTATGGTGCCCTTGCCAGCTCTCCTTACTGGGTCTCGTGTATTAGCTGCACCTGGATCTTTACCTCTGGTTCTGCTTCTAGAATAAATTTCCTACTTTGGTTAAACTGTCAGCTCATCCAATTCCCCACTAAACAGGCCTGCCAAAATCAATCTTTAACAAGCTCAACACCAAAGCATTATGGAAAAATTGGATATATATCTCACCTTTAGAGCACAAAGTAAGACACACTTCCAACTACTGATAAGTCTTGGCTAGAATACAGTACCATCAGATGTTGATTCAATTGTAATATGCAATTTATGACATACCTTATATTAGCAATATGCAAACTGAATGCCCATTTATTGATTTTGCTAAATGTATAGCATGCTTAAAGTCAAATTTAGTAATACAGACAGATGTGTATATATGTGTGTGTATGTATACATATATAAAATTATTTACAGACATATGTGTATATTCTCAGGTTAGTATACATACATTTATTTCCTTGTTCTATTAGTTAAGAGATCATACATGGAATGACACCCCAGTAACAACAAACACACTTGGTCCTCAGATCTTAGTTTCTAATACCATTCTCTCAAAAGGAATCTGGACTTCTTGAGGAAATGGCTGATTCCAGGACTGTAGTGTTTAGTAGTGCAAAAAGGAAAACAGCAATAACAACAGCAATAATGAGATATGTCAAAGCAGCATATGAGCCAAATAAAAATGCCAAATAGACAAAGTAATAATCTAAACAACAACATATATGAAGTAGTCTGGGATTATAATCCAAACAAATATCTGTGAATCCATACTGATATAAAGAATAAACAAGTAAATGAGAGAGAACAGACCAATCTCCCCTGCAGAAAAATTTCAAATATTTTATGTAGATACTCTGTCCTTAAGGAGACAGAGTATACAGTTCTCACCTTGAAGTGGAAGCTACTCATACTGACTTCTTTCCAAAGAGCACTGTATGGAAAAAGAGTGTAAAATAAGTTTATAGTGAAGAAACCTGGCAAACACTCTCTCAGCCAAGTTTAACACCAGTAACGGTGTCACCTGATAGCTTGATATGTATGCTATGATGAGGATAACACTTAGTTTCTGTAGTCTTCCTCTCCAAAAGCCCATTAACTCCAGTCTCAGGAGAAAAACATCAACTAAATCCTGATTAATATTATACAAAATATCTGACTCCTCCAAGCTGTCAAAGTCATAAAGTAGGAGGAACATCTAAGAAACTTTCACAGCCAAGAGGAGCTTAAGAAGGCAAAAATAAATGCAATGTGGTATCCTGATGGGATCTTAGAATAGAAAAAAGATATTAGGTAAAATCTAAGGAAATATCAGGAAGTATAGACTTTAGTTAGTAATAATAATGTAGAAATATTGATTCATTAATTGTGACATATGGATTTTACTAAAGTTAAGATGAATTATAGAGGAAACAAGGTATGGGTAAATGTGAACTCTCTTAGCCACCTTTATATAAATCTAAGATTATATTAACAAAAAAGTTTATTTAAACATTTTTAAAATTAATTTGAGAATTGAACTTTACACTGTTCAAGGATTTTTAAATTCAAGAAAATACCTAATTCACAACAGAATATCTTGAATACCATTCTGATTATTACTGGAGGAAACCTACTTTGAAGTTTTTAATAGAATCTTTTTTTTTTTTTTGTCTTTTTGCTATTTCTTTGGGCCGCTCCTGCAGCATATGGAGGTTCCCAGGCTAGGGGTCGAATCGGAGCTGTAGCTGCCAGCCTACGCCGGAGCCACAGCAACACGTGATCCCAGCCGCGTCTGCAACCTATACCACAGCTCACAGCAATGCCGGATCGTTAACCCACTGAGCAAGGGCAGGGATCGAACCCTCAACCTCATGGTTCCTAGTCGGATTCGTTAACCACTGCGCCACGACGGGAACTCCTAGAATCTTAATGTTATAGTAAATGCCCAAAGAATTTAAAGTTAAAATATTTTTGGTATTTATACCAATTTTTTTTCATCAGAGTCAAATTATTAATCATTTCAACAATACTTTGGCATTATTTTTCATATTATCTCAACATTTTGAGTCTCAAAATACTTATTACGATGCCACAAATTCACAATATTCTATGACTATAATGCTTCTCATTGATTTTTTTTTTTTTTTAACATATCTTAGCTACATGTTTCTTAGGAATAGAACTTGGAGGGACACAAGGTAACATTTCTCCAGCATTTATGTTCCATCATGCATTTACCACTCTAGGGCCTCATATTTATTCTCTTGTTCATTCCTCACACACGCTAAGAGATCCATAGTTGGACACATTCAGAGGGGAGAAATAGACCTGATGGGTGGGACTATAAGGCAGTCTCACTGAAAACAACTTACTGAGTAAAGGCATATTCTTCATCTACTATGCTCCCTACTCTAACCCTAGAACCTAGAACAGTCGCAGGAAAATAGAAAACCATTATTAAATATGTATTGAATAAAACAATAAGTGACATTGTCCAAAGTGACACAATTAGTTATGATAGAAACAGGATGAAATCCAAAGTTACTACTTGTTTCCAACAAAGCCCCTATCATGAGCACATCTCATGGCAGTTGGACCCGAGGCTGCCTAAAAGAGAGGCCTTAAAGGAAAAATACATGCCTTGGAGTCCACAGTTACCAGTGCAGTGCCCTGAACATAGTAGGTATCAGAATCTCCACTGAGCTCATTAACAGGCCACAAATATAAGAGAAATTTAGATAAATTGAGAAAAGGAGTACAGACATTCTTAGATTTGACTCTCACAATCAAATTATTCTTTCATTACATGAAAGCTCTGATTTTACAATATATTCAAACTCCTATCTTTCAGAAGCTCATTAGAACAATTCATTGCATACTTTTCCCTTTTGCCAGACTGTAAAGTCTTTATGCTGACTGTACCACAGGAAAAGAAATAAAGCACCATACTATCAAGTGATTTCATCTACAAACAGCTTAAAGGAAAATATAAAAATAGAAACTCAAATGAAGATATATTTCGAAGGAATACTACATAATTACCAATGAATGCAAAAAAGAGAAAGTGTCTCTGATATATATCAAGCAGTAAAAGCTAAGTTCTGTCTGGAAATTCCATTTTATTAAGCACTATTCTTGAGGAGAGTCGATTGTAAATATAGAGCCAAGATACAAGTACTACAATAAATGGAATTTTCATTACTGTGAAATCATTGCTTTAGCACTTTTCTACTTAAAAAAAATCATAGAAAATAATTTATTTGCATTAAAAGTTAGAAAAATTTAATTTCCCAAATTATCCTTCATTTTTAAGTTTAAGCCTATGTTTTAGTCATTTAAAATAAGTACAAGTATAAAATTAATTTCTTTGAAAATACGATGCTAATTTATTGTCGATTGCAGTGGTGTTCTTATTTTTTTAGCAGTCATCCATTTACGATTATTGAATAGCTATTCTGTGCCAGACAATGCATTAGGCTGGAGACACCTCAGATTTCATATTTTAAGGAAAAAAATGTAGAAGACTGACTAACAACAGTTGGTCTATAGGACTTGAGAATAACAGTAAAAATAACAGTAATTTCAGAAATAATAATAATTATTATCATATTTGAGTGTCTACCTTGTCAAACATGGTACCATAATTTAAATCTTATTAATCTCACATCAAACGTGGGAGACAGATACTTACAGATGAAACAATGAGATCAATAAGGATTAATAATTTACCAAAGATGTGAGAAGTAGTAAGCAGTAGAGCAGGATTTGAATTTTGATCTGTCTTAATAAAAAACCCAGGTCTTCTAGCTTTCTTACACAGCTTTCCAGAACCAGCTCACAGTTTGTGGTGAGACTCAAACCCCTTCTTAAAAAAGAAAAACATTATAGGTTTCATTATAGAAATATAATATCTTTTAGAAGGGAGATGACTATTACACCCTTGGATTCTTAATAGCATGGTAGTTAATAACAAAAATTCTGAAGTCAGACATTTGAAGTTAAGCCCTAATTCTGCCACTAACTAGCTGTGACACTCTGGACCAGTTCAATATTTGACCATATAAGATTTAAAATTTAAAAATTAAATATTTAACCATTCTCTGCTTTAATTTTTTCATCCATAAAGTCTGTATGAACATGGAATGAGTTAATGTGTGTAAAGTGCTTAGAATAGTGCCTAGCTATAAAAGCAACAAATAAATATTAGTCATTTTTATTGTTATTAATCTGCATTCTCCAGACTAACTGGAAAGGACCTGGAGTGGACACCTCACTGTTAAAGGACTCTTGACAATTCTTCTAGCTCTCCCTACAAATTTCAGGTTTCCCTATCCCTAAATTTCTTCCACCACTAGTAAATACTAGTCACTTGTCTATGTGTCTCCTTTTCCTTCTTCATTTCAATGGCCTCTCCACACTCTTCAATCTACCATTCTTATCCTTTTCCTGTTATATTCTTTAATCATGATGTTTTCACTTTCTTCTCATTTCTCCATTGCACACTTCTAAAAGTGATTTAAATTTACATTACAATTTTTCCATAATTTTCCTTACATTGGCCCTACTCTACAACTCCTGCAGTTCAATTGGTATTTATAAAATCCCTTTTCAAGGCACCAGTGCAGTATGTAACAGAGTGTTGTACAGACAGCAAGTATTGCCCATTTATGCATTAGGTGAATGACCTTTTCTACCATCATTTGTAATTTCACCTTCCTTTTTTGGAAGAGTTAAGTAGGGGGGTGAGGAAGAGGAAACTTCTACTTACTACCTTCATTTTCTTAATTTTATCTTTTGGATTCAGCCCTTTTCTACAAGTGTTTTATTATATTGCATTATATTAAGCTGTATCATATATCATATCATATATCATATTATAGTTTCTTTTAGGAAACATCCACTTTGATTTGTATGAACTCATGCCAGCTTCAAATCTCTCCCTTTCACTGTCCTCTGGACACATTACAGATGAACAAGAACATTTTCTGAACTATAATCTAGAGCCAAGGTGAAGTGGGTTCTTCTGACCACTACATTGTTATAAACAAAACTCACACCGTAATTTTCCCTCGAATGACATCACAGGATTTTCTATCCAAAGCATAAATATCTTTGGAAGAGGGAAGCAACCAGAAGTGAAAATAGATGTAGGAAAATTATATACTATACTTTTTAAACTTTATATTCAGCACATTTTGAGCCAACAGCTGTCCTTTAGATGTAGTCATGCAATCTCTATGAATCTTTAATGATTGGTATCCAAGCATAAAATACTTTGAAACAATTGATTTACAGTTAAAACCTCTTTCAATTCCATGGAAATGGACAATTTTTACTTCAGATGTGAACAGACAATTATAACGTCACTTTCAAAATGGAATGAAAATGTAGTTAATATATATCTAGGTGATTTACCATAAACCTGAAAATGTTTTTTACCAAAATCAACAAGAAAATCTTCTGTATAACTAAGTCCTCTCATAACTGCCAGCTCTGGACACTCTTTCAGAAGAAAAGCTGTGAGTATTAACCACCATCTCAATTCTATCCCAAGTAAAGACTTATGATTAGAAAGAATTAAATAACGGATAAAGTTTTCTGAGGCATGAAAATTACCATGGAAAAAAGTCAGAAGAATTTCATCAGACTAGTATTGCGAAGGGATACTAGTATGGATTCACTGAAAAATGGCCCATATTATGCTGAAGCCATGATTTTGCTCAATTTTCACTTGAGGAGTTCCCATCGTGGCGCAGTGGTTAACGAATCTGACTAGGAACCATGAGGTAGCAGGTTCGATCCCTGCCCTTGCTCAGTGGGTTAATGATCCGGCGTTGCCGTGAGCTGTGGTGTAGGTCGCAGACACGGCTTGGATCCTGCATTGAGCAGTGGCTCTGGCGTAGACTGGTGGCTACAGCTCCAATTAGACCCCTAGCCTGGGATCCTCCATATGCCGCAGGAGCGGCCCAAGAAATGGCAAAAAGCCAAAAAAAAAAAAAATTTTTTTTTCACTTGATAGCCACATCCTTCGGATACATTAAAAAATATATATGTGATTACTCAAAGAGTTTGCAAAGAGGCACTTATTTTTAATGGTGTACAATCTATTCTTTTTCATAAGGAAAAATAATAAAATCTGGATTTTTATATTACTAAGTTGTCAAAATATTTGAAATCTGCATCTTAATGCATTAAGAATGTGCGATTATTTTTCACATTCTTTTAGGGTGAATTAAACTTATTTTTACTCTCTGATTGATTTAACTCCTGGTAGACATTGCATACCTGTTTGGGCCACCTTTTGAGGATATTGCTATGTGTATAAAATATTTGAATGTTTGTAGCAAATATGTATGCAAGAAATTTTGGAGCTTTTAGAGCTGCAAAAGTCTTCGGGAATCACCTAGTACAATTCCTTTTTAAAAAAAGAAAAAATCAATGGTCCAAGGAAATGAACCTAGGTGACTTACCCAAGGTCCCTAGTTAGTGGCAGAATTAGCCAAAAGTTTTTGATGTCTAAGAGGTTTTGTTGTTTTGTTTTATATTTTTTATAATAGTTTGAATATTTGGCTTGTTTATCTGATTTCAATTTTTCCAAACTCAGAAAATAATAATGATATAATGATAAATGTGTGTAGCCAAAAAAAGGGTCCACCCTTTAGATATAAAGTTAGCTGGCTTATTTGAGCTTTTTCTTCTTTCCTGAGGTGGGCTTGTATTGCTATAAACTTTCCTTTTAGAACGGCTTTTGCTGCATCCCATAGGTTTTAGAGTGTCGTATCTTTGTCATCATTTGCTTCCAGGCATTTTTTAATTTCCTCTTTGATTTCTTCAGTGATCCATTGGTTGTTTAGTAGCATGTTATTTAGTCTCCACCTGTTTGTGTTTTTTGCAGATTTTTTCTTGTTGTTGATTTCCAGTCATATGGTGTTGTGGTTGGAAAAGATGCTTGATATGATTTCAATTTTCTTAAAGTTACTGAGGTTGGATTTGTAGCCCAGGATGTGATCAATCTTAGAGAATGTGACAAAATCCAACACCCATTTCTGATAAAAAACCTTCAGGAAGTGGCATAGCAGGAACCTACCTCAACATAATAAAGGCCATATACGACAAACCCACAGCAAACATCAGTCTCAATGGTGAAAAGCTGAAGGAATTCTCACCGAGATCAGGAACAAGACAAGGATGTCCGCCCTCGCCACTACTCTTCAACATAGTTTTGGATGTCCTAGCCATGGCAATCAGAGAAGTAAAAGAAATAAAAGGAATTCAAATTGGAAAGGAAGAAGTAAAGCTATCACTATTTGCAGATGACATGATACTATATCTAGAGAATCCTAAAGACTACCAGAAAACTGCTAGAGCTCATCCATGAATTTGGCAGTCACAAGTTACAAAATTAATACACAGAAATCGACGGAATTTCTATACACTAACAATGAAAGAGCTGAAAGAGAAATTAGGGAAGCAATCCCGTTTATCATCGCATCCAAAAGAATAAAGTACCTAGGAGTAAACCTACCTAAAGAGACAAAAGGCCTGTACTCTGAAAACTATAAGACACTGATGAAAGAAATCAAAGACGACACAAAAAGATGGAAAGATATACCATGCTCGTGGATTGGAAGAGTTAATATTATCAAAATGACTATATTACCCAAGGCAATATACAAATTCAATGCAATCCCTATCAAATTACCAAGGACATTTTTTTACAGAACTCGAACAAAATATTTTAAAGTTTGGAAGCGCAAAAGACCCAGAATAGCCAAAGACATCCTGAAAAAGAAAAAGGGAGCTGGAGGCATCCAGCGCCCAGACTTTAGACTACACTACAAAGAAACAATCATCAAAACCGTACGGTACTGGCACAAAGACAGGAATATAGATCAGTGGAACAGGATAGAAAGCCCAGAATTAAACCCACGCACCTACAGCCAACTAATCTATGACAAAGGAGGCAAGAATATACAATGGAGAAAGGACAGCTTGCTCAATAAGTGGTGCTGGGAAAACTGGACAGCCACATCGAAAAGAATGAAATGAGAACACTCCCTAACACCATACACAAAAATAAACTCCAAATGGATTAAAGACCTAGATATAAGACCAGACACTATCAAACTCTTAGAAGAAAACATAGGCCAAACACTCTCTGACATAAATGACAGCAACATCTTCTCAAATCCACCTATCAGAGTATTGACAATAAAAACAAAAATAAACACATGGGACCTAATCAAACTTAAAAGTTCCTGCACAGCAAAGGAAACCCTAAACAAAACAAAAAGACAACCCACAGAATGGGAGAAAGTCTTTGCAAGTGAATCAACTGACGAGGGATTAATCTCCAAAATTTATAAACACCTTCTGCAGCTCCATACCAAAAAAACAAATAACCCCATCAAAACATGGGCAGAAGATCTAAACAGACAGTTCTCCAAAGAAGAGATATGGATGGTCAAAAAACACATGAAAAGATGTTCAACATCACTCATTATTAGAGAAATGCAAATCAAAACCACTATGAGGTACCGCCTTACACCACCCAGAATGGCCATCATCCAAAAGTCTACAAACAAGTGCTGGAGAGGGTGTGGAGAAAAAGGAACCCTAGTACACTGTTGGGATTGTAAATTGGTGCAACCACTGTGGAAAACAGCATGGAGAGTCCTAAGAAAACTAAAGATAGAACTACCATTTGATCCAGCAATCCCACTTCTGGGCATCTATCCAGAGAAAACCACGACTCACAAAGACACATGTACTCCAATGTTCATTGCAGCACTATTTACAATAGCCGAAACATGGAAACAACCTAAATGTCCATCGACAGAGGAGTGGATCCAGAAGATGTGGTACATATACACAATGGAATGCTACTCAGCCATTAAAAAGAACGAAATACCAGCATTTTTAGCAACATGGATGGACCTAGAAATTATCATGCTAAGTGAAGTCAGCCATACAATGAGACACCAACATCAAATGCTTTCACTGACATGTGGAATCTGAAAAAAGGACAGACTGAACTTCTTTGCAGAATAGATGCTGACTCAAAGACATTGAAAAACTTATGGCCTCCAGAGGAGACAGTTCGAGGGGTGGGGGGATGTGCTTGGGTTGTGGGATAGAAATCCTGTGAAATTGGATTGTTATGATCATTATACAACTACAGATGTGATAAATTCATGTGAGTAATAAAAAAAATAAAATTTTAATTTTTAAAAAAAATTCATTTGAGTAATAAAAAAATAAATATTTTAATCTAAATTTAAAAAAAAGTTCCACCCAAGAATTATTTATTTGGTCAATTTCTTTCTTTCTTTCTTTCTTTCTTTCTTTCTTTCTTTCTTTCTTTCTTTCTTTCTTTCTTTCCTTTCTTCCTTCCTTCCTTCCTTCCTTCCTTCCTTCCTTCCTTCCTTCCCTCCTTCCTTCCTTCCTTTCTTTCTTTTTTGTATTTTGTCCTTTTAGGGCAACACCCAAGGCATATAGAGGTTCCCAGGCTAGGGGTCTAATCAGAGCTGTTGCTGCCGGCCTGCACCACAGCCACAGCAACGCCAGATCCAAGCTGCTTCTGCGACCTACACCACAGCTCATGGCAATGCCGGATCCTTATGCCACTGAACACGGCCAGGGATCGAATCCCCAACTTCATGGTTCCTAATCAGATTCATCTGTGCTGCGTCACCACGGGAACTCCTATTTGGTCAATTTTTTTTTGTTTCTGTTTAAATGAGATAAAAATTCTAATACATACATTGACTATAAAAAGAAATAATTTTGATAGTAAGTTATCAAACAAGGACTGATGTATATGAAGAAATTCATCTTCAAAATTAGAGGGTATGGGGTTTAAATTGAAAAACAAAATCAGAAATTCAATAACATACTTGAAATATAAACAATACTTTTCTTGTTTTGAGTACAGAATAATGCCATAATTAAAATATTTTTCACATTAGGACAACTCTGGATTCCCATCTCCCCCTCATGGCAAGAAACTCAGCTTTCCCCCAATATCTCAAACTATTTCCGAGGACCCCAGACTTTCTTGCCCTGGCTTGTTGAATTTTTCCTCCTGCCTGCTGTTAACATGGCCAGAGACTGAGATATCAGGTGTACCTTATTGAGCCAAAGGGTTGGCTTTCTCAATAGCCTTTCTTTGTGGTTAAAATGTCTCCAGTACCAAACTGCTCTCCTGGCTGAAGTTCAGAAACATTCACCTCTTTGGCGCAAGGTCACAAGCGATAAAAATTGCCACAGAGCTGAGGTTCTGTGTTAGCAGAAATTAAAGAAGCCCAGAAGTCAATCTGGCTCTGAAGTCAGGGCTTTTTCAATGCAGCTGCTCATTCTTTGGGGAAGGATTCCTCCCAGTGTCAGTTTTATTAAGGAAGCCCTACAGTAAAAATAATTATCTTGAGCCTTAATTATGACAGCATTTTAATTTTTTTAGGACTTCTCTTTAAAAGCAATTTAAGATTTGCAGTTAAATTAAGTGGAAAATACAGAGATTTACTATACATCTACTGTCAACCATCCAAAAATCATAGCCTCTCCCATTATCAACATCACTCACCACAGCAGTACAATAGGTACATTTAATGAATCTTGGTTGACACATTATTATCACTCAAAATCCACAGATTACCTTAGGGTTCATTCTTGGTGCTGCACATTCTTTGGGGTTTGGATAAATGTATAATGTCATGTATCCACATTACGGCAGTATTTTCACTGTCTTACCAATCCTCTGTGCTCTGCCCATTTATTTCTCTCACTCCTAACCCCTGGCAACCAGTGCCTTTTTTTTTTTTCCTTCTGTCTTCATAGTTTTGCCTTTGACAGAGTCTTGGATAGTTGGAACCATACAAGATGTGGACTTTTCAGATTGGCTTCTTTGTCTTTACATTGCTTATAGCTCATTTCTTGATGTACCCGTTTATTTATCCATTTACCTACTGAAGGACATTTTGGTTGCCTCCAAGTTTTGCTAACTATGAATAAAGCTGCTATGAACATCTGTATACAGGTTTTTGTGTGGGCATAAATTTTCAGCTTCTTTTGGTAAATGCCAAAGAGTGTGATTACTGGCTCATTTGGTAAGAATGTGTTTAGTTTTGTAAGAAACTGCCAAATTGTCTTCCAAAGGGGCTGTACCATCTGCAGTTCCACCAGCAATGAATGCGAGTCCCAGCTGCTCCAATAACTTCATCAGCATTTGGTGTTGTCATTGTTCTGAATTTTGACTACTCTAATAAATATGTAATGGTAGCATTATTGTTTTAATTTGCATTTCTCTGATAACACATGATGTGGAAAATTTTGTCATTCATTAATTGCTATCTGCATATCTTCTTTGGCAAAGTGTCTGTTAAGGTTCTGGCCTAATTTTTAGTGGAGTTGTTTGTTTTCTTATTGTTGACTTTTAAGTATTCTTTGTATATTTTGGACAATAGTCCTTTATCGGATGTGTCTTTTGAAAATATTTTCTCCCAGCATGTGGTTTGTCTTCTCATACTCTTGATATTATCATTTGCAGAAGTTTTTAATTTTAATTCAATCCAGTTTATTAATTTTTTTTCATAAGTCACACCTTTGATGTTTTGTCTAAAAAGTCATTGCCATATCCAAGGTCATCTAGATTTTCTTTTAGGTTATCCTCCATGAATTTTATAGTTTTGCATTTTACATTTAGATCTGTTACTGAATGTTAGGTTTGTGTGCCTGACACACAGTGAGACTAAAAAATACTAAAACATTGGAGTTTGGAGCTGATAAGGTTTATTGCAGGGCCATAGAAGGAAAACAGATGACTCTTGCCCCCCAAACCCCAAACTCTCTGGAGGGTTTCAGCAAAGCATTTTTAAAGGCAAGGTAAGGGAGGGACAATCACAAGGTAGGTGAATCAGCACGTACACAATTCTCTGGTTGATTCTGAGGTAACAGGATGGTCAACATTCAATCCTTAGGAGCCAGAAGGTCTAGGTGCTAAGTGCTCATGATCATCAAATAGTTAATTTCTTCCATTTGGCAGTGGTTTTTAGCATCTGAAAGCCTCAGGAATTATGCATGCAATACTTCAGAAAGGACATACAGCAGAGGCTATGGAGGAGAAGTCTGCCCCATGGAAGGCCCCATAGGGTCTGGCCTGGTTACAGTCTATTTCGAGTTAATTTTTATGAAAGGTATAAGGTCTGTGTCTAGACTCACATTTTTGCATATGGATGTCTAGTTGTTCCAGCACCATTTGTGGAAGAGACTGTCTTTGCTCCATTCTATCACCTTTGATCCTTTGTCAGAGATCAGTTTACTATTACATCTCTTAAGAAAAATTATTTTATAGTTCATTAGCCTTTTTATTCCCCAAGTACATCCACAATTATAGGTCTGAGTAGATTCCAGAAGGTTGTGCTCAAATCAAATCTTTCTTAAGTTAATAACAAGTGCAAGTCACCAGTCCAGAATGTTTCTTCCACCCTGCATATCATCTTTCGCACATGGGACCTTCCCTTACAGCAAACCTCAATGGTTACCAGCCTAAAATTTGAGATATTTTAATAATTCTCAATCTCAAGGAGAATGAGTACACAGTTCCACTTTTCTTATAATTGGAAGGCTCCTTGCCTCTTAGGTAAAATTTTGGCTTTAAACACTCTTTTTCTTTTTTTTTTTTTTATTTAAGGCCACAACCGCAGCATATGGAAGTGCATGGTCTAGGGGTCAAATTGGAGCTGCAGCTGAAGCTTATGCCACAGCCATGGCAACAACAGATCCAAGCCACATCCGTGACCCATGCTGTAGCTTGTGACAATGGCAGAGACTTAACCTCCTGAGCAAGGCCAAGGATCGAACCCACATCCTCACAGAGACAGTGTTGGGTCCTTAGCCCACTGAGCCACAATGAGAACTCCTTTTTCTTTCTTTCTTTTATTTTTTTTCCAAATACTCTTGACATAGGGGTATTGCCAAAAGTCAACATAGCACCAACATGTCTCTTGACATGTGCCAAATTACTCCAATATACTCCTTTCAGAAAGTCCATATATATAGTTTCCTCACATTTTTCTACATGACAAAAGAAGGGGAAATCTGTTTCTAACTCGATAACATGTACCTTTGAACAAACCACATTATTCCTAGCTTTTACACATCAGTCCCGAATATGAAAAAATTTAATGCCCCATGCCCACACGAGATAGATACAGACAATGATATAGCTATAAATGCTTTTTTAGAACATCAAAAAACTAAATTTGAACAACTGATATCCAAAGAAACCCAATATAGAGGAAACATGAATATATGACTACTATAAAATCGGTAAATTCTTAGTTTGTGATTCACAACTAATATATTCAAAACAAGTTTATTGAGTATCTTCTCTGTAATAAAAAACATTATTATTTTTTTAAATTTCAAGTTATGTATGTGTGTGTATATATATATAGCTATTTGTAATTATATCTTTAAGGTGTACTATATATTTTAAATTATTTTTAGTATCTTAATGAAATTTAGGAAAGTAAGTTTATTGAATATATGCAATAAACTAGAGAATACAATGTTGTACCTTTGAATGAAAAAACCCTGTAAAACCTCAAAATATTTTCATATTTTTATAGTTATATATATATGTACATATATATGTGTGTGTATATATATATGTATGCAGTGATATATACATATTTTTCCTCTCCAACACCACCATTCTAGCAATATCTATTAAGAACATAACAATTAAGTAGGGAAAAATTTGAGACAATTTAAGATATTTTGAACCTGATTTGGGACCTAAATCATCAGTTTGCTAAGTTTAGCCTTTACCCTCTAGCAAATAAGGAAATTTCTTCTTCAGTTAAATTAAGAGACTGACATACTACCGACTGCACTAACGAGGTACCTTTCTCCAGTTGAATTAAACAAATGGCCTTACTACATCCACAGTGACTAAGAAGCAGCTCCAACTAGAGTCAGAGAATATTGTTAGAAGTTTATTACATACAAGATGAATGATAATTAGGGACTGACCTGGGTGATGTGGAAGAGATAAACAGAAAGCAATGGATGTGAAATAGCTACTCGCCTCCACCTCCATTCCTTTTAGCTCCCCTGCTCAGCTCTATAAAGCAGGGAGCTGACCCTTGCAGGATCCATTTCTCAGGCTCCTTTGTCACTGGACTTCTATCGGGTTAGGCCAAAAAAAGACTGAGCATCCTTGAGCATCTTCACTTTTCCACTGGTTTCTGCCTCTGAGAGGAGCTCCTTATCATCTGTGGTTCCATCGTCTTTGGACAGGCCTGTTGAGATGCGAGCTTCTGCCCAAGGACTTAGTCTTGGCTGTAAAAACTCTGCCTTCTCCTTTTGGTCCCCACAGATTTTAGGTAAAAGCAACTTCCTGCTGTTCCTAATCTCTAAGTTCCCTCACTTTTCCCTGGTTGGGTTCTTAGCCACTTCCATTAGCCATGTAACAAATATCCTGCATTGAATTCCCTCTATTTTTAAAACTTTGAATCATGTCTTTGTTTTTCTGCTTCCTGAATGGACCCTGAATGATACATATACGCAGTGTGGTCAGCGTTTCCCGACTAATACATTCATGTACTAATGAGGTGTCCATTTAACTCAGGGCCACAGTTACATTCTGTCAAAAGCAGCTACAAATGGATTTTTCTAGTTTATATTATATGTCAACTTTCCTTGATTAAAGCTCTTTTGGCCGAGAAACAGGAACTCACTCCTGTTAACTTAATTCACAAAGCTTGTGGGTGGGAGAGTGCAAGTTACCTAGTAGGAAAACCCAAAGGCAGGAAATGAAACTAATAATTTGAATCTGTAACATCTTGCATTAGTTTCCCAGGCCTATTATAACATAGGACCACAAACTGGACAGGCAGAAAGGTATTTTCTCAGAGTTCTGGAAGCTAGAATTCTGAAATTAACTCTAGAGGCTTTGAGGGGGAGTCTGTTCCATTCCTCTCTGTTTCTCAAGTTTGCTGGCATTCCTTAGTGTTTCTTATTATTCCTTGGCTTGTAGATTTATCATTCCAACCTCTGTTCTCAATTCTCTTCTCTGCGTATCTCAGTGCCAAATCTCCCTCTTCTTAAAATGATAGCAGTCATTGTATTAGGACACTCACAATTAGAGTGTGCCCTGATACTAACCCAAGAACATGTGCAAAGATGCTATTTCTAAATAAAGTCACATTCTGGATTCTAGGTGGACCTGAATTTGGAGGGGACCGTATTCAACTTGGTACACACTGGGAACCAAAGTGACATTTGTATTGCAATAAATTCCAGTCCGGTAATCTGGGAGGGTCTTTTCTACAGAACATTAACAAATACATTTGCAAAGAAGTATAATTAGTCAATCAGCTGGTATTTATTGAACATTCCAATAGTGTAAGCATCTCCTGGGTATATAAGACATATTTTGGATATTAAGCATGGTCTCTATATTTATATTAATTAAGTAGCTAAATTAATTCATTTAAATCTTTTTTTACTGTGGCAAAACACCTCACAACATGAAATTTACCCCTTTTAATTGCACAATACAGTACTGTTAACTCTAAGCACAGTACTGTTAACTCTAAGCACAGTGCTGTACAGATCTCTAGAACATGTTCATCTTGCACAGCTGAAATGTTATGCCTGCTAACCAGCAATTTTTTACTTGTTTCCTCTATGTGAGGTATCTCAAATAGTTAAAGTCATGGAAACGGGGAGTAAAAAATACAACAGTAAAACTATTCTGATTGATCCTTAACCTCTTTCATTTTATTTACCACTTTTTGTAAGTTTCTAATAATTGGTCTGAAAAAAACACATGCACTGAAAAAAAATGTATATCCAGAAAGAATGCTGGTTTTTCCCAGGCATTTCTATTTTAAGAACTTCAGGGTTACTATTAAATTACATGGACTTCTTGATATCCCCCTTTTGGGAGTTTTGTATTGGAAACTGTACCTCCTTCTAATTGGATTTTGTTATTTTGTGTGAAAGTCTTCATGAATGTAAAAATTGCCAACATAATAAAGATTCCCCAATTCTGACTGTTATATGCTTTGGTTCATATTACTAGGCAGCATTTAGTGAGACAGATGCACTAACACAGAAATGCCCCAAAATACTAAAATACCCAAGCTGACTACACTTGCTATACTCTAGTGGTGGTTAGAATTAACAACCATAATTTTAAAAAATGATAGCATACTAATAGACCTGCTACCTACTCATACATAGATACATTTCTCAGCATTATCACTGTATTGACATAGACCAAGATAATGCATTTGTGTAATTATCATATACTCATTCATTAAGCAAACATTAAGTGCTGCTTACTGCATGCAGTGAATTGTGCCAGATGCTAAAGATAAAATCATAAGTCTTGTATCTGTCCTTAAGGAGCATATAATTTAATAAAAGATACATTTATTCACTATTGTGAAGGTATTAGAACTCAGGTCAAGATTAATAAGTACAGAATTTACCCTTCTGCTAAAAACAATTAAAACATAAGACAAAATACATAGAATAATAGGTTTCATTTATTGGAAATCAGGCAGCACAAGAAAGTAATCCCTGAGAGAAGTGAAACAAAGGAGGTGAGCTTAGAGAATCTCGAGAGTTTCCAGGCTGGAGCACAGGAAGAAACGCAGGTAGACACACTTAGTCTCCATGACTGGAGAAGAAGGAATTGGTAACCTGAGGAAGCAAGTACAGCCAGATGTCAAGGGCGCAGAGTACAAAAGAAGAGCGATGCACAGAGAAAGATCTCCATAAATCTGTGGAGGGGCCTGGGTAAGGGCATCTATGAAAAATCTGCAGCTAACATCAGACTTAACAGTTTAAACAGACAAACAAACAAACACACTTTTCCTGCAGATCATCCATTTATTACCATACTTGAAGTTGTAACCATTGCAATAAGGCAACAGAAAAAGTGGCAGGGGCGGTAGGCATTGAAATTATAAAAGAAGATGAAAAACTCAATATTTAAAAACAATAGTATAATCTATGTAAAAAAATTTGTAGGAGCTATAAAAAAATGGATTAAACCTAACAAATGAGTTTATGTTGAATAATACTAGATCAATATAGGTTAATCAACTGTTTTTCTATATACTAGCAAAAACATATCCAAAAATTAAAAACATAATTAAAAGCAGTGCTATATAAAATAGCATAAAAATATGAAATAGGGGATATATCTGACAAAATATATGTACTTTTCATAAACTGAAAACTGGAAAAATATTGCTGAGAAATTAAATACCCAAGTGAATGGAGTGACAGGTTAATTCCTATTTTGGAAGATTCAATAGTGTTACGATATCGATCCTCCCCTAATTTGTTCTCTAGATTTAAAGCAATCTCAAAATTCCAGCAGATATCTTTGAAGGAATTGACAAGTAAATTCTAACGTTTATAAAGACTTGCAAGGGGCTTAGAGTTAACAAAGAAACTTTCACAAAGAACAAAGTTAGAAGATGAACTAATTTTAAGACTCTTTATAAAATTATAATAACCAAGGCAGTATGGTTTTGGCATAGAACAGAATCGAGTCTAGAATTAGACCTAAACATATATTCAATTTATTTTTGATAAAATTACCAAGACAACTGAATGAGAAAAGCAAAATATTTTCGACAAATGATACTAGAACAACTGAACAACTATATACAAAACAAAAACAAGTCTTTATGTTTACCTCACACTATATGGGAAAACTAATTTGAAAAGGTTTATAGACCTAAATGTGGAAAACTTCTAGAAGAAATCATAGGAAAATACTCAGTGATCTTGAGTTTAGCATATATTTGCTTTTTTGTTTTTTTGTTTTTTTGTCTTTTTGCCTTTTCTGGGGCTGCTCCTGTGGCATATGGAGGTTCCCCAGGCTAGGGGTCTAATCGGAGCTGTTGCTGCTGGCCTACACCACAGCCACAGCAACGCGGGATCCGAGCCGTGTCTGCGACCTGTACCACAGCTCATGGCAACACCGGATACTTAACCCACTGAGCAAGGCCAGGGATCGAACCTGCAACCTCATGGTTCCTAGTCAGATTCATTAACCACTGAGCCACAATGGGAACTCCCTAGCATGTACTTCTTAAACACAACATGAAAAGGACAAGCTATAAAAGAAAAAAATCACTAAGTTGGACTTTATCAAAAGTGAAAATTTTGCTTTTCAAAAGACACTGGCTGATCCAGCAATCCCACTCCTGGGCATCTATCCAGAGAAAACCACGACTCACAAAGACACATGTACTCCAATGTTCACTGCAGCACTATTTACAATAGCCGAAACATGGAAACAACCTAAATGTCCATCGACAGAGGAGTGGATCCAGAAGATGTGGTACATATACGCAATGGAATGCTACTCAGCCATTAAAAAGAACGAAATACCAGCATTTTTAGCAACATGGATGGACCTAGAAATTATCATGCTATGTGAAGTCAGCCATACAATGAGACACCAACATCAAATGCTTTCACTGACATGTGGAATCTGAAAAAAGGACAGACTGAACTTTGCACAATAGATGCTGACTCACAGGCATTGAAAAACTTATGGTCTCCAGAGGAGACAGTTTGGGGGGTGGGGGGGGGGTGTGCTTGGGTTATAGAATGGAAATCCTGTGAATTTATTTATTTATTTATTTATTTTTATTTATTTATTTTTTGTCTTTTTGCCATTTCTTGGGCCGCTCCTGCGGCATATGGAGATTCCCAGGCTAGGGGTCGAATCGGAGCTGTAGCCACAAGCCTACGCCAGAGCCACAGCAACGCAGGATCCGAGCCGCGTCTGCAACCTACACCACAGCTCACGGCAACGCCGGATCGTTAACCCACTGAGCAAGGGCAGTGATCGAACCCGCAACCTCATGGTTCCTAGTCGGATTCGTTAACCACTGCGCCACGACGGGAACTCCGAAATCCTGTGAATTTAGAGTGTTATGCTCATTATACAGCTACAGATGCAATAAATTCATTTGAGTAATAAAAAAAAGAAAATAAAAAAGAAAAAAAATAAAAAAGACACTGGCAGAAAAATGAAAAGGCAAGACCTTCCTGGGAGAATATATTTGGAAAACACCATTGTGCAGTAAAAGATTAATCTTGTCCCCTCAAAATGTCAAGCTCTGTACCAGGTTGACAACCCCCTCCTCAAATTCACATGCACTCAAAACCCGTAAATGTTACCGTGTTTGGAAACAGGGTCTTTGCAGATATAACCTAGTGAAGAGGAGATTATATTTGATTAAATTTGGCCTAAATCTAATGTAACTGGTATTATTAGAAGAAGAGGGAAATTTAGACATAGGAACCACAAACACACAGGAAAGAAGACCATATGAAAACACAGGCAGAGAATGGAGTGATCTACCCTGAGAGCAAAGGAATATCAAAAATTTCAAAGCATGTCAAAAATGCCAGAATGTAGAAGAAGCAAAGAAGAATTTTTCCTCATAGCCTCTGTAGGGAGCATGACTCTGGCAACACCTTGATTTTGAAGTTCTAGACTCCAAAACTGGGAGAATCAATTTCTGCTGTTTTATTGCACCCGGTTTGTGGTACTTTGTTATAGGGGCCCTAGAAACTAGCACATACTCTTAAGTATTTACATGGGAGAAATTAATGTATATGTTCACACAAACATTTGTATACGAATGTGTACAACAGCTTTATTTGTAATATCCCAAACCTGGAAACAAAAAAATGTCTGTCAATGGGTGAATGGATAAACAAATCATGGTGTAACCATACAATGGAATCCTACGCAGAAATAAAACTATTAATACATGCAACATGGACAAGAATTAAAAATAATTATGCTGAGCAAAAAAAAAAAAAGCCAAAAATAAAAGAATACATATTATATGGTTCCATTTATATAAAATTCTAGACAATCCAAACTAATCTATTATGATATAAAACACATCAGTGGTATCCTGGGGATACGCAGGGAGGGTGGAGAGGGATAGGAGGAAATACGAAGAGACATGAAGAAATTTTTGTGGGTGATGGAAAAAGTTCATTATCTTGATTTGTAGTGATGGTTTCATAGCTGTATACATATGTCAAAGCTCATTAAATTATACATTTTAAAATGTGCTGTTTATTGTATATCAATTAAACTTCAATAAAGCTAAAAAAATGAATTCACTGGGATGAATGCCATGAGAAAGCAAACCTTGAGATATTTGGGGATGTTCTGGGAAAGTGCCTAATCCAGGCTCATGATTGGAGGCACAAAAGTATTACCTAGAGAAGATATCGATTTAGCAGTGAAGGAGGAATAAAACTTATCTGGAAATGTGGAACTTGGTGGGGAGCCCGAGGAAGGAAAATGTATGAAGAAACAGAAGCAGATGAGTTTGAAGGGCTGCCATAACCTGAAGACTGAGGTAAAGCATACAAAGGGATAAAGAAGGGGAAAATGAAGTTAAGGACGGAAGCAGAAAGGATACATGAGACCTACATTCCATTTTAATGAGCTTGAATTTTCTCTTGAAAGTTTATGGGGAATTTTTAGCTGTTTTTAAACATGACATGCTCTATCTATGCTACTTTTTAAAAACAGTTTTGAGTAGAATCAAATAAAAATAAAGAGTTGCTTAGTTATTGCTAATGTATTTTTGAGCAAAGAAAACTAAAAAATTCTGTCATCAGTCGTAATTAGGTCTTGTTTATTCTTACTACAGTTCTTTGAAATCATTGTATTTGTTTATAGTAGATTTCACTGCAATATTGGAATCATCCTTTCAGTAATATTTACATTAGCTGGTATCACATCGAAAAGGACAGCATTTTTATTTAGACTAGTTTTCCGTAGTCTGGTTTTTAGATTAAAGACATTGTTCTATTTCATTTTAAATCTAAGTATCTCTTCCAAAAGTCGTACTGCTGAACTTGAATCAGAAAAAAAAATACTAGACTAATATGGAAAAATAAGTTTTTTTAAACCCACTATATTCACACTCCTGCTAGACTTTCCCTATTAGTCTCATCCTATAATAATGTTAATACCTGTTGTATATCCTTCTTCACCCTTAAATATAAACAAATAAGTACACACATATCGAAAGGATTTTGGTACCATTTTATTTATAAAAATTTTATTTTACATATATATGCCACTTGTTCTCACTTAACAATGCGTCATGAACATCCCTCCAGGATGTGTGTCTCTACGTGTATAATAAAAAATACAAAAGGTATACTTCTCTTTTACACAGAGTTATATACAGTCTTGACTTTAAATGCCTTAAAGATTAAACCTCGCAGATTTAGCATTTATCAATTACCTGTAATCCCAGCCAACTCCATCCGGGGAAGTCCAAATAAATCTGTCTTGGATATTGTGAGGACAAGGTCACTTCCATCTTGTAATACTTACTGTATTGGAATGATGAGTTTTCATAAACCTAATGAACTTTTTATTGGTTGTTCTCTTGAGCCCTTCCAGACCCTATCTTCCAAAACTAAGAAGAAAAATTCCTTTACTTTATATTATTGTAACCTGCAGGACTAAGTTTTCTCTGTATTAGTTTGAGCTCCCTATAATGAAACAGAGAATTTCATGTATAAGTCTTCCTCTTAGAATACACACATTAAATTAGTGATGAGTTGGGGCTAGGCAGGTGGAGAAGCTGAACTGCAATCCAGTTGCATCTCAGGCCTCAGGTAATTGTATGGGAGCTCTAAAGTTGTGAAGGGCCTTTAAACTTGTCCCAACTTGAGGCAAACTCAAGCTGTGTCTTTGTATTCCTTCATCAGCCAGTCACTGGTCACGGGCTGCCCCTAGTCATCTTTGGCAAGGCAGTTCCTTATAGCTGAGGACAATTACTACTGAAGCACTAAGCTGTATGTAGTCAGCCACTATGATTCTCAGTAGCTGGGGGATGGTCTTGAGGAAGGAGTCTGGGAAAAGTATCAGTCCATTCAGAGTATCCAATAATCAACTGCAGAATAATAAATCATAAAGTATGGTTTATTTTGGTCTTTAGTCAATCAAGTTAGATTGTGCTGAAAAAAAGCTACTGTGTGGCCATGAAGATAATAATGAGTGGGCATATGCATGTGTGTAAACGTGTATTATAGTCAATCTACTAAAACATCCTTCTTCAGATAGGCAGGTTATCCAAGACCGTCCAGATTTAGATTTAGAGAACCATGCAAGATCCAACTGACAGTCATGAGTAATGTTAATGGAATATCACTTCTGCACTGGAGCAAGTAGAAGTCATACAATTATAAATCCTTTATTTTATATGACTTTTGTCTTGAGATTCCTTTTTTCCCCATGAATCTGAAAAGCAAGAGAAATAGTTTCCAACTAAGATTGGACCCCACTTCTTTCCTCATTAGAGTTAGGAATCTATGTCAGGCAGGCTTTTCTGGTTCCAGGGAAGATTGAAGTGCTTCACATAATGCAAATAATTGGAGTTCTATTATTAAGATATACATTGAAATGAGAAAAGTATTTCAGCCATGAGTTGAGGCTTCACAGAACCAAGGAAAAGTTCAACAATTATGCCTCTTGAGAAAAGTAACTGTAGTACAGTAACCATGTGTAGTAACTATAGTATAGTCAGGCCCGTCAAAAAGGAAAACAGGGAGTGGTTCCTGTTCAAGATTCATGACAGTCGTGGTGAGCACAGCCACTTGAAACCTTCAAAACAAGAGTTGGTTTTATATTCCGCCATTCTGGTCACACAAATTCTCCCTCCCTTTTTCTGATTTTTGAAAGGTATGTTTCCATTCTGCTCTCTTGATCAATCTGATGAGTCTTCCCCCACCTCACCCTGGGTCTCTATTTTGAATTCCATAAATTGAGTGATCACCATAGTTTTTGACTGCCAGCACAGAATCATGTATCCAGATGTGCGAGCGCACAGATTAGATTCAATAGACACAATAGTGTCATGTAGCCTTTCCTATTCCAAACCCCTAAGGTCGGGTTTATTACAGCATAGTTCACAGCATGGTCACATAGGCCGACAGAACAACAACAACAACAAAAACCATAGACATCCCATCAGCAGAGGCATATGGTAAGGGCAATTTCAGGTGCAAAAGGCAAGAGATGGTAGCTATCTAATGTTAGGTGAGTAGAGGAAAAATTAATTGCACTTACTCAAAAATGAGATTTCCATATACAAGTTACTGCTTAACTGCATAAATCTGTTCAAATACACACACATGCCTGGATAGTGTGAATAGGCTTTAAAATTTATTCATCACTTTCAGTAGTTTTGATATGATGATAAGAAACTTAAAGGGAATGGCTATTAAGTATTGCAGGAAAATAATCCATGTATTATTGAATGGAAACAAGCAGAAGATTTTAATGAGAATAAAAAAGTTATTAACAATGACATATTCTCAGAAGAGACCTAGATACATTGACAAGATAAAGGATTCTAGTTTGAACTTGAGTAAAATTTAGTTGTAAGCACAACTTTTAACAAAAATGAATAGAGGTAGAGCAGTGACAGAGAAGGTTTTTATTATATGTGGGACTTTTCAAAGCTTAGAAAAGACTTATCTTCAGCAAATTTGGTCGTTATGTGATCTTTAGGAAGTTTATAAAAGCAACTTCTAAGAAAGCCATTTTTGTGTACCTAATCAACGCAATTACAGCAAATTAAAATAAAGTTTCATGTTGTTTTGGGACTAGAATTTATAGAGGCCTTCGTTTGACCTGGAGGCAAACACTGAGAGGAAAGTAAGACAGAGCAAGAGGTCTCTGTGCTTTTGTTTTTAAATCAGCTGTTCTTGGCAATAAAAAAATAATCAATAAATGTTTGCTATATTTATGATAAGTAAAGGAGTCTAGGAGAAGGAGGACCTAATAAAGTTATATGAAGGGTGAAGCCAGAAATGAAGCCTATGTTTTCAAAGATGTGCTTTCACATCTTTTCTACTTTACTGCCTTTTCCTATTCCGAAGACTAATCGTAATCTCTAATCACAATTCACAATGGATTAAAGTGCAATGTTAGTGCAAAGTTTAAGTAATTTTATATTCTGGTACTAGAAAATTAGGGTTGTTTTACATAAATATCTTTATGAATAAGATAACTGAATTTACCTAAATGACATATTTCAATTGAAACTTCCTATAAGTAGCAAAATAATATGTGAAAATAAAATGACAGATACAGACACTACCTATATTTTTTTAATGTGCTAAAATCTCCTTCCATTTTACATGACCCTCCAATCCTGACAATAGCTCTGTAACAGAAAACAAAAGGGTTTCATTACAGGAAGGGTTTCATTACAGGAAAAGCAGTATGGACTCAAAAACTAACCTTTTCTCAGACAAAAAAAAAAAAATACAAATATTGTCATCTAGAAGTTCCTGCTGTGGTTCAATGAGTTATGAATCCAACTGCAGTGGCTCTGGTCACTGCAGAGGCACGGGTTTGATCCCCAGCCTGACAGTGGGTTAAAGGATCTGGAGTTGCCTCAGCCGCAGCATAGATCACAGCTGTGGCTTGGTTTCAATCTCTGGCCCAGGAACTTCCATATATCATGGGTGTGGCCATTAAAAAAATACATATATATATATATATATATATATATATATATATATATATATATTAGTTCTAAAGGTAAAATTCATTTTCAATTTAAAAAATGCATTTTCAATACAAATTAAATAATTGTATTTTTCACTCTCATATTTGTTATTTTTTAAAAAAGAGGATGATATATTATTGTTCAAGGGTTAAAAATTATGAAAAGCTGGAGTTTCCATTGTGGTGCAGTGGAAACGAATCTGACTGGTATCCGTGAGGATGCGGGTTTGATCTCTGGCCTCGCTCAGTGGTTAAGGATCTAGCATTGCCTTGAGCTGTGGTGTAGGGGTCGCAGATGTGGCTCGGATCCCCTGTTGCTGTGGCCGTGGTAGGCTGGCAGCTGTAGCTCTGATTCAACACCTAGCCTAGGAATTTCAATATGCCGTGGGTGCAGCCCTAAAAGGCAAAAACACCAAAGAAATTATAAAAAGCTCATGAAAAGCCTATAGATGTTTAGACCCAAATCCCAAACCAATGTTTCTTGAAGTGTGGCTCCTGGGCCTCCTACCAGAATCACTGACAGCCCTTGCTATAATGAATATTATTGAGCCTACCAATTTAGAATATCTGAGAATGGGGTCCAGAGATCTGTATTTTTAACAGTTAATCCAGTTAAGTCTTATAGCCTCTAAATTTAAGACTCTAAATTTAAGACTCCTGCTTTATCTTCCCCACATGATTATTTGAACATATTTTCCATGCTAGGGAAGGCCATTTGGGAGAGAAAATCACTGAGACTAGAGAGATTCTTATAATGTCACTTGAACACCATACTTACATTACAGCAATCATTAAGTACCATGAACAAAGTGTTTAAGTATACAACAATGATTCCCTATTGCTACCAATGGGAAATTTCTTAGAATTTAATCATGCTTTTTGGAGAAATTATTTTAGAAGAGCCATTTTGCTTTCTTTGTTTAAGAATATCTAAAACAGGAGTTCCCGTTGCGGCTCAGTGGTTAACGAATCCGACTAGGAACCATGAGGTTGCGGGTTCGATCCCTGCCCTTCCTCAGTGGGTTAAGGATCCAGCGTTGCAGTGAGCTGTGGTGTAGCTTGTAGACGTGGCTTGGATCGCATGTTGCTGTGGCTGTGGCGTAGGCTGGTGGCTACAGCTCCGATTGGACCCCTAGCCTGGGAACCTCCATATGCTGCGGGAGCAGCCCAAGAAATGGCAAAAAAAAAAAAAAAAAAAATCTAAAACACATCTTGAACATATTAGATACATTTTAAAACAAATGTCTCACTGAATTTGTTTATTACTTATGAGTCTATATCAGAAATAGTAAACATGTTAGTATTATTCTAAAACAAGGTAAACCATATTTATGAATATTATAAAATAATTATGAATACAATAATATAGATATTTTTAAAAAGAAGTTCAGAGAACAATAGATAATTTTTCAAATTGTACAAAAATAAAGTAGATAATGGAATTTAAAAACCTGCTGTGGTTGCTATATGATGTGATTAGGGATAAATATAAGCATTATATTTGGATTTACCAAATTTTCCACAATGCACACATATTGCCTTTGAAATAAAATAAAATGATATTTTAAAAATATCATTTACAATTCATTTGTATGCATTAGTAGTAAAAGTCCATTTGTGTGATTAATTAGATATTACATATCCACTCAATCAATATATATTGAGAAGTGCTGAATCCCAGGATTTATGCTTGGTTCATGCACAGAGTAGTGAATAAGTAAGTTATAGAGCTTACATTCTAGAAGGAGAATACGGGCAATAAAGACAAGCAACTACAGTTTAGTCTGAAAGGTGACATTAAGGGTCCAGAAACATAAAACAAAACTCCAACCCAAAGAGAAGGAAATTAGGGACTATTTTTAGGATGTAGAAGCCACTTTATTGAAAGTCTTTTAGTAGATGATAGCCAGGTTAAAATGGAAGTGAAGATATCATATGGTACTTTAATATGGCTAGTACTGAATGCCTATGTCTCTATGTCCAGCCATTTACGTGTAAGTAACAAGTGGCAAAATATGAGGTCAGTAATGTAATCAAGGTCTAGATAATGAAAGAATTTGCAAATCATGCTTTTTGGATTTGGTTCTAAAACAATAAGAATTGATGAATATACGTTGTGGATTTGGTTGGCTAAAATTTTATTGAAAATTTTTGTGTCTATATTCATCAAAGATATTGGCTGGTAGTTTTCTTTCTTGGTGACATCTTTGTCTGGTTTTGGAATTAGGGTGATGGTGGCGTCATAGAATGTCTTTGGGAGTGTTCCTTCTTTTTCGACCTTTTGGAAAAGTTTAAGGAGGGTGATAGAATTCTCCTGTGAAGCCATCTGGTCCTGGACTTTTATTTGTATGGAGTGTTTTTATGACATATTCAATTTCACTTCCAGTGATTGGTCTGTTCAGTTGATCTATTTCTTCTTGATTCAGTTTTGGCAGGCTGTAAGTCTCTAGAAAGTTGTCAATTTCTTCTAGGTTGTTGAATTTGTTAGCATATAATTGTTGATAGTATTCTCTTATTTATTTATTTATTTATTTTTTGTAGTATCCATTGCGACTTCTCATTTTTCATTTCTGATTTTGTTTATTTGGTTTTTTCTCTCTCCTTTCTTGGTGAGTCTAGCCAGAGGTTTGTCAATTTTGTTTACCTTTTCAAAGAAGCAGCTCTTGGTTTGATTGATTTTGTCTATTGTTTTTTGAATCTCTATTTTATTGATTCCTCTTTGATCTTTATAATTTCCCTCCTTCTGTTGACTTTAGGTTTTGCTTGTTCTTTTTCTAATTCATTTAGGTGGTGGGTTAAGCTGTTGATTTGAGATTTTTCTTTTTTGAGGAAGGCCTGTATTGCTATGAACTTCCTTCTGAGCACTGCTTTTGCAGCATCCCATAGATTTTGAGTGGTTGTATGTTCATTATCATTTGTCTTGAGGTATTTTTTAATTTCCTTCTTGATTGCCTCATTGACCCACTGTTTTTTCAGTAGCATGTTGTTTAGTCTCATGGAGAAGTTTTTTCTCATTTCTTTTCCTGTGGTTGATTTCTATTTTCATGCCATTGTGAAATAAAATAAAATGATATTTAAAAATATCATTTACAATTCATTTGTATGCATTAGTAATAAAAGTCAGAGAAGATACTTGAAATAATTTCTATACTCTTAAATTTGCTGAGGTTAGTTTTGTGCCCCACTATGTGATCAATTCTTGAGAATGTTCCATGTGCACTTGAGAAGAAGGTATATTCTGATGTTTTTGGATGTAACGTCCTGAAAATGTTGATTAAGTCTAAATTTTCTATTATTTCCTTCAGGATTTCTGTTGCTTTATTGATTTTCTGTCTTGAGGATCTGTCCATTGATGTGAGTGGGGTGTTAAAGTCTCCTACTATGATTGTATTCCCATCAATCTCTCCTTTTATGTCTGTTAGTATTTGTTGTAGGTATCTGGGTGCTCCTATATTAGGGGCATATATATTGATGATTGTAATATCCTCTTCTTGAATGGATCTTTTAACCATTAAATAGTATCCTTCCATAGCAATTCTGAAGAACAAAAACCAAGCAGAAGGCATAACTCTCCTAGACTTCAGGCAATATTACAAAGCCACAGTAATCAAGACAGTGTGGTACTGGTACCAAAAGAGACATACAGACCAGTGGAATAGAATAGAGAACCCAGAAATAAACCCAGACACCTATGGTCAATTAATCTTTGACAAAGGAGGCAAGAACATAAAACGGGAAAAAGACAGTCTTTTCAGCAAGTATTGCTGGGAAACCTGGACAGCTGCCTGCAAATCAATGAAATGAGAATACACACTCACGCCATGCATGAAAATAAACTCAAAATGGTTGAAAGACTTAAATATAAGACAAGACACCATCAAACTCCTAGAAAAGAAATTAGGCAAAACATTCTCTGACATCAACCTTAAAAATGTTTTCTCAGGTCAGTCTCCCAAAGCAACAGAAATAAAAGCAAAAATAAACCAATGGGACCTAATCAAACTGACAAGCTTTTGCACAGCAAAGGAAACCAAAAGGAAAACAAAAAGACAACTTACAGAATGGGAGAAAATAGTTTCAAATGATGTAACTGACAAGGGCTTAATCTCTAAAATATACAAGCAACTTATACAACTCAACAGCAAAAAAGCCAACAACCCAATGGAAAAATGGGCAAAAGACCAAGAAATTAGGCAAAACATTCTCTGACATCAACCTTAAAAATGTTTTCTCAGGTCAGTCTCCCAAAGCAACAGAAATAAAAGCAAAAATAAACCAATGGGACCTAATCAAACTGACAAGCTTTTGCACAGCAAAGGAAACCAAAAGGAAAACAAAAAGACAACTTACAGAATGGGAGAAAATAGTTTCAAATGATGTAACTGACAAGGGCTTAATCTCTAAAATATACAAGCAACTTATACAACTCAACAGCAAAAAAGCCAACAACCCAATGGAAAAATGGGCAAAAGACCTGAATAGACATTTCTCCAAGGAAGATATACAGATAGTCAACAAGCACTTGAAACAATGCTCAACATCCATGATTATTAGAGAAACGCAAATCAAAACTACTATGAGATATCACCTCACACCAGTCAGATTGGCCATCATTAATAAGTCCACAAATAACAACTGCTGAAGGGGGTGTGGAGAAAAGGGAACCCTCCTGCAATGTTGGTGGGAATATAAGCTGGTACAACCACAATGGAGAACAGTATGGAGGTACCTTAGAAAACTATACATAGAACTACCACATTATCCAGCAGTCCCATTCTTGGGCATATATCCAGACAAAACTTTCCTTAAAAAAGACACATGCACCCTGAAATTAAGTTTAGGGAAAATGAATTCTTTTTACAAAATACACATGAGGCTAAATTCAAAGTGCAATTTTTGTACATTCAAAGAGAGAGAAACAACCTTTCTGTTAGAATTAATCTGTATGAAATGCTTGTTGTATCTATCACAGCAGCCCTGAAAAGATGGGATGGGGTAGGAACATTACTAATTGGTTTTTAGGAAACCAAAATCAGAATAAATCCCTCCCCTAAAAAACTCACCCATCCATTCAGAGGTAATATACTTTATTTTCAGATCAATGATTTATCTAGGGAAAAAGTAAAGATAGTATAATTATTGCTATACATTTTAATATCCCTTTTCCCCATGTTCTTGCTAGTCATTGTAACCACATGCACTCTTTTTTTTTTTCAAAAGCTATCTCCCATCAGGCAACCACAAGTCTTTCCTCCAAGTCCATGACTTTCTTTTCTGAGGAGATGTTCATTTGTGCTGGATATTAGATTCCAGTTATAAGTGATATCATATGGTATTTGTCTTTGTCTTTCTGGCTCATTTCACTCAGTATGAGAGTCTCTAGTTCCATCCATGTTGCTACAAATGGCATGATGTCATTCTTTTTTATGGCTGAATAGTATTCCATTGTGTATATATACCACTTCTTCCGAATCCAATCCTCTGTCGATGGACATTTGGGTTGTTTCCATGTCCTGGCTATTGTGAATAGTGCTGCTATGAACATGCGGGCGCATGTGTCTCTTTTAAGTAGAGTTTTGTCCGGAGAGATGCCCAAGAGTGGGATTGTGGGGTCATATGGAAGTTCTATGGATAGATTTCTAAGGTATCTCCAAACTGTTCTCCATAGTGGCTGTGCCAGTTTATATTCCCACCAACAGTGCAGGAGGGTTCCCTTTTCTCCACAGCCCCTCCAGTACTTGTTATTTGTGGACTTATGAATGATGGCCATTCTGACTGGTGTGAGGTGGTATCTCATGGTAATTTTGATTTGCATTTCTCTTATAATCAGTGATGTTGAGCATTTTTTCAACCACATGCACTCTTAAAGCAAAATGTCTCCTTAGCCTCACTTCATTTTTTTTTCCCCTGATAATACTTCTTTGGCTAAAGTCCCATAGACTTTTTCATACTTTCCTTTAGCCTTATTTATACTGTGGTTTTGCTAATAAATAGTGCATTCACCAACCTACAACACAACAGTGAATTCAAAATAATTTGGATTTCTTCTTAATGTAAAAAATATGCATATGAAAGTTTCAAAATGAGGTGAGAAATAAAAGTAACTCGACAAGCCAGTTACTTCTAAAACTCTGATTGTAAATATGAAAAACAAACTGCAGTCAACTGCAATCCTTGGAATTTTAATCTGGTTTGTTAATTAGTATGCATACTGAATAATTGTATCTACTGTCAAGATGTGTTCATTTGATTGTAAGAAGATAACAAATGAAAGCATTACATACTTTTTCTATAGTATTCTCAGACTCTGCAACCAGACTATGAGAAAGGAGAAAACTAAGGAGAGACTGTCTTAAACAAACTTTCCCAACCTGCTGCACAACATTAAAATAAATAAAAATAATTCATCCTTTTGGGGCTTGGAGTCATGCTTTCCAGGACTAATTTTGAAAGCAATAGGCATGCACAAACTACAAAATTAGTGCCAAGGAGTTAAATTTCTTCTACATTTTTTTTCTTAATTATATGATTTCTTTTTCTCTTCCTATTGCTTCTTCAAAAAATCTTTCCTAAAATGTGCGAACCTGTTTTTTTCTACAGATAAGACATGGAACTAGAAGAGGGAGCCTTTTGGTGATTTCTTCCCTCCTCTTTAATAATACTCAGAGAGTAAATTAGAAGGGCTATAATTCTATTTTGGATAGGACTGATCTTTATTTATGTTAAATTACTGCTGTATGTAAAATTTTGGTAAAACTACTAGAATCTCAGTTTAATGTAGACAGGTTTCTTTCTGGGTCCACTGTTTTATCCCAAATAAAAATTGTTTAAAAAAATGAATTAACTTCATTAATTAATCCTCATAAAAATAACTATAGACTTAAGCTTTAATTTTATGAAGCAAAAAATATTAAAGCTCAGAGTAAGTGAAAAAACATGCAGTTAGTAACTGCCTCAGTTGATACACAAACTTAGGTCTTTGGAAATTAGTTTGTGACCTTTGACACTGTAAAATAGGTGCTTTAGCTACTACTGTATGATGAACATATATTATCTTATTTAATTCTGATAATACTCTCTAAGGTAACTTTTATAATCACACTTTTTTAATGATAAAATTAATACCCAGAGATGACACAACTAAGTGATTGATTTTATAATTCAACCAGCTCTTTCCAATTCCAGTTGGGGATCTGTCTGAATGATCTGGTCATTTGGTTCTAAGGTTGGAGCCATCTATCCTATTTACTTCATATTTTGCTACATTGATTAATTACAGTTTATTATCCTATGTTTATCTCTAATCTATCAGGTCTAGCTTATAACTGACTTGATTTTTGGGTTCCAGGCTCTTAAGTTCTAGTGATGTGACAAAGACACATATGCTAATTTTTATGACCTTTAATTCTCTATGGTATTTTTAATCTTTTTTCTATTTAATTACGAAAATAGTATTTAACTAATAAAATAAACCCGAAGACAGACCTTTGGTTACTCCTTGCTATAAGAATTGTGTGGCTGAGCTCACAGCTGTTAGCTCCTGACCTCTTAAATTTTGACGTTTTTTCGGCTTTATTTTTTCCCGGGGGAGGGGAACATGAGGCAGAAAAGAGACCTTTTTTTGGAGATATAAAAGAGAGCCTATCTATCACATCAACTAAACAGCACCTCCATTTGAGCAGAAGCTCCCAAATTAGGTAAATGCCACATTCCTCACTGCTCACACACAGAGGTTAGGCTCTTTGTAGCCCAATGGTAGGAGAGTGAGTCAGTATGGGAGTGGACCTGAAATGTGGTAGCATTTTCTACTATCCCTTCTCCAAAGGAAGGCCCTAATGTGTGGTATTTCTTTGTCTAGAGCAATTACTAGAATGTGAGAATGTGAAGAATGTTGTTGGCAGCATATCTACCCTGACTTTCTCAGTAACTGCAGTTGTAGTAGCAGCAGCAGCTGCAGAAGAAGAAGGGAAAGGAGAAAGGCAGCCTGAATAATTGAACCCACTGAGTTTACTGTTAAACTGTTAACTTTAGAGGACTAATTAGGTCATTAAAGGAAGAATAACAGTATATTTCAACCTGGGGTAGATGAGAGAATGCTTTTTTTTTTTTTTTTTGCTTTTTAGGGCATGTGGAGGTTCCCAGGCTAGGGGTCCAATAAGAGCTACAGCTGCCAGCCTACACCACAGCCACAGCAACATCAGATCCAAGCTGCATCTGTGACCTACGCCACAGCTCATGGCAATGCCAGATCCTTAACCCACTGAGCAAGGCCAGGGATGGAACCCGTGACCCCATGGTTCCTATCTGGATTCATCTCTGCTGCCCCATGAAAGGAACTCTGAGAGAATGCATTTTTCCTTCCTCTTTCTAGCTTGTAAATTTGATTGTATTTATGCCTGCAGAGAAGTTTCCTAGGTTTTGTAGATATGGCCCATAAAGAGCTTTATGAGGTCTTTGTGCCTCTGAAATGCGTGTGTTGGGTTTCTGGATTCTGAGAAGAGGAATTGTGAGGATGTTAAGTTTGAGTACTGTTTGCTTTCATTCTTCTTCTGGCTTAATTTTTGCTTTTTGTTTTTGTTTGTTTATAGAAGTTGCAATTTCTTTTTAGAGGTTAACTAGAATTCTTCTTATAGTCTGTGTCTTCTTAACCTAATCCAGGAAGAATTTGTAAAACTAATACAGGAAGTCAAGAAACTTCAATAGTAAATTCTATTAATTTAGTACTCTGAAATAGTTTCCGAGTATTCGTAGAGGAAATTATCTAAAAACATAAGGTCTTAAAAGTCTCCTGATTGAAATATTATTTCAAGAAAAAGATGGTAGCCTGTGCATACCTATCTCCCTGTCCCCACCAAAGCTCTTTAAAAGGCTAATAAATCTATATTGAAGCAACAATTATCATGGGATTATTCATTTTATTTATTACTTCTCAAAGCATTCCCAGAGGCTACACTGGAATATCTCCTTGGTAGAGACCCAGAGACCTGTGCACAGACCTAGCTGGCAGGGATAAAAGAAAGGAGTGTGGGATCACATTGTTATGGTAATTAACTGAAGGACTGTTTATAAAACAAATGGGCTAAACTCTTTCCCTATTTGATGTGTATCAGGAAGCTGGTTGGAGCCTCTGCTCCCAGCATAGCCTTGAGAATTCCTTTCTAAACAACAGGAGGAATTTTCCTGACTTGTGGAAGAAGGGTAGATTTAAGGAGAGTAGGGTTTTGAGGTTACGACCTGTATTTTTCTGTACTATCATAAAAGGAACAGAAAGGAAGAAATGGGCAGGGGAGCTTCAAACATGCCCCCCTTACTTTCACAATAAATGAGAGTCTGGGCCAGTCTGTCTTCTTCCAAGCCAAGGTCTGAAAAGCAAAGCTTACCTCTTTACAAGATCCATGCACTTACAGAAATGAGAGTTCAGCTTTATCATTCAGTGTGTGTGTGTGTGGGGGGCACTGTATTTGTAACTTAATAAATCTTTACCAAATGCCTAGTATGTATCAGAGAGTATTCTAATCATGGGAATATGACAGTGAATCATTCAGAGAAAAAAAAAAATGCATCCTGCCCCCATGGACCTTACATTTTACATTCTTAGTAGGGAAACATGCATGAAACGAATAAATCCAATTATATACGCTAACTACATATTACTAAGTGAAAGAGAAAAAATTAAAGTAGGAGAAGGATCCTACCAATAACACGGTCCTGTGACGATAGGGAGTGTGACCAAGAAGTGCCTTCTGAGGAGGTGATACTGAACAGAAACCTCAAAGAAGAGAAGGGGAGAGCCATGCAGAGGAAGAACATTCTAGTCAAAGAAAAGCTATTAGTGCAAAAGCTCTGAAGCAAGAGTGGAATCAATGTGTACAAGGATCAGCAAGAAGGCCAGTGTGCAAGCAGTGAGTGACACGCACGGCTGTACTGGAAACTCAAAAAATCACAAAAAATTCCTATTCTGGCAGTCCCCATTGTGGCTCAGTGGTAACGAACCCAACTAGTATCCATGAAGATGCAGGTTCCATCCCTGGCCTCGCTCAGTGGTTTAAGGATCTGGCATTGCTGTGAGCTGTGGGGTGTAGGTCACAGATGGCAGCTAGGATCCCACATTGCTGTGGCTGTGGTGTATGCCAGCAGCTGTAGCTCCAATTCAACCCCTCACCCAGGAAATTCCATACGCCTCGGGTGCAGCCCTAAAAAGCAAACAAACAAACAAACAAAAAACTTCCTATTCTGATTAACATCATTCCTTATATATGTTTGAATAATTAGCTAAGGATTAAGAGAGCCTTTAACAAAACCAAAATCATGAAATAAAAGGGCCAGGATGAATGAGCCTCTAAACCCTGATGGATAAAGGGGTTGTATAAGGAATGTGGCAGGGGGAGGGGGATGAATTCTTAAAGTTTTACATTTAAATTGAGATGCTAAGATAGCCATGAAATAGTAAGAGACAACTATTTTAAAAGGAGCAAGATGGAAATCTTAGAAATGAAAATGTTAAAATATTGCTTTTAACTTTTAAACCTATAACTCTAGTATCTATAAAACTACAAATATCCTTTGTAATGAAGTAGAACTAGTGAAGGATTCCCAGAAGCTAATCAGAATGGACTGATCTGAGCCAAAAACATAGGGAATGAGCTTCAAAAGCAGCTCAGAGTATCAGACATTGCTTTTTCTTCCTGTTGAGCTGGAAGGTTTTCAGGCACCCGTCAGTAATACACTCAATTTGAACCACGATTAGGAATGAGTTTTCCACATTTAAAAGCCAAGTTCTTAGTTTTATTCCAATGAATCAAATAATTGTATTTGGAAACAAAAGTGACAGTGAAAAAACATCACTTTTGAGCACTGAGTAGATTTTAACAAATCTATTGTAAACTAACTTTCTCCTTTGTGTCTGAAAACTAATGACCATTGGGGGTGAAGGGTGAAGACATGGCGGAAGCATCTAAGACAAATAAAAAATATTTGTTAATATGAATTCTTATAAAAATTATTCTTGAAGACTATCCCCAGATTTGTCTTGATCATTCATCCTTTGGTACCTTTTCTTTCTTCAAATTTTCTTTGATTAGCTACATTTTACCTCACCTTCAAAAAACTAGGGCAAATTTTATATCTTGCATGAAGCTCTCCTAGACCAGTTGGGTTACTTTTATTTATTTATTTATTTTTCTTAAACATTTCGAGGCTTGTGATTAAGGTGATTAATTTGTCCTTTTGTAATATGCTATCAGAATAGCACTTACACCTATGAGGGGCAGTAGGTACTAGTTACACAATGCTGAAATTCTGCCAATATAAATCTATTCCATTGGAATAAATATTATTTTCTCCAGTCAGTTCAGTTAAAATGCAGATACCTCAGATGTCAAATCTTTCACAACCTCCTGCCACTGTTTAATCAGATTGCCTTCTTCAGTAACAATAATAGCAACTGAGGAACCATACGATTTTAAGGTATTTGCTAGCCTGGGAATACTTAGTGCTAATAATAGAAAGGAAAAACTTTGAGCTAATGTATAAGAATACAGAAATCAATTTATGTAAACCACCTACAACAAAATTTTACACACGCTAATTTTAGTTTCTTACACTGGTCTGTAATTTTATCTTCTGTATGTCCTTTGTGCCTAACAAAGCTGCAACTTTCTTTAAGGGAAAAGCTACTTTGAGCCAAATAATATTTGTATAATAGTATTTAGGTACATAGGAATACAAATTATGTACTTATTTTTTAAAGAACCCTCTTTGCTTATTTCCAGTGGTATACAATATGACTAATAAAATACTGTAAACAATAGAGTAGCTAACTTATAATCAGTCTTGGTATGAGTTTTATAATAAATTGTCATTAGTATGGTCTTTGTCTCTTCAGGCTGCCGTAATAACACACCACAGATGGTGTATCAACAGAAATATATTTTTCACTGTTCTGGAGGCTAGAAATCCAAGATCATGGTCTTGATCGATCCTGCTCCTGAGATGAAAACACTTCCCTGGCTTGCAGACCACTGCCTTCTTGCCGCTTCCTCACATGCCCTTTTCTGTATGTGTGTGTGTGAGAGAGAGAGAGAGAAGGAGAACATCTTGTCTGGTGTCTGGTGACGCTTAAAAGGACCATATACTCTTATGACCTTGTCAAACCTTAGTTACTTCCATAAAGGTCCTATATCCAAATATCATTACACTGTAGGTTAGGACTTCAAAATCTGAATTTTGGAGGAAAAAAGACATTCTGTTTATAACACTATATAAGTACTGGACAAGAGCTAGGGATAGCTAGTGTTTATTGAATAATAAGTATTAAACATTGCATTTTAGTGTTAAGTAAATAAGAATTATTGCTAATATGAATATTAAAATTATTAGCATTTAACAGATGTTTAATATCATCAAGTCTCTTGGTCTCTCAGTTATGGAGAAAAATGACAAGGAGACTATTTTATTTTTATATCTCTCAAAATTATTAGCATTTTAAACACTATTTTGGCGAATAGCTACAAAAAGAATGTTACAGGAAATGTAGATTGAAATGTCCAGTGATTTTTTTTATCTTAATCTATTTTGATTACATATCAGGTCAATTTTAATTATTTTTAAAGTTGTGTTTCTAATGGAAAATTAGAACTTTTTTGTAGATGTAAGAAAGGAGACCTCCCAAGTCCTAGATCCTCAGTGATTATGCATGACGTGGCAGCAATCCAGAACTCCCCATGAACCACACTGTAAAGCACAGAAATATCTGAAAGCTGAAAAGCTGGCTCACCAGGGACCAGCCACAGGGAGGGACGAGAGGACCTTGTAATAGAAACTGCTGAACACCAAATTAGGAAATACAGCTGAGTTCAGAACTTCCCCACGGTAAAGCCCAGCTCATTGATAAGGGGAGGGGACTTACAGGATTCCACCCATGATAAAGTATAGACTATAACTGCAACCTCAGATCAGATCAGATGATTGAGTTAATCTCATCCATTTTTTCTGGTCAAGAGATGGCATTAACTCATGTAATCATCACAAGAACTCTAGGGATGGGAGTTCCATCTTAGCGCAACAGAAACGAATTCCACTAGGAATCATGAGGTTGCAAGTTGGATCCCTGGCCTTGCTCAATGGGTTAAGGATCCGGCATTGCCATGAGCTTTGGTGTAGGCCACAGACACGGCTCGGATCCTGGGTTGCTGTGCCTGTGGTGTAGGCCAGCAGTTGTAGCTTTGATTTGACCCCTAGCCTGGGAACCTCCATATGCCCCAAGTGCAGCCCTAAAAAAAAAAAAAAAAAAAAAAACAAACAAAAAAAAAGAACTCTAGGGAGTAATTATAATTATCTTTTTCTAAATCAAGATGAAGAAATAGAAATTCAGAGAGATTAATTAACTTGGTTCTAGTCATATAGCAAATCAGTGTTAAAAGATTCTAGATTTTAAAAAATCATACTGAATGTTCTTACCTCATTTCCAACTTTGTTCCACTTTCAGATGAGATGGCTACTACAAATCAATCCCTAGCTTATGACATTTTGGGCTCAATTAAATTTAGAAATTAAGACCATATTTAATTATTCTTGAAGAAGTCAAAAAAGTATTTTCAGAGGCTGTTTTTCAAGGTAACTCAAAGAATAATTGTTTAAGGCACACACAGAAGAAAAAACATTCTAGGAAGCAGGAAAAGGTTGTGCTATTTTTTACAAAAATTATTTTATGAAGTACAGTTGATTTACATTGTCACGTTAATTTCTGCTATATAGCAAACTGATTCAGTTATACATATATACATATATATACACACACATTCTTTTTCGTATTCTTTTCCACTATGTTTATCACAGGATATTGAATATAGTTCCTTGTGCTATACAGTGGGACCTTGTTGTTTATCTATTTATTATGTATAATAGCTTCCATGTGCTAATCCCAAACTCCTAATCCACCCTTCCTCCAAACCCACTACCCCTTGATAACCACAAATCTGTCCTCTAGGTCTGTGAGTCTGTTTCTGTGTCACAGATAAGTTCATTTGTGTCATATTTTAGATTCCACATATAAGTGACATATTTGCTTGCCTTTCTCTTTCTGATTTACTTCATTTAGTATGATAATCTCTACGTCCATCCATATTGCTGCAAATTGGCAGTATTTCATTCTTTTTTATGGCTGGGTAGTATTCTATTTTGTGTGTGTGTGTGTGTGTGTGTGTGTGTGTACCACATCTTCTTTATCTATTCATCTGTCTATGGATATTTAGGTTGTTTCCATGCATTGGCTATTGTGGATAGTGCTGCTATAAACGTTGTGGTGTATATATCTTTTTGAATTATAGTTTTGTATATAACCAAATATATATACACACACATATATCACATATATGCCAATTGGAAATTTATAATTTATAGATTATTTACTTTTTTGAGAACACATAGAAAATTTAAAAATATGAATCATTTACTGGAGCAGAAAGTTTCAACAAGACTAAATAATGCATATCATCTAGAACATGGAGTTCTCTTATTAAAACAAAATAAAGCAAAAAACACAAAAAAAACCTCCAAAAGCCCATGTATATAAAAGATTAAAAATATGTTTCTGGAGATGCTCAACATTGCTAATATTAGACAATGCAAATCAAAACTACAGTGAAGTATCACTCACACCAGTCAGAATGGCCATCTTTAAAAGTTTATGAATAAATGCTAGAGGGGGTGTGGAGAAAAGGGAACTCTCCTACATTGCTGATGAGACTGTAAATTGCTACAACCACTATGGAAAATGGTATGGGGTTTTTTTCAAAAACTAATACTAGAATTTCCATATGATTCAGCAATCCCACTCCTGGGCATATATCCAATCAAAACTATAATCCAAAAGGTTGTGCTATTTAAAGCCCTTCTAGGCAACTACGATTGAATTTAAAATTAATTTTAAAATGTTTCTTAGTATAATGAATACACAGCAATGCTGCAGATAAAAGCCTAGAAAAATAATTTTAGTGTACTTAATATTTTCAAAGTTGTCTCTTTTTTTGTTCTTTAAAGAAAAATGGAATATCATTTTTTTTGCAATAGATAATTTATTCAATATTACTTGTATTCTAACTTATTTTTCAAATTAGTTTTATCTGTTAGTAATGCTATCAACATATCTTGGCAGAATTACTTTGAATGAATTCCTCTTATATGTAGTGTAAAATAAATTCATCAGTTTCATAGGCTCCCTGCTGAAATCTCAATGGGATTTGAAAATTTAAATAAGCTATTCTATTTTGTTGCTGAAGAAAATGTAATTAAGCTCTTCTTTATGAATTTTATTCAATGATTACTGAGTTACTAATTTCCTCAAATAGTAAATAAATCTCAATGCTTCCATTTACTATTAATGCTTTAATTAAGCATTGCCAACTGCTGTGGCATTTATACATGCCCCAATAGGTTAGCATCTTAAATAGCTCAATGTTTGTGCAAATACAGTTATTTATTTACTGCATTTGCTCTATGGTTCAGGCTTGCAGAACTTCAGGTCAAGTCAGGAAGATGAGTTTTCAGAAATATTTAAACTAACAGGCCAAACAAGACCCCCTAAAGATAAGCACTTACGGCTACACAAAGGTCTATGAGGAATTGGGAAAGATTGGTTTGGAATTAAGGAAGGAAAATAGAGCTCTGAGAACAATAACCACATTTTCAAGTATTAAATAATATAATTAGATATCTATTCAAAGAAGACTAGGGGACGTGGGCTAACTAATGATGGTAAATGGAAATAGCTAATCATGTTTAGATACATTAAGAATTTTTTTAAATAACAAAATCAAAACATTAAGCTGAGCAGAATACAATGAAAAGCAAGCCTTACAAGTAGAATCAACTTCAAAGTAAACAAAAATAATTTCCTATTTCAAATATAATGTAAAGTAAAGGTTTAGCAGAGATTAACTGGTGGCATGATTTCTGCTATTTCAGATTAATGGTTGATATGTCTGATGAATGATCATCTCTACATGAGCTATTAAAGTTGAAATGTACATGGTCCAATTGAAATCTAATTAATATATCAACATATATTCAAAACATCATATTTTAGATTTTCAGGCTAAATGTTCTTATTCAGCAACCTCCTACTGAGATTTGTTTTTGAGGAACCTATGCTCTAATTAGGGTAACAGACACTAGTTATGACCAAATAACATAAATGTTTTGATAGAGATGTCTTTTAGCATATGGATTTTCAAAATGTGCCACCTTAGATGAGTCTTAAAAAATAAAAAGATATCTATCAGCCTTGAAATGGTGAGTGAGGATGTAGCATTACTACACATACAGAAGAGTGAGAAACATGGCTTTTTCAGAGACTCACTGGAGTATAAGGTGCATTGGGGAAGACCACCTTATTATTTATAACTGTGTTATACTCTAGGTAACAAAAATGGAGGTTTTTGATTATTGTAGAACTGATAGGACCTGCCATCACCTTTTTAATAGCACCTATTGAGACATATCCACTAAATAAACTAAGATTTCAGTTTGACTCATGTGACAACAATAAGATATTTACATCCCCCAAACAAGAACTGAATAATAATATATAAAATACATCCTTGTATATATATTGTCCATCTCAACCTTTGGAGGTGAACCAACTCCAAGCATCAAGAAACTGGAATCAAAAACTTCAAGGCTCCAGTAAATCTAGACCCTAAGTACACTCTAACTACAGGACAGAATTCTAGAAGTAACCATAGATTTCATTTCTCTTTCAAGTAAATGTTCTATCTACCTCCCATTCCCTTTAACTGTAAATCTACTTCCTTAGCCTAAATCCTAACCAGGATTTGTAGTCCTTTTAACAGTAGCGTGAAAGGCACTCAGGAAAGAAAAGGACAGCCTCTGGGCAAAAAGTAGCAGCCTTCCTTCCAAGTGAGCAGACAGAACCCGTGGAATCATTCATTTGGATGCCCTGCTATTCTGGGGGAAATTTTAAAGACTCATGGGTAGAATCCTACATAATTTAAGTTTGGGTGATGTGGAGGAGAATAGTCTATTTAAATGTCACTTTTATTTATTTTATGTTCCCTTACTTATATAAGGTCCCAAATTTACAACATTGTTACATTTAGGCCATTACACTATGTGCCTTATAGACAAGTCTATGAGAGATATGTTAAAAGCCCAGAAGTTGAAGGTGTGGAATGGCTTATTGGACTATGTATTGATTTTTTCCATAGAGAATGAACATGTATTTGTTAAACATCTTTGTGCAAGGAATTGTTCAAGGTTCTGTACAGACATTCTTGCTCTTGTGGAGTTTAGATTTTTATGAGTAGATGTTAAAATTAGGAAAACTTCCCGAAGTAGACTGTAACAGGATCATCAATGGCATCCAGAGCTATAGAGTAAATGTGTAGCAGTTCACCCTCTCATCTCCAACACTGCTTTGTTTCTGAAGGACCTCCTCAAAAGGTTTAACTAAATATATAGTCTTTGCAGTAAACTTCCAAGACAAAAACCTCTTCCTGCTTTACACTATCCCAGCTTACTCTAGCATCAAAGAAAACTTAGGTTTGACACAAATGTATAATCTGGCCCATAACAAAAGAACTCCAAGGTGTGGACCTCAGCCCTGGTGCAAGTTTCTCTATAAATAGGTGGCGCTTATGGAATAGGAGTCTGAGCTTTTTGGCAGCATTAGTACCTTACCCACTATCATATTTCTTTCAAAATCTTCTATGAATTTTCTGTTTGTTTTGTAGTCTTTTTTTTTTTTTGGCTTTGTTATGCTCTTTTCAAGGTAAGGATTGTGTCTTAATACCTTTTGTGATTAGCACCAAATAGCTGTTCAATAAATATTTGTTTAACTAACTTAAGGGAACTATTATAAATAATGTACCACCATTATATAACATCATCAACAATACTCAGGATGCTAAAAGGTTATAATCATTCTAAGTGTTCACTAAGCAGACTATTACACAGATATATGTAAATATACAAAATACTTTCCTGTAATTTTTTTTTTTTGGTCTTTTTGTCTTTAGGGCCTATGCCAGAGCCACAGCGACACAGAATCTGAGCTGCATCTGTGACCTACACCACAGCTCATGGCAACGGCAATGCTGGATCCTTAACCCACTGAGTGAGGACAGGGATCAAATGTGCATCCTCATGGATGCTAGTTGGGTTCAGTAACTGCTGAGCCACATCGGGAACTCCACTTTCACAAAATTGTTACTGAATACCATGACACAAATTACATATAAAGTATTACACGAAACATTTTAATTTTTGAAAGTCTAGTTGTAAAGTTAAAAGCTGGAAAAAGTTATATTGACTATCTTTTTTAGGGAGTAAAATGATGGAAAATCCTGTTTTACTTTTTGATTATTTTATCCTGCATTTTGCAATTTTTCTTTAATGTCTGTAACTTTTATAAAGTGAAAAATAAAGAAATAATTTTATTTTTTTTTCATTTTTTCTAATTCCAACATGTATCCTACAACTTTTTATTCACTTATTTATTTTGCAACCTTGTGTCACTGATTTATTAATGACAATTTATTTAACATTACAGTGACTTAGGTTAAAAAAATAGAAATACAAGGGGAGGGGACAAAAGACAGAAGTGATAGGAAAGGGATTTCCAATTACAGTTACAAATTACAATTACTAGTATAAGAACTAATGCCTCAGTCATAACAAAGTCAGGTAATTTTCAAATATTCAGCTAACTGTCAAATTTGAATAACATTCTCAGAAAGATAAAGATGCAAAAAGAAATATCTAACTCCTTGTAAAATATACTTTGTATTATGTTTTATATTACTTCCTTACACTCAAAATGTTCAAAATGTTTTCACTTTCTCTCATTGCTTTTGTAAATTTGGTATTATGCCAAGAGGAACATCTTCCAGCTGAACAAATAGAAATCTTGGTTCACTGGACATTGAAAGTACCCTGAAAATAATTTGAAAATAATTTACAGTTTTGGACCAAACACTTAAATAAGACATTTTTTTGAATACTTGCCAATTCCTCTCTACCTGGTTAATCACTTTTTGAAAGATGTGCCACTTCATTAGTGATTTCTCTTTGCTTTCAGAACACATAAATCAGGGAACGATTGATTTGATTTTTGAATTTTTTTGGCATGTATGTATGTAAAGACATTAAGCTATGGGTGGGGTCATTATTATTCACGCACTCCATATCATTTGGGAATGGGAAATCACTTAAATATGTAATCACTAGGATCTCTGGTTTCAACCTTAAGTCTCAAAAAAAGGTTTTATTCTGTGATACATAATCATTCACATGGTTTAAGAAAAGGTCGAACTGAATAAAAATTAAAAGTTTGCCAAAAATACATCTGGAAACAATGTTAAAGGCATGGGTTGCCATGTACAGAATCTTACAGGAGAGGTACATTTCTAAATAAAAAAGCGTACCTTCAGTCTACTGTGGTTCCATTTAAGAATTAATTCTAAGTTTTTAATGCTCAGTAACTGTTTAACATCAGTCATAACTTTTGGAGAGGCAGATACTGCCATTGTAGACTCAAGTTAATTACAGTCATGGATCTTGGATTTCATTTCTTGATGCCATCCAGTTAAGAAAGAGCGAAATGCAGAATGTCAGTTTATGGAAATCGTGTACATAACAGACTGAGGTTTCTCGGTATGTTCCTACTGTAGCCAGTTGAAATGCTTCCATTCCTCCCTTGAGTGTAACGAGAGAAGCCTTTTTGGGCTTCGAGGCTGCAAATGCAAACCTCTTCTGTTCTATCTTTAAAAACAACTATCAAATAACTCTTTGGTATGCTGCATTTTTCTCTTCTACTCAGAATTTGTCTTTTCTTATATCTTTTTATTTAGTTTGGCCTTCTGCTCAATATATATCTCCTCAGCTGGTACCAATTTGACTCCTGGGTTCTCCAGAACAGTATGTGCTTCAATAAGCCAGCTGGTCACAAGAAATCTGATTTTGACAATTTACTGACACAACCAGCTGCTGCCTGTCTCATTTTAAACACATAGGCTCCCCTTACCTTGGCATTTACATATTGATGACACTTTTTTTCCCCCCTGGACGACATTCTCTGATGAGTGAAAGAAAAAAAAAAAAAAAAATCTAGTAACCTCAATCGGTGATGATCCAAAACATAAAATTCTGTTCTGGTTGTTGAAAAAAATAAAAGCAATAAACAAAGAGTTGTGAAATAAACTGAATAAAAGTAATGAAATTTCCCTACGAGTTTAAACTTTATGTTCATCCACCAGTGCCACCTTGCCTGATATCAGAAAGAAAGGCATCTTCTTTCTCAAAGGCTCTTCCTATCAATCAACACTATGCACTGCTTTAAATTTCCCTCTCAATTATAATTTTCCTGGTATGTTAGTATTTATATATTCTTAAGACTCTTATTTAAAAAGAAAAAGAGGAGTTCCCGTCGTGGTTTAGTGGTTAACCAATCCGACTAGGAACCATGAGGCTGCAGGTTCGATCCCTGGCCTTGCTCAGTGGGTTAACAATCCAGCGTTGCCGTGAGCTGTGGTGTAGGTTGCAGACGCGGCTCGGATCCCGCGTTGCTGTGGCTCTGGCATAGGCCGGCGGCTACAGTTCCGATTAGACCCCTAGTCTGGGAACTCCATATGCTGCGAGAGCGGCCCAATAAATGGCAAAAAGACAATAAATAAATAAATAAATAAATAAATAAATAAATAAATAAAAATAAAAAGATACCATACCTCCATCTAAACAATACATCTCTCCCCTCTTAATCACAATTGACTTTTTTAAAATGATTTTTACTTTTTTTCCATTATACATGGTTTACACTGTTCTGTCAATTTTCTACTGCAAAATCGGCTTTTTAAAGAGTTGCCTGTACTCACTCCACTGAATAATTTTCAAATCACTTCTTAATCCTCAAGTTGGGAATCTTTCAGGTACAAACACCAAATAAAAAAAGAAAAGTTGTTCAAACAAGTGTTTTTATTATCTCATCTAAAATAAATCCTGGAGTTCCCACTGTGGCTCAGTGGTAACGTCCACAAGGATGCAGGCTCAATCCCTGGCCTTGCTCAGTGGGTTAGAGATCCAGCATTGCCCTGAGCTGTGGTGTAGGTTGTAGATATGGCTCGGATCCTGCATTGCTGTGGCTGTAGTGTAGGCTAGCAGCTGCAGCTCCAATTTGACCCCTAGCCAGGGAACTTCCATATGCTGCAGGTGTGGCCCTAAAAAAACAAAATAAAATAAAATAAGTCAATAGTTGGATGGTTCCAGAATCAGTAAATTCAGTAGCTTAGCAGTATGAGGGCTCTGGTTCTACTTCTTAGTGATTTTCCTTGCTTTTGCTCACAGTCAAAAGAATCTTTCTCTAGTTTCAAGTATCAGGTCCCTATAAATCAATGTTCAAACAGGAAAGAAGGTACAAGACTTATCCATAGGAATTTCTTTCTCTTTATCAAGGAAGGGAATATTTCCCAGAAGGCCTCAGCACATCTACTATTAAATATAATGGGTAAGAGTTTTGTTACATATTCTAAACCATTCACCTAATAGAATAAGATAATTTCAATCATTCCAGTAAAACTAGTTGTTTACTTGACATTCTTTGACTTAAATGTCCCAAAGTCCTTTAATCACCATTAATCCTTTAATCACCATTAATATTAACCACCTTTAATAGTCCTTTAATCACCTTTAATATTAATAATAATATTAATCATCTTTAATAGTCCTAAAAGTCCTTTAATCACCATTAATATTGTTTGGGCAAGTATCATATCTTGGTTGGATTACTACATCTTGCTTAACTGATCTTTTGTTTACAATCTTGCCCTTCCTTAGACATTCTCCTCACCCTCAGAGGAATTTTTTTTCTTCTATTGCTGCACCTGTGGCATATGGAAGTTCCCAGGTGAGGGGTTGAATCAGAGCTGCAGGTGTTGGCCTATGCCACAGCCACAACAATACCAGATCCGAGCCACATCTGCAACCTTTGCCACAGCTTGTGGCAACACTGGATCCTTAACACACTGAGCCAGGCCAGGAATCGGACCCGCATCCTCACGGACACTATGTCGGATTCTTAATCCATTGAGCCACAGTGGGAACTCCCAAAGGAATTATTTCACAGGAAGGTGAATCATGTCATAACCATTTGCAAGACTCATTCAGTGGATACTGGCCACCTTATAATTAACTTCAAACCTTAGCAGGTATATGAGGCTCTTCATAATTTGGCCATGGCCAGTGTCTCCAGCCTCATCATTCTCCCAATGTGGCTCCAGTGGCACATTACCTGAAACTTTCCAGTGCACCATACTTACTCTCAACTATGTTCCTTTATGAATTACAGCTTCTTTTTAGAGAATGATTTCCCAGATCTCAACCCCAACCCTAGTCCCACTAGACCTAGCTAACTCCTCCTTCAAGACTCGGTTTTGAAGGCTCTCTAAGCCCTCTCCAATTTTTCCCTTAGTCTAGGTGCCTGTTCTCTGTGTTTTCACCATAATATCATTTCATATTTTGCACTGTCATTATATACTTTTTAATTATTTTTGTTTATTGGCCATGAGCTTTTCGAGGCAAGGGCTTTGTATTCTCTGAACCAAGAAACTGCACAGAGCATAAAGGATACTCAGTGAAAGTTTTTGAGTCCACTAAGTGTAAATTTAAATTTTTAACGCAAAGTTGAAATATATAGTCTGATAAAGACATTTTTACGTATACTTATTTTTATAAGACATCTTACAAAACAGAAAAAATAAATGACATTTTTGTATACTATATTGAAAATGATAAAATTGATTCTTTCAGGAAAGTGTGGAATATGAAAACAAAGTAGCTATACTATAATATGTTGAACTTTTTTCAACCATATTTCTAACTTTTTCATTCTGAAATTGAATTGAACCCACAAAGTTTAACTAATGCTTTTGGCTCTATCTCATTTTAATTTTTATCCCTTTTACAATTACTTCCATTTTTAGCATCTACAGTTCAGCCATCTTATTTATCCAGTACCTTCACCAGAATTCATAATTCTTAGTATAGCTAGTTAGGCCTAGGCCCAAGGCTGGGCACACTCTAAATAACTCAATAGACTTGGGAGTTCCTGTTGTGGCTCAGTGGAAGCAAATCCAACTAGGACCCAAGAGGTTGAGGGTTCAATCCCTGGCTTCGATAAGTGGATTGAGGATCCAGTGTTGCTGTGAGCTGTGATGTAGGTTGCAGACGAGGCTTGGATCTGACATTGCTGTGGTTATGGCGTAAGCCGGTGGCTACAGCTCCAAATAGACCCCTAGCCTGGGAACCTCCATGTGCTATAGGTGTGGCCCTAAAAAGACAATAAATAAACAAATAATTCAATAGACTGAAAAGTATATAAGGAGAATCAGTGTAAAAGAGCCCTAGAAAGACAAATAGGTAACACTCAGTAGCATGGTAAAATTTTATAGCATAAATCAGGAATTTATGCCATCTTTTATAGATTTATTTATTTATTTATCTTTTCTAGGGCCGCACCCAGAGGTTCCCAGGCTAGGGGTCTAATTTGAGCTGTAGCCTCCGGCCTATGCCAGATCCATAGCAACTCGGGATCAGAGCCGTGTCTATAACCTATACCACAGCTCACGGCAGCGTCGGATCCTTAACCCACTGAGCAAGGCCAGAGATCAAACCCGCAACCTCATGGTTCCTAGTCAGATTTGTTAACCACTGAGCCACGACGGGAACTCCAAAAAATTGACTGAATATTTTAAGTGCGCATTGAACAGAAAATTACGTTAATTAAATTTATGGTCCAAATATGACTCTGTTTTGATGGCTGCAAGAGAAGAGGATTTTCATTAATTAAATAATTCATATACAGATGAAATCAACAAATTACTAACAAAAAATTCTACTGTGATCTAAGCAGTATGTTAAACATAAATGATGCAAAGATAGTCTAGCTGGGAGACAAATAAATATAAACAAATATTTGCAATGCAATAAGATAGTGATACTAGCTCCAAACCATACATTACTACCAATCTTAGCTTCATTAATAATTCATTATGGATCTGTTATTTTTTAAAAATGTATTTACCATCCATAAGTATAATATTCACTATATAAATTATTATACTTTAAATTATCTAAATGTTCTAAACTTTCTAATATGGAGCTTTGAATTACCTATACTAATATTTGTTGCCACATCAAGTCTCAATTATGCACCAGGAATGGTGCTTGAACACTTCAACTTGTACAGTCTGCTTTAGTCCTTAAAATCATTCTGGAAGAGAGCTATTGTCATTCCTATGTTATATATAAGAACAAGGATTTATGAGACTAAACAGCTAAGGAAACTTTATTTATTTATTTATTTATTTTTATTTTCCCACTGTACAGCAAGGGGGTCAGGTTATCCTTATATGTATACATTACAATTACATTCCCCCACCCTTTCTTCTGTTGCAACATGAGTATCTAGACAAAGTTCTCAATGCTATTCAGCAGGATCTCCTTGTAAATCTATTCTAAGTTGTGTCTGATAAGCCCAAGCTCCTGATCCCTCCCACTCCCTCCCCCTCCCATCAGGCAGCCACAAGTCTCTTCTCCAAGTCCATGATTTTCTTTTCTGAGGAGATGTTCATTTGTGCTGGATATTAGATTCCAGTTATAGAGATATCACCTCACACCAGTCAGAATGGCCATCATTAATAAATCCACAAATAACAAGTGCCGGAGGGGCTGTGGAGAAAAGGGAACCCTCCTGCACTGTTGGTGGGAATGTAAACTGGTTCAGCCACTATGGAGAACAGTTTGGAGATACCTTAGAAATCTATACATAGAACTTCCATATGACCCAGCTAAGGAAACTTTAAATCACAAGTATGAGAAGCCCCAAATGAAAATGAATAAAACTAAAAGCTTCCCTAACTCACCTTCTGTCTCTGGCTTTATTGAGAAGCATGATGCTGCCTTAGCTCTGGGCTTTACATTTCTCTTTTCAAGTTCAATGGATAATTTGAAAGCCTGGGTAGACAAAACCCTGTATAATCTTTTTTCTGCTGCAGCTCTACGGAAGCAGTTGTCCTCTTGTGATGCAGGAAGTATATAACATGAGCTTCTTGATTATTACCTTCCACCTTGCCTCTGATTATTAATTTGGGTAGTGTTTCTGTCATGCAAGTCCTCACTCAGATTTCTGGTTTCTCGAACATGTAGATGGCAAGCCCTTAGCGAAACTGGCTTTCGCAGAAAAATTTTTTTATTTTCTTTTTTCCTGGTTCCCAATAAGTCAGTTTTAGCTAAGCTTTTTGGGTATTTGGGGGAGGGGTGTTTGTTTGTTTGTTGGCCACACCCATGGCATGCAGAAGTTTCCTGGCCAGGGATCTAACCCTCAGCACAGCAATGACCCAAGCCACAGCAGTGACAACACTGGATCCTTAACTGTTAGGCTACTAGGGAACTCCAACTTTTTGGTTCCTTATTGGTCCTCACCAAGTGCAAAATGTAACCAACACACTCCAGAATCCTAAACTTTTTCCAGCAAATCTCTTTTTCTTAATAGGCTCATTGTCTAAATTCTATGCTCCAACAAGGAACTGTCTAATTAGCTGTTTCACTACCAAGTGAAATTGCCAGTCTCTCAGGCGAGGATACAGGGCACCCACGACTATTTCTACTCATTCAATTTCAAACTTTGAGAAATTATCTTTCTAGCATTACTGCATTCTGATATCCAAATCTGAGTCATTGAAAATTATTTAGTGCAAGTGCCAGGTATAAGCATAAAAACTAACCCCAAATATGGCTTAAGCAAAAAACAAAAGGAATATTTTTCTTTCTATAACTGAGAATTCTATAAATAGTGCCTAACACTCAATACAGGTGAACACAGGGCACAAGTAATGACATCAGGACTTATTCTCACACCTTTTCTCTGCAATGCTTTCTCTGAGAGGACTTCAGTTTCAGGTTATAGGTGAAAATGGTGTAGCTGCAGTAGCACCTAGCCTGGGATCTCCAAGTAAAGCCTGGTGAGAGAGCACGATCTCTGCTCTAGAAATTCTCAGAGAAGCCTCACTGCTTTGTTCTTGCCCCGATCGTGTCTTATGCCCATGCTTGAGCCAAGCTTTGGGATCTGAAGCAATGTGATGCACCAGTTAACTTTGGCCAAGTTCACAACTCCTCCTGTGAGTCAAGGATGGGGTCCAATAATCCACACATGTGAGAAGAGAGTGGAGGAGAGATAATAGACCAAAATAAAGTTAGGGACTTTGACAGAAAAAGATCAGAGATGAGGCAGATGTCCAATTAACAGAGGACCAATACTCTAAAACCTTATGACTGGAATAGAATTTGGTTGCCTAAGCTTCTAAGTATGAACCATCTTGCACCCTAAATCCAGTATTAAGGGCTTCCATCACTAAGCCAATTATCTAGTTTCAATATTATTACTATTTCACAGACTTTTTCCTTTCTAGAAAAAAAAAAATCTTAAAACCTGTTTCAAACTATGATATTTTGCAAGTAATTTTTTTAATCACTAGCATTTTTGTGTGATAAATAACAATAATAAAACAAAGTTTATTTCTAGTTCAACCTATGCTTGTCAACTTCAAGAAATAAGGTCCTCTTATCTCGTGCCACACTTTAATCTAAAGGAGATGATCAAAAGATAGTGCAAGTGAATATCTGGCTAACATAATTCTAAAGTAATAGCCTTTATCAAAGTAGGAGATTACCTTGATCCTGGCCTGAAGTTCCCTTAGTTGGACCAAAGAAATGGGTAACAAAAAGTAAGCAGTGAACTAATGTTAATAGTCTGAAAAAAGAGTGGAAGCAATATGTTTCTTACACCATAGAATGATCATAGCTAGGAAAATTGTCCAAATGTGCACTTGCGTAGGTTCTGAAAATTTTAGGCCTAAAGCCTAAACTGAAATTTAGTGGTACAGGGAGTTTCCATTGTGGCTCAGTGGAAGCAATCCGACCAGTATCTATGAGAATGAGGGTTTGATCCCTGGCCTCTCTCAGCGGGTTGGGGATCCTGTGTCTCTGTGAGCTGTGGTGTATACAGGCAGGTAATGCCCTAATTCAACCTCTAGCCTGATGGACTTCCCATGTGGCTCACAACCTCTAGCCTGAGAACTTCCATATGCCATGGGTGAAGCTCTAAAAAAGCAAAAAAAAAAAAAAGTGAGTAGTACAGTAATAATGAGGATTTTTTTCAAGTAGAAATAGAAATAAGGAAGAACAAAGTGAAAATTTAATGAGTGTTTAATTCAATTATTTCAGTGATTATCAAAGGTAGGGTGGTGGCATATAAGAAGCCTGGTGTGGGTTGCTGGGCATTATTATGATTTAAAAAGTACATGCACTATACCTACTTTCATCAACACACCTAACAATACCTCTAGGGGAAAAAAGACTTAAGTCGGCATGATCTTTCTATTAGGAAGAGAAAATATTTTAGAATTAAACTAAACCTGAAATGATTTTTGATTCATTTGCTGCTAATAAGGAGAGTTTGGGGAAAGTTCAAAGCTCTAAAAACTGGTAAAGGATTCTGAAATCTGTTTATGTTCTATCAAAAGCTCCTTGATTCAGGGGGCACAAGAATTAACTAAATAGGCTATATTCCCACCCAGAAGGACAAACATTCTCTAAATCCCTAAGCAGAAGAAGAACTAATATTTGTATAAGAATGTGTGGTTTTCAGGGCATCTGCAAAATCCTCAAAATGGTAAATAATATTTTATTGTGTTGAAATTTTCTAATTTGTGATATTGTTCTACATTAATCAAAGTACTTTGTATTCATATTCTAAGTATATTACCTTGTATGAAAGAAACAGAATTTTCTAAGATTCATTTTAGGATTGACTTTATAATTTGCTCCAAACATCTGAGAAACTTGAGATATTTCTCTTTAATGTAGTTAAATAATTTAAAAATATCTTTAGTAAACATCATTTTAATAATAAACAATATTGTATAAGGACAATGGCAAGTTGCCTTAAAACAGGTTGGATTGTTCTCTAGTTTTGCATCATCCACCAGATTGCCCATCCAACACCTAGAACAGGGCTGTACATATAGCGAGCACTACGGTAATTTTTGTTAGATAATTTAGTAATTAACACAAGTGGAAAAACAGTATATTACATGCTTCCAGATTCTGCCGTTATTGGTTGAAATCATGACTTACGCCATGGTATTTAATACAGATAACACAGTTAACATGGTATGGCTACATATAATGCAGTAATGAGTACAACAAAGTGACATGTTTATAAGTTTAATTCATTCAAGTAATACCCATTGAGTTTCTGTCATGTGTCAGACAACATGCAGAGTTGGGAACACATTAATAAGAAAAGAAAAGACTATGCATGAAGGATGTGATGGGCCGAGAGATGAGCAATCTCTTAATACAATGTTTTAGGTGTTAGACTTTTAAAAATGGTTGTATAATTTCTTGTTAAATTGGGGGCTTTTTAAAAGAAGAAAAAGCCAGCATACATTTCTATTTTCCTCATTGGCTCAATTTAGAATAGATTTTCACTTATCTGAATTAGTCATCTTATGCATAGAATGTTCTTCCTGATCTAAAAAAAATTCCATATATTCATTATAAGAATATTTGTGCTGGTGTTATACCAGAAGAATAGGTTGCTTCATCATAATAAGCACTCCTTCATTTAATTAATGGATATTAGTATTGTTGTAGGCATTAAAGTTACTTTTCCTATACATCATTTAGTACTGCTATTGTTACTTTAGGAGACCTACATGACTATTTTTTAGACTTCGATAACATTCTGAAACTTTTTTTTAATGTCCACACCCACAGCATGCTGTACTGAGCCAGGAGTCGAACCTGCAGTGAAACTCCAAAATTCTGAAATTTATTCACTGTAATTTCCTACAAATTTAATATGAAAATCAGCATAGAGCAGAATGTTGTCTTATATTTTGCTACAGTTATCTAAGAAATTTGAAGCCAATAGGACGGTAGTTTATTGAAAAGAGCACTGGAATGAGAGAAATTCTGTGTTTAAGACTTACCAGACTGCTTTATTTAACCTTGAACAATCACTTCATTGTGGTTTTACATTAACTTTATAACTTACTATGTTTAATTGCTTATCATCTTTACATAGTGCCTATTAGAAATAAACTAACATCTATAACATGAGATACAAACAATAGCAATGAATTTAATTACCAAGAGTTATGAAAAGGAATAAAATTGGAGTAGGTCATATCTTGAAGAGTTACTATGCCACATCTTTTATTGGACACAGTCTGCTCCATAGACAGAAAAAGAGAAAAAAAAAATCTACACTTTTTTTTTTTTTTTCCTGTGTGCTTCTTTCTAAGATACATTGCTGATGTCCTCAGGGAGGAGACAAGTCCCCTGTTGAGAAGTGGTTGTCTTAGAACCCACTATCCTGACAAAATTTTCTTTTCTCCTGGGAGTGTGATGGACTGTGAGGGGAAAGTCTAACACTTAGAACTTTCCACGCATAAACTGTTTATTCATTAATTCCACAAGTATTTGTTAAGCATCTTCCATATGCCCACATTCTAGCCAAGGCATAGAAAGATGAATCAGTCATGGTTCCTGCCATCAAGTAGCTCACAGTCTAACAGAAAAAAAAGTTATAAATCTATTATTTTTGAATATTTTGTTTGATTACTGTCTTGAATACTCTTTTGAGTAAAGCACTGCTCTAGGAACTCTGTCAGGATAGAGAGGCATATCTATCAACTAGAACTAAGGGCATGGAAATGCTATGAAGAGAAGAGTAAGAATTAGTAATACACATACACGCAAAGGCACAACACCCTTAAGCCTACACTGAGTATGACAGTAAATGCAACAAAAAGAAAATACATTGAGGAGGTTGAAGCTCATGTTCATGAAATTTTTATTTAAGGCATCCCAATGGCTTAGATCTGTTCTATAACATGTCACTCATGGAAAACAAAAGAAAATAAAATAAACCGGTATAACTAAATAGCTATGAGCAAATATTTCTCTTTGTAATAAATTTTGAAGATCTGTTGGAAAATTTTTGGACCAATGCTCCAGAAATATTTTGAAAATAAAATAGATGACTGAAGTGCCTAAATAATTGAATCAAAGCCTACTTTCCTAAACCCTGTATTTCCGGTTTAGATCTCAGAATTCTGGTAACTTTTACATCATGAAAATTTGAATTATCCATATTTTTATTCTCCATTCAGCTGAATAAGGCTCCAACAGACAACAGGAGTAGGAGTTGGCTGGTGAATGCAGAAAAGGTTTTTGTCTGTGTATTTGTTTTGGGGAGAAGAGATTAAGCACTTCTCAGAGGAACAACAAATCAGCTATTTGGTAATTTTACTCCTGAACTTTTGGAAAGGATCAAAAAAAATTTGTAAGAATTTCAGTAAAGATTTCTTCCTAAGATTCTGGCCAACAATACTCTTTAGTCAGGTATGCTGGACATTGCTGTGAAAACTGGAAAATAAACCAAAACGAACAAATCAAAACCTTAACTGTAAGCCAAAATACACACCAGTGTAAAATTCTGCTCTGTAATGTTTGGCTCCTGTAAAGAAGGTGTACCTATTCAATTTATTGGAAATATAGCTGACCCACATTTTTAGGTCATTTTCTGATTAATTACCGTTTCCAGATGAGGAATAACACAACTAGCATGGTTTATCTTAGCACCTGCTTTTTCAAGTCCCTCTCCCAAACAATTCTACCTTACTTTGATATCTCACACCTAGGTTTTTGACCCAAGGTCTTTCATTTGTAATCCTTAAACTCCTAGGTTGTCTATTTAGCCCAGGTAGTCCATTGTCTTAGGCTGCTTCCCCAGACTTATACCCTGAGAGGGGCAGAAGTTAAAAAAAGAAAAAGATGGGCAAAAACCTTCCAGAAGAATAAAAATGGAAGGAGGTTTGTAAAGATGCAGTATCAAGCGAGTCCTATGGAAGGCATGTTTAACTCAATATTTCAGGGAAACTCCACGAGCAGAATGAATCAAACATATCTCAAAACCATCCTTACCAGAAGATGGAGAATTAAGACCTGCTACTTGGCAGTCCCTTTAAGGGCCACTCTCAGGGGATGGCAATTCCCAGGCACTTGTGGTTTTCAAGCAGCATAGGCTGAGCCATTCTAACAATCTGAGAAGAATTCTCCAGAAAAGAGATACTGATGCTGGCTATGGGAGGGAAAGCCCACTGGGAGCCTGGGCATGTGGAAGTAGCAAAGGGATTCAAGGGGACACAGGTGGAGTATTGACAGTGTCTAATTCATACAAGCAATCACTGTCAAGTATTTAAAAATATGCTTTGGACTATTAGAAAATCAGGAGCTATTCCAGCATTTGTTACTAATTAACTAAGTAATATTGGACATTGTATTTATTTTCAGTTGTATTAGAATTCTTTTAAGACAGAAAGATAGCATGAACTGGATTAGCCATATAAAGGGTAATTTATCAGTTCATACAGCAAACCACTGTATTAGCTGAGGAGAGAATTTTAGCTTACAAACCAGAGGCTCCATATTAATAAGTTCTTTGCATGCCACATTCACCTTCTTCCATACCGTAGATGGCATACCTCTGTTGACTCTTGACTTCACCCCTAACAACTTCACCCTCCTTTCCCCATGGTTCTAACTTTAAATCGCAGGGCAGAAAGGACTCTAATTAGCCAGGTTTGATAGAAACTTGTTCTAGAAATATCATAGCTGGATAATGAGGTATTACATTTCTCTAGCATGGTACATGCAACCATCTTAGAGAGATCCTTGTGGCCAGCTGGATGAGATTATAAGATTACAGCTGCTCTGATTTGGACAATGTATTACAGCAAAAAATAATTTCCCAGAAGTATAAAGGTCAAGTCCCAGAAAAATAAGGTAAACTGAACAAAGCAAAAATTCATGTTTATGTCAATTGGGTTTTAGTTTCCTCATTAACAAAATGCAGTTCAAAATATCTGTTAAATTTGTTTCAGAAAATTATTAATGGTTAATGTCATCATTAAATTATTATATATAACCACAAGTGCTTTACAAACTATAAAGTTCTGTTAGTGAGCACTGCATGCTGGTCACATGATTGATGGATCTTCTCTTATAGTTGTTCATCTAGAATGTGCATTTATATTACTAGTAAGTATAAGAAAGAGAAAGAGAACTAAGAAGCAAGCAAGACCCTAGAGTCTTCCATCCTAGATTTCATATGTAAAATCCAAGTTTATCTTCCCTGACAAACTGAGAAATATAAATCTTGGCAGCATCCAGCCTTCTTTTTAAGACAGGTGAATCTTTAATGTAAGAACAGGAAGGAGTGGCTAATCTCATCATTATTTTTACAGAATGCGTTAGGCATATTATCTTAACAGTTAGAAAAATAATCAGAGTATCAGTTCATAAGTAGGCATAGTGTCCTTCTTGAAAAAAAAAAAAACACTTTCAGAAAGCCATATAAATAATTCCTTAATAGTTCCTTTCAAAGATACAAACCTAGCCCTTATGAGGTTTATAGTTAAACAGAGAGGTAAATATAAATTTCTTCCTTTCAATTTGCCTTCCTTTTTATTTCTATGTTCCACTTCTTTCTCCAGACCTTATCACATCATGCTTGTATTACAGCAGCAGGTTTCTAGTTTGTTTTTCTGCCTCCAGTGTTTTTCTAAATAAAGAATATTGTTTTTCTTAATAAAGAATACTCTGTGGCTCCAAAATTTCAATAGAACATTGATAGAATTTCAGAGTTTATGGGGAGGCCTAGAGTTTGCTCTGAATTTAATTAAATTTTGGGTAACTTTTACTCACAAATAAAGCTAACAATTAATAAGCATGAAACAGTTTTTTTTTCTTTGATTTTAATTTTTTTCGTCTTTTTGTCTTTTCAGGGCTGCGCCAGCGGCATATGGAGGTTCCCAAGCTAGGGGTCTAATTGGAGCTGTTGCCACTGGCCTACGCCAGAGCCACAGCAATGCCAGATCTGAGTTGCGTCTGCAACCTATACCACAGCTCACGGCAACACCAAATCCTTAACCCACTGAGGAAGGCCAGGGATGGAACCTCATGGTTCCTAGTTGGATTCATTTCTGCTGTGATGGGAACTCCGCATGAAACAGTTTAAAAATAAATTCCTGGGTGCTAGATAGAAATTGTGGGAAGGCAGTGATTTTTATGTCATAGCACTGAGGAAAAAAATTTTAAAAATTGGTATCATAGAAAAGTGTGAAAAACAAAATGAAATAGATCTAGTGCATACAAGTAAAAAATTGGGAAAATGAAGGCTGTAAGATCAATTAGGATGCAAAGGCAACTATCTAGGCAAGCATTAATAATGATCCAAATTTGAATTGTGGCAGTGAAAATGGAAAGAAAAGCACTGATGCAAAAGACATTATGAAAGATAAATTTGTAGAATTTGATGACTGAGCCAAGAGAAAGGGATATGTAAAAACTATTTTAGGTTATGGCTCTGGGAGAATAATGATACATACTACAACCAAAATAAGAAAATTAAAAAAAAAAAAAAGAGGAGTAAACTTGTTGAAACCTCCTGAGAAGGAATTAAGTGTGCTCCAATTTCAACATATTAACTATTCCTGAACCGGGAATCTGTCATTCTGCCATCATTTGCCTTTTACCTGGAAACAGTATATATTTTTCTTTGGCAAACTACTGCTACTTCATTCTCAGCTGACTCCTCCTCCAGCCATATGATGGGCCACCAGTCTTAGAAATGAAAACACTGCATTTCCCTGGACCCAGTGATTAATTCAAGGTCACACATGACCCAGTTGGAGGCAATATTCAAAATAAGAATTTGCTATAGCAGGTGAGAAACAAGTGTTTTTTCCACTGGTTTCCCAACAGTTAGCATGGTGTGGCCAGTGAGAATGAAGTCAAGCTATAAAGGAAACAAGCCTTGTTCCTGATGCCATTCTTTAAACTCTTAATTCATGTCTCCTATATTTTCAGTACATGAGAAAACAAATACTCTTTAGCCTTAAATAAGTTGGGTAGAGATCCTTCTTGCCTGACAGATTAAAAAGCCATGCTGTTCTTCTATAAAAGCATTATACAAAAAAACATAACTCCTGGAGTTCCTGTTGTGGCTCAGTGGTTAACAAATCTGACTAGGAACCATGAGGCTGCGGGTTCGATCCCTGGCCTCGCTCAGTGGGTTAAGGATCCGGCGTTGCCATGAGCTGTGGTGTAGGTTGCAGACTCAGCTCAGATCCAGCGTTGCTGCGGCTCTGGTGCAGGCCAGAGGCTAGAGCTCCAATTAGACCCCTAGCCTGGGAACCTCTATGTGTCGCAGGAAGTGGCCCTAGAAAAAGGCAAAAAGACAAAAAAAAAAAGTAACTTCTTACCTTAAAAACAAATCAAGGAGAAAGACAGAAAGAGAGGAAGAAAAAGGGCAAGAGAAGAAAGAAAGAAAGAAAGAAAGAAAGAAAGAAAGAAAGAAAGAAAGAAATAAGAAGAAGTAAGGAAGGAAGGAAGGAAGGAAGGAGGAAGCAGGAAGAAGGAAGGAAGAAGAAGGAAAGAAATAAGAAACAAGAACCCGCAAGACCTCCCTCAAGACCCCTCCCCGCCAACACCTGTCCCAATCTAGAAGCGGAAGAGCAAGGAAGAACAGAAGGGAGAGAGGAGAAAGAAAGAACAGAATGAAAGAAAGGAAAGGAAGGAAGGAAGAAGAGAGAGAGAAAGAAAGAAAGAAAGAAAGAGAAAAATAGAAAAGAAAAGAAAGAGAGAAAGGCAGAAAGACAGAAAGGGAAAGAAAAGAGGAGAGGATAGGAAACAGAGAAAGAGAGGAAGGAAAGAAGAAAGAGAAAGAAAGAAAATAAGAGTATCCTGGAACTCTAAAACCTTATCTTTTATGTGGATAAAAATACATAGTTGCCCATTTTTAAAAGGTGAACATGTGCTGAGTTTTTTTTTTTTTTCAATTTTTTCTCATCTCTTTAAGTATGTGCCATAAATCTGTGGGCATATGTATGTGCTAAAGTATATAATTACATTTATTTTGTATTGTAATCTCCCTCTGAGTCCATAAGCAAGTCCTTCTTTGACATGTGTTCCTTCATAAACCCACAAATTACTACTGGAAGGGTAATAGTATATTCTGTCTTTGGAGTTCTGGCATTTCCAAAGACTGCCATGTCTTCATTTGTGCCCTTTCTCATTAGAATTCCAGAGAATTAAACCCCAGAATTAAGAGAAAGAAGATGAATGTTTGAGTAACTGAAATCCTTAGGACACATGATATGCTTCATTTGATGATTTCTCTAAAAAGTAAAACCAGTCTCCTTTTTTTTTTAATTAAAATGATTGGTTCTTGTTCTTTGCAAAAACTGTTTTTTTTTTTTCATTTTTAAATAAACTTTGATATTTTTTTACTTAGTTAATTTTTCTTGCTTAAGTATTTACTTGCAATCAAATGTATTTATTTGATTTTTCAATTTCATTCTTTCTCTCACATCCACAACTAATCCGAAAGAAAATTCTTCAAATTATCTCCAGGCTTTGATCACTTCACTCTTGCTCCCACTGTGTTCTGAGCTACCATATTCTTCATATGTGTTATTGAAGCCACCTCCTTATGGTCTGTTCTCAATGTAGTAACTGGAGTTATCCTTTAACACATGTCAGATAATTTCACTTCCCTGCACACTAAAAATCAAAGTCCTCAAGAGGGTTTACGATGCTCTACTCTGACCTCACCTGCTCTTCATTTTCTCTCTGACCACGGTGGCCACTTTGCTATTTCTCAAAGATGTCAGATAACAACCAATCTTAGGAAATTTGTGCAGAGTTTCTCTCCCTTAACGTCTTCAGAACTTTTTTTTTTTTTTTACCAATTATGATTGATTTAGTAAACTCTTCTCTGATTGTCCACTTAAAATTGCACCTCCAAATATTTTCAACCCACCTTTCTCTATACTTTATTCTCCAATACCTCTTGTCACCCTCTTTAAAAAAGCTATGTGATCTACCTCTTTATTTTGTTTATTGACTATCACTCCTTGCTCTAGCATAAGCTCCACAAGAGCAAGAATCCTTGCTGATTTTTTTCATCGACTTATTCCAAGAACTTAGAACAGATACTCAAGAAGTATTTTTGAGCTGAATGAATGACTATTGCATAATGCCTATAGAATTTAAAGCATAGATCTGGAATCAAATTATCTTACCTCTAATTTAAATCTGATTTTTAAAACATTTTACAGCAACAACACATGGTATACAATAGTATCATTCCATTTACACATGAGAAAACTAAAGAAAATTGAGCAAGATTACATAATTGGTAACAAATAAAGCTAGAATTTGAACTTGTGTTATTCAAGGCCAGAACCAGGGATTTTTAATGCTCTACCCTAGTTCTTTCACTGAGTACCTTTGGGCAAGTCATTTATTTACACTCTATGTGCTTCTTTTCTCTCATCAGTTAAAAGAGGATACCAATGCCTCCCACACCTTATTGTGGTAAGAGGCAGAGATAATATTTGTATCATTTGGCTGGTAAATAATTATAATATTGCAAGTATTTGTAATGTTTTCCCTGGTAAATAATAGGCAAATTAAATGAAAGTAATATTCTAGTCCTTCCCACATGCCAGTTACAATAAGAGATGTCTCAAGCAAGTCCAGTCCTTATAGAGTGGATCTCTGCCCTGAAGAGACACATAGTTATGTGACTGGGGATCAATGTAAAGGACCAAAACACTTGTTTATCTAATTTTAATTTAGAACTTAAGCTGGAATGCATTTTTTTTTCCAAAGGGCAGAAGTAAGCTGTAACTAATAATAAATGGTCTATTTTCGAGTGTCCTTTATGCACATTTCCTTAGCCAGGCAGCCAGGGTCACAGGGACCTTGAAACAGATCAATCGTTTAGAAAACTCTGTTACAAACTCCCATCAAGGGTTAGAGGTCTCAAGTCTCCGTTTCACTTTGCCACTAACCCACCAGGTACCCTTGAGTATGGCAATTTTCTGTGCAATGCAGACATTATAAGTTTCTATTATTGAAACTCATAAAGCTAATGTTCACATAGTGCTAACTCTGTGCCAGACACTCTCCTTGTATATTAGCTCTCTGAAACCTCCAAATGGCTTTCCAACTAGGAAGAAGAGACATTACTCTAGGGTCAACAGAAATAATGATAAGAAAAAGCTGATTTCTAAAGAACAGAAAATTTCTATAAGCAAAGAAACAAGATGAAAGTATTCCCAGAGGAATGGGCAGAATTGATTCTGTAAGTTAATAAACATGCATTGAGTACTTGGTGGCAGGCACCTGCAGCTACGTGCCTTTCAAATATATAAGTAAGGTATGATTCCTCATGAAAAGGAGTTTAAAGATTTTACAGCCTAGATGGAAAGAAAGACAAGGAGACACTTAATCAGTATGTATGACCAAAGGTGAAAATTCTTATAAAAGAGACTCAACAAAATGTTTGGAAGCAAAGAGAAAGGAAAGATTCACTTTTTAGTGGGACATAAGAGAATATTTTACAAAGTGGAAATATATAAATATGAGAGATAATCAGTATTTTGAGTAATAGGGACAAATTTACAAGTATTCCAAACAGAGAAATAATCTGAGGGCATGGCTCTGTCAAAGAACAAAAGATTCAAAAGCAGACATGCAAGCAGAGTACACAGGGCAAAAAGGAATATGCATAAAAAGAGTTTTAATAGGGTGTGTGTAACTCCCGTTAATCACTGAGAAAAAAAATAAGTGGGGGAAAAGCCTTCTTAATAGTTCAGGCAATTAATCCTACTTTACAAACACCTTGAGTGAGTGCGTGTGTGTATGTATGTATGAGTGTGTGTGTGTGACATACAAAGTTGCTAGACATTGTACACATGGAAGCATCCCTGAGGGAAACCCAAGAGGTTGCTAACATTTTTTTCTCTCTTCTCTCTCTAAATTGCCACATCATAAGTATTTCACTTTTCAAGGAAACACAACTAGACTCATTGATCCCACAGTAAAGCAAATTTATCCTTAAAGGACCAAAGTAAATATCACGGCTTTAATCAGCTCTAAGAAAACATACCAGGCACTCCCCTCCTCCCCCTGCCTCAAGTGTATTTGAGGCAGTGCAAAGTCTAAGTTTGAGCAGATGGATGTCAGTGCAAGTAATTACAAGCTGCAACATAATTTCCTTAAAACGACACACATACTAGACAAATAGTTATTTGTGGTTATAGAGTGGGTAAAGTTACTACAAAAATAGTAGCACACCTTATAATAGTGCTGTATGCCATAATTTACCTTTGCTATATCTGAAGTGTCATATCTTGTTCCAGACTTAATACTTAGTAACTAACAATTTAATGTACAAATCTCCAGCCTAAGAAGCAGAATAATTAGAAGAGACAAGTCCTGCTTTTCACATGAAGAAAATATAATGAATGATGAAAAATGACTGTGGGTTGTATAGAAGAAAGAAGTGATATTTAATAATGAAAAATGTGGGGCAATTTTCAGATAACCTTTATAAAACATGCTGTAAACTCAATGCAGATATGCAGAAAGGTAACAATGGATCATAAATGACAACAAACTTATCTTATGAAAGCAAATGCCATATGCTTTAAATGATGTACACATGTCCTCTAGATATGGAATGGAAATTTATTGTTGTAAAAAATGCAGTTAAGGGAGTTCCCATTGTGACTCAGCTGGAACAAACCCGACTAGTATCCAGGCGGACTTGGGTTCAATCCCTGGCCTCGCTCAGTGGGTTAAGGACCCAGCATTGCCCAGAGCTGTGGTGTAGGTCACAGATGCTGCTCGGTCCCCTCGTTGCTGTGGCTGTGGCACAGGCTTGCAGCTGCAGCTCCAATTCAACCCCTAGCCTGGGAACTTCCTGTGCTCTGAGTGCAGCCCTAAAAAAGCAAAAAGGAAAAAAAATGCAGTTAAATCCACTGCAAGTTTTATCCACCACAATTGAATGTGATGACAGAATATGATCAGTCCTTTTGATGCCAGAAAGATGTTACTGGAATCTGGGTTCTTGTTCACACAGCCAAAAAATGAACTTCATGAACATACAGGCAGCAAGCAAGCAAAGTCTTTATTATAGGAAAGCAAATAGATCCCTGGGCTGCTGGGAGGAGGGAGAAGAGCCCCCCCTCCTTCTGTTGTCTTATAGGGGTTTTTATCTCTTAAAGATGGGGTGGGAGTACCAATGTGGGATCCAGAAAGATGTGGTTTTCTCCCACTGGCCTTGCTCAATTACCTATATCAATCCTTGTCCAACAGGAGTCTTAGGGGTGGAAATGTCCCATAAGTCTCATGGTTTCTTTGCCCTTTTCTTGCCATAAACTGAGTCACAGAGGATTAGGGATTACTATCCATCTTGGTTTAGGCATACTCCCTATAGTCAACAAGCCCTGTGGGGATGTTACTCCCTGCAGCCCTTAAGTCACAAATGTTAATCAATAGCCATATCAAAGAATGCATTGAAGCCCATGCTCCTACACTGACTACCTGAGTTATTATTCTGCCTCACTTTCTGACTTTTGCTCTGGAGAAAAATGAGCATCAAGGCAACTGCTCTTGTTTTCTCACCATCCAAAAGAAATCTCTTCTTAAACAGCAACAATAGAAACAAAACAAAAATATCAACAAAAATATTTCCTCTGCTGTAAAAATTTTGGAGCTGTTGGGGTTGATTACAAGGCAGGTGATTGAACAAGAGTTCCCAAAGTACTTAGTTGTTTTTTTAACTTACTAGGAATACTTCATCCTATGTTTTGAGTAGTTTATTTGAACTCTCTGACACCAGCTTATCACTGAGCAAAATGTAAGAGTCCAGAATTCAACTCACTTCAAAATGTCAGAGGGTAATTTTGACATTAGCTCTCAGAAAGGGTAAAAGCTATTTCTGGCAATTTATATGAGATCTATCAGTTAAGGCATAAAGGTGACATTTTCTGCACCTTTTTACAGGTATAATGTGACCTATAAATTTGCTGGGGACTCACAAATGAGGTTCATAATTTAGAGAAGAAAAATAAAGTGCAATCTTTTCCTAATATTTCCCTACTGACTGTTACATCTTTTATAATTCTGGTCAAAAATTATAAAAAGGGAAATGCGAAAACCTAGCTCCTATAACAGGGTCTAGCACACTGAGTTCAGGAGGGAGAAAAGGAAGGAAGAAAAGGATTAAAGAAGGAGGGAGGGAGGACAGGACCAAAGACAAAATAAAAATTTCCACCTAAACAAGAGAAATATTTAGTGTGATCAACACATAGAGATGAAATTGAGGCATCCTTCCAAATACCTACAGAATAAGGGAAATAAGGTTATGTTAAAATTATCCTATAACCCCTAAGAGCAGAGGTAAGCAGATTCATTTTAAACAGAATGGTTCATCCACATAAAGAAAGTCTAATAACATATCTAAAGTTTTATTAACATACTTGAAGAAAAAACTAATCAGAAGAGTGGTTGTAGTAAGGACTCAATCATGAGAGCTTAGAAAGCAAAGTCTGTAAATGATAAGGATTATCTCGGGGAGAGTTTTGCCATGGTCTTTGGTCATCTTCTGTTGAGGAGCAGAATGCTTAAGGCTATCTCTGATACCCTTAAATTCACTCACTCACTCATTAGGTAACTAAAGAGGTAAATAATTGCTTTTGCTCTTTTCAATTTAGTGACATTAAATAAACTTCTAATTTTAATGTACAATCCCCAAATCTGAGAGTGCTGCTGAAGCAACACAAGGAGAAAGTAAGAGGGAGAAATTAAAAATGTTAAATGTACCAAAAATATTATGGATGGAAAAAAAGAAGACAAAATGATTAAAAATGTATCATTTGGGGCTATGAGTAAATCAAATGCAAACCATTTCATGGAGGTGGTAGGGCTAAAAATATGATTGCCATGAATTGTGGAATAAGTTTAGGAGACAGAGCTGCAAAGGTAGCAAATTTTCAGTGAGCGTCATTGCAAGGAAAGGACAACAGAGGAGTAGCTAGTTCTGAGATGGCAGAGAATAAAGATGGGAATTAGTCATTTTTCAAATCTGAAACAAAAAGAGAAGGTTTGGTGCCAATACAAATGAGTCTTAAGGCATGGAAGCAATTAGTTGATAAAATTTAAGCCAAATATCAAGTCTTTTCTCTGTGAACTAGAAGATCACCTGTTATAATTAAGGCAAACTTTCAGCTAAAACATGGTTAATAGAACACAGGAGTTTAATTTCTCTTCCTTACAAAAGCCCACTAAAATTCCTTTAGAGGAATAAAGGTTGTTTTTAATGCAAAGGGCAAAGAGAATAAAAAAGCAGTAAAGTGATCATGGAAACAACTTCATTTTAGGATACCAGTGGATAGGATGTTAAGAAAGAGGATGAAGGAAAGTCCTAGGACATTAGCACATAGTTTTAGAGAACAATCAATCTGAGTAGAATGGGAGGGTTAGGGTCTCTGGGAGCATTGATATTGCAGACTGAAGAAAAGCAGATAGACGGATGGATAGAGATAGATAGATAGATAGATAGATACATAGATACATAGATAGATACATAGATACATAGATAGATAGGCAGGCAGCAAGAAAGAAATACAGGTAGATAGAGACATAGATGCAAAGAATATTTAATATGTTGACCCTTTGGTGATGTTTTACAATTCTCTCAGTTAAAGGAAAACGACTAGTTAATACATTGAAACCTAAGCAAATCAACAACGAAGTAATTACAAATTCTAGGAAAAATAAGAGCTATTCAGAGAAAGAAATATCACTGTGGTTCACTAAGTAGTTCAACTTAAATAATATTTGCAAATTCATACGCATATAAACACTGGCTTTTTCTTTAAATAAAAATTTTAATAAATCATATTGAGAGGACAGTGGAGATGAAGTGTTTGCAATTACATATGTGTGCTTGTAAGAGAGGTAAGGAAAAACACAGTGGGGTGGGAGAATAAAGGAAGTTTTGGAGCAGTCTATCAGCATGTGTTGGGCAGCTAAATATTCATCTTCATAATAGGAGCTCTGTATGTAAAGTAAAAAAATTAAAATTAAAAACAGCAGTAAATTTATATATATATTTATATTCGAAATCTGAAGGTCTAGTCTCAATAACTTAAAAGTTTTTGTCAAGTGGGACTTGGGGTTAGGCTCTAGATAGAGCAGAAACTACTATTTTTATTATAATCCTTTAGCTACAATTTGACTTATTTAACTATTCAAGTATATTACTTTAATTAAAACAAAAATTTAATTTAAAAGAGTGAAGGGGAGTTCCAGTGGTGGCGCAGTAGATGCAAATCTGACTAGGAACCGTGAGGTTGTGGGTTCAATCCCTGGCCTCACTCAGTGTGGTTAAGGATCTGGCGTTGAGGTGAGCTGTGGTGTAGGCCAGCAGCTGCAGCTCTGACTGAACTCCTAGCCTGGGAACCTCCATATGCCATGGGCCCTAAAAAGACCAAAAAAAAAAAAAAAAGGAAAGAAAGAAAGAAAAAGGAAAAAAAAAGAATGAAGGAACATTTCAAAGCTTTGGGGATCACAGTTAGGGTTCTACTGAGTTTAAAAGAATAAGAAGGAAAAAGAAAACACCTATAAGATTGAGAGCAAATGCTCTATCTTGATATTAGAGTTTTAAAATGGCCTCAATCCACATTTAAAACCATATCTACCAAAGCTTCAAAAAAATCTACCCTATTATCCAAGCACATTAGATTTTTGCTCTACCCAAAGATACCCTCAGTTACTACCATAAAATCATTTCTCATCATCTCCAACTGTCAAAATTCCAGCAATACTTCAAATCCTGTTTCAATGCTGTTTCATTTTTTCCTCCCATCCTCATTTACATTGAATCTTTTTCTCTGGTGATGCTCACTAAACTCTCTTACTGCCTTTACTTTAGCTCATATTCTTTCGTGCATTCATCTCATTCAAAGCTGCTTAAATCTTGAGGCTGTGTAACTAACTTATTTCCATCCTTTGTATTAACTAAAAAGCATTTAATTATGTCCTAGTGACATCACAGCTGTTTTGTATTAGATTGAAATTTGATAGGCAATTCGATTATTACATTGCTACCATTTTTATTATTATCATTGGCTTCAATTATTTCTACTAATACTACATGTAACGTGATTAAGAAAGATGAAATAAAATTGAGGATTTAATTATTTTCATTTGGATATATTATCTGAAAGTTCTTTTCAATCAGAGATATAGAATAAAACAATCTTCTTTTAAAGATGCATGTATAAGCACAAAATAGTCATGGTGATGGCATATAATAAGTCATAAATTTGATCATATATCATCAATTTCATGTACATTTTTCATTAGAATCTCCCTGGGAAACCAATAAAGAGCAATATTTGTCTATGGAAATAATAAAAGTTATGAAAAGTAAAATAATTGATGATTTGTTCTAATTAGTAATGATGATAAATTCTCAATAAATTATTAGATATATTTACTTCTGTTTATTAAACCAACAATTAATTTATAGGTACTTAGAATATTCCAGACACTGTCAATGGCATTTTTAATTATTACATAATTCTCACAGAAGTGGCTGCAGATAGGAAATAATAGTAATACACATAGCACTTATTATTTGTTAAACCCTCATCTAGCAGTTATTTACATATACAGTGGTGGCATTAAGCTTCACAACTCTATGAAGTAGGTGTTAGTATTATTACTTTCATTCTATAGTTGAGGAAACTGTAGCACAGACAGGTTATGTAACTTCTTTATGGTCTCACAGATAGAGTATAATATCAGGATCAGGATTCAGGATTCAAAATCTAAGATTTAAGTGCTATGTTAAACAGGAGTCCTCATTGCTATTATTATCCTCATTCTTTAGATGAGCAACCTGATATGTAGGTCATAGAACTAGGATCTGAACTCAAGTCTATTCTACTTAACATATTTTATATATTTTATAACCACAGACCTAACATTAGAAGAAAACATTATTATTTTTAAAATATTGAATTTACAAAGTTAGCAAAACAAAAGGCCTTAATTATTTCTAAATTCTATAGTTACACTTTAAAATAATTTGTATGATTCACCTCATGTTCATACATTTCTGTATCTAGCAGAAGATTTGAGGAATTTAAATCCATTGCACCTTTTGTAGGTCTTTTATGTAAATTAGGGATAACGTTTCCAACACTGACCTGCTTATTCTTCAGCTAATATTTTTGTTTTTGAATAAAGTATGCTTTTATAAAAATGCTCACAATTCACTTTTACAGTACTCTGTGATTTTTCTAACTGAATTTTATTTACTATTCTGTTCTGTGCTACATGTTTTGCTGCCCAAGTAGGCAGTTACCATGTGCAACTTCAATGGATTCTTTCTGATGTCCCAAAATAAATCAAATTATACAGCAAGCAGGGATATCACTAAAGTCTATGTAAATAAAGATATATAAAAAATTAAATATAACCTGTCATTTGCCTTGTGACTATTGAAAGTAAAACCATTCATGTTGTTCCAAATAAAACTCCTGAGGGTCACAGTTTTTTCTAAGAGGGTGGCAACTAAGAATGAACACTTTTTAACAGGGAGAGAAAAGATCTTTTGAAGACCTGGTCAAGCCTAGTCCCCATGATTCCTTTTTGCTCTACCATATCCCAGACCTGCTCAGAAAGATTACAGGACTTTCTTTCATCAACCCTTATACCACTGAGAGTAACTTCAAAGTGAATTGTCACAACAGTGTGCAGCAGTCTGTAAATACATAAAGTGTACTATGGAAGCTGCTCAGTGTGGGGCTTAAAAAAAAAAGTTTTCAAACAGGGGTCAAAAGCACAGCATTTCAAAGCCTTTTTGTTCTTTATTTTTAAACTAATTGTAGCAGTATTTCCCAAGGAACTAGTTTCTGGAATTTGATGGTCTTCCTTCTGTGACTCTATCCTCATCTCTCCCAACTTCCAGTTGACGACCAAAGTCCCTGGTTGATTCCTTCTACATCACTTCAGGATTTGTTCAATATTTTCACAGGTCTTCCTGCCCAACGTTTCCCTTCTCTTCAGTACATCCTATACCACATTAACAAATCCATCCTCTGAAATCTGCAATTTATATAGTGCAGAGTTCCTGCTTGCTTCCCAATATCCAGAGAGTAAATCCATATTCAGTATCCTGAGAGGAAGATCATCTGTCTGCTCACCTAAAACAATACCGCACTCCATTCAAACAGCTCCATGCATTATCTGCCCTCTTCCCTCCAAAAGAATACCCCACAAACCTTGATAACTTATTCACTGATTTAAATCACATTACTTCAAGTGTCAGCTCTTCTTGATGTCTTCCCTTAGAGTGCAAGGTATCAGGGATTTTTTCATCCTCTGACTTTCTGAAGATTGTTCGTTCTATTACTCACTTAGCACCTAACAAACATTGCTTTTTAGTCTGTATAAGACTTGAAGTCTGGGCTTATACCCTACTCATTTCTATATCCTTTACCCATAAGCATTAGGGTTTAAGTCATTTAGTAGATTTTTTGCTGAAAGTTTGTTGAATTTAAATTACCTCAGGAAGGTTGTTTGGTTTGATAAATAATTGAGAAGATTATTTTGTGAACTATATGAAAGAGCAGTAAACCAAGTGTGAGTAAGATTGTGTTTTAAAGTGTGACAAACAATGTTTCTCTAAAAAGAATATGATTTTCTATGTGAAATTCACTAGTCAAGTGTTAATCTTGCCAGTTGCTCTTTGAAGGACAGCTTCTATTCCATGTGTCTAGTTCAAGTAGATCTGATCCAATCTTCTGACTCAAGCTCTGAGTACAAGATCCGGGTCTTTCTAATCAGGGTACTCCATTCTCTCCACCACCCAGGTCTCAATTACTCATTGATTCAGGAGTGGGCAATGATTCAAGGCTATTCAATCAAACACTCTCTGAGATTTCAGCTGCAGGTATGAGAAAAAAATACCTTTCACAAGTACTGCTAGCTGTGATTTCTTTGGTGCTATGAGGATTATATACACTTAAGAGTTTTCTCAGAGTTTCCTGAGATTATTTGTCATCACATGCATTCCTCAGACTGTAACTGACACAGAGGAAATCATAACCAAGGATAGAGACAGACATTCTGTATCACATAACCTATGCAACTCCCAAATTTTGCTGATTAGATAAGGATGGCATCTGTCTTAAGGAAACTCAGCATTGAGATGGCCCGGAATGGAGAGGTTTGGCCAAACAGCCTAGGCAGTTATAGTCTCTTTTCAGGAATTTGAATTGGAAAATATATGGGTAAACATAAATCACTATGGGAATTAGTGCTTTGTATCTGGGGCTGCAAAGATCCACATAGGGTTTAGGAGGCAAATGAGGTTATTATGATAGGCCAGGAAATAAATTGTGAGTAAACAGAAACTAAGAAGTAAATAGAAGGCAGTCAGAGGAAAATGGGAAGAAGGGTCATTTACATAGGAGAATAAAAGTGAGAGTAATCGTAACTGTTAACAACTATAGAGTATCCACATTATGCTGCAGGCACTCTCCTAAGCATTTCAAGTAGATTATCTCACTTAACATAAGAGCCATGTTGGAAAAGTTCTTCCATACCTCATATACATTTACTTATTTCTCCCCTTATTCATTTAATAAATTACTATTGAGCTCTTATCAAATACCAGGTACTTTTCCAGGCTTTGAGAATACAGTGTAATTGAAGAAAAAAAGATCTTTGATGTACTGGAATTTATGCCATACTATCTTTTATTCTTAAGGCCTAACACACTGACTGGTATCATAAATTATTACTAACCATTTTAAGGTATTGAGTGAAGTAACAAGGGGAGAAATAAATGTTTATTAAACTATGCACCAGAGAGTTGGTCTCCTTGACCTAGGTTTTTTTTTTTTTTGGTTTGTTTTCCCTTTAAGTTGTACAGCTATGCTATGAGATAGAAATGAACTAAGACATAAATGCAGGTTTCCTAGCATAGCTTATAATTCTAATTCTGATTAGAGAATAACTAGAATTGCTTTTTTTTTCTTTTGTGGAAAAAATGAAATGGGAGTTAAAGAGATTACTTTCATCGCTGTATATTTTTGAGGAACTGAGATCTTTGAAGAAAGGCTTGGCATTGCCTTTACCAACAGTTATATAAACACCCTCAGTGAATTTTTTAAAAGCAATTCATAGTTATTAGCTGTAAAGATAATGTTTCACTGCTTATTTGCTTGAAATTAAACTTTTTTCCAATTTTCTGGAAAATGGCTTCAGAATTTTAAACAGTTTGTAAAATCAAGAAATGACCCATTTTATTTTCAGTAGTTTAGAAAGCCATGTAATTCTGATAGACAACAGTTAAATTGTGACAGACTTATGTCACTGTTAAAAAGCTATCTTCTGCAGATTCGGCAATTTTATATTTTCTAATAGTTATGGATATTTGTATTCTCAGTGTTAGGTACCCCAATTAATTCCCAGGAAGCAAGCTAAATAGCCTATCGCATTCCATAAAATGATTATTTAATTAAAGCTGATTATTTACTTTTTATTTCACCGAGTGTTATTTTGATAGTCATCCAGTATAAAGATACATACAACAATCTTTTGCAGAATATATTGAAAAAAATCTCAACACAAAAGAAGAGAAGTGCATTATATTACTGATTTTTTTCCATAAGCCACTGTATAATTTGGAATGAGCTTTTATCCAGGTTTCAGCTTTTTGTGTATAAAATGAGAATCCTGTCTTGCAAAAGGCAAGTATGAGGAATAAGTATCTTATTAAATAATAAACAAATTATAGGTGATATATAAATTCTAGATTCTACCATAAATTATGGAGCTTTTCATATCATAAAAGCATGCATTATTTCAGCAAATTATTATTGTGCTTTGATTTATCATCATTCCATTAAAATGGAATGTATGTACACTGTAGGAAATATCAAAGTGTTTCTATTACTTTTTAGACTTGTTGAACTTTTTAAAAGTACATTTCTTTCTCTAGAATGTGAATATAATTCTACATTCAGTAGTCACAGAACCAAATGCTTTCTTTTTAAAGAAATATTTAAATAACTTTCCAAGGAAATTAAAGATAGTGAAAGGTATGCCAATTTTATTAGAAATAAAAATGAGTCGCTTTTCCTCTGGATGTGTTAAAGGAAGTTGACATTTCTAAGGAGAGAAGAAGACTGCTCTTTCAATGGAAAGGAAAAGAGAAGGCTCTGCACTTTCTGTGAAAGAGAGTTCTATGGACTAGATGTAAAATAGAGTAGTGCAGTGTTGTATAAGTAATTCCACTTGTAAATGCAACAGCTCCACTAAGTTGATTTGTTTTTAAGAACTTCTAGGCACACTAGAAAAAAATTGTGTCAAAATAATTAAAATAATTATCAAAATCAAATACACTTAAATTGTCATGGAATAGGCTACTATTTTGCAGAAGAGAGTGGGAAAATGGTGGAGTTGTTTCTCTCATATTTTGTTAGTGCATTCTATACAGTTTTGTTAAATTCCATGATTAGCAGCTAAAAATTAGCAACTCAGTCACTCTAAGTCTATTTATCTTAACTATGGGTCAGCACTGTACAATCTGAGTTTCTTGTCATTGGTTAGGCAGATATCAAGATACAAAGACCTTCAGAAATAATTGTAGGGTATCAGTTTCAAAGGTACCATTTTCCTAAAACATAAAATGTAGTTTTTCTCTGAAGGAATTATGTATCACTTTTTTTTTTTCTGAAGTCTATTTCTATGTTCTAGAATAGGTTCTGAAATTTAATACTTGAGCACCAGATAGAAAAATTTTCAGGAATTGCTCACTTATCAATACTTCTTTAGGATAAGAACTACTTCACAAAGTACTAATTTCTAAAACTATTTCTAAACTTCTGCATAAAATGGTACCAAGTGGATCTCTACACAGCATGCCTAATTTAATTTATCTGTTTCCTTACTGTTTGCTGATTTGCCTACCCAAGTTAATCATTAATTTCCAATACTAGCTTTCAAATATAAGTAAGCAATGCCGGTCAAGATTCCAGGCTCATTCTATCTTCATTCAGCCTCTCTGCTTTTTGTGTAGCAAGTGTCACATTAACACTGGCTACCTACCAATGTGTGAACGATAAGAGAGAATAATGACTTTGAGATAATTAATCTATTGATTTCTCTGGTTCTTTTCCACACAAAAAGCAGATTCTCACCTACAGTTGTTGTCTCAGGGAAGGACCGGATGTGTTGAAAAGCACATATAGCTCATGAGCCCTTCTAACTATTATAATCCAAACATTTAAGTTATACATATAATTTTAAAAAATCATAGTAGCCATACTGAAACAATTAAATGCAACTGGAATTAATTTTAATAATATATATTGGGGAATGCAAATATATTGTCATTTTAATATGAATTAAACTTTTAAATTAATTGACATGTTTAACACTTTAAAATATAATTTATTTTATTTTATTTTTTTGCTTTTTAGGGCCGCACCTGCCACAACATATGGAGGTTCCCAGGCCAGGGGTCGAATCAGAGCTACAGCTGCAAGTTTACACCCTGGCCATAGCAACATCAGATCCTAGCCACATCTGCGACCTACACCACAGCTCATGGCAACACCGGATCCTTAACCCACTGAGCAAGGCCAGGGATCGAACCAGCAACCTCATGGCTCCTAGTGAGATTTATTTCTGCTGCACCACAATGGGAACCCCCTAAAATATAATATTAAATTAAAACACTCGTTTTGAAATTACACTTAGAGCACATCTTAACTCCTGTTATCCTCATTTTAAGAGCTCAATAGTCACATGTGGCTACTGGGTACTCTTATTAGACAGTCATATCGAAAAATTGATTGTATTGTCTTTATGTTCTAAGGTTTACTGTATTTGATTGCAAACTCCTAATGTTTTGAATTAGTTTTCAGCTGAGAGTAATGGATGTCTCTATTTCCCCACATGCACATCATCTTCCATGCCTTCAAGACCACTGTCAATGCAATATTATGTAAAGGTCCTTCCACTATTATCTCTAGAGATGCTCCTCCACGACACTGATATAAAATTGGCAAGTTTTGACACTCATCATTTGGTAATGACAACAATGTCACAATTGCTGCGTGGTCTATCCTGTAAAGGATGCATAAATATACAACATATGTAAGCTATCTCATAATGTAAAACATATTTCTGGCGTTCCTGCAGTGGCTCAGTGATTAACAAACTCAATTAGTATCCACAAGGACGCAGGTTTGATCCCTGGCCTTGCTCAGTGGGTTAAGAACTGGGCATTGCTCTGAGCTGTGGTGTAGGTCACAGACACAGCTCAGATCCTTCATTGCTGTGGCTGTGGTGTAGGCCAGCAGCTGCAGCTCCGATTCGACCCCCAGCCTGGGAACCTCCATCTGCTGCAGGTGCATCCGTAAAAAGACAAAATATATATATATATTTCTTAGTGTGAGTTCAAGTACAAAAAAACTGAAGGACACCTCTCTGCCCCTGGTTCCTCTTTCCTTACAAAGAGTTCTAACAGTTTTATACCAGTTATTCCTCATAAAATTTGGCACCTACATATCTAGCCTCACTTACATAGATATGATGTGAATAAATTTCAAAGAGAATATCTTTTAGGGCAACAAACTTTAATGCTCCTAATATATGCATTTCCTAATTTGCCTTATCCATTCAACACTGCGTTTCTGTTAATTTAAATTATAATCCAAGATAATCATGGAACAGAACCTCTTTCAACTAATTTGGAATAGCAAGAGAAGCAGAATTATCTTTCAGATTTTGTGGGAAAAAAATCTGATTAGAATACTGTACACATAATTTAAATGAATTAAATATTTGGAAACTTGACCTTTTCTTTTGAAAGTTTATTTTCTACTATATTTTTGCATATTCTCCTTAAAATTGTTAGAAATAGAAAATAGAAAAGATCTTTAAGGAATATGGGCCAATAACTTCAATTTATAAATAAGCTTAGTTCCAACTACAAGAAATGTCTCACCAAAGGCCACTACATTAATAAGTAGCTGTTATGACTAGAAATTGGGGACCTGACTCTTAGTTCTACCCATTTAAGCTTCAAAATTCTGACACTTAATTTTTAAAAAAAACTCTTGCTTAAAAATTTTAGTTTCTAATATTATTGTCATGTAAATAATAAAATAGTAAAATTTTAAATAGCTAAAATTTTATTTGTACTAAACCGCATAATTAATCTAACCTATATTTCTGCTAATCTCCATAGAGTTTGCTCTATTTTATATAATCATAAAATTGAAAGGTAATTTCAAAACTTAGTATGATGACTAATGCATCCAGTGTAAAGAAGAAATAAATCAGGTTGTTCGAACATGAGCTTTAGTTTCATGATAGAATATCTGAGTTGAGAACTATCTGGATTATCTGATCACTTCCCAACAGACCTTTCTTATCTGAAGTTTTAAAGAGTGATACTTTCTAAAATTAAAATTAGAATAAAACACTACTCTTAGTGTGTCTCTAACTTGCCATTTTATATTTTACTTTGAATAGAAATCCTATCATGATTTATTTGGTCTTTTTTTTTCCCCTCTATTCCTGTTTTCACACATTGGGCTGAATTATTTTATTACAAAGTACTGAATGGAATTATACAAATTTAGACATCTCCAAACATTTGCTACATGCAGCTGGACTCGGGTAAAACAGCCTTGCTTTCCAGAACTCACACACACATGCACACATACAAACAGGTCACACTGAAATGAATGGGACTATTCATGGAAGTAGAGAGAGGGACCTGTGCAAACTTTGAAAGAACTGTTGTTCCATATATACATATTCTACCACATTTACCGTCTTTATTTGTGGAGAGCAAATGTTTCTGTCCTAAGGTTTGCTGCATTTAGACTCTTATTCATTATTCACCATTTCATATTCATTTTTTCTGGGAAATGATAGTAGTTTGAATATTTAGCTTGCCCTTCATATGAAAATAAATACCGCAGTTAGCACACTCCCAGACAAACTATAAGCAGCAATTGAGAGAGTTGAACTGACAGTTGAATTCATAATTCATTCATTTGAATATATGGTTTGAGACTCAAATATGGGCCATATTTTCTTTCTTGTGGAAATCAATTTGTTGTCAATACTTTGGAACTTTTGCAGAATGGGGAGGAATGTCATCTGCAATAGTGTAATAATACCACAATATTATAATATTTTTTTTCTAAAAGGCTGCATGAATTCAGTATGTGTTATCAAATAATTTTAAGACCTGAAGTAACATTTTTTAAAGGGGGTATTACTTAAATATATATATATATATATATATGTTTCTTGAGTAGGTTTATAGGTTTTTTTTTTAAAGAAATGAAAGATTTAGGCAAAGCTCTTTTCCCTAAATTTAATTTTATTTATCATTTTCATTTTCTGTTTTTCTTTACCCATTCTGATCAAGTGAGTAATTAACCCTTAGCAAAGCAAAAGTAAAATAAAATAAAATAATCCAGGTATGCTGAGTTTAAAATTTTAGGGTTAATTACTTCCAATGGACCCATGGCTCTCCTCATCCCACTACAGCTACTTTTTTTTTAATCTTCCAAAGATCCTGTGCTAATGACCACCTACAAATGGTTCATTTATAAAAATGCCAATTTTTGATTTTTATTGAAAGTTATATGTTTAATAAACTTTATCTCAATAATGCAATTGATCAAAACATGTTTATTTGTCAACCTTACTTGTACTCAGTATTTACAACTGTATCTTGAAACACAAATAAGTTTCTCTGAGAAGACAAGGAAAAAATGTGAAATGGTACAAGAAATAAAAATGGGAATTTTGAAACCACAAGTATTTTGTATGATTAGAGTCTTTGGTAATGTAAAAGTGAAATTCAGTTTCACAAACTATTTTATTTTCCACAAAACTAAGAGATATTTTACCTGCCTATTTTTCTAGAATGTAAATACAATACAATCACTTTTTCAGATAAGATATCTTGTTGTAAGTAAGTGATACCTACTCTAGATTATTTCAATCTCTTCTAGGGGAACTCCAACTATACATCATTTAGACTACCAGATATTGTCATAGGCCACTGAAGCGTTAATTTAAAGTCACTTTTTTTTTTTTTTTTTTTGCCAATTCCAACATGTTTTCAACCCATGAAAAACTCATGGTTTTTTTCATTACAGACATTGCTATATTTTCAGTTCCAGAATTTCCTTCTTTTTTTTACATTCCATTTCTTTACTGGCAGTTCTCATCTTTTCATTCATTACGTCCACCTTTCCTTTAAATCCTTACATGGTGCTTTTAAAAGCTGTTTTAAACCCCATGTTTGTTAATTTCAACATCTCTGTCATCACAATGTCTGTTTTAGTTTTCAACCAAACACTTATACAGCAGATTTTTTAAGGTTCTTTAAAGATCTCTTCTTTCTATCCCATAAATTCCAATGGACCAGAAGCTCTGCAATACAAAGTCTGCTCCAGTAAGATGTCTATGTTTTACATGGGCCCCATTTTTGCATATAGTGCTCTAAAAAACTACTTCTAGGCAGAAATCATATCTGCATAGCCTGTGTGTGCTTTTCGTCTTCAGAGATCAAAGTATTAGGTTGTCTGCTTCACATTGTCTATAAATTGTTGCTCAGTATATATGGCCCAGTGTATAGTTTATGGTGGGGTCTAGTTCTGTACTAATTACTGTATCAGTTGGGAGTGGAAGCCCAGAAATTTTAGTTTTTATGGATGCTGTCTTTACCTTTCTCTAAAATAAAGAAATTTATATTCCCATCAGCAATGTATGAAAGTGTTCATTTTTCTAAAAATTCTCTAGTAATATTTGTCCTTTTAATTTTTTTTACAAAATCAATATGCAAACATGTTATTATTTTATTCTAATGTACATTTCACTAACAACTGAAACATCTTTTTGTTTGGTACCCTTTTAGGATACTCTTATTACTTGTTTATATACTTTGCCAATTTTCTACTGAGTTTACCTTTTTATTATCCATTTGCAAGATTCCAACTGCTTTATTCACCTACTCTTATTTTGAATATCCCATTAACTTCAAATGTTAAAATATATATTTTGTTCATATTACATAAAGTTTTATTTAATTTAGTCATATATATTTATTTACCATATGAATTATCAGCACATACCATACATTGTAAGTAACACTGTGCATTATATTTAACTACAATAAATATTAATCATTGAGCAATTTCTTCTGGTTTATGTACTATTTCTTTACGAATAAATGAGATGAGATCCTTATGATGTAATTTTTTAAAACTGCCACAGTAAATACCATGTGATACAGTAAAGTGATGATTTAATATTAAGTCCACTATAGCTTCCAAAAGAATCTAGTGACACTCCCAAGAAATGGCTTAGACACTAGGAAAAACTGACCATTCTATAAAAACTACCATATTTCTAGTAGATAGTTTTAATAGCTTATGATTCATTCAGCATATTATTATTGCAAGATTTACCTATTTCTTTAAAAAAATATTTTGGTTAAACGGGAATGTGAGAGTAGAGGCTAAATTACTTTCTATAAAATTTGTCCAAATTCTGTCTTGTGGTGGGTATGGGCTAAAATTAGTTATGCCATATTTCCATTATTTAGCTAAAGATTTCTGTTTGTAATATTTCACTTGATTCCAGAGTGATCTACAAAACTATCTATGCCCAAAAGTTACTTACTAAGTAGTAATTTTTATATGGAACACATGTCAAGTCATTACTGGAAAATTTTTCAAGAATAATGAGCCAATTGAGATTTAAAAGTATGTCTTCTTTGACATATACATGAAACAGATTAATTCAAGCTCAAATAGCTAAATTTATGATAAAATAACATAAAAGTAATCATATAATTCAATAAGCAAGCTAACCTATCAAATATCCAACCATAGAGAGATATATACCTAGAGAGACAAACAAAACCCAAAATATAAATACCAAATATAACACGTGTGAAGCATTTTATTTCAAACACACACATTAGAGCTAAAATGGTCAATAACATAGGGTCCTTCACAAAGGAAGCTTAGAGTCTGATGAATAGATAGATGCATATATCAGTAACAACATATTTCTCAAGAATAAATACTCATATAGCGTTCGTTTGTAGACTAGCATTTTGGTTGAATGTAGAAAGAGAATCAACGTCAGCATATTTTCTTATAGAAATGCTTCTATGTGAAATTATTTATTTATTTATTTATTTTTAAGGCTGCACCTGCGGCATATGGAAGTTCCTAGGCTAGGGGTTGAACTGGAGTTGTAGAAGTTGGCCTACCCCACAGCCAAGGCAACATTGGATCTAAGCTGCATCAATGACCTATGCCACAGCTTGCAGCAATGCTTGATCTTTAACTCACTGAGTGAGGCCAGGGATCAAAACCTGCATCCTCACAGAGACTATGTTGGGTTCCTAACATGCTGAGCCACAATAGGAATTCTAATTCTATACGAAATTAATGTTTGAGTGTGTAACCCCAAAAGAGGCATGGCCCATCATAGCTGGGCAAGGAAAAAAAAAGGAATGACAATATTACGTAAAACTTTTGAATACCTATTCTGTCTGCCATTTTTCTAACTGTACCATTTTGCAAGTCAAATTATTTTAACCAAATCCCTAATCTCCACAAAAACTCTAAGAGAATTACTTCTGAAACTGATGACAAAACAGGCTTATAGAAATCTGGTGAATTATACAAAATTATCCAACTAATGAGTAAAACTGGGCTTAAATCAAGACTTGCCTGCTTCTTGGTTTATTTACCTTAAAAATAGTGCCTGAGAAGGGAAAATGAGGAAAGCAGGATCTGAGAGAGACAATAATAGCATCTACTACAGTGATGCAGACATTCCCTCCTTTCAGAAGGATCTTAGCCCTTGATTACTATATTCATATAATATATACCCTTATTAGATCATGTGCTTATAGATGTTGGTTGCTATGTTCATCCATTATTAACCAAAATGGGGAATAGATGTCAAAAGGAATATCTGAGTGTCAAAGGCCTTCCTCTCTGCCCTATTTTGTAGAATTCCTACTCTTCCCTTTATGACAATCAGTTTCAATTACTACTGACAGTAATAATTCCTTTTTGTTTCTTTTATTCTAATGGCACCAGGAGCCAAGTCACTGGGAAAAGTCATGGTTTTAAGTGCAGTATCACTCTACTGTGTCTCCTGGTAAAACTGTTTCTCTTATAGAATCTGAGCCTAAAATCATAAAGCCTATAGTTTCAGGGACAGGAAGGACAAATTAAAAAACAAAGCAAAACAAACAAAAACGTAACCATGAATCTACTGGTTCTGATAGATACTGTACCATCCAGAGATGCTAGCCGAATATTGTTGGAAAGCTGTAGTTGAATACTCACAGCAGGTTAAAGATGGAGGCCCTAGCTCAGTAAAAAAGATCTCGAAGGAGCACCTTCAGCATCCACTACAGTCTTAATTCTACTTATAATTAACTCTATTTAACCATGTCTTCAATACTGAATACTTATTTAACCACATCTTCAATACTTGAATACTGCAACTTACTGTCCTCATTGTATATCAAAAGTGAGGACAGATAACTTGTCTCTTCAATTCACAGGTCTTCAGAGTGAGAAAAGTTATACCAAAGGCCTTTTATTCATAGCAGGACCAGATTTAGAAGACGAGATCTTGGACTATGAGACTGAGCCTAGTGCCACAACTGGATGAGTCTCTGGGCATCTTAGAGTATATTTTGGTTGAGTGTTGACTCTAAGCTATTAGGAGTATGAGGGTGAATTGTGGAAGACTATTCCTTTGAATGCCCTCAAAAAATATCATACTTATAGGAATCATACCCTTATGTAGCCCCCTACCTTTAAATCTGTACCCAATCAGACTTTCCTATTGCTTTAACCACAGTAAAACTGATGTTGTGCCAGTTTCATGCTTAACCCTAGCATTGCGCCCTGTGACATGGAAGAAGTTCCATCACCCTGCTGGAGAGATAATGGGGATCATAGATTAGGTCATGTGGAAAGGAAGTGGCCTTGAAATTACATAAGAGTCAACCAAGAAGCCCAAATGACAGCCACTACAGAGACCCTAGCCATTTAACCTTTAGTTGAACTATTCTAGCCAGCCCAGCTTTTTTAAGCTTTCTGAGCTGAAGTTAAGACATGTGACTAGAGAAGCCATCTTAGATCGTCTAATTCCTGGAGATATCTCATGGGGCAGACACACTTTCCCTGCTACCACCGTGTCTGAATTCATGACTCACAGAACCTTGCACAAATAAAACATTTATTGTTTTATTGTTTTAAGACATTGTTTTTTGGGAAAGTGTGTCACCCATCAGTAGATAACCAGAATAACCAGAACTTTTTTTCATCTTTATAATTAGAAGGAAAATAGTATGGTGTAGCTCATGTGCAATATAATTGAATAGTTCAATCTCAAGGGCCGCCTACACTATGTTGTTATAATGGTATTGTTTTTCACATTGGACTGCAGGTACTGCATTATAATTTCCATGCTAACATTCTTTTTCTCTAGCATATTTTAAAAACTAACACAAAAATGTAATCAAATGCATAAAATGTATTTCATTTTTAAAAGAATTATCTTGGCTACAGAGAACAGAAAGTTTATTTCTTAGAAATATGTTTCCACTCAGGGATTCCAACTTTCATTTTGCAAAGCCTTGTGGGAATACTTTTTCCTGGTCTGCATTCCAGTAGCCTTTTTATTTCCTGTAGCTCTGTCAAAAGCAGTAATAGCAACTCAGAAGAATGGAACAGGTTACCTTATAATATACAGACCATATGGTTTCATAGTTTTATCCCTTCATTGGCTTGGAAATTACTGTATGTGATAATAGTAAATCAGCCTGCTAATTACTTTCCCTTGTGTCTGACTATATAATTTAATGGATATTAAATAAGAAAAATATGACCTTTTTTTCCATCTTGTCTTTCAGATTGTCTTTGTGATATAACTACATTTCTTAAAATCTTCTTTCTTAAAATCTTTAATGTCTTTGTGGCAAGACATTAGCATTCCATCCCTAAAGTTCTAAGGAATAGCCTTAGCCAGGTCAAGATAAAGAAAGAATGCCAAGGAAGCTTTGGCAGAATGAATGAAGAGGAAAGTAGATTGAATGTGAGGTAATGGAAAGAATCAGTGACAACTCCCAGATTGTTGGCTCAAGCAACTGTCATTTTCTCAAATGAGTAGGGCTAGGGGGAAATACATTGTCAAAAAAATAAAATCTACATTAGCTGTATTCTTCATATACAACACCTATGAAGAACTGCTATTCTATCTGAAGTTATGTTATAAGCAAGGAACCCTATATTTAGCAAAGAAAATCACTCAACCTCAATGTAGAAGAGTCACCTAAAAAAATCCATGACAGGGATAGTTACTGAAGTGGGACAGATGACTATCAATTTGTCCTCCAGCTGTATCTAAAAAAAAAAAAAAAAAGATGGTAACAACAACGACACAACAACAACAGCAAATATCTAACACAAAGACATGCTTGGAGGGACTAAAGGCCATACGTACATTGAATAGTAGGGCCTATTTTTCTGGACATATTTTTCTTTATAAAAGTATGAATTAAAAAAAAAGAAAAAAGCAAGGCCTTATACAAGTTTTTATAGCATAATGGAAAAGGAACATTATTCTAAACATTCTAAATAAATGTATAATTCTGAAAATTATAACCTATAGGAAAAAAATTTTCTAGATAATATTTATTAAGTCCATTGAAAAATACGCAAAGAATATGCCTCCATGAAAGAGATACTGGGATTTATAGGAAAAAGTTAATTTAGACAAAGAATTAAAGTGTAATTGACAAAATTAATGGCAAATTAAATTTTAATTAAATAACTAAATTAACGTCCATATGGAGACAAGAGAGGCAGAATTGACACTGTGGAAAAATGAATTAGTGGTTTCCTTTAAGTGGAATTTTTTAAAAAATAAAATTACATAAAAAAAGGTACTATAGAAGACAGATCATTTTCTAAGCCTAAGACTTATGAGTATGCCATAGTAAGAAATCTGAAAAACTGAGAGTAAATAAAAAACAAATATTAAAGAGGAAAAACTTTTTTTACTTTATCTTAGCCTTCTCTTTTCCTTAGTCTAATTAAATGTTTCAACTGATACCACAGAAATACAACAGATCATAACAAACTGTAATGAACAATTACATGTCAACGAATTGTATAACCTAGAAGAAATGGATAAATTCCTAGAAACACACAATCTACCAATACTGAATAATGAAAAACAGAAAATCTTAACAGATCAATAATTAAGATCAAGACTGAATTAATAATCAAAAATCTCCCAAATAAAAATAAATAAATACAAAAAAAAGGTCCAAGACCAGATGGCTTCACTGGTAAACTTTCCAAACATTAAATAAAGAATTAGTATCGATTCTTCTCAAAATCTTCCAAAAAAGTGAAAAACTGGGAATACTTCTAAACTCATTTGAAGAGGCTAGCTATAACCTGATACCAAAGCCTGGCAAGCACACTATAAAAATATAAAATTATAGACCAATATCCCTGATTAATATAGATTCAAAAATCCTCAACAAAATATTAGCAATCTGAACTGAATTCAGGGGCACATTAATGATTATATACTGTAAGCAAATGGGATTTATTCTGGGGATGCAAGGATGCTTCAACAAGCTCAAATCAATAAATGTGATATACGATGTAACAAAATGAATAAAAATCACATGACCATCTCAATAGATGTTAAAAGAGCATTTAATAAAATTCAACATCCTTTCATGATAAAAACTCCCAATTAGATATAAAAGAAATGTACCTCAGAGTTCCCATTGTGGCTCAGTGATAACAAACCAGACTAGTATTCATAAGCATGCAGGTTTGATTCCTGGCCCCATTCAGTGAGTTGGGGATCTGGTGTTGCCATGAGCTGTGGTTGCTGTGGCTGTGGCTGTAAATTAAGCTGGCAGCTGCAGCTCCAATTTGAACCCTAGTCTGGGAACTTCCATATGCCGTGGGTGTGGCCCTAAAAAGACAAAAAAAAAAAAAGGAAAGAAAGAAAGAAAGAAATGTATCCCAACACAATAAAGGCCATACATAACAAATCCATAGTTAACATCATCCTCAACAGTGAAATGCTGAAAGCTTTTTCTCTAAAATTAAAAGTAAGACAAGATTGCCCGCTCAAGCCATTTCTATTTCACTTAGTACTGGAAACCTAGATAGAGCAATGAGGCAAGAAAAAGAAACAAAAAGCATCCAAATCAGAAAAGAAGTAAAATTGTTTGCAGAAAACCCTGAAGACACCACCAAAAAATTGTTAGAAAAAACAAATTCGTAAAGTGGTAGTATATAAAAATCAACATACAAAAATTAGTTGTGATTCTATATACTAACAATGAATTATCTGGAAAAGAAATAAAAAAATTATCCCACTTACAATAGCACCAAAAAGAATAAAGTTTTGTTAAGCAAGAATTTTAACCAAGGAGGAAAATCTATACATTGAAAACTGTAAGACTTTGATGAAAGACATTGAAGATGATAGAGATATAGATATCACATGCTCATAAAATAGATGAATTAATACTGTTAAAATGTGCATGTTACCCAAAGAGATTCAGTATATTATGAAAATTCCAATGACACTTCCCACAGAAATAGAAAAAAAAATCCTAAATTTGTTTGGAGCCAGAAAAGACTCCAAATCTTGAGTAAAAATAACGAAGGTGGAGGCATACATCTTGATTTCAAACTATATTATAAAGTTTTAATAATCAAAACAGTATGGTATTGATCCAAAATAGACACCCAGAACAATAGAACTGAATAGAGAACCCAGAAATAAACCCATGCATATACAATCAATGATTTTTGGTGTGTTTTTGTTCTTTTTAGGGCTGCACCTATGGCATATAGAGGTTCCCAGGCTAGGGGTTGAATTGGAGCTGTAGCTGCCAGCCTACACCACAGCCACAGCAATGCTGGATCTGAGCTGCATCTGTGACCTACACCACAGCTCACAGCAATGCTGGATCCTTAACCCACTGAACAGGGCCAGGGATCAAACCTGCATGGATACTAGTTGGGTTCATTATCCACTGAGCCATGAAGGGAACACCTATAATCAACTATTGACAAAGACACCAAAAATATACAATGGGGAAAGGACTTTATCTTCAATAAATGGAGCTGGGAAAACTGGATATCCACATGCAAAAGAATAGAATTGAACTTTTATCTTGCACCACACACAAAAATAAACTAAAAATGGATTAAATATTAGCCCTAAAACCATAAAACTCTTAGAAGAAAACATAGTTGAAAAGCTCCTTGACATTGGGCTTTTTAGATATAACATCAAAAGCACAGGGAACAAAAGCAAAAATAAACAAGTAAAAGTTCATCAAACTAAAAGGTTTCTCCTAAAGAGAAGCAATCAACAAAATGAAAAGACAACTAATGGAATGGGAGAAAATATTTGCAAACCATATATCTGATAAGAGGCTAATATCCAAAATATATAAGGAGTACATATAACTCAATAGCAAAAGATAACCTGATTTAAAAGAGTCAAAGACTCCGAATGTTTTCACAAAGAATACATACAAGTGACCAAAATGTTTATAAAAAGATTCTCTCCATCACTAATCATCAGGGAAATGTGAATTAAAAACACGGTCAGATATTATCTCACATTTTTTTTATTTTTTATTTTTTTGTCTTTTCTAGGGCCACTCCCGTGGCATATGGAGGTTCCCAGGCTAGGGGTCGAATTGGAGCTGTAGCTGCCGGCCTTCGCCGGAGCCACAGCAATGCGGGATCTCAGCCACATCTGCGACCTACACCACAGCTCATGGCAATGCTAGATCCTTAACCTGCTGAGCAAGGCTAGGGATCGAACCCAAAACCTCATGGTTCCTAGTCAGATTCGTTAATCACTGCGCCACGACAGGAACTCTTACCTCACATATTTTATAGTGTCTATTATTAGAAAGACAAACAGAATACATGTTGGCAAGGATGTGACGAAAAGGGAATCTGCACAGTGTTGGTGGAGAGATAAATTGTTACAGCCACAATGGAAAACAATATGAAGATTCCTCAAAAAAAAAACTGAAGAAAGAATTACCATATGATCCAACAATTGCCATTTTGGTATTCATCCAAAGGAAATGAAGGCACTATCATGAAGAAGTATCTGCGTCCTCACATTAATTGTAGCATTATTCACAACAACCAAGATATAGAAATAACTGAGTGCTCATTGGTATATGAATGGATCAAGAAAATGTGGCATATGTATAACGAAATATTACTGGGTCACAACAAAGGAAATCCTATCATTTGCACCATGGATGAACTTGGAAGGCTGTATTCTAAGTGAAATATGCCAGAGAGAAAAAAGACAAATACTGTATGGTATCACATATGTGGATGTGCGGATCTTATATGTGGATCATTTAAAAAAAAAAGTCAAATTCATAGAAGCAGTGAGTAGAAGTGGTTGTGGGGTGGGAGAAATGGAAATGGGAAGATATTGTTGAAAGGGTACAAACTTTCAGTTATGAGATGAATAAGTTCTGAGGACCTAATGTACAGCATAGTGACTGTAATTAAAAATTCTATGTTATAGGCTTGAAATCTGCCAAGAGATTAGATCTTAAGAGTTTTCATCATAAGAAAAAGGAAAAAAAAAGAAAAAAATTTTTGAACTAAAATATTATTCAAGTATATGAATCAGAAGGACTAAGTTTTTTGAAATCAAGAGAAGCAATAAAAAAAAAAGATCCAAAATAAAGTATTAGCACTTAAGCAGAAAGAAAAAAGTTGACTATGAAAGAACAAAAGTTGTGTTGTCCTCAAATTTCTATTCTGTATAACTGAATGCCAGAGGATAACAAAGAATTTTAATGGAAAAATTTAGGGAACTGAGAATTCGACATCAACCAATTTATTGTTCTAACATGAAAGCAACTGAAGACATTCCTAGGTTATAAAGACTTGGAAAATATTACAGCGAAGTACTCTTCTTGGAAAAGAAAAAAAATCAATGGTACAATTCAAGCGATAAAAATATAAATCAAAATGAAAATACTAGTGATGATTACTGAAATTACTTAAAGACATTAGATTAATACAATTTTTTTTTTGTCTTTTTGCTATTTCTTGGGCCGCTCCTGTGGCATATGGAGGTTCCCAGGCTAAGGGTCGAAACGTAGCTGTAGCCACCGGCCTACGCCAGAGCCACAGCAACAGCTCACGGCAACGCCAGATCGTTAACCCACTGAGCAAGGGCAGGGACGGAACCCGCAACCTCATGGTTCCTAGTCAGATTCATTAACCACTGTGCCACGACGGGAACTCCAGATTAATGCAATTTAATACAAACCCAAACAACATCAACAAAAGTGTGCTAAGGACATACTATGTGTAAGAACTCTTTTAAATGTAAGGGAAGAAAGAGTAAACAAGATAGGCTGAACCCTGCCTTGCTGGAGCTACATTCTAACAGATGAGGGAGGTGTGAAACAAACAACAAAAGTTTCAGATATGAGCAGCATTCTGAGAAAAGGATCAGGAGATAAGATAATTTTAGGCGGGTTCAAGAAAGCCTCCCTAAAGGAGCAAGCCCTGACTGAAATGAGAGAAGTCATTTAAAAGTCTTAGAGAAGAGTTTTTGCAAAGTTCCAAGTCCTGGGATGGGAGAGTCTGCCATATTCTAGCATCAGCAGGAAGGCAACTGTGAGAGAAGACAGCAGTGAGAGGGCAAGTTATTAAAATACGCAGTGGTGAAATTCTCAGGCTCCACATAGCATTGGGACATTCTTATGTACACGTAAGGACTTAAGATTTCATTCTATGGCAGGTGGAAAACCAATGCAGAGATTTAAGCAGTGGAGTCATATGATCTAACTCACCTTTAAAAAGGACAGGGAGTAAAATGGTGGTTGTCAATGGCTGAGGGTGGGAGAAATGGAGAGATGTCAAGCAAAGGGCACAAACCTCCACGTCTAAGAAGACTCTTTCCTAGGGATCGAATGCACAGCATGGTGACTATTGTTAACAATACCATTATATTGTTAATATATACCTGCAGGTTGCTAAGAGAGTAGATTGTAAATGCTTTCACCTCAAAAAGGAAACAGTAAATTGTGAGGTGAGGAAGCATTGACTCTACTGTGGTAATCATTTCACAATATATAAGCATATCAAATCATTATTTTGTACACCTTAAACTTATACAATGTTATATGTCAATTATATCTCAATAAAGCTGGGGAAAAAAAGGATCACTTTGCAGTTTTATAGGTAATAGACTCTACGATGTCAGGAAGACCAATTATAAGGTCATCACAGTAATTGTCTCTATGATCTCATATTAACCCAGAAAAGAATGCAGTGTCTTGCAGGAGAAGTAGACACATTTTAAATTCCCTATTATGCCTGAGGAAGGCAAACTTACTGTACTTGGAAATATGTGTTTAAATAGGCATTTAGTAAACTTAAAGACACGTACTAATAGAATTTGAAACAGAATAGTTACTGAATTCCAAGTAACTATTGAAGTCAAAAGTAGACAAAACATGAGTCCTATCTTCAAGTGCCTATGGGGTTAAGCTAATTGCAAAATGGGTTAAATCGGGCCACTATAGGCTGATTAGGGGGAAGGGTACAGATTATGTTCAACTGGAAAGTGCCCCGTCCTTCCAAAGCAGCAAAAAACTACTCACCTTTGCCCAACACGCTGCCAGGTTTCACTGTTTATCAAGAGAAGATGTAACTATGAATTTTTAATGTGAAATCTCTAAATCTGTAAAGCATAATGTAGACCTAATCCCCCATTAACTTTCTCTAGTAAATTTTAAAACGGAATAGATTCTACTTCCTGGCTATCAGTGGCAAAATCTAGATAATGAAAAATAGCAAACACCAAGGACATCAAAGAAGCACAAAAAAAGGATCTTATAAAGTTATAGAACTAAGCTTTTACTCTTCAACTTAACACACTCTTCTACTTTTAACATATGCAAAGGATTAAAATCTCTAATTATTCTTAAAAGAACTCACACACAAAGTTTAACATTTTCGTTTTTACTTATTTATACCTCAGCCTTTCTTCAAAAAAATGAGGTAATTGAATTCAATTATTTTGCTGCTATTAGATTCCCCAAAAACCAAGGTGGAAAAAAAATGTTCAGTGCAGACAGGGGCTTGGAATCTACCACAAGGTGTAAGTTTTTGGCAAGGTCAGTGAATATCCAGAGTAATTGTCCACTCTGATGAGCTACTGGATGTTATGGTCCTATCCTTCAGTTACCACAGAACTCAGAGAAAAGGGATATAAATAGCACCAGCAAAAGAAAATAACTATAGATAATCAAAAATTCAAATGAAAGGCAAGTGTCTGATGAACTAAGGCCCAATTTGAAGTGAGTTTTCTAGTGATTTTGAAAATAGCTTTTGTGCACGAAAAGAAAATTTGCAGTTAACTGAGTTACTAAAGTTAATATTGAATATATTGAAGTTATAAATTCAAAAGCCTTTTTTTCCTGACATGTTTAAGGTTGTAATAGTTTAGATAATCCCAAAAATATGCACAACCTAATCCTAGGAACCTATGAGTATGTCATATTACTTGGCAAATGGGATTTTGCTAGTGTGATCAAATTAAAAAAAAAAATCTTAAAATGAAAAGATTATCCTGTATTATCTGGTGGGCCCAATGTAATCTCATGATCTTAATAAGAGGGAGAGGGAGGGTCAGAGTCAGAGAATGGACTGTAGTCCAAGGGAGATTTAAAGATGCTGTTCTACATGCTTGAAGATGGAGATAGAGGCCAAGAGCCAAGGAATGCAGGAGGTTTTAGGAGCTGGAAATCTCAAGGAAATAGATTCTCCCCAGAACTTCCAGAAAGAGCACAGCCTTGCTGACACTATGATTTGGTCTCTAAAACACATTTTGGACTTCTGATCTTGAGAACTGAAAGATAACTCATCGCCGTTCTTTTAAGTCACTGAATTAGTGGTAATTTGTTATAATGGCAACAGAAAACTAATGCAAAGGCTAACTTAAAAATCTTATTAATCTGGAAAATTTAAGTATAATTTTAAAGAGAATATTTGACCAATCCAATAGAATCTTTGAAATCATCCATTTTAAAACCTAGTTAATAAAACTATGTAAATAAGAGCAATCACATTTATAAATCCAAAATATTGTATTTTAACTATTTAAATTACTTCACTAACAAATACATTCTTGCCAGTAAAGATCATTCATGACCAACAAAAGTATGAGTATTACATTTTGTCAGTTATTAGAATTCAGTCAAAATTTTTTGTTAGTTATTAGAATACAGTTAAAATTTTGCCAATTTATCTTACAATGCTAAATTTATAATCACAATTTTAAAATGAAGTACTCAATTACACATATTTAAATTGGAGTTATTTGGCCAATAATTAGATATTTTAATTGCCAAGTTTTCTAAAGCATTACAAACACAAGAAAATAGCCATCCTAAAGGTTTTCATTACTTTAACCCTTCTACACTCATTTCTAATTTTTATGGGCTATGGGTACTTATATATTAAAGAGCTAATTACTTTACACTAAGAACTCTGGGGTTATAGTCTTAGCTGGGTGAAATGAAACTTTGGCCAAGAAAATTCAACCAGAAAATAAATAGGATTTCAACTCTTCTTCTGACCTTTTTTTATAACTAGTACATATTACAAGAACTTGATACCTTACTGAGAAATAAGCTAATCTCTCACCTCATATAACCATAAATTCAAGTTGTGAATTCATCATTTCCATCCAATTTAAATCTTCAATTCCTAAGCTCTTCATCAGGTTGTTTCACTGCTGAGCTAGCTTTGCTATTTACTGTTTGGTGTTCTCCTGACTTCTTTTCAAATTCCTTCTACCCATCAAGAACAAACTTTTTGGATATATTTAAAGGACATTCAGTTGAATTCAAGCCCAGTTCATGTATATTTTTGACCATAAGGTCATAGATATTGAGGACCTGAAAATAATACTGGAAAGGTCTCCTCTGATATATTTTGGAGATTTACAATTTTGTCCTATTCCTTCAAAGGCAAAAACACAGGACCCACTTATCTCTATGAACTGGCATAGAGTTCCTTAGGTGGGTAGCTTACCTGAACATCGAGTTGAAGAGAACGACAATATATAATCATTGAAAAGCAAATCAAAGGCATAACCAATCAAAACAACTAAATTTGGGAAATTGTAAATTGATGTTAACAAAACCTTCCACTTCTATGTAGTGAGAAGTTTGAAGCCGAAAATAACATCAATTTCCTCATTACTTAATTAAAAATTTGGGGTTTTGAGGTAACAGAACAACGAGGACATCTGCCTTGCATTCCAGGTGATCTGTCTTGGCAGCAAAAGTTGGCACACCAAATTAATTAAATTAAAAACCATTGTGAAATTCAAATTCAAGCCTTTACTGATGACTCAGAAAATACAGATAAGGATTCTAAAACCACTGAACAAGAGGCAGATCATCTGCCTAAAGAAGAAAATTAAATGATAAAGCCAGCAAAAACATATTTATATATGCAGTGGGCATGATCAACACTTAGCTGAGCTACAACCATCTAAAATAAGAGTTTAGCCATCTACCTGCTTGAGTTCGGAAATCAATATTAAAGTCTCCCTACACAAAATAATTTGAACGAAAGTTGACTTTTCTCCCTGAGTCACCTAGCTTTTTGAAATCTGCATTGTATTTTTGTACTTTTCTCAGGTTAAAAATTAAACCTGTTGCTTTAAATTTAGAGGCACTTTACATGGAAAAGTTTTCAAATATCCTAAGCATATTATCAGAAAAAAGTAAAGCATAATTAAGAGGGTTTTTAATGTGCTATAGACAAACACTGAGAACATCTTGGTATTTTGCTTAAAGTAAATGAAAGAGAAAGAAATGATTATAATAGAATCTGCAGTGGTCTTGAAGATGTACCATCCATATCCCCCTTGGAGGAATGAAACTATCCAGCTAGCTGTTGGAAGTGCTGCCAGTGGATGGCCTTCAACTGGTAGTTCCTTCAGACTGTTCCCTCAAGGTCATGACCTTCCCTCACTTCCAAAGACTGATGGAGGTAGAAAGTCCCACTATCATTGTGGGATGATATGAAGGATGCACTTCAATTACATCAGCTGAGGCTCTCAGGCCAGTATCAGAGCTTGATTTCTCCTTCTCCCCCCTCTCTTCCATAGCTACTTATCTCAAACATAGTCCTAGTAAATATTCTGAAACACTAAACTCTGTCTTTCAGAAAACTGAACTTTTTTCAGAATTCATAACATATTTGCATGAGCTATTTAAATAAAGAGGCATAATAGTTACTACTTTCCCAAGCTAATAATCCCTATAAAAATATTGATTGTCAGGTAATATGTAAATAACTTGATTCACATAAGACCAGGAAACTGATAAAGTTACTAAATAATTATCTACCCAACACCCAAAATCTTCAGGGAAGGCATTTCAGTTTATTTTATTAATATTTTAGGAAATACATAATTTGTTAGTATATACATAAAGGTTTTTGAAAACTACACAGTTCAATTTATGAAGCTAGTAATGCATATAAACAACTATGAAATTATGGTAGAAAAAAAGAGATCAAGGACCTCAAACACAAATACCTAATCAAGGCCAGAAAGATACATAAATATTTGAATTATGTCATGCAGATTACGATGGAGCTTGTGAACAACTAGAATGTGTGACCCCTGCATAATAATAATGAAAATAATAATGACAATAGCAATAATAATAATAAGGAAGAAAAGCAATAAAATTTATTGAGAACTCACTATATAAAACATTTAAATAATATGTTTTTTTAATATTCTGAATGATAAGTATTGCTAATAATAATACTTTGAAGAAGCTGTTATTTTATCTTGATTTTTACAGATGGCAAAATGGAGAGAGAAATTGTAAGTTACTTCTGTAAAATCATCTAAACCTTGGACTTCCCTTCCTAAACCTCAGCAGGTTAAGGATCCAGCATTGTCACTGCAGTGGTTTGGTTGCTGCTGTCGCTTGGGTTTGATCTCTGGCCTGGGAATTTTTATATGCTGCAGGCAAAGCCAAAATGAAAAAAAAAATGTCATCTAAATCTTAGGAATGAACTTAAATTTTGAACCCAGATAGTCTAGCTCCAGGAGCTTCCTGCTTCTTGTTTCTTAAACATTACTTCACAAATATTTCAATAAACACACACATAACACACACACTCTTAAGGCAGAGCTCCTCTACCATACCCCCACTGATCAATCATATTTATGTTTACAAAATCCAAATAATATGGAAACAATTTCTATCTAGTACAGTAGTAATATAATTATTCTCCACTTTATAAATAAGATTATTCCCCCCTAAGAATAAAAAGTTTTAAATTAGTACTACTAGTAGTAAATCAGTTAATGTGATCATTAATAAGACAAATACAAAAAACAGTGTCTCAGAGGTTTCTGCTGTGGCACAGCGTGTTAATGACCCAGCTTATCTCTGTAGAGGCATCTGTTTGATCCCCAGCCCAGTGCAGTGGGTTAAGGATCTGGAGTTTCTGAAGCTTGTGGATAGGAACTTTCATATGCCACAGGTGAGGCTGAAAAAGAAAAACAAATAAAGAGTATCTCAAACTACATTACATGAAAATCACCAGCCATCAAGTGAATGAATAGGAGAAAGAACAGAATAAACAGAGTTCAAGCTCTCCTATCGCTCCTTCTCGCAGTAGAAAAGACCTCAAGTAATATAACATATCAGAATTTTTTTAGAAAAATTGGCATTAAAAATGTCTATATGGTGAATGACACCACAAAGTTAAAAATTTTTTAAAAGAATATTTACAACATAAATAGTAAAGGTGAAAATAGATATATTAAATAAATATATTACAACACACAAAATATATAATATATATGTTTATGTACATTATAATCCATACCTGTGATAAAAATACAAAATATAAATTCATAATATAATTTGGTTTTTACCAGGCAATGACAAAGTATGAAATAACTTATCTTAGCCTGGTTTCCACAGAAAGCAAACCTGAGGCAAAAGACATAAAAAAAAACCCTTATGTGCCTCCAGTTTTTTAGGTAGTGCAGGGAATTGGGTGTGAAAAGTATGTGGCTAGTATATATCTAAGCTTCAAGGAAGCATCTCAATACAGTACTATGATGAACTCCAGATATTCTTGCCAAAAGACCATATTCTGAATCACAGGTGAATAACCCCAAATAAATCCCGCTTTTTTTCAGTATAAAGATCTACCCCCTTGGTTCAACTTCCTCAGTGTCTTTCCCCAGATGTTCTCCCCTGGTCCTTGCTGGCATGTGTAAATGAGGCCTTCAACTTGTTGGGCAAAGAATATTTCTGCTTGAGCAGGGACTATACATTCCTATTTAGACCAGCTGAGACTTAATCCTAGTTATCAGCCTAGCCTAGAAACCTTGTAGCCTAAGGGCTACAAGGTATAAGCATCATTTTACAAGTACTTGCTTTCAGGTAAGATCATTTCTTAACCTGCAGGCAAGGGAAAGGCAGTTCTCTGATAAGCAGCAGGGAGATCCTTCTGCTAGCCTAGAAGTTTCAGAGGAATTTGTATGTTCAATATTCACTGGTTCATTCTTTCAAATATCCCCATCCCAGACTTAAGGTCTTTCTCTATCTTACCAATATCTGACTTTTACATAAAAAGCTCTTTGAAGCTGCACATTATATATTTGCAGCTCTGACACCCTTACAGTTAAGAGATTAGGCCTTATTTTTGGCCAAATCTCTCTCTTTCCCTCTTGCTCACCCACTTTTCCCTCCCCTATAGTTTTTTAACAGAAGCCACAATATATAATTTTTATTGCCTCTCTTCTATTGTATTTCAATAGATATTGTCTATCTCAATGTTACCTCTTACCAATTAACCACGGATGAAATCTTTAATAATTGTGAAGCCAGGGCATCCCAGGGATTATGGTCATTCAACTTGCCACTTACAGTGCACTTCCGGCTGCCTTCAGAAGGCTGAGTAATCTGGTGCCAAAATCCCATTCTGAGGCTCTAAGTTATAGAGTCACACCTAGTACTTTATTTATGACTCTGTCTCACATTAGTGAAGGTTTACCCAAGGGGATTTTAACTTCCCCAGGATAACGGGTTGTACAGGCATGAGTTCCAAACAGATTCCATGAGGTCAAGAACTGCCATGTTGTGCCTGCTCTACATGAAGTAGTGAGAGCCCCTAAGAGCTGTTCACCTCAGCAGTAGTTGGGACAGAACAAGTGTCTGAGATCTCACGAGATATCAGATAAGGTGGCTCAGAAGTGGCACATAAATGTTATCTGCTATAATATCCAGGCAGTTTATAGAAAATAACTAGAAATGGCCAATGGACATATGTTATATATACAAGTTCACTAGTAATCAGCAAAAGTAGCATATTATAAAAGAACAATGAGATATCATTTATAATCAAATTGGACAGACAAGTATTAAAAAGAATGATAATATCTAATGTTGATATACGTGTATACAAATGATCCTTCCTAATGAAAACTCTATCCTATGAAAAGCAGAAAATTTAGAGAGTGTTTAGCATAGTTTTCAGTCTTATGCCTCTCTGCACCTTTCTCTCATATACAAGACAAACTTACTTCTCCTCAAGGGAGAATGACCTATCCAGCTCAAACTCCAAGATCTCACGCACAGATCTATCCTCCTATCTAGCTGCCCAAATATTATTACTTACGAGACACTAAATTTATAAACTAAAAATACAAATTATTTGTCTCTTGATCTTCATCAAAAATACAGTGGTGACACAAAGGTTAAATATATACATTAAAATCCATCTTTAAGGGGAAAAAAAAAAGAGACCCATCCAGTTTCGAGTGATTCATAAACATGATGGGATCTTGCTGGTCAGGCATTTTAAGGGCTTTTTTTTTGTGGGACTTCTCCAAAATCCGCACAAATATCCTGCTTCTTGGGATAAATTCCCTTATCTATTGCTTGACCTAGACACTGACTAGTCTTCATTTTTTAAAGCATTTACTCCATCTGAGCTCATTTCTTTTCCTAGTACCTTGTTACATGTAACAATCAACACACAGTAATTTTCAGCTTACTCTAATTTCCTCCCTTAGAGTCACAGGTTCTGTGGGTAGTTTGTTTTGACAGAATTGAAAATAATTTGTCTAAGCTTTTGATTTCAAATAATGGGGTCTTCATATTTTCAGCCTGCAACATCTGTTCTCTCCCTGCTTAACATAAAATGTTAAAAAGTGGGATGCACATTTTGCGTTTTTGTTACAACAGGGTGACTTCTAAGTTACTAATTTCTGTATTATTAGTGCTGGGGCAATACAAATTGCTGTATAAAATAAATGCTAAAATGTTAATACCTTAATCCAAGAGAAGTTTATGTTTCTCATGTAATAGATTGAGATAAGTGTTCTTGATCTGTGGTGACTTTCCTCCGCACAGTGGCCCATAGGCTCTTTTCATTTTGTGCTCTACCACCAAGATTTCAGTAGAAGAAAAACAGTGTGGAAAAAAAAAAAAAAGATTATTTAAAAGCTATGCCCCAAAAGTAAAACACATCGATTTTGTTAGTTGTCCATGGCTGAGAACTCAGCCACACATGATGTAACGGGACTGGGAACTGTAGTCTTTGTCTAGGAACCCTTTCCCCACGGCAATTCTGCATAACAAAAAGGGAACAATAAGTTCTGCTGGTCAGGAAGACTTCTCGGCTTTCTACTCTTTAAAATTCAACTTACTTACCTGGAAGTTTCATTAAAGAAAGGGCACAATGTTTTATTCATCTTTCCATTACCCTCTAATTATTTATCCTGAATAAAGCAAATGTGGAAGTTTTAAATAAACAATACAGTCACTTTTTAATTTACTTGATGTCACCAAATAGCAGGCCATGAATATCTGTATACCTGCATGGGTACAGAATCTTTACTTTTGGCAACTATATGTTTTATATTATAGGATGTGACACATTCCATCAAAGAGACAGTGTGATGTGATGGAGGGAAGGGTTTTTGGGGCAAAAGATACCTGGTTTGAGGCCTAACTTGAACACTAATCCAGTTATAGAGCCCTGGGAAAGACACTTAACATGCCTGAGTCCGCTCATTTTTTAAGTGAAGGAATAATCCTACATTAGGTAGCCATTTTTTGGTTAGTATAATATATAAGGTTTATAAAACTGTTTGACACATAATAGATGTTCAGTAAGTGATAGCAATTATTGTTTCAGCATAAGACTGAAACTGGAAATAGGAAAGTTAAACTAGAATGAAGCACAAATATTTTCTAACTAAAATTTGTGCTTACCTCAGTGGAACTGTTTCTATGGCTTACCATAGCTTTTAAAAAATTAAACCTTGAAATGAACACAACTTTATAAGTCAACTATATTTCAATAATTTTTTTCTTAATTTTAAAAAATAAAGTATTAAAAAAAAAACCTTAAATGATAAATGGCCTGCTCTTTGAATAACCTAAGAAATGATAAAGTTTTCATCTGCTATTTCTAAGTATATATTTAAGAGAATTCTGCATTTGCCAAGTCTAAATGTCAAAGTTTTAGCATTGCCTGACATTAGCCAAGTTTAACTAGGGAGATAAAGAAAAGCTTTCTCCAGTCACCAGAAAAAAAGGTGATACATAGCCTGGAATTATTTCGCTTTGAGCCAGTGAATATATCTACATTTCTTCCCCAAAAAAAGAATAAAAGAGAAAAAAAAAGAAAAAGAATAAAGAAATGAAAAAGAAAAAGAAAATTAAGAATACGAATCAGACTAGTATCCATGAGGTTGTGAGTTCAATCCCTGGCCTCACTTAGTGGGTTAAGAATGGGGAGTTGCCATGAGCTGTGGTGTAGGTCACAGGTGTGGCTTGGATCTTGAGTTGCTATTGCTATGGCAGCAGCTGTAGCTCTGATGAGCTTTTACTAATTAAGTAGAGGGTTTTTTCCCACATATCCTCAGGCATTATTATATTTGATAATTAATGCAAATAAATTAATGAAATCAGTTGCTTAAAAATAAATGAAGTTATTTTTCCCACTTTTTGTTTTTGTTTTGGGTTTTGCAAAATCAAGCCCATGAGGGAAAGAAACAGTACAAGGAACACACATACACTTTACCGTGATGCACCTTTTTTGATGTATTTAAAAGTAAGATACAAACATCATGATACTTCACCCTTAAATATTTCAGCATATTTCAGCATGTATCTGTTAATAATGAGGATATTTTTCTACATATTGATAATGCTACTATCACACCCTAGATACCAGCATTGGTTCAGAAGTATTATCTATTTAAACTTCTCCATTGTCCCAATAATGTCTTAGTGGTCATTTTAACTTGAATCTGAAATCTTATCAAATATCACCCTGAATTTAGGTTACCATGTTTCTTGTCCTAGAACCACTTGTCAACTCTTTCTCTTCTTTCCCACATTCTCCTCCTTCTCCTTTTCCTCCTTTTTTTTTTTTTTTATGTCAATCCTGACCTTTTAAAATCTGGCCAAGTTATTTTGCAGATAATCTTGCAATCTAGACTTATCTAATTGTTTCATCTTGATTATATTATTTGACTACTCATTAAGTATTTTGGCAAAAATATTTCTTAATTTATACTGTGTACTTCCCTGTATCATATCATTATATATATATATAATTATATATATATATATATAGTTCTATTTTCTCACTATTGGTGATATTCCTTTCAACAATTTGCTTAAGGTAATATATATTAAGTTTTTCCATTGCAAATGATCCTTTTCTCTTTTTATGATTAACAAGTAATCTCTGGAGCAATATTTTAACCCTGTATGAATATCTTCTTCCTAACATCTTTCACCAATTATTTTAATATTCATTGATAACCCTTACCTGAATAGATTATTACTATGATGCTTGCAAATGTGATTCTATTTCTGTCATTCCTTCAGCATTTATTAGCTGTCATCTTTCAATGAAGAAGAGCTTTCGTTCCTTCTTTCCCTTTTTCTACATTTTTAGCTATAATTATAGTTCTTGATACTCAAATGATCCTACATTTGGTTAATGGGAGCTCCTTAAAGCTGACTCTTCTTTTCTTTGACATGTTTCTATCAGTTTTGAAGAACTTCCTATTCTCAAGTTTTATTTTTTTAATATGGTCCTAATACTTGAGTAATAAAAAATCCTATAACCACATTTGTTCTTTTATCCAATCTGATTAAGTTATTGAGATACAATTTAGAATAATGGTCAAGCTCAAGCAAACCTGAATTAAATTCTGGATCTATAATCTACAAGCTGTACATTCATGGGTAAGTTATTCATCCTCCTTAAGTCTCAGTGTTCTCTCTTCTAAAATGGAGATAAATATCCTAGGATTGTTTTGAAGATTAAGTAAGATAATACAAAAATTGCATTAGCACATTACCTGATATTAAACACTCAGTAAATGGGAGTTCCCGTCGTGGCGCAGTGGTTAACAAATCCGATTAGGAACCATGAGGTTGCGGGTTCGATCCCTGCCCTTGCTCAGTGGGTTAAGGATCTGGCGTTGCCGTGAGCTGTGGTGTAGGTCACAGACGCGGCTTGGATCCTGCATTGCTGTGGCTCTGGAGTAGGCTGGCAGCTACAGCTCCGATTCGACCCTTAGCCTGGGAACCTCCATATGTCATGGGAGTGGCCCAAGAAATGGCAAAAAGACAAGAACAAACAAACAAAAAACACCCAGTAAATGTTAGCTATTGTAGAAGTAAATAACACTGTAAGCTACAGCATGATCAGTAGAAAATTGCAAGACATACTTAGACGTATTCTTCTTTCTTCTTTATGAACCTATGCCATCTATCTTTCATACCAGACTTTTCACAGCCATTCTATCCCAAAGAATATTTTTTATTCACTAAAAAAATATACAAACAAAAAAAGTTTAAATCACCAAATGCTAAAAAGTGACCTTTTAAAGTTTAACTAAACAGTTTCCTAGTTTATATTCCACCTTATTTCACTAAAATTCATATTAATTAACAAGCAGCAAAATCTATTTTCACCATTTGATGAATGTCACTGCAGGAAAACTGGGTCAGTTAGCGCAGCAATGGACTGGCTCATTGTCACAGTCATATGATTTCCTAAGAGTTAAACTTTGTGGGAATTTTGAGATGTCTCTGAGAAGTGCCCAAATATTTTGTTCAAAATCAATTTCATTCTCCTTAGTACAAACAGGATACAACATAGTGTGAAGATTTACATACGGTCTAATGCCCAATATTAATGTGCATTTCCAATATATTAAATGGAAAAAAAATTTCTTTAAAAATGTCCACCTCAATGACAGGTATAGCTCACTTTATATCTCATCTACCAGTACTCCCAATATCCACTTTACTAAAGGCTTCAGAGAGGAAGATGGAGCAGTCAAAAAACCTGTAATGATTACAGTAATGGAATTCATAATCAAGAAAAGGTGTCAATGGATCCCTTCACTTGTAAGTTTAGTTAGCCCTTAAACATACATCATAGTTTTAACCCTTGGGTAATAAGATCACAATCTTTGTTTCCATTTCCTTTTATAATGTGTTGTGCCCATTTTGAATTATAAGTTTTTGTTTTGTTGGGTTTTTTTTTGTCTTTTTGCCATTTCTTGGGCCGCTCCCACGGCATATGGAGGTTCCCAGGCTAGGGGTCCAATCGGAGCTGTTGCTGTCGGCCTACACCAGAGCCACAGCAACGCGGGATCCGAGCCGTGTCTGCAACCCACACCACAGCTCACGGCAATGCCGGATCGTTAACCCACTGAGCAAGGGAAGGGACCGAACCCACAACCTCATGGTTCCTAGTCGGATTCATTAACCACTGCGCCACGATGGGAACTCCTGAATTATAAGTTTTAATGAATGATTCCGATCAAGATATTAAGTACATGGTTAGATATACTATTTTTACTCAAAACACATAAAAATAGCAATAAAACACAAAGGGGTAAATCCAAAGGAACATGAACCTAATATAAAAGTACAAAGTTGTGATCTAGAAGAAAATCATAAGGCCCAGTGAGTTTCAAGACTGGAAACAGTCAGTGTTGCACAATAGTTTCATAACTATATGAATATTGAAGATTAAAATTCTCCATACAAAATAGAAGACAAAAGCCAAAGTCTCTACCAGAGGCCAGGACCAGTATGGGATGCCGTATTCATGCAAAGGGGCTTGAAAAAAATAAAATAAAAAGCTGCTGATACGCCACTTTTAGCTAGATTTTCAAAGGAATCTTTGTATCTAGGATGGTGAGAAGAAAAAGACATATAGCCTCAAGACCCATCAATTGAATCAATTATTCATTATTTATAAGACCAGATCTTAAGATTCCTTCATGTTACAATAAAACAGAAAATCCAAAACAACATTACACAAGTAAGGTCCCCAAGCATCGATCAAGCGCAGGCAAAAACAAACCCCAAAAATCTTTTATTGGAAAGAGAAGGAAGATTAAAACAAAATAAAACTAAAAACTGTTCATGCCTCATGGATGAACAAACCAAAATAGCAAAATTTCATCAGATGTAAAAAAATAAAAAATTAAATGAACAGAAAGGTAACTAAGAAAGTTAATAGTCAAAATATGAACTCATTCCAGATGAAAATAATCTTAATGGAACACTCTGAAGTAGGTTTCAAAAGAACTCCTAGGTTTATCAGGAAAATACCAAAAAAATAAATAAATAAATAAATAAAAATAAAAACCTAACATAAAAAATAAAATATAAATATGTAAAAGAACAAACTGGAAATATTGGAAATAAAAGCTTATTCTCTGAAAAAAAAACTTCACAATTTATAATCTCTAATCAAGAGCAAATTTAGTTGAAAAATTAAAATAGTTATCTGAATAGAGAAATGAATAGAAAAACAAGGAGCAACTATGAGAAGTGTGGGTCAATTAAGAAGATTCAAATCATCTAATAGGAATTCCATAAAAAAACTAATAAAGAATTTTTTTTTTTTAATTTCATGGCCATACCCCTGGCATATGGAAGTTCCTGGACCAGGCACTGAATCCGAGCTACACTTCAGCTGTGGCAACAATGGATTCTTTAACCCATTTCACTGGGCTGGAGATTGAACCTATGCCTCCACAGTGACCTGAACTGCTGTGGTCAGATTCTTAACCCACTGTGTCACGGCAGGAACTCTAAGAATCAATTTTATTTTAAAGAAATAATGGCAGAATACTTTTCAAGATTACAAAAAGACCCAAATCCTCATATTGAAGTAAAATGTAGTTAATAGCCCATTAAACTAATCTAAACTAATAAATATTATAATAAAATTGTATAATATTATGATAAAAGAGAAAATGTAAAATATCAAAAAGAAAAGATATTTCTCACAAAGACCCATCCATTAGGCTGAACACAAGAAAAGCACCAAGAAAAAATATCCTTCATTAAACATTTTATATCCGGCTAAACTATCATCAAGTGTGAGGGCAAAATGAAGATTCTTAGTCATCAAAACAAACAAACAACACAGCCTTTTAAATCTCTCAGGTCTTCTCTAAAAAAAAAAAAAAAAAAAAAAGGTGTATGAGATATAGAAAATATAATCAACTTCTAAAAAACTAGTGATTTTTTCTTTATACTGATTTATTGATTTTTATTTTATACTTTTTATTATGATAAAAATACATAAAATTAAATTTACCAATTTAATCATTTTTAAATGCAGTTGTGTGTACATTCACATTTTTGTGCAATCATCACTACTGTCCATCTTCAAAACACTTTCTTCTTATGGCCGCACTCTATGGCACATCGAAGTTCCCAGGCGAGGGGTCAAATTGGAGCTGCAGCTGCAGGTCTACTACACAGCCATGGCAACACTGAATCTGAGCTGCGTCTGTGACCTACTACACCGCAGCTTGCAGCAACACTGGATCTTAACCACTGAGTGAGGCTAAGCATTGAACTTGCATCCTCAAGGAAGATATGTCAGGTCCTTAACTCACTGAGCCACAATGAGAACTCCTGCAAAACCCCTTTAATCTTGTAAATCTGAAACCCTTTACCCATTACACAATAACTCCTTATTCCTATCTCCTTCCATCCCCTGGCAACCACCATCCTACTTTCTTTTTTCATGAATTTATTCTATGCATCTCATGTAAGTATAATCATACAGCATTTATCTTTTTGTGACAAGCTTAAAATTTGTGAAATTTCATTACCTTCTAAGTAAAATTATCTATTCAGTGAGATATCCTATTAACAAAGTTAAAAGAGAAGCTATATATGTCAATGATAACTAGGTATGCAGCACAGTTTGCCCAGGATAGTGCTGGTTTTCTTCTATTATCTGGACATAATTATTAAGGGTATACCCTTGCATTCTTAAAAATGGTCTAGTTTGGTCACCCTATGAAAAACTTTCAAAAATTTTATATACAAAATTTATGAAGAACATTTATAAATCTACCATAAAAAGCCCAATATTCTAGATGACAATGGTTAAAGGCTATTGAACAAATAATTCATTTAGAGAAAATTCATATAGTCAACCAACAATGAAAAGATTCTCAACCACAAGACTAATTAGGGACATGCAAATAACTGCTAGACACCATTTCACACATGTCAAATTGGAAAAATTTAAGTCTGACGATAGCAACTAGTAATAAGGATTGGGAGAAAAAAAGCTGAGCCTTGCTTTTATGTGTACTCATCACTATAATGACTTTGGAGGGTAATTCAGTATCTAATGAAGCTGAAAATGTGTGAAAGCTTTGATTTAAAAATTACTTTTTTAAGTACATTAGAGAAACTAACACATGTTTGCAAAGATGGGTGTACAAAAAATAATTATAACATTATATAACAGGAAAAAATTAGAGACAACCTAAATGTTTATCAAGAGGAGAATGAATAAGTACATTTTAGCATAATCATAGCACTAAATATTACACAGTAATTAAAATTAAGTAGGGCTATCAGTATTAGCAGATAAATATCCTATCAACAGTATTATTGGAGGAGCTAGTTGAACACAACTCAAATTATGGCATAAAATAAAGTGAGATAATATAAAACAATATATAATCTATGTGGAAATATCCATATGTTCTTATGTATATGGTATATAAATTCATGGGAATTTCAAACACTAAATTTAGGATAATAGTCAGTCTAGGGATATGTTAGAGAAATAGGATCAGTAGATATTTGAAGACATTTTAATTGTATCCGTAATATTTTAATAAATTATAAGGAGCAAGTATGGCAAATTTTCAGGATCTTATAAGAGTTAATATTGAGCTTGCAACCATTTATTACATTTTTGCCCCATTCTGTAAAATTGATGTGTCATGCTAATTTTTTAAGGTTAAAGCAAACACAAAAGCATACTTTCATGCCCAACTTAAATCCTATGACTCTTATTAAAATCATCTCATTTAAATAAAAATTATGAAAATGTAAACAAGTAATAACTGCTTACTACATCTTTAAAATTTTTTCTGATATGTGAGAAGATACCTCCATAACTATCATCCTGAAAATGGGCCTCTGAGTTCTAACTTTATACAAACATTTATTGGACAGAATCCTTATTCAGGGAACTGTTCTAGGCACTGAAGATACAGAAGTGAACAGAAAACAAGCACCTTTCTCATTTGGGAATGTGTTTTAAATGCTCAAAAAAACAAGGATGCCACTGTGTCCAGAGCAAGGCAAGTGAAATGTGAGAGGTCGGAGGTAAGGGCCAGTCTTCTGCATACTCCACATGCCATGTAAGGATTTGGGATTTTATCCTGAGTTAGATGAGAGTTCGTGTGAGGATTATGAGACATGATCTGACTTATTTTTGAAAGCTCACTCTGGATGCTTCAAATCATAGAAGAGGAAGAATGGGAGCAGGGAGAGAAATTATCAAGCTATTGCCATAGTCCAGTGAGAGAAAATGGTACTGTACAATGCTAATGAAATTAGCACTTGAAATTCTTAAAGGCAGTTCCCGTTGTGGCAGAGCAGAAATGAATCCGACTAGTAACCATGAGGTTGCAGGTTGAATCACTGGCCCTGCTCAGTGAGTTAAGGATCCAGCATTGCTGTGAGCTGTGGTGACAGGTCACAGACATGGATCGGATCCTGCACTGCTGTGGCTGTGGCATAGGCCAGCAGCTGTAGCTCTGATTTGACCCCTAGTCTGGGAACCTCCATATGCCGCAACCTGATGGTTCTCAGTCAGATTCGTTAACCACTGCGCCATGACGGGAGCTCCCAATTATGGACTTTGTTAATTTTTGAATGCACATACAGAAAATGAAATTAGAGTGAGCCACAGTAAGGAATTTATGTGATGATTGGCATTTGTAGTGCAGTGTGGTATACATGGGTGTATGAGTAATTTTTTAACCAGGAAAAAACCAATAGAAAGTTGTTTGATTAGAAAAAGGGTAAAGAACAGGGAACAATCTTCTCTTTCTTTCTTAATCCAAAATATTTTAATATAGTTCTTCATGGTTGCAGAGATGTGGCATGAAATGGAAAAAAAAAAGTATGAAATGCTGCACTAAATGATTCTTTCTTCCAACAGTGTGCTGTTTTGTTTTGTTTTTTCTCTTTTGGATGTACTCATTTGTCTGACAAGATAATCATACTGTTTGTGGACTTTTATGAGATGGGTATGTTACTGGGAAAATTTTCTAGGGTCTTTATAAAATGGAGAAAACAATCTCTTGTTGGCTAAATGTATTGTACAGACTAAATGTTCTCAAACCTTTTGATAATGCCTAAGGGAAACTTTTAAGTGTTTGAGCCAAATATCAAGTCGCTCTTGCTTGGCTCCAGTTCTCTTTGTTCTCCACTGTAGCAGTAAAGAACAATAATGTCTACAGGATGAGAGGAAAGCCCAGAAATGATAATTTGCATAAAACCTAAACCAACAGCTGGCTTCCCTAAACAAAATGAAATAAAATAATTTCTCAATTTTGAAGGGTATAAACATTAATTTTTCACATTTGAGGGCATGTATATTGATCAGTAGCAGTAAGCATCATATTTAAAAATTTGAACACCAAGTCCGTAATGTATAAGTTACTTTAATGACCCTATTTATCTATTTAATTTATACCTCTAACTAATTTAGTTAAAAAATAAGTTCCAAGTGAACAATTTAATCATTATGGTTTATTTATATCACTCCAGAAGTCTTAACAATTTATGTCCCAATTACTAATAAATATCTTAAGTATTGTGTTTTGAGGAAAATGCAAATAGCTGAGATTTTAATAACTGACTATCATATCCAGATGATGGTTTATTATTTTCATTCTGATGGCATAGAGCTTCCTGCCAGTCATCAAGACTCCCCACAGCAAGCAGGTGAAAGGCAAGCCTCCATATGTGTTTATAAGCCACATGAAACCTGCTGCCTACATGTTGTTCCAAGGTTGATAAAGAAAATACCTCCGTCTGGGTTACATTTCTAATGAAAGTTTTAAGTAATACCTAAAAAGCTCATGTTTCAATGCTTGCATTATTTTCATTCTTTTCCAAATATTATTCCAGAATTAAAATGCAACTTATATGCCTAAGATTTTGGAATGCCTAATTTTTTAAAATGTAAATGAAGGTTTATAAGAAAATTTAGCCAGCCAAATGGAAATCTCAAAAAAAAATTTACTCTAACAAAAATGCAAGTTTCTAATACAATTTTAATTATTTTCTTTCATAATCTCTGCAATTAAGTAAAACTTAGGATTGAGAATCTCATACTTACATTCAAAATGTGATTTTAGTTATTTACATTTAGCCATGCTAACATTCCTAAGACGCTTTAAAAATATATAATATATTCTATACACTGTCTCAATCATTTATATGTAGTGTCATCATGTCTCTAGCATGCTCAACTTTTTCACCACCAAGCACCAACATGTAAATAATTTTACTTTCATGTCCACTTGGTATCTGGCCAATGAATATATAGTACCACACTCTAATCTCATACATATCAACCTTGCTATTGTCAACTAAAAAAAAAAAATACAGCCTGAGAGTTGAGAGTTAAGTTTTATTTGGGGTGAAATTAGGACTTAAGCCCAGGAGACAGCATCTCAGGTAACCCTGAGAAACCACTCCAAGGAGGTGAGGAGGGAAGCTAGGATATATGAGTTTTTGCAACACAGAGAAGGTAGTAGGAACAAAAGATTTATAGATAAAGGGATTTACAGAGGAAGAGTTACAGAAAACCTAAAAACCATTTCTATGGGAAGGTCTGGGCTTACGGGATTCACTCCTTTGATAGGCACCTCTGCTGTGGGCCAGTCTTCTTGCTATCCTGAGTTCCCTCAGAGCTCACTGGACCACCCTTAGGAGTGGCTGTTTTCACAGATGACCATGACATCTTTTGTTTTGTGCACTAACTACAACTATCTGAAATGCTGCCCCCAAAAGGAAAGGGGGAGTATCAAGATAAGTCAGAAAGGTGAAGGGGGAGGTGCATGCAGCTATGCACACATTTTACAGAGGTTTGCTGCTGGCATCGTGAAAGTTACTACTAGTCAACATTAGTCATCACTGACAGATTTTAGGGTTTTCCTAGATATGAGGAGATGCAAGAATTGGGCTCATAAAATCTTCTCCTAAAAATATATAACTGTCTAAAGACCTGTTCTTCCAGTTTTCCCTGAGCACAGAGTGCTCACCCCTGGTCTCCACCCTGAGCTCCCCTCAGGGGGTGCTTCGGGTTGGCAGCTGCAGTGGCTCATGTTTCACTCCGTGTAGCGCTGACGGCAAGTGCCAAACTTCAGTCCACACTGTTAACTAGGTTGTTAGCCCTTCTGATTTTCTCTTTTTACATATGAAAATATACTGCTCTATCTTTCCTCTCTTCTTAACCATCCTCTCACTGCTCCCTAAGTCCTTTATATTTTTTCCTTCTGGAATTTCAGTCTACTCTGAGTATTTTCCGATAGATTGCCAACTCCTTCATGGAATGTTATTTCATCTTACTCTTCTCCAGGCACAAAAGCAGAGAGAAAAGTCACAGTTCTCTTGCTACAAATTATTGTTTAAATTTATTTTGTTTCATCAGAACATAAAAATCAGTTTTCTTTATTCCAAGATATCCAATGGCATCACTTCTAGAAATCTTTATTTCTATTTTCTATCATTCTTCTTGTTATCGATCCCTTATATTCACTGACACCTTTCAGACTTGACACTTCTGCACTGCTAATCTGATAACCCCAATGTCCTGACCTACTTAATAACAATAATAGCAAAAATGAGAACAACAGAATAATGCAATCACGCAATTCTTTCAAGCTAGGCTTTTTGCTAGGCTCTTTATGTGTGCTTTGTTTGTTTGTTTGTTTGTTTGTTTACTTTAATTTTACTTATTAGGAAACTGAGGGCCACAAGAATTAAGTAATTTTCTCAGGATCATGCAGATAAAGAGATATATGTCAGCATCTGCAACCTTTTCCTCTATAATCCATAGCCTTTACCTTCAGTTTATTGACCTTAGTTTCAGTGACTTTCACTTCCACTACATTTCAATCACCACCTCCAAAAAACTTTTTTATCATCTACAAGACTCCACCCTCAGAAATTTTGAGATTAATAGGCTCATTTCTTACCATACCTTCTTTCTCTATATCTCTTATTTTCTTTAAGCCTTTTCCTCCAATTTTACTGCTTTAAACAGTCCTTCAATCTACATCTATACACTCATTTAAAAACTCCAAACCAGAGTTCCAGTTGTGGCTCAGCGGTTAACAAATCCGACTAGGAACCATGAGGTTTCGGGTTCGATCCCTGGCCTTGCTCAGTGGGTTAACGATCCGGCGTTGCTGTGAGCTGTGGTGTAGGTTGCAGACACGTCTTGGATCCCACGTTGCTGTGGCTCTGGCGAAGGCCAGTGGCTACAGCTCCAATTCGACCCCTAGCCTGGGAATCTCCATGTGCTGTGGGAGCGGCCCAAGAAATGGCAAAAAGACAAAAAAAAAAAAAAAAAAACCCTCCAAACCTTCCTAACTGGGGAATTCAGTGGGTGCTTTGCAGTCATATTATATGATTTGTGTGTGGTGGTGGACTTTTTAACCATTTCTTCCTTAAAATTCTCTTTTTCTCTTGACTTATGTAGTATCACATGTGAATCCACATATTTATTCATTCAACAAATATCAATGGAGCAGTTACTATATGCTACCTTCATATTGTCACAAAAGGCACATTTATTCTTATCTCCAGACCTAAACTTCTGTCAATTTTAATCCTGATTTTCATGTAGAATTTGCCTGTTCCATTAAGCCTCTGACTGCCCCAGTCCTAAGAGATCTCTTCAGCCTCCGAAATGCTGTAAAGGTCATCATATGAATAAATTCTTTTAGCATTACCTGTAATTACCTTGAATAGTGCATTTTAGCCTTTAAGGTATTAAATCCTCAAAGAACTTACAATTGGATTTGAAAGTCCCTTCGGGGCAGTAACTAAACTTTAAATTTTCTCTCTTTTCTGTTGCCTTTCTTGGTGTTAAGGAAATATTCAATAGAAATGCACTAATTTCTCTTAACCTCCATAGGGAAGGGTCTTAATTAAAAACTCCAAACTTTACATCAATGTCAATTTCTCTTCCTCTAAACTTCTATCTCTGTGAATCAATATAGCTACAGAAAAATCACACATTCATAATACTGTACTTCTTCAAAATTTAGGGTTTTCAACCTGAGCTAGAACCAATTCAACTTGTTCACTCCAATATTTCTTTTATATTTCCATTATAAATTTGGAAGTATGGATGAAATTGGTAGTTTACTAAAAAAAATAAAATTTTACAAAATAAATTCCAAGAGAAAGTAACATAAAATGATCAATTTCCATAGAAGAAAAGACTTTTCTTAGCCTTCCAAAAAGCAAAAGATCCAGTCATTTTCAAAATTTAAAGAGTAGGTAACACAATTATTTTAAATTTCAAAATATTTCCATAATCCTAAAATAGGTATATGAAAGAAGTACAAAATTGGGCTCAACACAACAGAAATTTCAACAAATAAAGACTAAATATAGCCATGAATACAGCTGCAAAATTCCACACTAAAATACAATAAGAAGCCAGAACAACATTAAGAAAATTATGACCCTGTGGATTTATTTCAGGAATACACAGGAGGATCAGTATTAATCATGTGATAACTTCAAGGAGAAAATTCATATAATCATAGATGCTAATGAGGCATTTGACAAAATTCAGCAATCACTTATGAGTTTTAAAATAAAATCACAATAAAGTAGTAATAGGTTAGTACTTCCTTAAAATGAAAACTGTAACTCTCATCCAAATCCACGGTTATGCTTAGTGGGAAAATACTGAAATCACTGCTGATGAAATAAAAAACAATTTAAGATGTCAGCACCATTAGTTAATGCCGTTATTGTACTCTCTAATTTCAAATAAAAACCTTTAGCATAAGAAAATTTCCTTCTTCATTTAGTTTGACACTTTGGTGTCTGAATTCCATTTATTTGTATTGAGGAGATGGGATTAAGATGATGGAATAGAAGGACTGAACCTCAACTTCTCTCCTAAAAACAACAAAATTTACAACCAAATGCTGAGCAATCCTCAATCAAATGGACTGGAAACTTTCAAAAAGATATCCTACTCCAGAAGACAAAGAGGAGGCCACATCAGGAGGTAGGAGGGACGATTACACAATATAAGCAACCCCATATCTCCCGGATGGGAAGCCCCACAGACTGGAAAGTAACTGTTTCATAGAGACTCACTCACAGGAGTGAGAGTTCTGAGCCCCATATCAAACTCCCACATGTAGGGATCTGGCACCAGGAGAATGAGCCCCCAGAGCATCTGGCATTGAAGGCCAGTGGAGGCTTGTGCACAGGAGCTCCACAGGACTGGGGAAAATGGAGACCCCATTCTTTTTTTTTTTTTTGAGACCCCATTCTTTTTTTTTTTTTTTGAGACCCCATTCTTAAAAGGCACAGAATTTCACATGCACTGGGTCCCATAGGGCGAAGCAAAGTCTCCATAAGAATCCGGGTCAAACCTGACCACAGTTCTTGGAAGACCTCCTGGGAAAATGGGGGTGAATGTGGCTTGCTGTGGGGGAAGGACATTGGAAGCAAAGCTCTTGGGAACATTCAGCAGCCCATGCCTTTCTCTTGAGGTGGCCATTTTGGGAAAATCTGGCCCCACTCATCAGCACTGAGAAGCCCCAGGCCAAACAACAATCCAAGTGGGATCACAGCCCTGCCTATCAGTAAACAGGCTGCTTAAAGACCCCACCCCCCACCCCAGGCACACAGCCACCTCTAATCACACCCAGAGACAAAGCCCCACCCATCAGAGGGATAGGAATCAGCTACACCTACAAGTGGGCAGGCATCAGCCCCTCCCATCAGGAAGCCTACAGCAAGCCCCCCATACCGACTTCAGCCACAAGGGGGGCAGACACCAGAAGTAAGAGAGACTACAGCTCTATTATCTACAAAAAGGTCACACCAAAAACCTATAAAAATGAAAAGACAGAGAACTATAACTCAGATGAGGGAGAAAGGAAAAACCCCAGAAAATCAGCTAAGCAATGAGGAGATTCTCAGCCTCCAGGAAAAAGACTGTTGATGCTGAAGATGATGCAAGACACTGGAGATAATCCAGAGGCAAAGATGGATAATTTATAGGAAACACTGACCAAAGAGATACAAGATATCAAACTTAAACAAGAAGAGATGCAAAATACAATAAGTGAAATAAAAAATTCATTAGAAGCAGCCAACAGCAGAATACAGGAGGCAGAGGAATGAAAAATTGAGGTGGAGGACAGATTAGTGGAAATCACAGATGCAGAACAGAAAAGAGAAAAAAGATTGAAAAAAAATGAAGAGCGTCTCAGAGAACTCTGGAACAACATTAAATGCACCAACATCCATATTATAGAGGTGCCAGAAGGAGAAGAGAGAGAGAAGAGGACAGAAAAAATATTCCAAGAGATAATAGCCAAAAACTTCCCTAACATGGGAAAGGAACCACTCACTCAAATCCAGGAAGCACAACGAGTACCATATAAAATAAACCCAAGGAGGAATACACCGAGACACATATTAATAACAATGATCAAAATTATGGACAAAGAGAAAATCTTGAAAGCAGCTAGGGAAAAGAAACAAATAATATACAAGGGAACCCCGATAAGTTTATTGGCAGATTTTTCAGCAGAAATTCTGCAGGCCAGAAGGCAGTGGCATGATATACATAATGTGATGAAAGGAAAAAACCTCCAACCAAGATTACTTTACCCAGAAAGGCTCTCATTCAGATTTGAAGGAGAAATCAAAAGCTTCACAGATAAGCAAAAGCTAAGAGAATTTAGCAACACTAAACCAGCCTTACAACAAATACTAAAGGAACTTCTCTATGCAGAAACACAAAGGCCACAACCAGAAACAAAAATACCACCAATGACAACACTCACCAGTAAAGGTATATATATAGTAAAGATACAAAATCATCCACACGCAATTATGCCACCAAAATCAGAAATCATGAGAAGAGGAGGGTACAAACACAGGCCACTGGAGTTGCACTTGCAATTAAGAGACCAACAACGTAAAACGATCTCTTATATATATGGTATTGAGACTAAAATTCCTACTTTTTCCTCTTAAATTTGTATTTTACTAGTTTATTTTTGTTTTTTTAATATAATTTTTTATTTTCCCACTGTACAGCAAGGGGGTCAGGTTATCCTTATATGTATACATTACAATTACATTTTTTCCCCACCCTTTCTTCTGTTGCAACATGAGTATCTAGACAAAGTTCTCAATGCTATTCAGCAGGATCTCCTTGTATATCTACTCAAAGTTGTGTCTGATAAGCCCAAGTTCCCGATCCCTCCCACTCCCTCCCCCTCCCATCAGGCAGCCACTAGTCTCTTCTCCAAGTCCATGATTTTCTTTTCTAAGGAGATGTTCATTTGTGCTGGATATTAGATTCCAGTTATAAGTGATATCATATGGTATTTGTCTTTGTCTTTCTGGCTCATTTCACTCAGTATGAGATTCTCTAGTTCCATCCATGTTGCTTCAAATGGCATGATGTCATTCTTTTTTATGGCTGAGTAGTATTCCATTGTGTATATATACCACTTCTTCCGAATCCAATCCTCTGTCGATGGACATTTGGGTTGTTTCCATGTCCTGGCTATTGTGAATAGTGCTGCAATGAACATGCGGGTGCACGTGTCTCTTTTAAGGAGAGTTTTGTCCGGATAGATGCCCAAGAGTGGGATTGCGGGGTCATATGGAAGTTCTATGTATAGATTTCTAAGGTATCTCCAAACTGTTCTCCATAGTGGCTGTACCAGTTGACATTCCCACCAACAGTGCAGGAGGGTTCCCTTTTCTCCACAGCCCCTCCAGCACTTGTTATTTGTGGATTTATTAATGATGGCCTTTCTGACTGGTGTGAGGTGATATCTCATGGTAGTTTTGATTTGCATTTCTCTTATAATCAGCGATGTTGAGCATTTTTTCATGTGTTTGTTGGCCATCTGTATATCTTCTTTGGAGAAATGTCTATTCAGGTCTTTTGCCCATTTTTCCATTGATTGATTGGCTTTTTTGCTGCTGGGTTGTATAAGTTGTTTTTATATTCTAGAGATTAAGCCCTTGTTGGTTGTATCATTTGAAGCTATTTTCTCCCATTCTGTAAGTTGTCCTTTTGTTTTCTTTTGGGTTTCCTTTGCTGTGCAAGAGCTTTTCCGTTTGATGAGGTCCCATGGGTTTATCTTTGCTCTGATTTCTATTGCTTTGGGAGACTGACCTGAGAAAATATTCATGAGGTTGATGTCAGAGAGTGTTTTGCCTATGTTTTCTTCTAGGAGTTTGATGGTGTCCTGTCGTATATTTAAGTCTTTCAGCCATTTGGAGTTTATTTTTGTGCGTGGTGTGAGGGTGTGTTCTAGTTTCATTGCTTTGCATGCAGCTGTCCAGGTTTCCCAGCAATGCTTGCTGAATAGACTTTCTTTTTCCCATTTTATGTTCTTGCCTCCCTTGTCAAAGATTAATTGACCATAGGTGTCAGGGTTTATTTCCGGATTCTCTATTCTGTTCCATTGGTCTGTCTGTCTGTTTTGATACCAGTACCACACTGTTTTGATGACTGTGGCTTTGTAGTATTTCTTGAAGTCTGAGAGAGTTATGCCCCCCGCTTGGATTTTGTTTCTCAGGATTGCTTTGGCGATTCTGGGTCTTTTGTTGTTCCATACAAATGTTTGGATTGTTTGTTCTAGTTCTGTGAAACATGTCCTGGGTAATCTGATAGGAATTGCACTGAATCTGTAGATTGCTTTGGGTAGTATGGCCATTTTTACAATATTGATTCTCCCAATCCAGGAACATGGGATATCTTTCCTTTTCTTTACATCTTTGATTTCTTTGATTAAAGTTTTATAGTTCTTTGCATATAGGTCCTTTACCTCCTTGGTCAGGTGTATTCCAAGGTATTTGATTTTGTGAGGTGCAATTTTAAAAGGTATTGTATTTTTGCATTCCTTTTCTAATATTTCCTTGCTGCTATACAGAAATGCAACTGACTTCTGAATGTTCATCTTATATCCTGCTACTTTGCTGAATTTATTAATCAGTTCAAGTAGTTTTGCGGTTGAGTCCTGAGGGTTTTCTATGTATAGTATCATGTCATCTGCATACAGTGACAGTTTGATCTCTTCTCTTCCTATATGGATGCCTTTGATTTCTTTTGTTTGTCTAATTGCTGTGGCTAGGACTTCCAAAACTATGTTGAAGAGCAGTGGTGAGAGTGGGCATCCCTGTCTTGTTCCAGATTGGAGTGAGAAGGCTTTCAGTTTTTCCCCATTGAGGATTATATTTGCTGTGGGTTTATCATAAATGGCTTTCATTATGTTCAGGAATGTTCCCTCTATACCCACTTTGGCGAGGGTCTTGATCATGAATGGATGTTGGACTTTGTCAAATGCTTTTTCTGCGTCTATTGAGATGATCATATGATTTTTGACTTTTTTTTGTTAATGTGGTGTATGATGCTGATTGATTTGCGTATGTTGAACCATCCTTGTGAACCTGGGATGAACCCAACCTGGTCATGGTGTATAATTTTTTTGGTATGTTGTTGGATTCGGTTGGCTAAGATTTTGTTGAGAATTTTTGCATCTATATTCATCAATGATATTGAGCGATAGTTTTCTTTTTTGGTGGTATATCTCTGGTTTTGGAATGGGGGTGATGGTGGCATCACAGAATGTCTTTGGGAGTATTCCTTCTTCTTCAACCTTTTGAAAGAGTTTAAGGAGGATGGGCACCAATTCCTCTTTATATGTTTGATAAAATTCACCTGAGAAGCCATCTGGTCCTGGACTTTTATTTGTAGGGAATGATTTTATGACCTCTTCAATTTCATTTCTAGTGGTCGGTCTGTTCAGTTGGTCTGTTTCTACTTGATTCAGTTTTGGCAGGCTGTAAGATTCTAGAAAATTGTCCACTTCTTCCAGATTGTCAAACTTGTTGCCATATAGTTGTTCATAGTATTCTCTTATGGTTTTTTGTGTTTCTGCTGTATCCGTTGTGATTTCTCCTTTTTCATTTCTAATTTTGGTTATTTGGTTTCTTTCTCTCCTCTTTTTAGTGAGTCTGGCCAGGGGTTTGTCAATTTTGTTCACCTTTTCAAAGACCAGCTCTTGGTTTTATTAATTTTCTCTATTGTTTTTGGAGTCTCTTTTTTATTGTTTCTTCTTGATCTTTATAATTTCCTTCCTTCGGCTGACTTTAGGACTTTTTTTTCTTCTTTTTCTAATTCGTTTAGGTGAGGGTTAAGTTGTCAATTTGGGATCTTCTTCTTTTTTGAGAAAGGCCTGTATTGCTATGATATTTCCCTCTGAGCACTGCTTTCGAAGCATCCCATAGATTTTGAGAGTGTTGGTCTTCATTATCATTTGTTTCAAGGTAGTTTTTAATTTCCTCTTTGATTTCCTCATTGACCCATTGGTTTTTTAGTAGCATGTTGTTTAGTCTCCATGCAGTAGGTTTTTTCTCTTTCCTTTTCCCATGGTTGGTTTCTAATTTCATGGCATGTGGTCAGAGAATACTTGAGATAATTTCTATGCTCCTAAATTTATGTGAGATTAGCTTTGTGTCCCAAGATGTGGTCGATTCTTGAGAATTTTCCATGAGCATGTAGAAATGTGTATTCTGCTTTTTTTGGGTAGTGTCCTGAGAATATCAATGAAGTCTAACTTTTCTATTGTTTCCTTTAGGATCCGGTTGCTTTTATTGGTTTCCTGTCTAGAGGATCTGTCCATTGATGTGAGGGGGGTATTAAGGTCTCCTATATGATTGTATTCTCATCAATATCTCCCTTTATGTCTTGTTAATATTTGATGTACAATCTGGGTGCTCCTATATTTGGGGCATATATGTTGACGATAGTAACATCCTCTCCTTGGATGGATCCCTTAATCATTAGTAGTGTCCTTCTTTATGTCTTTTGTTTTAAAGTCTTTGTTCTGATATGAGTGTTGCGACTCCTGCTTTTCTGTCTTGTCTATTGGCATGAATATTTTTTTTCCCCACCCTTTCACTTTCATCTATATGTATCTTTTGTCCTAAGGTTGTTTCTTGTAGGCAGCATATTGAAGGTTTTTTGCCTTTTTATCCACTCAGCCACTCTGTGTCTTTTGATTGGGGCGTTCAGTCCACTGACATTAAGGTGATATTGATAGATGATTTTTATTGCCATTTGAACCTCGTTTTCCAGTTGATTCTATGGTTCTCCATTCTTCTTTCTTTTTTTTTTTTTTTTGGTTGGATGGTCTCCTGTTATTATCTGCTTGAATGTATTTTTTTTCCACTTTTTGCAAATGCAATATTTGGTTTTGGCTTGTGTTTGCCCTGTTTTTTAAGTATGCTAACCCCTTCCCATAATTGTGTGTTTTAGCCTGATGGTCCTGTAGTTCAACACTTCATTACTATATTAAAATTAAGAAGAATACAACAAACAAAAAGGGTTATTTACTTCCTAACATCCCTTGCCCACATTTTATGGTTTTGATGACTCTTTTTTTATTTTTTTTCTTTTTAATTTTATTTTGTTTGAGGCCTGTTCATGATTAAATCTGTATGCTGGCTTATTTGAGTGACTGCTCTCTGATGCGGTTTCCTCTAGTCCTAGTTCTTCCTCTCTTTTTTTTTTTCTTTTCTTTTTTCTTCCCTTTCCTTCCTTTCTTTTTGGTTTAGAGAAGCCCTTTCAATATTTCCTTAACCTGGGTCTTGTGTTGCTGTATTCTTTAAGTTTTTGTTGTTGGAAAAAATTTCTATTTCCCCTTCTATTTTAAATGATATTCTTGCTGGATGAGTATTCTAGGTTGCATATTTTTTTCCTTTTAGCACTTTAAATATCTCTTGCCATTCCCTCCTGGCCTGTAGTGTTTCTGTAGAGAAATCAGCTGATAACCTTATGGGGGTTCCCTGTAGGTAACATTCTGTTTTTCTCTTGCTGCCTTTAGGATCCTCTCTTAATCACTAACTTTTGCCATTTTTATTATGATGTGTCTTGCTGTGGGTCTTTTTGGTTCATTGTTTGTTTGGGCCCTCTGTGCTTCTTGATCTTGAACCCAGCATCCTTAGATTTGGGAAGTTTCCAGCGTAAATTTCTTCAAATATATTTTCCATCCCCTTATCTTTTTCTACTCCTTCTGGAATTCCTATTAGGCATAGATTGGCCCGCTTCATATTATCCCATAGGTCTCTTAATTGCTTTCAGTTTTTTATTCGGTTTCCTGTCTGTTGACCGGATTGGGTGATTTCCATTATTCTATCTTCCATATCACTGATTCGTTCTTCTGCATTATTCATTCTGCTTTTTACTGCCCTTAGTTCAGTTTGCATCTCTGCAAATGATGTTTCTAGTTTTTCTTGGCTCCCCTTATATGTTCTAGTTCCTTTCTGAGGGTATCTGCATTACTGTTCATATCTTCTCTTATTCCTTCAGTATTTTCACTATTTCTCTTTTGAACCCAGGTCTGTCAGACTGCCGAGATCTGTTTCATTTGTGACGTGTTTTAGGTGAGTTCTCCTGTTGGTTGACTGGGGTGGTGTTTCTCAGCTTCTTCATCTTGCTTGTTGTTTTCTTTCTCCTGAGGGAGTTGTACTTTCCGTGATCGGGCAGTGTTTGCCTTGTCACCGTGGAATATTTCCTGAGAGCTGGCGTTGTTGGTCAATCTTTTTTGAGGCAGTGTGGCTTTTCTGGAGTGTTGATGGGGTCAACGTGTTTCTTTGAAGCAAAGGAGGCTTCCTGAGGGCAGACAGGACTGGGAGTCCACACCACGATGGTAGCAGATTCACTTGGTCATGCAGAGCTTGCTCTGGTGTTTTTAGGCTGTGGGGTTCTTGCAGGGGGTTGGCATTGTTGGGCAGCTGTTCTCAGGGTGCAGCACCCCCTGGGGCTGGAGCAGCTATCTGGGTCACTGAGAACCTAAGAGGCTCTTCCCTAGGCCCCAACTGAGAGGACCCTGGAATGTAGGCGGATCTTTTCACGTCTGGCCAAGCTTTTTGCAGCTTTTCTGGGCTGCAGGGGTTCCTCCAGGGGGCTGGTTGTGCTGAGCAGCTATTCCTCGGGAGTGAGGCACCCCCTGGGGGCTTGGGCAGGTAGTAGGGCCGCTGGAAACCCAAGAGGCTCCTCCCCAGGGCAGCCTGACTCAGAAAAACCGTCTGAGATCTTTTCCCGACTAGGCCAGGCTTGTTGCAGCTTTTCTGAGCTGTAGGGGGTCCTGCCTGGAGCTGGCAGTCCTATGCAGCTGATACACTAGGTCTCGCACCCCTGGGGGCTTGGGCGGTACCGGGCCACTGGAAACCAGAGGCTCCTCCCCGGGCAGCCTGACTCAGAAAACCGTCCGGAATTAGGTCGATCTATTCACGGCCGGGCTAGGCTGGTTCTAGCTTTTCTGGGCTGCAGGCCTTTCTCGGGGCTGGTGTGTTTTTGGTGCTGCTCTGCAGAAGTGTAGCCCCTCTACAGGGCAGGCCTGTGCAGGGACAGCCCCTGAGTGGTAGGCTTCAGCAATTGTTGAGGCCAGCCCTTTTGGATGGCAGGCAGCCCCGGGTCCTGCAAGAGCATAGAGTGGCGGGGGTGGGAGGGATGCACTGGGAAGCACAGCTTTCAGCTAGCTAGCGGGCCTGTAAGCTTGCTGGGGCATGGGGGGTATTCTATGGGGACCCACCCCTTCTTCTCTCCCCTCCCCAGCACAGGCCCAGACCGAGGCTCTTCCCAGGTTCCCTCTGATGCGGCTTCCCTTTCCCTCGCCCCTAGATATTGCTCCCTTCCTCTGCGACGCTTTGTTTCTAATCTTCCAAGCAGTCTCCGCTCCGCCCCCCCCCCAGCCCGCTCCGGGGACAACTCTGAAGCCGAGGTCTCAGTGCCCAGCCCCGCCCAGGCGTCCCCCGGCCCTTTCCCGGGGACTAACCTCTGGAGCCGAGGACTCGGTGCCAGCCCCCACCCAGGCGTCTCAATTTTTGGTGACTGTGCCGTAGTTCAGATCTCCTTCGGTTTCTTGATCGGCTTTTCCGTACTCCAACTTACTGCTACATCTCTCTGCATCTGGAGATTCCTCCGGTTCATTTGATCTTCCCCCCGAGTCCGTGACTTTCCAGGGTGCGATCCCTTTCTCCTCCTCAATTCCCTTTCGGGAGCGCCCGTCCACTCGGATTCACCTTCTCTCACTCTCCTCTTTTCTCCCTTTTGCCTTAATGTCACGAACTTCTTGCCGTTATTGGAGTTTAGGTTCCTCTGCCAGCGATGGGTTGCTGTTCTGTGCAGTCTTTATTCTGTAGATGTGCTTTTTTTTGTGTGTGTTTGTGGGAGAGGGCGAGCGTATCCCCCTATTCCTCCGCCATCTTGTCCTATTTACCCTATTTTTGTTAATAAAGTTACCTTGCTTATCATTTACTTTTTGTATCAGCCATAAGTCAAAGCCATTATAAGTATTATGTCATTAAGAGGTTTATTTAGAAATCAGAATTTGGAGTTCCCATCATGGCTCAGTGGTTACAAACCTGACTAACATCCATGAAGACTTGGGTTCTATCCCTGGCTTTCAGTGGATTAAGGATCAGGTGTTGTGATGAGCTGTGGTGTAGGTCACAGGTGGCTTGGATCCTGCATTGCTGTGGCTCTGGTGTAGCCTGGCGGCTACAGCTCTGATTGAACCCCTAGCCTAGGAACCTCCATATTTCATGGGTGTGGCACTAAAAAGAAGAAAGAAAGAAAGACAGAAAGAAGAAAAAGAAAGAAAGAAAGAAAGAAAGAAAGAAAGAAAGAAGAAAAAAGAAAGAAAGAAGAGAAAGAGAATCTCGAGCATCACACTCCTACAGCCCCTAATCCCTCCCCTACCCTCCCTCCACCCCTCACGCCTCCTTCCTGCATGCCTCCTTACTTCCTTCTCTTCTCTTCCTCCTCCTCCCTCTCGTCCTCCCTTCCTCCTTCCCTCCTCCTCCTTCCTCCCCTTCCTTCCCTTCCTTCCTTCTTCCCTCCACTCCTCCTCCCTCCCTTCCCCCCCTCCACTCCCTCCCTCCCCTCCACCCTCACGCCTATTCCGCCCCCCGTCAATCCCGCCCTGCTCGCCCGGCCGTCCCCTTCAGGCCCCCTTTTTGAAGTTGAGCTACGGAAGTAAAGGTCTGGAAAAGGGGAACTGGAGGATCAGAGAAATAGTCACCATTCACAGCTGCCTGAAGTCCTGGCATAGAGGAAAAATTCTGAACTTGTGAGAAAAACCAAGTAGTCATGCACATCTGTCTACAATGCGGTCTCCAATGGGGATGTTTGTGGAAGTTAAAGGAAACTCCTGCCTCTGTGGTACCATGTTGGAGACCATGTAAACAGCAGAACTCTGCAGAAGGCAAATATCTTAGAGTTCTTTGAGTCTCCTTCAAAGACAAGATGAAGGACTTCTGCATTAACCATATTATCCTATAAACAGCTGCACTATGTCCTAAGGATACCCCCTCTTTGATATTACTAAGATGATAATCTGGTTATTGCCTATGCTTGTCCCTGCCCACTGATCTTGTCACCTTCCTTAATCCCCTTAATAATCTCATCACCTTCCTTAATAAAAATCATGTGGGCTAAAGCCTAGGCACCTTTGCCTTTGTTCTGTGGAAGAGAGTGCCTCCTGGTCCCCCACTTTAATGTTCTTGTGTGTTCTGTTATACCGTGTCATCCCTCTTCCAGGATTCCCCGTTTCCCTGCAGTGCTGGACGTGGCAGTACCACCACCTCTGCATGTGCACAGCCATGGCCCTGGTGCTGAGCCCTAAGCCAGCAGTGGTTAAGAAGTGAGGGTATAGAAAAAACTTTGACTAAGAGCAGGAAGATGATAAGAATAAGCTAAGATTTACCACCTGTGTGTGCATGGGATCATCATGTCTGACCACCATGACTTTCCAAAATAAATGGCTTCTACTTCCTTCTAGTACTCTAGATCTTCCAGGAGGTCTTGTATTTGATCAACTCTACCAACTCTTCATTCAGCCATCACAGAATGAAGAGGATGCTGGGAAACAATTTTTAGACTTAGGCAATAAAATTAATGCCAGTTTGACAACAGATAATCCAATACACATTTTCATGATTCCACATGCTTATTTATCTATTACTTAATTTTTAAAATTTGAAATGATATTCTTTGACTTCCAGATATTTCTAAAGTAGTAACAGTCTTGCTCTACTTTTCATCTTCTTTCTCTTTCTCTGTCTCACTTTGTAAATAGTCAACATTTTTCCATTCTTAGAGCATTGAAAATTTATATTTGGTTTGCCACACTCAGCTCCATATTTCCTTTAGTCTTGGTTCTAAACAAAATATATTCAGAGTTCCTGTTTTTGCTCAGTGGATTAAGAACCTGACATAGTGTCAGTGAGGATGCAGATTTGATCCCTGGCCTGGCTCAGTGGGTTAAGTATCCAGCATTGCTGCAAGCTGCAGTATAGGTCAGATCTGCTGTTGCCTTGGCTGTTAGTGAGGTAGGCCAGCAGCTGCAGCTCTTATTGGACCCTAGCCTAGGAACTTCCATGTGCCGCAAGTGCAGCCATAAAAAGAAAAAAAAGAAAAAAGAAAAGTAAATAAATAAAATACATTCAAAATGCATGACTTTGCCATTACTTTCCAGTTACCCTTTGTTTAAGATTCACCTGCATGTAGTTTCCTCAATAAAAACTTTTAGGAGCAATAATTGTTGAGTACTTTGATGTGTTCAAAACAAGTTTGTTGAATTTTCACTTGAAGCACAATTTGGCTGGACATGTAAAACTTGGCTTATACATTTTACCTTGCCTATCATATAAATATTGTTCTACTGCTTTCTGATGCTGAATACTGCTAAGGAAAAAATGAAATCTGGTTGATTTTTTTTTCCTCCTCTAAGGAACTTGATATTTTGCCTTATCTTGGCAAAAGATTCTTTGTCTTTAAGGACCAATGCTTTTAAAACATATCTCATTATTTACCATTCTGGTTCAAAGTGCTTTGGCATATGACATGTCTTTTCAAAAATGTACATCCAAGCCTTCTTTTATTTCAGGAATGTTTCCTTGAATTATATGTTTCTATCTTCTGTTCCATTATTTTGGCTTTCTTCTTGGGGCACTCCAATTATGTGCATTTGATCTCTTTGCCTTTCTTGTGTATCTTAACCATTCCCTTTAATTCTTTTTAACTCCACTGTATTTCTATTTTATTTTGGTCATTTTATCATTCTACAGTCTAGATTCCTTTCTGTATTATCCTTAGTGATTATGTTGCTTTAATCTGCTGTCAATTTTGACTTCATATCTGTGTTTCTTTCTTGTTGCTGTTCTTGTTGCTCCTACTTTTTCCCTTAGTTTGCCAATGTACGTTTCCACATTTCCTGCTTTCTCACTATATTTCCCTAAAATGTTCAGTTTTCACTTTGAGGTTTCCCTTTATAGAAGTGATTATTTCATTTTTCTTTGTAGTTTATAATAAAATAGTTGGCTGGAATTTTCATCTGTTCTTTCTCATTTTGTGAGGTGGACTTTGAGAAAGTCTTTTTTTAATTTTTTTTCTAGTAAGTTTTGTGTTAATGCTGAACCAGCTCCAATTTTACTGGTTACTGTGGGAATAAACTAGATTTTCTTTGTCTAGCTATTGCAGGAGTTTCCTCAACAAAGTGGTTTTACTGGATTATCTAAGACATTTCACCACTGATCCGTTATTTTTTCATGCACTTTAACTCATTCGTCTTGCCTTTTTTTTTTTTTTTTATTTGTTTTGTTTTTTCCAGATTCCACAGAGCTTTTTTCATGTTGGCCTTTCCAGAAACCTGTTGCTCCTGAAGGACTTTCCTATTTCTCTTCTCCCATGTGGTTTGTGCTACCTTGAAATACATTCAGTTTTGTGCCAATCTTAGCTAAATTTAGCAGATTTTACACTTAAAATCTATGGGGCATGTCTGTTTTCTAGCATCAATATAAAAGGAAATTGCAGGATTTTTTTATTTTTTAATTTACCTTGTTATTATTTATTTATTTATTTATTTTTGTCTTTTGCCATTGCTTGGGCTGCTTCCGCGGCATATGGAGGTTCCCAGGCTAGGGGTCGAATCAGAGCTGTAGCTGCCGGTCTACGCCAGAGCCACAGCAACACAGGATCTGAGCCTCATCTGCAATCTACACCACAGCTGGATCCTTAACCCACTGAGCAAGGCCAGGGAATAAAACCCACAACCTCATGGTTCTTAGTTGGATTCGTTAACCACTGAGCCACAACGGGAACTCCTGCCTTGTTATTTTTATAAGATACCTTGGAATAAAATGAGAAAGAACTCAATCTCACATTTACTAGAAGTAAAAGTAAAGAATTTTATTTTTACTTCTGAAATACAAGAGTTTAAAAAGAACATGTGTTTAGGAGTTCCTGTGGTGGCTCAGTGGTAACAAACCTGACTTGTATCGATGAGGATGTGGGTTCCATCCTGGCCTCATGCGTGATTTAAGGATCCAGCATTGATGTGAGCTGTGGTATAGGTCACAGACATGGCTCAGATCCCACATTGCTGTGGCTGTGGTGTAGGCCAGCAGCTATAGCTCTGATTTGACTCCCAACCTGGGAACTTCCACTGGCCACAGGTGTGGCCCTAAAAAGCATAAAACAAAATAAAATAAATCAATAAAATAAAATAAAATAAACACGTGTTTATGTTCAGCAGGCTGTGGCTAAATTCCTTGCATACTATGTGCTCTTTTCATCTTCAGAACAATATCTTTCCTGATTTCATCTTGATATATATTTTAGAAATCATTTTCTGTTCCACTGATTGGGTTCTGCCTTCAGAAGTACTAATTATACTTTACTGAATCATCTCTTCTTTAACGTCTTTATCTCTTTTATACAATGCATGCTTTGCATTTATCTTAACCCTTTCCTTCATATCGGTATTTTAATGTTCAATATTGCTATTTTATTTCATCTATTTAGGCTAATGTTGTATCTTCAATTTTTTCTTGACACATATAATGGATGCTGTGATGCACCACCCACATGGCCCCTTCATGACAACTGTGCTGAGTTGTCAGGAGTTGTCAGGAATTGTCAAGAGTGCTGGCTGATAATGGCTTACAACTTAATTTCTAAGAATTGTCCTAGGCCAAAGAGAGCTTCTTCAACCAAAAGTTACATGCCTTCCTTCCTCAGGGAGAGTCTATATCAAATGTCTGGCCCAAGGTAGCCATCAACAAACTTGACCTGCCTGCCATAATTCAGGGCAACTTCAAATGGCCATTCTAGCTTCAGAACTCCCAGTGGGACTAGTTGAGGCCTTTGTTGCAAATGCATTGTAGTTTAACCTCTCTCTCTACACAATCCTGCTTCCACTGTTCCCAAATATGCCTTGTCCCTGAGAGTATTTGTGTCAGGTTAAAGATGGCAACAAATCCTTTGACATTCTTATCACCAAGAGGTAAGATCTACGTTTCTTCCCCTTGAACCTGAGCTATCTATGACTAATTTGACCAACAGACTGTAATGGAAGGAACACTGCCAGTTTAGGACTAGTCTTTTAAGGGTACTAGGAAATTTGAGAAGTCCTGGGATTATCCTGAAAGAGATAAGAACTCAACTAAACAGCCTTCTATAATCCTTACTGCCAAGACATAAGGCATGTGAGTGATCTGCAGACCAGTTCAGTTGCCAAGTGACTATACCCTCAAGTGACTACTGTCAACTCCACAAGAAGAAAAGAATCACTTAGTTAAGCTCTGCCCTTATTCCTGACCCATATGGTTATAAGATACAATAAAATGGGTTTTTTCTTAACCCATTAAGGTTTTTTTTTATTATGCAGTAGACAACACAAGCCACACTCCAAAATAAATACCTTATGCTCAGTCTCCCTTTCAGAGCTTGCATCCTAAGAAAGAAAAGTAAGGCAATTGATATGAGGTGTGATCCTAAGAAGCAGACCCAAAAAGAGATTTATAGCTGGATCATCACTGGCTGGCTGGCAATGAGGTCACCATCACTAGTGGTAAGTAGACAAGTAACGGTTCCCGTTATGCCATATCAGTGCTATTTTTAACATTTTTACCAGTGGATGATCTGGGATAGAATATCAAATGAAGGGGTGCACCAGCAGTTTCAGTAGGTGTATGAGAGATGCAGTGGGAGTAGTAAGTGTAAGAACTACAGAATCAGAGTATTTCTGGGCAATATTGATGCATTAGAGGAAGATAATAAAAGGCTAAGGGTTATTAAACATCAGTTGAAGGCAAAGTGTGAAGTGAGGGCCTTTTTGGCATCACATAAAAAGTCTAATTTCCTGTCATGGGAATGCAGAAAAAATGCTGTGGATGAGGCCTAGAACTTAATTATAAGGGTAGCAGAGTTCAAAAGAAGTTTGCACTGTCAAGTTCAGCTAGTCTGTTATGCCAAGGTCAGGTCCCTAATTAGAGAGATGTAGGGCACTGATTTGGATTGAACTCTCTGCATTGATGCAGTGAATACACTGAATCTCCAGATTCCCCTGAAACATCCTGCAGAAGTAACTCATTCCTCCCAATTAAAGGCTAGTATCTTCCATATTAAGAGCATACAGAAAATGTCTCTTAAAACAACACACAACCTTCAGAAGCATCCAATCCCGAGCTCTATTCTTTTGGCCAATGGATTTTGGTCAAGTCACCCAGGTGGCTACTACTATAGTAGATGATAGAAGAAGGGATCAAAAGACAGTGAATAAAATGCATGATACAAGAAATTCACTAATCTGCTTGTTCCATGAAAGAACTCCATTTATTGAGTGAGAAGGTATAACCATTGTTGAGAAGCTCAGTGGTAGTTGTCATCTATAGCCTGGATTGTTATAGATCTAGAATCCTAATATCAAGAGATGATAGGATTTCAAAATAATAGAATCCAGGTGATACTGACTAATTATCAAAAGCAAAATGAGCTTATTTATCATGAATAGCAGGAAGGTCTGAGTAGAAACCAGATATTCCTAGAGATAAGATAGATGAGGACAAAAAGTGTATGGCTTAGTTTATACAACACCCCCTCCCCAAAAAAGGGAAACTTCTCATCCTTGCCCAGTTTCTGAATATAAACCATTTCTCAGACTCAGAATCCAATGAATATAGGCAAGGCCAGGTACCCATAAGGAAGGACCCACAAATACCATGCAAGTGTGTCCTAGTGATTCTTCTTGCCTTTTCCCAAAGAAAACCAATGGAGATTTACTGAACACTGAACATTGTGGACAGATAAAAAAATAAATCAATTCAAAAACAGCAAGAAAGGATAGTAAAAAGAAAGTAAATTTAGGAAAAACACAAAGAAAAAAATAGAAACAAAAATATTGATAATTATAGCAAATGTAAAGTAGGCAATATGTTACAGTTAAGTCAAATTTTATCATTATATATATATATATATACACATATATATACATATATATATGTGTATATATATATATATATTGTCTCTGACTTTTTAGGGCCACACCTGTAGCATATGGAAGTTCCTAGGGTAGGGGCTGAATTGGAGCTATAGCTTCGGCCTATGCCACAGCCACAGCAACGCCAGATCCGAGGCGCAACTGTGACCTACACCACAGCTCAGGGCAATGCCGGATCCCCAACCCACTGAGTGAGGCCAGGGATCGAACTAGCAACCTCATGGTTCTTAGTTCAATTTGTTTCTGATGCACCATGACGGGAACTCCTCATAATATATTTAAAAACTAAACCTATATAAAGGCTACTTAGGAAAGGTACATCCAAAACATAAGGTCACAGAAAGTTTGAAAGTAAAGAATAAAATATATACCAAGTTCATACTCGTAAAAGTGAAGAGCATGCTGATCTATTATTATCAGACAAACACATTTCAGAGCAAAAAAAATTGTTATGAATATAAAGGAAAAATCTATTATGATAAAAATTTTAATCTACCAGGGTGAAGCAAAAACTACAAACGTGAATATACCAGATAACATATCCACAAAGTATATGAGGACAAAACTTGACAGAAATACAAGGAGAAACTGATTAAGTCAGTGACAGGTACTGACACAAAAATAGACACATAGGTCAGTGGAACAAGATATAAATCCCAGAAATAAATCCAAACAACTATGAACAACTAATCTATAACAAAGGAGGCAAGAACACACAGTGAAGGAAAGGCAGTCTCTTCAAAAAGTGGTGCTGGGAAAACTGGACAGCTATATGTAAAAGAATGAAATTAGAACACTTTGTAGCACCATACATAAAGCACTTTGCTGTATAGTAGAAAACTGACAGAACACTGTAAATCAACTAAAATAGAAAAAATAAAAATCATTATAAAAAATGGATTAAAGACCCAACCAAATGTAAGGCCAGATACTATTAAACCCCTAGAGAAAAACATAGGGGGAACACTCTGACACACATCACAGCAACATCTTGTCTGATCCACTTCCTAGAATAAAGACGATAAAAACAAAAATAAACAAATGGGACCTAGTTAAATTCTAAAGCTTTTGCAGCAAAGGAAACCATTAAAAAAAAAAAATGAAAAGACAACCCACAGAATGGGAGAAAATCTTTGCAAATGATGTAACAGACAGAGTCTAATCTCCAAAATATACAAACAGCCTATAAAACTCAACAACAAAAAAATAAACACCCCAACTGAAAAAAGGGCAGTATACCTAAATTCACATTTCTCCAAATACATACAGTTAGGCAGTAGGCACATGAAAAAATGCTCAATATCACTAATTATTAGAGAAATGCAAATAAGAACTGCAATGAAGTACCATTTCACAGCTGTAAGAACGGCCATCATTAACAAGTCAACAAATAACAAATGCTGGAAAGGGTATGAAGAAAAGGGTACCTTCCTTCACTGATGGTGGGAATATAAACTGGTACAACCACACACACACACACACCAATTTTATATATACAAATATATATATAAGTATATATATATATACTTGTTTATATATGTGTGTATATATATATATATATATATATATATATACTTGTTTATATGTATATAAGTGTGTGTGTGTGTGTGTGTGTGTGTGTATACACTGTTTTTTTACTTTGTTTTTTTTTTTGGACACCCTATGGCATATGGAGTTCTGAGGCCAAGGATCAGATCTGAGCTGCAATTGTGGCCTCGCTCAGTGGTTTAAGGATCCAGCATTGCCGTGAGCTATGGTATAGGTCGCAGATGCCGCTCAGATCTGACCTTGCTGAGGCTCTGGTGTAGGCCGGCAGCTGTAGCTCCGATTAGACCCTAGCCTGAGAACCTCCATATGCCGCAGGCAACCAACCAAATTAGAAGTTTGGAAATTTTAGCTCCACCCTCACGCTCAGGATGGGTGAAGTGCTGGAGTTGAATCAATCATCAATAGCCAAAAGTTTCATCCATCATGCCCATGTAATGAAGCCTCCACTAAACACCGAAAAGGTAGGCTGCAAGGGCTTCCAGGTTGGTGAACAGGTGAAGGCTCACCCAAAGAGGGCATGAAAACTCTGTCTTTTCCTACATACCCTGCTTTTGGCATCTCTTCCATCTTGCTGTTCCTGAGTGCTATCCTTTTACAATAAACTAGTAATCTAGTAAGGAAAGTGCTTCCCTGAGAACCATTCTAGCAAATTAATTGAATTGGAGAAGAGGGGTGTGGGAACCACCAATCTACATACAGTCAGTCAGAGTCACTGGTGACAATTTTAATTTGCAACTGGCATCTGGGGGGGGTGAGTTTTATAGGACTGAACCATTAACCTGTAGGATCTGATGCTATCTCCAGGTAGACAGTGTCAGAATTGAGTTAAATTGTAGGACATCCAGCTGGTATCACAGTATTATTTGATATACAGAAAACCCACATACCTTGTGTCAGAAGTGAAGCAGTATTCAGAGAATATTGTGTTTAATGTAAATGAAAACATAGTTTTTCTTTACAACATCTAAAACCAATAATTTATTTTTTAAAAGCAGTATAAATATCTTATTTTGCCATGGACAAATAAATATCAGGAGAAAGAGACAAAGGAGATGAAAATAATCATCTCAGATTGTAAAGCTGAAGAATATCGAAGGAATGAGGGAACAACTATTTTCCATTAGACACCCTAAAATAATTGTGCATTTTTTTCTTGAAATAGCTATACCTCATGATAAATTTTACAACAGAACAATACCTCAACAATACAATAAATAAATTTTAAATGTAGTGGTTTTAGGAGATTAATTTTCTTAGATCATACCAGGCAAATCATCAAAGTTCTAACAAGTAAAGGTCTTTCCTCTGGTATGCTTTACTATTGCACTTAATATTAGGAGTAATAATCAAAGTTGGAAATGTTGTTGTGGAATGATAAAGTGTGTCACACTTTAATGTCTTTTTTTTTGTCTTTTCAGGGCCACACCCATGGCATATGGACGTTCCCAGCTAGGGGTCAACTTGCAGCTACAACTGCTGGCCTACCCCACAGCCACAGCAACGCCAGATGCAAGCCCCATCTGCAACCTACGCCACAGTTCATGGCAACGCCAGAACCTTAACCCACTTAGTGAGGCCAGGGATCAAACCCGTCTCCTCATGGATACTAGTCAGGTTCATTAACCACTGAGGCAGGACAGGAACTCCTTAATGTCTACTTTTTAAGGGTCTTATACTGTGGCATGTCATAAGGAGCCCTGGGGTGAGGGGAGTTCAAATACCATCACCAATTGGGTGAACTTTGACAAAATCTTGAGTTTTCTCACTTATAAACTGGGAACAAATTTTGTATTATTTAACTCAGAGGGTTAACATGAGAAGCCAATATGGTATATATATGAAAGCAATTTGTTAACTCCAATGAACTACAATTTATAAACTATTATTATGCCAACAAAATAGCTGAATTTATTTAACATATGCGATGGTGACTTTATTTTCCTTGTACCCCCCCTATTAAGGCATTATCGTTCTACATATATGTCTATCAAGGTTAGCCTAAGATATATATTTTATTTTCAATTCTACTTATTTTATTCTTATAGCCAGTGGCTCCCAAACTTGAGCACACATCAGCATCACCTGGAGACTTCATTAAAACTTAGATTTCTGGATTCTCTCCAATGTTTCTTAATCAATACTTCTGGGTGGTCTGAGAACAACTGAATATTGTTGTTGTATGTATCAATCTGACTAAAAAAACCTGAATTTTACATATGATTCTTAGGTAATATGTTATAAAACAATCTCAAATTTTAAGCCTGAAAGATATTTTGGATCACCAAATCCTAGATTTTCTTAAACTGGATTTCAGGATGTGGGTCAACTACTTTGAATTTGCTGAGGGTGTATACAAATTGTGTATATAAGTGTACTTGTGCATTTTCTTACAGGATGCAAAACTTCACCGAGTTCTTACGAGTCTCTAATTCCAGAAAAGTAAGAGCCACTGATACTTAAGCCCCCTCATTTTTTTCCTAATGTCACTGAGATTTAGAGAAGTACTTGACAACAATTACACAACTATTTTTTTTTATAAAACAGGTACCAGGGCCTTTTGATTTTTAAATATTCTTCAACTTAGTTTTCCTGAAGCTAATGTCTTTTGAGTGCTAGGCATTATTTCAGCCAATGATATACATTGAACATTTATTTATTTAAAGAATTTCATATAAAGACATTATCTTATATCCTAATAGCCTTGAGCTAACAATCTTTATTTTTCATTAGTGTCTTCTTGGGTTTTTGTTGTTGTCATTGTTATTTCCAAGTTGTCTAGAGTCTTTGTTACATAGTGAAGATGAATTCTTCCCCTATAAACATTTATGAATGCACTCCTCAGTGACTTGAGCTACTAGAAGAAAAATATCATCCAGAACACCCTCATATGCTGTTAAAATTACCCCAAAAAGAATGATAGCCCTAAATAAAGATATAAACAAAGGAAAAAACCTGACTCCTAGGTGCTACTGCTGTTCTGTAAACATTGTGACATACCAAAAACATTGTGATATTCCTTTGTGTGTATGTGTGTGTGTGCTTTTTTTTTGGCGGGGGGGGGGCTGCACCCACGGCATATGGAGGTTCCAAGGCTAGGGGTCAAACTGGATCCATAGCCGCTGACATATGTCACAGCGACAGCAACACCAGATCCGAATCACGTCTTCAACCTATACCACAAGCTCACGGCAACACCAGATCCTTAACCCACTGAGCGAGGCCAGGGATCAAACCCACAACCTCATGGTTCCTAGTCGGATTTATTTTCACTGCGACATGATGGGACTTCCATGATATCCTTTTTATTTCTCTAAATATTCTTATATGCGAATGAAAGAACTTGGACCATTAGTTAATTACTAAATCCCCTTTGCCTTGTATAATCCAAGGCATTAAAAAAAAAAAAAATACCAGATGGTATTTATTAGCTTTCTAGCTCTTTTACCTAAGTATTTTCTACATTTGCCCTGCCTCATTTCAGACCAAAATGAAAATTAAAATGGTATCTATGTGTGTAGTGAAGAATTACTCTTACTCAAAGAGAGATCCAGTCTTTGCCCTCAGCTATTGGAGGGGATCTCTAAGCTACTAGAATATTCTGCTTTTTATTTACCTAGGATCTTTGGCCACAAGACAGTCTAACAGTTGATGTACAATGGGGACTTTGGGTCATTCAGAAGTTCCAACCTCTGGAAGAACTGAGGACTAAATATATTACCTTGATCTCCAAGAGAGCTAGAAACCAAAGGTCAGTCATGCGGGCAGTATGTAATCAAACCCCAGTAACAAATCTGGATGTTAATGGCTCAGGTGAGCTTCTCTGATTAACATTACTCTGTGCATATTTTCACCTATTGTGGTCAGGAGATGATAATGTCATTTATAACTCAACATAGAAAGCAAAGCTCCATGCTTGGACCCATCCCAAACTTGCCCTATGCATCTCTTTCTCTGACTGATTTTCTTTATCCTATCTCTGCTATAAATAGAAACATGAATAAAATACTTTTCAGTGAGTGCTGTGAGTCTTTCGAGCAAATTACCAAAACTGAGCAATCTGGAAAACTCCTGAACTTTTAGTTGGTGTCAGAAGTGAAGAGTCTTTTGTCCTCACACTCTGCAGTTTAGCTAACTCTGAATACTATGACAGTATATTGCTCTGTTCAGTATCTCTATCCATGTTAAATTAATTTATTATTGAATAAAATCAAAATTAAAAAACAGGTATTTCTAAAGTATTGTGGCTTATGTTATGAAATAACGTCCTTCTATATATTACTTATTTCTATAAATCTAGATAAGATACTGTAGGAACTCCATGATTAATGGTCAATCAGGAGTTTTCTTTTTGAAATTTATTTATATATTGGCTTAAAAGTTATTTTCAATGTGCTGTAAGCAAATCTTTTAAAATAAAAGCAAAAACAAATGAGGGAAATGAATACTATCATTCACCAACTTATGTGTGTTTGTGAGTTTTTCAGACCATCAGTTTGCGTTTACATACAGAAGAATGAATGAAAAACCGTAAAAAAGAAAAAAATCCTCTAATGGATAAACCATAATGATTTTACACTGCTAATTACTATAACAATAATATATTCTAATTTATGAATTAAAAAAAATCTCAGTTACTTTACAATGCTAAGTAAATAATCAGCACCTCCATAAACACTGTGATAAACCTAACTGTTGACCTTTCAAGGTTGGAATTCTTAATAGGACATGGAATAATGTGTTTTTAGTCCAGATCAACAGGCTGCAGTAAAAGCATTTATGAATAATAATGTTTGAAGTACTTCTCACAGAATGGAAAGAAAAATATGAGTGTTGACTCTGGCAGCTAACAAACAGCATATGCTTAACCACTGATGTTTCAGTGAAGAGATGAACAGAATCACAACTGAACATGCTGTATAATCATCACCAATGTTCTTCATAGCTCTTTACATTTGGAACACTTCACCAAGAGGATCATTTTGCACAAACTGAACAAAGTAATTGCCTAGATTTCGACCTGCATGACGGCTCTCTTCACAAATGGGGCTTCACAGTTCCTTAAATTAAGAAGCTACAAAAACAACAGCAGCAGCAACAATAATAACAAAACATAAAAAAATGGCTCACAAAATATTAAATGAACAGGGAACTCTTTTAAATACTGATTGTAAAACCAAAAGATAACTTTTACTCCACCAAATAGTTCAGGCAGATAAGAGCACGTGGTGAGATCTCATCACTGAGGTATTTGATGTATGCCTCAAGGACCAATACATCACAGAACAGTAGAAAGTCTTGGAGTCGTATATTGTCAAAGGCTAAGGTCCAACCAAAGACCATGTTCATGTTAAGTTTTCAACAAAATATACCCTATGAAGATCTGATAAAAAAAAAAAAGATGTCCTCAAATGGCTCTGAATGCTAAAAAATGGAAATGGTTCGAGACATTATCGTCAAGTGGCTGAGGCAGGCGCCTGATTTACTCCAAGACTAGGTCAGATAAGGTGATGCTTCCTTTGAGGAGCGGCGTTACTGTGCACCCTACCGCTGTCATTTAAACAATCTTCAGTCAGTGACTTTCCCTGGAGGATCCTACTGGGGGTTCAAAAGGGGATGCAGGCTTCGTGTGGTCCCCTCCCACGGATTCAGTTGTTTGTGTAAAATAACTGCCTTGCCAAAGGCCTCCCTCCCAAAGACTCTGATTTCCATTTATAAGCGGGCAATTCAGATTTTTCAAGAATAAAATATTCATAATATTAGGATAATATTTTTAATCAAAGCAGTATAATTCAAGTAAAAATACTTGAATACCTAGTAAACTTACTAGGTAAGTTTATACCTAGTACCATGCAATATAACCATTAATTAGTAATAATGTTATATCATATCTGACTGCTATAAAATATTCTAAAAAATAGAATATTAAAATGTGATTAGAAAGAAAATTATGGAGGGAGGCACAAAAATGTCGAATGAAGAAATTCAAACTAAATGTCTACATGTGCAATTAATCCATGGTTACATCATAAATAGAAGTCAGGTGTCACTTGAATTCTCATCTACTTGAGGTTTGATGAACACTAGAAGTATAGAAAAGGAAGCACATTCTTTTTTTTTTTTTCTTTTGTCTTTTTGCCATTTCTTGGGCCGCTCTCGTGGCATATGGAGGTTCCCAGGGTAGGGGTCGAATCGGAGCTGTAGCCACCGGCCTACACAACAGCCACAGCAAGGCGGGATCTGAGCCATGCCTGCGACCTACACCACAGCTCACGGCAACGCCGGATCCTTAACCCACTGAGCAAGGCCAGGGATTGAACCCAAAACCTCATGGTTCTCAGTCGGATTCGTTAACCACTGCGCCACGACGGGAACTCCAAGGAAGCACATTCTTAAAGACTACAGTTCACTCTCAAAGAACACAGATGCTGATAATAAGTTCTAACATTTGTATGTTTAATGTACATGCTGTAATCATCTAAATAAATTAATAAAAATATAAATATATCACCTATGAAATAGAAGTTTTAGATAAGTGTTCTGTGATTTTGGCAATTTCATTTAAATTCACTATCATACCTCTAGATCTTACAGAAGAAATAATATACAAGGTAAAATTAATAAACACAAGAATGTAGCAAATTTAAAAATACAGATTCAACAAAAATATAGCTTTACCAGGACTAGAGCTTATTTCACCAAATTAGGCCTTTATTTGATTAGTAAGATTTCATCTTCATCACCTTTATATTCAAACATGATTCAACTAAAGAAACATTTACTTGTCATACTGGGACTCCAAAGGTGATCAAATTTGTTCTCAAAAGAGGTTCCAATGCAGTTAGGAAAATCAATATATACTAAAGAACTATGGAGTAACTTTATTTATGCTAGTGAGAAGTATGAAAAACAGTCATAGTATTTAATAATTTTTTGGCATTCTCTGACCCCAGATAAAGCAAATATTTATAAGAAAACAAAAGAGTACCTCACAGGTGTAGTGCACTGTGTTAGGAAATATTATTGCCTATTCATTCAATGATGTCTTTATTGAGCATCTATTTTTGAGCCAAGAACTGCATATAAAACAGTAAATAAAAAACAAAAGCAAAGTTTCATCCCTATGGAAATTACATTCCAGGCTAGATAAGCCTTTTCACCTTTTTCTCATATTTGAATCATCAATCTCTCCCTCACTGCCTCTTTCCTGAATTTGGCAAATAGCCCAGTCAGGACTCATCATAGTATCATACACACCTGGCAACAATAGCTGGTTCAGCATCAGCCATATGGCCCACATAAAGATAATAAGACTCCTTCTCTGGAAATGATATCTCTGCTTAATTTAGTTCAATTTTCTGTCAATTAAATTCAATCCTGACTTATACAATAGGTATACCATAAATTATTGATAAATAGATAAATTTGAAGTGTTGATAAGATTTAAAGATAAATTGATGTAGCTCAGTTAAAGGCATAGAAAAAATAAGTCATAAGCAAACTTTAATAAAGGTAAAATATAATTTAATAAATGAGTCACTTACTGCAGAAAAAAAAAATTGAACTTTCTTAATCACCGGATGATTCCAATGGACTTACTCCTTAAGATAAGTAGGAAAAGCAGGACTTAATGTAATTTTCAGAAAACTGCAAGAATGAATAAATAGTGAAGAACTATATGTGAGTTTTCATGGTCCTTGCTGTTCCCTGTAACTCTTAGGCCAAGCTAAAAAGCACTCTATTGCCAAAGCGGAGGGGGAGGAAGTGGGATGGAGTAGGAATCTGGGGTTAATAGATGCAAACTATTGCATTTGGAATGGATAAGCAGTGAGATCCTGCTGTATAGCTCTGGGAACTATATCTAGTCACTTATGATGGAGCATGATGGAGAATAATGTGAGAAAAAGAATTGTATATATGTGTGACTGGGTCACTTTGCTGTACAGTAGAAAAGTGACAGAACACTGTAAACCAACTATAATGGAAAAAAATAAAGGTCATTGGAAAAATAAAATAAAAAGCACTCTGTGCTGTTTCATGTGCTGCTCCTCTTTTCAATTTGCAAAATAAGATCACTGGCTCCATGAGGACATTACCAAATCATCAAGCTTTTCTTCATCTCTAACATAGTAACTAGTTAAAAGAATTATATGTTCTTTAACCCCTAGAAATGAATATTTTGGTTAAAGGTGATGATGCAGGTTTAGAATGCATCATACTACCTAAAGCTTTGCACACAACCTGAATAAATATTTGTAAAATATATTTACATGTAGATTTATAATTTATTTTTTCACTTAGAGTTATTAATATTAGATTTTTAAAGGAACTCTTTTGTGAAAAAGTTCCAGAGGCTGGTTTTACACTCTTCTAATTCATTTTCTCAAGATATAAAAAATTCTCAAGAAGGATATTTGTCACGAAAAACTTGTGGCTAAGATAGAATTAAATATTTAATAAATATAAATATTAAAAATCATTTTGTTTAACATTGGGAACAGTGGGCATAACAAATAATTCTAGCAAGATCAGAATTGAAATATGGCATGCAGCTAAAAATCCCATTCACCATGGTTATTGTCACTCAAGAACAGCAATAGGTTCATGGCAGTCACAATTCTATCAGATGACCAACTCATAGTGGCCATCAGATATCAAAGCAATAGCAGAAAACTGATACTGTTAGTCTAAATTCTCCAACATGGAACTTAGAATTTGAACTAAGAGGTAGAAGATAGAGAACTTGTTGAGACGGGACATGATAAATTTTGATTCTAAAAGATATCCAAACATCTTTGCTACTAAAATTTCTGGAGTGTCCTTGTATCAAACCTTCCTAAGGCTTTAGATCCCATGAGTTGTCAATACTGTCTCAATAAATTCCACTTTGTTCTTGGTTTCTGTTATTTTTGACTAAAACCATCTTAAATGTAAATATTTTATCCTATCATTGGCATTTTACTCCTAACATTCAAAGATTTCTTAATAACATTTAAATATTAAATTGAAATTTGTTATTAAAAGCTCTGACACTTCACATATGGTTGTTGAAGATTTTATGTTTGTCATACATGAAATAGAATAAAATGTCTTAGTCAATAATAAACATTCTGAAATTTATCCTACAGTAATGTATAAAACAGGAGACATGGGAATTCTTTAGGAAAGGTAATATATAATCAATAAGTAAACAAATAAATAAGTAATAAATACCCCAAAAGCTTTTTATTTAATAGTTCCCAATATAAAGCCTCTTAGTTTTTAATCCAAATTTCAGAGAATGCACTTGTCAATCCCTAAAAAGATTTTGGTCAATAGTTATTTGGAAAAATTTTATGTTTTCATCCCCCAAATACTTATAAAATACTTTTATGAAAATGAAGTGTAGGAAAAGACTCAAGTTACAATGTAAATACAACTGGTAGACTGTCAGAATCACACACAGATATAATACGGGTGGTGCTGAGACAGCAAGACAGTGTCATACTCCCAGTTATCTTTGACATTGTATCTTGTCCACCACCATGCTTGAAACATGACTATGCTTTTCGCTAATGTTGTGCAATTAGTACACAAATTTTTGAGAAAATGTTGAAGAAAATTATACATATAAGTGAGAAAGTGGTTAAAATGGAAGAAAAGATTTTTCTGTATAAGAAGTAACTAATTATTAATAACCATAAAAATGTGTGTAGATCACAGATCAGTGTTTTAAACATACTAGGTCCTAACCAAACAGTTTGTTACTCCTATATAGGTTTATATTTTAGTTATATTTTGGGAAATTTGTTCAAGTCTTAGGGTTTATATGTAATATAGAATAATATTTTCTTTCTAAAATAATGAGGGAAAAGTTCTTGTTACTATCTTCATAAAGTATATTTATGTGAAGAAAGATAATTTTCTGCAATTAAGTTATTCTATATCATATATAAAAAAACTATTTCCAAATTATATTATCCAGCATAAAACCAGGCCATTCTTCCTCATTCATTTTACTGGGAAGATTCAGAAATAAAGATAAAAAATTATTAAAAAGTAATACAGAAAAGCTGTATCAATTATTCTTATATTAAGAAGTCAAATAAAGATCTCTATGTAATACAAAAAGGCATTTAAAAAATTATACATCTACTGTACTTTTGTGAAGAGCAGAAAAATTGTATGCTTAATGGTATAGTATTATAAGCATTTATATTAAAGTCAAGAGTAAGACAATTATCATCACTATTTTAAAGTATTTCAAAAGTGCATCAATGTAATTAGACAAGAAAATAAGGGAAGAAAACTTTGTATTATTAGTAGTGATAGTTTGTAGCACTGCAAATAATAAAAAAACAGATGAAATTTAAATGAGAATTCTTTAATAGGGAATAGTACAAAAATCAAAACTTTTCACTTAGACAAACAATAACCAGTTAGGAAATATAAAAAAAAAAGGTTTTATGTGTAAGAGCAGAAAATATTAATATTTAATTACAAATTAGTCTAGAAATCAATATAACTATATGGAAGAAACATTAAAATTCACTTAAGTATTGCAAACAATGGTTTGGATAAATTAAAAGAAATATTTTTTGATCATCACAACCCAATTTTATAGCTGTACAGCTATAAATGTAATAAAATTCATTGACTTGTAAAAAAAAAGAGCCATGCCTAACACATGGGAGGTACCAAAAAAAAAAAAAATTACCCCTTGCAAAAAAAAAAAAAAAGATAGAAATATTTTTCTCTTGTAAGAGTCAAATTCAATATTGTAAAGATTCACTGTTTCAAATGTAACACATAAATTAATATAATCTCAATAAAAGACCAACATATATTTCACTTTTCTTGTTCCTTTTTATGCTTTTTTAAAAATTAAATATAAAATTCACTTGGAAAAATCAGCATATAGACCATCCAAAAAAATTATTTAGTTTGAATGTGTGGTGAGGGAAAACTCTTTTAGTAACATATTAAAATATATTATGAAAGTACAGTAACTAAAACAATGTAGTTAAGCATTGGTATGGATGGATTAATCAATGGAGTAGACTATATTGATAGAGAACAGAGCTCTATTTTATACAAGGATTAAGTAAATGATGAAACCCATATTAGTCAGAACATTCTTTTACAAGTGAAAGAAATACTACTCAAACCAGTTCAGTTCAGTTGGCATTTTTGGCTAATACCATGGAAATGCAAGATTTGTAGCTGGGTCAATGGAAATCAGGGATTCTCTTGCTGTGAAGGTCCTTGGTGGTTGTCAACAGAGCTTGGCACAGAGAAGGTGATTAATTATTTGTTTGCATGCATAAATTAAGCAGCCTGGATTCAGTGTCAAGAATGGGAATCAGGTACATAGTGGCAGAAAAGGTATAAACTTGATTCTTAGTCTCAACCATAAGGCAAGAAGTAGGATTGTGTCCCCAAATTTCCATGCCTCAAAAGAAATACAGAACTGGGATCAGAAGAGGAGAAAACTAGACATGCCCTGGGTTAGGTCTGGAACATAGAATTTGGGGAGCGGGGGAATGGATAGAAGAATAAAGTCTACAGATGTACAGGTTGAAAACTAATTTGTGAAACGTCAGGAACAAAGTACAATTTGGAGAGAAAATCATATTTATAAAAGAAAATTAAAATATTTATAAAAAGTAACATTATAAATCAAATGTATGCTATAGTAAAGAAAATAACTCTAGTTTTAATAACTAGAATTTTAAAGACCTAGTTTTTAAAGAACTAGTTTTAATAACTAGAAATTTAAAGACCTAATATTTATTAAGTGTCATGTTCCAGAGAACTTGCTAATAAATTTAGTGCTCAAAAACAAGTTAGATTGACAATGTTATCATCCCCATTTTATGAGTGAGAAATTGAAACTCAGAAAGGTAAACAAGTTGTCCAAGATCACATAGGTAATGAATGGTAGAGCTGAGATTAAAAGCCCTAGCTCTTTGACTTAAGAGTCACATACATAAACTCTATCTACACTGAACCTCATGTATATGAATATACTTGACCTGAAGTGAGAACTAAATGCATTCAAAAAATGAATTTATTTTAAACTTATATGTTTCTTGTTACATAATTGTGTGTGTATGTGTGTGTGTGAGATCTCACATCACAACACTAGGGCTTAGAAACTTTCATATTCTATCATTGTTTTGCATGAAATCTAATCTGTTTGTGCTTCCACCCACCTAGCTGGTGAGAAATTCAGTCATTTTGGGGTCTCCTAGCCACAACAGCTCCATGGAATCATACAAAATTTCTAGGTTTCTGCGACAGAACCAGGAAAAGTGCCCAGTCCGTACTTCATAATTGTTAGGACCTTTACTATTGCTCTTTTGGCCATGATGATACTAGTTTAGAATTCTGAAAACTACCATATATCTGGAAAGTAAAGTTTTACTTGAGCGAACTGACTTAGAAATGGCTCTTAAACACCTCTTCACTCATCTCAAGCTCAGCCCTAGAAGTTTTTCCTACTGCTGTTCAGGTTTTAGCATTCACAACTGCAGAACAGTCTGCATGAAATGTCCAACTTCTCTACCAGCAAGACAAAGTAAATGCCTGTTACGTTTTCCTAAAATCTTAGACCGCTGTCAGAAATGTTCTCTTCTCTATAGTTAAGCAGTGGTCTTGACTCAGATTCATCTAACTCTTCAGAGTCTTCAATTCTATGTCATGGCCCAGGCCCCCCCAAAATGGCAGACAAAGAGGTTGTCCAGATACTAAATTGGGATCTCAAGGGACCTGTGGAAGCATACCCACAGGTGGCTTAAAGAAAGACAAAACAATCAAGTTTTCAGTGGTTATATTAAATCCCCATTTGTCCAAGCTGGTAGAATACAAAGTTGGATCTAAAATCCTCTCTCATGACCGACATCTCCTGAATGAACCACCAACCACTTCCCCCTCCTTCCCTTCTTTAATGAACTTTTAAAGTTGAAAACAGTTGGAAGAAGGGGTTCTGTTTCTACCAGGTGGAGTTCACAGTGGAGAGTTTACTTAGAGCAGGCCCTCCCCATGCCTGTTCACTCTGGGCCTGAGCCACATTCCCTGGGTTTATGTCTCCTCTGACCAAGGCCAAGTCTCCAAACTGTCTAGCCTCAGAATCAACAAGTAGAAACCTTTTAACCAGCCCTCTGGTTGGCATTTTAAAAGCTGCCCTGACCAGAAGCTTGTTCTAAACTACTCAGTCAGCCACAGCACTGGATACTTTTGAGAATCAAATAGTCTCCAACTCTGAGACTTTCATCCCATTTCATCATTGTTAGTGTTCCATGATCTCAAATAATTTCCATTCCTCCAGCAGTGAATTCTTTCCAATGTCTTCTCAATTAATCCAGAATTTTTTTCCTCTTCAAAATCCTCAGTTTGGGAGAGTTTATCACTTTCTTTGTTGGAAGAGTAGTCTTCTCCACTTCTAGTCATAACATTTCAGTCCATGTGTAAATGATATTTGAGTTTGGAGAATATGGAACTTTCCATAAAATATGACAGGAGTCTCCAACTCATTTGATCTGAACTTTAGTCAGAAATAGTTTTCATTGTGATCCATTACACAAATTTATATGTATTTATAGATATACTAAATACATATAATAAAAATAAAACACAGACTCTATATGTGATGTTACCAAATATTTCCATTTTATTCTATTGTATTTCATTTGATGTTTTAAATAATTAGTGTTGTGATTCTCTAAACTAATTTCATAATTCCCTAATGAGTACAAAAAAAGCAATTTAAAAAACACTTTTCTAGGACACTGAGGACGTTGGCTTTGTGTTCCTCTTTCAGATGGTAATGTTTATTTCTGAAATTTAGAAGACAAGGAACTTGTCTTCTAAATATCCTCTTTTATGCAACTTCTTCTCTGTAATCTCTTAAAAATCAGAGAGAAGTTAATTTGAAAAGGTTAACCTGTCTTCCCTAACTGACCATTCTCTCAATCACTACATATCTGTTCACAGTTCTTAAAATATTCTATAGTCTCCCTTCACATTTAATCTCATCTCACAACCAACAGGGCTTTATGAGAGCGCCCACTATGCATTAACTCTCTAACACAGCAATGCCTACTATCTCAAAATTAGCTTCCCTCAATTTTCAGTATCATGTCTTCCTTATAAATATAGGCACAAAACTTTTTAATAATCCACAATTTGTCCCATAAATAATTGGTATTCTTTTTACCTCATAATATTCAAATCTAAGAAATTTCATGTTGATTCATCTTTCTAAATCAAATTTCCTCCACAGTGCTACATAACTTGCTGGCAATAAATTCAATTCAGTCAATATTAGAACTCTTCCTCAAGAAAAAAAAAAAAAAATCCTGACTTTGTGTGATGTCTGAAAAACAGCCCATCATTATTTCCACCTTACCATGACTCCTTTAGTTTAACATTGCTGCAACTGAGCAGTGAGGCTGACTGCCCCTCAGGCACTGGTTCTCTCTGAGTTTAGTCAAACTCAGAGATTCATGTCACCCCAGTCCTCTCCACTGGCCCCCACGTGGCAGCACACAGCAACCTCCAATCCCATTCCCAACATGGGGTAACATGTGCCATCTGGACACAGGTTTTCACAGCAAGCGGAAATGCCAAAGCCCCTTTTGTAAACTTCATGTAACTTCATACTCTCGGACTAGCCACATATTTCACTCCCACTGAAAACTCACTTTCATTGCCTACCTCTCTGGGATAATTCAGCCTAAAAAAAATATTGTTCATTTCTGTCTTGAATGTGTTACTTGTGGAAACTCAGACCTTTAAAAATATAATGAAGATTTCTGACTTTTAGGGAATGGGGTGAACGTGGAGAAAGAAGATGCTTTATTTTTTCCTCATAAGTTTCCACATCATTTGAGGTGGGTGGGTGGGGTGGGGGTGCGGAGAGAATGACAGTGTGGTAAGGAAGAGGAAGAGGGAGAGGGAATGAAAGATGTGTGGGGTAAATGGAAGTTCTTGCTATAAATTCATTTAAAGTACCTAAGACTACCATCTTTTGAATACTAAGGGAAGTTTAAAAGGGTGACATAGAAAAAAAGCTACACAAGTTCTTTACAAATATTTTACTTTCCTTTGATTCACTAGAATAAATATGAGATCAGAGATTATTATTTATGATCTTAATTTCTAAATTTGCTCCACTGAATACATATGAGATTAAAAATATATTAGCACATATAAATAAATACCAAGAGAATTATAAAATATTGTTTTGTATTAATCCAGAAAGAGAACATTGTTTACATTTTTGAAGCATATAATTTGAGATTTAATCAATTTTGCATTTGTAAGAATTCAAGAGTGGACCTAGTCTAGATTAGAACAAGCACAACAGTAAACAGGATGCAAATAAGTTGTGTATTCTCAGCATGTCCAGGAAATACAAACTCACCCTCAGCAACCAAAAGAACTGATAAACAAACAAGCAAATAAACAAATGAGAGTCCCCTCTGTGGCACAGTGGTTAAAGAGCCCACTTGCAGGGGTTCAGGTCCTTGCAGAGGTGTGAATTCCATCCCTGGCCCAGATCAGCAGGTTAAAGGATCTGGTGTTGCCACAGCCAGGCTTGGATTCAATCTAGACCCAGAAACTTCCATATGCTGTGGGTTTAAAAAAAAAAAGAAAAGAAACAAACAAAAAATGGGACTAATTAGGCAAAGAATTTTCACACTTCCTTGACTAGGATGAAATATGAAATATCACTGGTAACATATATATTATAGAATATACCAGATCACCAACTCCAGTGATAATTATTGATTTTCTTCTCATACATGGAACAGAGATAGAATATATTGTTCTACTTTGATCAGTTGTGTTACTATTCTTATTTCTGTATGTATAATAGTGATAAGAATGAAATATAATGATTACATAAAGTTTCTCTCATTTTTGACTGACAGAGAGAGAGAAAGAAAGAGAGGAAGAGAGTAAAATAAAACTGAACACTTAGCAAACTAAAGACACTAAAACTTTTATTTTGCTTGCCATAGCAATTCCAGTGGTCTGACTCCATCTACATTTTTTCAACTGGTTTCTTTCATTTTTCAAGGTTAACTTTGCAGTGGTTTTTCCAAGCTTCTGTTTCATCTTAAGAGTGTCCAGTGTTTTAAATGATCAGCTTAAAATTATTAAAAACGTATTTGCTTTTACTACAGACAACAAAATTTTTATGTATGTGTATGTACAAACACACAGACAGCATGAATGTAGGCAAAATGAAAGGGAGAAAAGAAGAAAAGGAAAAGTTTATCTTAGAGTTTGAATTGGTGTGGAAAAGCCCAATTGTTCATACTAGTGCTTTAGCTCATTTTGAATTTATATTAATTTTGCTAATAACTTTGCAAAGTTATTATGCAGTAACAACCCTCAACTATTAGTAGCCTGTAACAATAAAGGCTGATTTCTTGTTCTTGTTACTTGTTCTTCAGAGTTCATTGTGCTTTGCCTCATATTGTCTTAACTGCTGGACCCGAGATGAAAGAATAGCCCTAGCTTGCTCTTATGACAGAAAAGGAAGAGCAATGTTGTAACCATGCAATGTTCTTACAACTTACAGTCAAGAGTGTTATACATCATTTTTACTCATAATCCACTAGTTAGAGCTACTTACATGGCTTAATCACCATGCTGTAATGGGGGCCTGATGCAGGAGTACAATATTCTTTCAAGGAAGACTGCTGCAGGTCACATGACAATAAGCGATAATGTATTCATTCTTTCTCTCAACATACAGGGGGAATCAATTAGAAATAACAATGCACCTACCACAAAGTCCTTGTCAACATTTTTTTCCTTACAAATTCTACTGTGTTCTACAGTGACTTAGAATAGGACTACCTAGAGTTGATTGTAGAAAGAAGATAAGTCTATATTCAAAGTTTTAGAGAAATAGTATTTAAAAACATGGGAGTTCCCATTATGGCTCAGTGGGTGATGAAACCGACTAGTATCCAGGAGGATGGGGGTTCAATCCCTGGCCTCACTCAGTGGGTTAAGGATTTGGCATTGCCATGAGCTGCGGTGGAGGTCGCAGACATGGCTCGGATGCTACATTGCTGTGACTGTGGTGTAGGCCTGAAACTGCAGCTCCAACTAAACCCCCAGCCTAGGAACTTCCATATGACACATGTGTGGGCCTAAAAAAAAATCAAAGTAAATAAATAAAATAAAAAATTAAACCGAAGATTTTCCCTGTGGTTTGTTTGCCATAAGTTGTCATAACTTGTTGAATAAAGTCTTCAATATTACATGCATAAGTGAGTAACAAATAGCAGGAGAATAACTCTCAGTCCAGTTGTTTTTTACTACTTGCTAAAGAGGATCCACTGAAAATACTCCAGGGCACAGACATTAGAGTAATTGGGGCTCTGGGCTCAAATATCTCTTCTGTACATACAAAGAGGTAGTGTTAGATATCCCTTAGATACACCAGAGAGTAGTAGGTCAGTCTTCATCAGTAACATTGATTACTTTATCACCTGCACTGAACACCAGCTGGTTCAGTGGAGAAAAACCTAGAGAAAAATCAATTTTACCAGTGCTGACTTCATTCCAGGCATGGAACTAATTAGGTATGAAGTTTATACCAATCTTTGCTTGAGAAAGTGTGGCCATTTCTTTTTGGCTTTTAGGGCACAATCAGGGTCAGTAGTCCTTTCACTTTTGGAAGGGTAAAACCTAAATATAAGCTTGGAAGAAAGAAGAATGACAGTTTCCTTTATAGATGAAGCGAAGCAGTAAGTGTATGAGGATCAGAATTGCTGAGGGAGGCTACAGGCAAGTTGCCAAAGAAATGCTCTTATGGTTTCCTCTTTTTCCTAAATTGGTACTTCTCTGAACCATGCCTTCTCAGGATTTGTTCTCTTTTTCTCATTTGCTCACAGGGATGGACAAAGCTAATTTGTTTCTCCTTGTGCTCTCAACATAAAGGTACAAAGAAAATAATATGCAAAATCATCTTGTAGTATTTAGGTTAGAAGTTTGTCAGAAAGAAGGTTAAAAGTCATGGAGTTAGTAAAAGTGTTCATTTATATATACCACCTGCTTATTCTAATATGGATATTTGAGAAGTAGCTTTAAGCATATTTTCTAAATAACATATATATATCAGTCCTAAAAATATAGCTTTATTTTATAACCTTTCTAAAAATACAATAAACTTTATTACTTGACAATTTAGAGTCCTTTCTAAATCTTGATTTATTTCAAAATTAAGAATAATGCAATTTAATAATTCTGAACACAATGCAGCTTGTAGGTAACCCAGGAAATTATTTATTCATAATGAGTAAGTACTACTCAATATATCAGACATACTATCTGCAATAAAACTCAAAAACTTATTTTCTTGAATCTGTTACATTTTCTAATATAATAGGGCTTAATTCTACCTTAGTGAAAATACTATACTCCCTTTCCATGCTGTTACTTTTATTTTTTTATTTATTTATTTTTGCTTTTCAGGGCCACACTGGTGGCATGTGGAGGTTCCCAGGCTAGGGATCTAATCAGAGCTGCAGCTGCCAGCCTATGCCATGGCCACAGTAATGCCAGATCTGAGCTGCATCTGTAATCTACACCACAGCTCACGGCAATACCAGGTTCTGAACACACTGAGCAAGGCCAGGGATTGAACCTGCAACCTCATGGTTCCTAGTCGGATTCATTTCCACTGTGCAACGATGGAAACTCTAATGCTGTTACTTTTAGAGATCTAAATATAGGTATACCTTTAAGGTGACCTAATTTTTAGGCAAGTCTTAACTTAAATATCAAATGTAACAGAAATAGGAGTTCCTGTCCTGGCTCAGCGGTTAGCGAACCCAACTAGCATCCATGAGGATTCGGGTTTGATCCCTGGCCTCACTCAGTGGGTTAAGGATCCGGTGTTGCCGTGAGCTGTGGTGTAGGTCATGGACGGGGCTCGGATCCCATGTTGCTGTGGCTGTGGTTAGGCTGGTGGCTACAACTCTGATTGGACCCCTAGCCTGGGAACCTCCATATGCCGCGGATGTGGCCCTAAAAAAAAAAAGACAAAAGACAAAAATATATATATATATATAATATATTTATATATACACATTTTATATATATAACAGAAATAAATAGGTGTCAATTTTCTCTTTATATAAATAATTCAATATTTTTAAAATTGTAAATTTATCTTAAGTTGTAAAGCTTCACTTAATAATGTTTTCATTTTGATTAAATAGTATATCATTTCTTTGGATGAAAAATATAAAACTTTAGGATTATTTCTGGAAGATTTTACATTATTTACTTTAATATTTAATTCATTTCCACTGGATAAAATTTCAACTTTCTAGGTTCTACTTTACACAAAATAATAAAAAAAATTTGTTGCAGTGATTTATATATTTTAAGCACACTAAGTAGTGAGAAAGTCCCTTCTTACATATTTGAGTTACAAAAGATGCTAATACAGAGGGAGCATAAGAAGAACAGAATAGCCACTTAAGATTTAAATACTGAACCTGACAAAAAAAAAAAAAAAAAGGAAGAGCAGAAGCGAAACTCAACAATCACTTTTAATAGCATTGTTTGAGAAATACGTGTTGTTCTACAAGGAAATCTTATAAGTCAAATATTAATGATCCTTAAAATTGTAATAGAATTGTTGTTTCATTTACATTCTACTTTTCTTCAGAGCCATAATTCTTTAGCAATATTTCCTAAATAAATTATTTTTTTTCCTCATAATAGTATCAACATAGATACCACCATATTAATATTGCTGGCAGTAGGTCTGCCTTTAAAGAAATATTAAGAGTTCTTTAGAAAAGAAAACTGATATAGACAAGAAACATATCTATATAAAGAAAGGAAGAGCATCAATAAGTGGGAAAAGACTGTATGCTACTATGGTTTAAATTTGTATTCCTAAAAAAAAAAAAAAAGAGTTCCCGTCGTGGCGCAGTGGTTAACGAATCCGACTAGGAACCATGAGGTTGCGGGTTCGGTCCCTGCCCTTGCTCAGTGGGTTAACGATCCGGCGTTGCCGTGAGCTGTGGTGTAGGTTGCAGACGCGGCTCGGATCCTGCGTTGCTGTGGCTCTGGCATAGGCCGGTGGCTACAGCTCTGATTCGACCCCTAGCCTGGGAACCTCCATATGCCGCGGGAGCGGCCCAAGAAATAGCAAAAAAAAAAAAAAAAAAAAAGACAAAATAAATTTGTATTCCTTTGAGTACAATTAAAAGTAAATATTTCTTTTTCCAAATTAAAAGATGATCACTTGGTAGCTTTTTTCCCTTTCAGATTTTATAAACAAATAACATTCGTTTAATTATTAAACAATTAACATTCCTACAGCTGAAATGTGTATGTTCCAAACAATTCTGCTTCAATTAGAAATCCATAGCCAAAATAAATAAATAAATCTTGATATAAAACCTGGAAATAAACTGGACTTCATGGAAGTTTTTTTCTATGCAAAAAACTATCAAATGTATGATAGGCAAGTTAAAAAGCAGAAGAAAATATCTGCAAACCACATATTTAGACTATATAAAACACTTTTAAAAAAGTAAAAAAGTCCAAAAGATTCAATTAGAAATTGGGCAAAAGACGTAAACAGACCTTTCACCAAAGAAAATAAACAGATGGCAAAAAGCACACAAAAAGATGTTCAAAATCATTAGCCATTAGAGAGACAAAAATTAAAACAATAATGAACATTACTATAAACCTTCTAAGATGGTTACAATTGAAAAATAGTGATAAATATCAAATGCTGATAAAGATACAAAGAAACTAAATTTGTAATACACTGTTGGTAGAATGTAAAATGGTACAGCTACCCTGGAAACTAGTTTGGTAGTTTCTGATAAAACTATATAAACTCATCATATGATCAAATAATTGCACTCCTATACTCCTACACATTTACCCCATGGAAATAGAAGCTTATTTTCACATTAAGTCCTATACGTAAATGCTTATAGCAGATTTACTGAAAATAACCCCATATCACGGGGAAAAAAAAAAGTTCAATGGGTAAGGGGTAAACACACTGTAGTGCATTCATACAATGTAATACTATTCAGACATACAAACAGACCTAGTTACACATCCAACAACTTGGATGAAACTAAATAGGAAGGCAATATCAAAAGATTTACTACTATATTATCCTGTTTGTGTAACATTCTTGAAGTGGCAAAAGTAAGGTCTTAAAAATGACAAACTTTTCTTTCTTTTTTTCTTTGGTGGCTGCACTTGCAGCATATGGAAGTTCCTGGGCCAAAGGTCAAATCAGAGCTGCAGCTGAGGCCTATGCCATAACCAGGCCAACAGCGAATTTGAGCTGCTGGATCCTTAACCCAATGAGTGAGACCTGGGATTGAACCCACATCCTCACAAAGACAATGCTGAGTCCTTAACCCGCTGAGCCACGATGGAAACTCCAACAAACTTTTCAAGACGGAAACAGATTAGCTGTTGACAGAAGATAGTGATGGTAGAGGTGGATGATGGTAAAGGCTGGCATGAGGGAGTTCCTCGGTGGTAATGAAAAATTTCTGTACTGCTGTGTAGTTACATGAATCTACACATAAACTAAAATAATATAGGACTACACACACAGACACACATGAGTATAGGTAAAAACTGCTAAAATCTAAATAAGGTCTGTAATCTAGATAAGGGTACCGTACCAAGGTCAATTTACTGATTTTGAGATTAAACTATTAGGTGGAATATAAGCATTGGGGAAGCTGAGTAAAATGTACATGGGGCTCTCTTCACTAATCCTGCAACTTCCTGTTAGTCTGTAATTCTTTCAAATTGAAAGTTTAAAAATGTCGAATTTAACAAATTAAAATTTCCCAAACATTTGAACACTGATATAAATGAGTTTACTAAAATTCTTACATTTGCTAAATTTTCAAGTTTTAAATGCTTTAAACACTATAAGAACTGGAACTTGCAGGGTCTTCATAGTATGTAGTAAGTGGAAAATAGTATTGTGCCCAACCTAACATCTAGAAAAAGCCAGAAGATCTATTAAACCATGACTTTTCTTGAACTTATAAGAGAATTGAAGTTGCAAGGTGATCAAATAGCCTGATATCTGAGGAACGACAAGCACTTCCAAAGAAAGGATAAAAGCATTGCTTACCAGGGCAGAGCACAGCAAGGAGACGGGGGTAGCATTCAAAAGTGGGTAAGAATAATTTAGCCAAATTTGTAACAAACTGCTGAAATCTGAGTGTAGGAAAGCATGAGAGTATGGAGTATCTTAGAGCCAGGAACACAAAGGGAGTTTGCATTCCATTCATGTCTTCTTTACACACCTCATCATATGTGCAGGGCAGGGATCCATAGAAAGTCTAATCTGAGGTGCAGATCTGGGGGAGGGGAACAGTCTAGCTGTGGAACAATAGAAAATCCCACCTGGGATCCTTCTTCTCTACAGAATGAAAGTTTAAGCCACTACGGGGAGAGCAGCAAACCCTGTCCAAGTGAATAGATGAAGGGGAAGGGAACTGAACAAATTTCTCTCTACTCCTTAGATTTATATACAGACAGTCCCAGACTTAACAATGTTTCAATTTACAATTTGGTTCACCTTAAAATTTTTAGACTTTAAGATGGTATGATAGTGATACACATTCAGTAGAAACCATACTTAGAATTTTGATATGATCTCTCTTCTGGAAGTACCTTGAAGCTTCCTGCCACTAGTTAAGATTACTTTGAAATCTTATTTGTTATATTTAAAATTTTAGGAGTTCACATTGTGGCTCAGTGGTTAACGAATCCGACTAGAAACCATGAGGTTGAAGGTTCGATCCCTGGCCTTGCTCAGTGGGTTAAGGATCTGGTGTTGCTGTGAGTTGTGGTGTAGGTTACAGACACGGCTTGGATTCCGTGTTGCTGTGGCTCTAACGCAGGCTGGCAGCTATAGCTCCGATTAGACCCCTAGCCTGGGAATCTCCATATGCTGCAGTAGTGGCCCTAGAAAAGGCAAAAAGATAAATAAATAAATAAAATTTTAAAGTAACGTGTTGTGGTTGCCAAGGGGGAGGAGGAGGGAGTGGGATGGGCTGGGAGTCTGGGGTTAATAGATGTAAACTATTGCTTTTGGAGTGGATAAGCAATGAGATCCTGCTGTTGCATAGCACAGGGAACTATATCCAGTCACTTATGATGGAACATGATGGAGGATAATGTGACAAAAATGATGTGTATGTGTGTGCATGTGTGTGTGTGTGCGCGCGCGCACGTGTGTGTGTGTGTGTGTGTGTGTGTGTATGTGTGTGTGTGTCTGGGTCACTTTGCTTTACAGTAGAAATTGACAGAACACTGTAAACCAACTATAATGGAAAAAATAAAAATCATTAAAAAATAAATAAAAGTAATGTGTATGCTAACGATCAATAAAGGACATATTTATTACTTAAAGTATCAAATTTTGCCCAAACATTCCTGTGACAGCGACCTGTGTGAAAGTATGCTACACTTATCCTGTGGTGTTACAGCATGCTGCAATGTATCTCCTAAAATATATACATCATTGTTTTAAAAGCGTGGCAAAAGCAATAGGTGAATTTTTCTACATTCTTTCACAGAGGTGAGAGTACATGCTTAGAAAGACTGGATGAAAAATAATGCCTCCAACTTTATTTTTTGGCAAAGATCTTTCATATCTGACCCTTACATTAACCTATGGCAGTCTGGCAGAGAAAGTACATTCATGTCCATTTATAAACAGATTAGGAAATTGAGACGCAGAGTATTGAAAGTGCACAGTTAGTCAGCAGTAGAGCCCAGAAGAGAATTTATTTTGTGACTCTGAATCAAATGCCAATTCTAATCTCCAGTCACCCTAGAATAGAATATTCTATAAAACTAATTGATCTTGGATCACATTCAAGATAATTTTGTTGTACCTTTATTAAAAGGAAGATTTCCCCTTATAGGTCATCCCGACATATTCTCTGAGGTTTTCTAGTATAGTAAGTTTTCACATGTCAAATTAGCTAGGTGATAACCTTCTGTGGACACAGATGTGTTTTTCTTAATGCTGAAATGTTACTGGTTGTACTTAAAAGAATGAAACTGACCTGCCCAAATTCACTTGAGCAAAAAAAGGAGGAAAAATGCCTCCCCTCCTCAAGTAATCAGGGAAAGATTTTTCACAAATCATCTGGGAGTTCTTACTGCTATTTCCTTACCTTTTAGAACTTCGGTGGCCATATAGTCAAAGAACCTATCAGAAATGAGTAAAGACTCAATTGCATTCCTTTTTTTTTGGCTTTTTAGGGTCGAATTGGAGCTGTAATGGCCAGCCTATGCCACAGTCGCAGCAACATGAGATCCAAGCCACATCTGTGACCCACACCATAGCTCACTGCTGAATCCTTAACCAACTGAGCTAGGCCAGGGATCGAACCAGCATCTTCACAGATCCTAGTCAGGTTCGTTAACTGCTGAGCCCTGAAGGGAACTCCCTCAGTTATATTCTTGCTCTAAAGGATTACTCTCTGGTTGGCTATGTGTAAGATTCTAACTTGCTATAGTGCCACTCACAGAATTCTACACCCATTGCTACCAACTTCTGGCTCTTTCAGAGGTCCTACTTATCCAGAAGCATTAAGATTCTTTTATTTTTATTATTGTTTTTTAAAAAACACTTATCCCTTTGACTAGAGCCAGAACCATTGAAGTTTGTTGTTGATGAAAACCTGTACCTGATGGGCAACCTGGACATTTGACTGAATTTTCCACTTGGACTACCACAAAAGCATTATCATACTAGTCTCTGGTTCCAAGGACAGACTTCCTGGAGTATTCTGAATTAGATTCTCTTGGCCTACTGGGCACAGACAATCCTGCCAAGTTAGACCTGGACTCCTGGACTCCTGATTTACAAAAAGCACAGAGTAGAGTATTTGATATCCATGACCTTCTTTCATATTCACTGATAGCAAAAGTTGCTTGTTTTCCTCTGATCTTATTAGCAAAATTTCCTTTGAAAAAAACAGAAAAGGAGTAGAGATGATAATAAGAGAGTGAGATAAGTAGCTAACTTTGAAAGCAGTTCCCAAAAGAAATAAACAGGAATTTTGGCTTAGAAAGATAGTTTTTTCAGGAATAGCATTTTTGCTTTCATTTTTATTTTTCTTGATAACTAAGTTGAAACAATTAGGAAGCTAAGAATTTAATCAGTTCTCTTGTAGGACATATAAATGCCAACTTATTTTTCACATTTTTCTTGCATATATATGTGATTTCACTGATATAAACCTACCAGTTACATTCAATTTTATGTTTCTATGTTTAGGGATAATATTCACCACTTGTGTGAATAAAATCCACAGTAAGAAACCAATAAAACCATGTATTAATGGTGCCTTAGAAACGTATTCCGAAAAGGAATAAGTAATTCTCGGACCAAATTGTGATTGAAAAGACTAGCAGTTGCTAAATTTTGTTCAATATCAGAATCACCTGGGAATATTTAAATATTACAGATGTCTGACTCCCACCCTCACATACTTATTTAATTTGTATGAAGTGGAACCTGAGCACTGGGACTAATAACAGTTTTCCAGTTAAACAGCTTGTCTAGTGAAATCAAAACTGCACTTGAAGTCTGAAGTCTGGAGTTCAAATCTAGTCTTTTTTTGTCTATGGACTGTAGAGTTTTGAGTATCTTGGATGACCTCTCCAAATCTTTTTTTCCTAACTGTAAAAACAGGATATTGATAATACATCTATCTCTCTTATAGAAATTCTGTGGAGATTAAATATTATACAGAAAGTCACTCTAGAAACTATTATCAAGTTAAATGTGAAGTGATACATAAACATGTTTTACATATATATATATTTATATATAGAAATGTTATATATTATAAATTATATATAAAGAAATTTATATGTGAATATATAAAGATATTTATTATAATATTGGTACAAGACTACGGAGGCTGGCAAATTCAACCTCTATACAGTGGGCAGGCAGGCTAGAGACCCAGGAGAGCTGATGTTTTAGTTCAAGTCCAAAGCCCATCTGTCGTGGAATTCTTTCTCAGGGGAGAGTGGTCTTTTTGTTTCATTCAGTACTTTAACTGATTGGATGAAGCCTACTCACTTATAGGGTTCAATCTGCTTTACTCAAAGTCTACCAATTTAAATGTTGATCTCATCTAATATTACTCTTACAGATATTCTTGCCCTATATAACACCCCAAATAATGTTTGACCAAATATCTGGGCACACCACAGTCCAACAAAGTTAATCATCATAGTATTATTAGTACCATTTTTAACAAGCCACACTGAAAAAAATCCCATGTAAGTAAATACACAGGATTTAAACTACAAATATGTAGGATTATAACTACTGAGTTGTATTCCTGGCCCCTATCTTTATCTTAGCTTCACCCCAAATATGTTGACATGTATTGTGATTTGAAGGAAAACAAACAGAGCTCTCTCATATCATCAGGGAAAAGTCATTTTAAGAGAGAGGGCTTCAACTTTAAGTGATTTATCCCCCCCTTAACTCCAGAGTTACACCTATGAAAAATACCTAAGTTAGATTTCAGTGGCACCCAAGACTGGCCATATGAGTAGGTGGTATGATCTGAGAAATACCAAGAGGCCCCACTTGCCAAATATCTTCCCTTAGGGACATCCCTGGAATTTTCATCATTAGAGACAAAACAGAAAAATGTTTTAAAATGCACAGAAGTGTTAGCATATCATGGATTGGTTTAACAGGTTGACTAGAACATGAACAAAAATAGTTTTCAAGATGGAAAAAGTAGTTACTCTCTCATCTTTGCTCTGGCATTTTTTTTTCTTTTTTTTACCAGACAAATTCAGTCTGGCTAAATTAGCCTTCTTCTTTACCTGAAATATGATAGATCATGCATTATTGGCTATTATGACTTTATTACCTATTTCCTTACTACCTTCTCTGTAGATTTCTGTGTGGCCAAGTTTTGCTGCCCATAATAGAACCCATAATAAGCATTAGTGGTAGTTCCTCATTTTCATAGTAAATACTGGTGGTTCCTTGTTTTTATAATTTAGAAAAAGCACAAAGTTCAGATTTTAACCTAAGAAACTGATACAAATTGCAAATAGAGAGGGACCAAATTAATTAGTATACAATAATGTCTGCAATTAGAGCTCAAACATGAAGGAGAGATTTTTTGAGGATGATTTCTCTAATGTTGTAGGAACATTTTAAAATTATTTATTTATTTATTTAAATATTCTATGCAGTCCTGGAAATCAAGGACAAGGTTTCTATACATCTTTAGCTCTTTAATCTCAAGCTAAGTGTTAATTTCTGAAACTCCACGGGGAAAAAAAATCACCTTAGTCCAATTTTAACAATAAAGATAGTTTCCCATTATCTTAAGATATATGTCTAGCAGCCTCTTCCCAGAGACTGCTTGCTATACTTCTTGACCTCATCAAGCTACATTCTAACTCCACTATGACCTTGGCTAATGCCACTGTTCATTTATCATTTCTTCCCATAATTCGGAACCTATCATTATTTCCAAACCCAACCCAGTAATCTAGTTTGCCTCTCTGAGTAATGGACATCCTAACATTATTAAAAAGGTGAGATACATTGCAGGATCTCTTTGTTTTCATTTTTGGGGAGGTATTATATACCAAATCAAATGTGCTCTCTCCAGCTGTTCAAGATGAAGAAAAAATTGCTCTACAACATGACTCTTATGATGAGGCAGATTAAATGATTCACAAAATGTCTCTGGCTGATTGGAGCCTATGGCAATTCACATTGAGAAAATCACAGCTCAGTCTCATGACCTTTGAAACAACTTCCTTTTTTATCAAGTAACTAGTCTTCCTTTAAGAAACAGTTCTTGGTTTATTATTGGAACATGGGCAAGACTGAAAATCTGATAATGGAATGAGTACTTATGTGATTTGAGCTGTCCATCAAAGCTGAAAAACCTGTGAGGCACCAAAACATAAAGTTCAGCATGCCTAAATGTCCTTATTCATTAAGTAGAAATCAGATATATATACATCAGGCTAAAGCAGCAAACATTCTCACAACACAGAGAAACTTCCATTTTGCCCACAGCTGTCATATTGAGAATTAAAGTCCTGATGGTTGAAAAACTGCAAATATACTAAAACCCATGGACTTGTACACACAAATTGGGTGAATACTGCAGCAAAAAGAATAAACCTTAAGGTATATAAATTTTAAAAATAATTTAGAGGGCCTGAGAATCCCAGGATGGAATATAGAATGTTATAAAAGAACCTAATGTATTACAAATGTCTAAAGGAACCTAAATGAAGCGGGTGAAAGAAAAAAGTATTGAATTAAGACTTTACGAAGAATGGAAACTTAGTCTCAAAGGCAAAAAGAACGGTACATAAGCACTGTATTCTACCTGATGAAGTTGTTCCCAATAAGGGTACAAATGAACAATTCTGAAACCACAACACATGTATACCTCAATTAATAAGTACATAGCGGAAGATGGGAGTCAAGTTTCTCACTTGTTGAAGAGACTATAGATAAGTAAGGAGAGGAGGCTACAGCGATTCATGTGATAATGGTTCAGAGCTGGAGATAGTATAAATCCATGTTTTGGCTAATATAGATATATACACACAGACATACATATTATACACACACACAAACATATGTGTATAAATATATATCTCAGTCTGACATTTGAGAGAGAGAGAGCACCCTTAATGCCTAAACCTTGGCTTCTAATACTCTTCTCCATTAAAAGGAACGTGGGATTCTTAAAAAAATGGCTGATTCTAGAACTGGGACAAGAAATATATAAAATGAGCCTGGAATATCTCCTAGTGCACATCCTCTTGTAGTGTGTAAAGTAAGAAAGAATATAAAAAACAAAACCTCAGAATGATGAGTGGCATGACAAAAAGGATACAGGAGCCAAGTGAAAAGATCCCAATGGCCAAATCTTGGAACAATTTGAACAGTAAAATTAAACTGTATTGGATTACAATCCAAGGAAAAAACAGAATCCATAAATTCATGCTGATACAAACAAATGATTAAAAAATAAATAAATGGAGGAGTACAGTCATGGCTCAGCAGTTAACGAACCCAACTAGGACCCATGAAGATGCAGGTTCTATCCCTGGCCTCCCTCAGTGGGTTAAGAATCCAGCGTGGCCGTGAGCTGTGGTGTAGGTCGCAGACATTAAGGATCCCAAGTTGCACTGTGGCTCCGGCATAGGCCAGAGGCTACAGCTCCGAATTGACCCCTATGGGAACTTCCATATGCCGCTGGTGTGGCCCCAGAAAGACAAAAAGACCAATAAATAAATACATAAATAAATAAATCTCCTACACAGACTAATTATTATGTATTTCAACATATGATGTATATAATTCTGAATAGTAATTTATATAAATATATAGAAATATCAAACTATACACTAACATGTATATATACATGTATATTACTAAAATGAAAAATTGTTTTTAGATAATATACCCTCACAGAAGAGGCATATAACTCCTCACTCCTTAAGCAAGAGTTATGCATAATGACTCCTTCCAAAGAGTTTAATGTGGAAAGCAGGGGGAGAGAGTAACTTTACAGTGGAGAAACCTGAAAACACTAGAGCTTAAGCCAGGATCAAGGTTAACATTGACAATGATAAATCAAACTGATAATATGTAGCGTTAATATGATGTAATAAGAATAACACTTTATCTCTATGGATTTCTCCAAAAAAAATATTATCTGAGTGTAAACATGAGAAAAACATCAGAACAATTCCAATTGTGGGATATTTTATAAAATACCATATTCTTTAAACTGTCGACGTCATCAAAACTAAAGTCTGAGAAACTGTCATAACCAAGAGGAGCCGAAGGAGACATGACAATTAAACGTAACATTATATCCTAGATAGGATCCTGAATTGAAGTCACCATGTATTTCTCCCCTAAAATCCAAACTGATGTAACAAACTCCTTACTTGACACTTCCTACTAAATGTCTAGTAGGCATTTTAAATCTAGTATGTGCAGTTGGAACCCTTGCTTGACAACTTCATTAGTTTTCTATTGCTGTGTAACAAATCACAACAAACTGAGGAGCTTAAAATAACACCCATTTTTTGGCTCACAGTTTCTATGGGTCTGAAACCTAAGTATGGAGTAGCTGAGTTCTTTGTCCATACAAGGCACAGGATCATACAAGGCACAAATCAAAGTGCTGGCTGGGACTGTGGTCTCATCTGGATCTTGGCATACTCACCCAAACTCGTTCAAATTGTTGACAGACTTCAGTTCATTGTGGATGCACCATTTTCTTGGTGACTTATCAACCACAGACAACTATCAGCTTCTAGAGAGAGGCTGCCCTCAGGTCTTTGGTTTGTGGCCTCTTTCTCCCTCAGCATTTTGGTTTGAGGCTTGTTTGAGGCTCCAGGAGAGCATCTCTCTGATACTTCACCTTCCTTTAAAGGACTCACGTAGTTAGGTTAGGCTCATGCAAGATAATTTCCCTTCTTATCAATGTAAAGTGAACTGACTTATAATCATTGGGCTGATATCCCATTCTATGTATTGTCCCTGTTGACACACAATAAGATTGTGTACAAGGCATGCACACAACGGGGTAGGGGGGCCATGTTAGTATTCTACTCACCACACCAACGTATACTGAAACTTCTTTTCTGTGAGTCTTCCCATTACTAAATTGTTCAAGCCAAAAACCTCTCTCCCTCACAACCTATAATCAAGCCATCCTGAAATTCTGTGGGCTCTACTTCCAAAATATAACCTGTATCTGATTATGCCACCTTCTTTCTATTAATTCTCTGTATAGTGCTTTTACCACATAAAGCAGAATGACTTTTTAAAATGTCACCCCTCTCACCTATTTATGACTCCTGTGCAATCCTCATCCCCCACAGGTGGAGACTTCAGCTCCTACCAAAGACACTGGGAACACCCCCACATCCACTCCCAAACACCGACCTAAGAGGACCCACTCTGGTGCTGTCCTGTAATCACTCTCTTTCTGCTTCCCTTCTCAGTGCTAATGGTGCCTTCATGTTTTCTCCCAGCCCTGCTCCTGTCTCTTCCTCCCCAGAGAGGTAGATCTTAACCTTCCTCTTGGCATCTTCCTTCACCTCTACCTCTCTGTTATTGGTGGGGGTGGACATATTACTTACATTTTACAAAGAGAATTTTACATTTACAGGGGAGGAAGGGGTCAGCCTGGATCCCTGCCTCTGTGTATAAATTTTACAGACCATGAGGAAAAATCATTTTTTAAATAAAATAATTTTGGCTTACCCTCCTTTGGCTTCATTTTCCACTTTGATTAAAAACCAGACTCCCAAACAAAATCCTTAAGGCCCTATGTGAAGGGATACAATTTAATATTTAAATGACTGACTAGAGGGGAAGCCCTGTGACCATCACAGGAAAGAATATGCCAGGCAAAGATGGCTAATAAAAAAAATTGTGAGGTAGAGATAAACCTGATATGTTTGAGAAACTGAAATAAAGGTAGTATAACTGGGATCATTTGCAGTGAAAATGTATGTCAGGAAAGATATAACATGAATGGTACCAATGTAATTTAGTATTGGTTTCCTCTGTCCGTGGTTTAGCTGTTAGTTGCATGAAGGTGCTTTGTAGATTCTTTGGAAATCTATGAACACTGACAGTTATACATCTCCACTCCGTGGTTAATCATGATGCTTCTCCTTATTATCTCTTTCTCCTGCAGTCACTACCTTTTAGATAGGACTCTTGGAGTGGGTCTAAGCCAGCTGCAACAGGCTCTTTATTATATGGGACAAATTTGAAGCAGAAGAAATATGCGTCTTAAATTCACTCTTGGTGGAATAGAGTTAATTTCCACTTGCATCCTCTAATATACCACCATAAACTGATCTAGCCAGACTTTGCTGTTTAGATTTCTTAGATGTGAATCAGACATTGTGAATGTCTCTATCCCAAGCTGCAAGGAGCTCTTACTGAGTTTGATTTGTATTCTTCTTGATGTTCCTCTCACTTGACATGAGGTGGGTGGGAAGCCATCTACTCCATTTATGGGGGACTAAAAGTACCCTGACAATTCTTTTCAATTTCTACTTTCTGGCTGAATTATTAATGTTCACTTACATAAACACTGACTTTTCAAAAGGTAATTTTTAATTACTTGCCTTGTTATTCCTATATGAGGTTATATGGTGGGAATAGAAAGTATACTTAAGGGAACAAATTCTGGTGCTATTTTGTTTGGGTATAACTCCTGGCTTTATCATTCACCATAAGTGTGACCTTGGCCTAGTTATTTAAAATTGTGTGTCTCGGTTCCTCTGCCTGAAAAATACAGTACATAATGGCATATATTTCATAGGGTTATTATGAGAATTAAATAAACTATAAATACATGCTTATACACAGTTCTATGCACACATCCAGCAGTACAGATACATACAAAAACAAATACACACAGAGCTGAGCATATATATGCTATACAGAGATTATATATCAGTATATACTATATATCAGTATATGCTTATGTATACACACACACACCCCCCCACACACACCAGTGTTTCTATCTTTATGTATGTATTCACATCTACAAACACTCTATGTACTTGTTATCTATTTTGTTCTCAATCTTTAAAAATTTAAATGAGACAAAAAAAGTCTCATTTTAAGATGCCATCAAAAAGCATAAATAAATAAAATATGAAAAATTATAAGTTTGTGTGTGTTGTGTGTTTCAAAAAGTCTGAAACGGAAATGAACACAAACTTTAAAAAAATTAAAATACTAAAATCTTTTCTTTAACAAAATAGTTTGAGTTCATAATTTCCCCTATGAGAATGACCATTATTTTTTTCTCTCCTCCGACCTCCCACTATCCCCTTTGGTAACCATAAGTTTGTTTCCTATTCTGTGAGTCTATTCTGTTTTGTAAATAAGTTCATTTGTATCTTTTTTTTTTTTTGTCTTTTTGCTATTTCTTTGGGCCGCTCCCGCGGCATATGGAGGTTCCCAGGCTAGGGGTTGAATCGGAGCTGTAGCTGCCAGCCTACGCCAGAGCCACGGCAACGCAGGATCCGAGCCGCGTCTGCAACCTACACCACAGCTCACGGCAACACCGGATCGTCAACCCACTGAGCAAGGGCAGGGATCGAACCCGCAACCTCATGGTTCCTAGTCGGATTCGTTAACCACTGCGCCACGACGGGAACTCCCATTTGTATCATTTTTTAATTTTAATATTTATTTATTTTTTGGTGGGGGGCTGCATGGGAGGCATATGGAAGTCCCCTGGCTAGGGGTTGAATTGGAGCTGCAGCTGCTGCCCTAGGCCACAGCCACAGCAACGTAGGATCTGAGCTGTGTCTGAGACTTATGCCTTAGCTCACGACAATGCCATGGAACCCACTGAACGAGGCTAGGGATCTAACTAGAATCCTACTGATACTAGTCGGGTTCTTAACACGCTGAGCCACAACAGGAACTCCTGTACCATTTTTTTTAGATTCCACACATGATATCTACCATGTTTTTAACAATACAACACTACATATGTTTTTCCCTTAATATTCAAATGTATTCATTACACTATCACATTTGATTTCACATGGCATGATAACATTTTTACTCATTCTCAAGTGGGAAGAAGCTGAAATTAAGAAACATTGTGAAACTTTGCATAAGGTGACCCAATTAAAAACAAACAAACAAAACAAAAAACAGAGCTAAGAATAAAAGAACACTCCAGCAAGTCCTTATCCAGTGATCTTTATCCATAGGACATTGCTCCCTAATCCAGGCACAGGAGTAGTCTACCCATTCCGTGATGGCACAGCATTTTGTGTATATTTTATATGATATACAATTAGTATACTGAACACAAGGCCTGCGGGATAAGTTAAAATCACAATTCTGTTTTATCTCCAATGCTTCTTTAAAATGTATTCACTGGGGGGTAATCTTTCCTTCCTTTGGATAGAGTATTAGCTAGGTCTCATGACTTTCCAGCTTACTCTTAGGTAATAAGCAGTCCTGTGACCTGTTAAGTTCCAAAACATTGTGCCAATTCCATAATTATAATATATACAATCCTGGTGATTGATTAATGTTTCAATAGGCATTTAAGTTAAGACTTCTCTTCTTCCCAAGGCTGAGGTCTTTTGTGTTGTCTTCCTCAACACAATGAGAACGGTTGGCTGTCTTTTGCTCTTTTTCTTTACATGCCTCACTCCTCAGTCACTGATTAGCAGCTTTCTCATATTTCTCCAAGGTCAAAGTGAGCAGAAAAAGTAAGAGAATAAAATGATGTTTTTTCTTTGGCTGATTGTGCCATATTCTCTGTGTCTGATATATGGTCAAAGCCTATTCTCCTATGGGATGATTTTTTAGATTTTGGAGATTTTCATAGCTGTGGTGTTTCACTTTCGTGTCTGGACACCCCCCACTCAGCCTCTAACTTCCCTGAAAGCTCCCTCAGGTAATTTCAAGTGCCCTCAACAATGCCTGTTGATCCTCTTTGGCAGTCTTTAAATGGCTTTTACCCAGCTCTCCTTCCCACAATGGCCCATATCTGGTCTATTCACATATCCTTCACCAAAGGTTCTAGGAGAACTGGCTGTTCTCAAAGCAACAGCAATACTCTCCTGGTTCTACACCAAGTAGCTAATCAGTATTTTTTTCTTCATTCTCTAGACAGCATAAGTGAGCTTTGTTTCTAGGCTGTAATGTCGCCTATTGTCAGGAAACACATATAAAGCTGTCTGAGGGGCCTAAATGAAGCCTACTCTTTCCAAGGTGAAAAGTCACTTTACTCTTTTGAAAAGAGAAGGTGAGGCTTCCTGCACCATTTTCTTCAAATAAATTCTCCTCAAAGCACTGACAGTTTTTTAGGTCCCTGAGGTTTACAAAAATAGAAAACTGAGTTTCTGGATTTTCCTTTGTATGTTCAGAAAACAGGCAAAGGGTGAAGTCTGTCTCATATTCATATCATATCTCTTCATTTACTACTTCAATCAAACTAACATAAAAAGATTCTCATTTCAACAATCTATTCTACATGTATTACATTCTGCTCTGTATTTTACATATTTTTGTAAATATTATAGTCTTATGTCCCCTATTAAATTGTATTCTTCCTAAAAGCAGATACTGTGATTTATTTATCTATATCATCCTTAGGACATATGGATCTGCTAAGTAATCAACTGTTGAGTTGCCTTCATACAGATCAGCAGGGAAAGATGGCCAAGGACTAGGGCTTAGGGTTTGATGAAATACAACAAAACGTAAGAGTTAAGCAATTAACAATCAGACATTATGTTACGTAGCCTAAAAAAATACAACTTTTATTTGCCAATAATATCTAAATTAAGATTAAAAAATTTTAAAAAATCAAACCATGAAGAAAAAGAATCAGACATGGATTTAAATTCACACTCTACAATTTGCCAGCTAGTTGTATAACTTTGGACTTGTGGTCACATTTTCGAAGTCTTGGATTTTTCATCTGCAAAGTGTAGATAATAAAGCCACTCTCATAAGTTTTCAGTGAGAAATAAGTGAAAAGCTATGTAAAAATCTTGGCTAGTTTGGTTATTACTATAATAATTATTAAATCATTACCCATATTTCTAGAAAGATAATAAATCTCACCCCAAATAGAAATAGACTAACATTTGTTTTATAAATAAGTTCATAATTAAATAAAACAACTAAGCAATTATCTGGAAGATTTAGTCATTAAAAAGCAATTTTACTTTCATTATCTCAATTATGAGGTTAGTTACTTTATTCTTTACATACTTGTGATAAGGAAGGGAAGAAAGACGGAAAGATGGAAGGAAGGAAGGGAGGGAGGAAGAGGAGGAAGGGAAGGAGAAACGAAGGAAGGAAGAAAGGGAGAGGAGAAGGAAATAAAGGAATGAGAAAGAAAGGCAGGAATTGCATGAAGAATATTAATGGTCAATACATTTTTTAATGATTTTATTATGTTCCTTCAGGTTGAAAATACTAGCAAACTATCTGCATAAAGGAAAAAAGTTATGTGGCTTATCTTTCTTTTAACACTATTAATCATGGAAAATGTGGTAAAATCTGTATTGCTTGTTGTTGTTGTTTTGGTGACCTAGTAACAAGACTATAGAAGGTTGTATATATCTTACTTGCCTCTAAAAATGGGTAGTCAATATATTTACCACAAAGAACGTAATAGCTGTATTAACAAATTGGGTTCGGTCAGTTTGCATTAGAAAATATTAATACACAGTAGAAGTTGTAAAAGATAATAATAATAAAGCTAGAGATTTCTACTTCTTGAAAGGGAATCTGCTGAGAAATAGCCTTGACAATGATATTTGAAGTTAGCAGAGCTCATTATAGATAGGTTACTGATTTCCAAGAAGCTAAGAATCAAAATTAATTATATTTGTAGTAATGGAGGATGAGAAGTGCAAGAGGGATGAGTATAAGTAGAAGTACAATGGGTTTATTCTAAGATATGGTTTTACTGATAAGAAGTACTTGCAAAATACTTGGAATATCCATTTCTTATTCTTTTGTTTTCTTTCTCCATTGATTCATGCTGGATCAGAACTGAAGGATATTTACCCCAACAACACAACACATATCTGGGATTTAGGTATGGACAGATAAGATCCTAATTATAGAAAACAAAGACAAGTGTTTTAAGTGGCCAAGTTCACAACAAACTTTGATGTGTGCTCTTTTAAGAAACTAGAGCAAGTAGAATCAAGTCAGTAGCTTACAGCAAACTATGAAAACTGTCAAGGGTTGGGGTACCACTAGACAACTGGACATCACAATGTGAGTTCCAATGAGGTTATAAGACAGGAGGAATAAGTAATGCAATAAAACTGGCTTTGGTAAACTGGCAGGGATTTTGGATGTTTTCTTTGAATCTTGTTCTTTATAATAAGTATAATGGATCTGATTTCTGGTACCTATAATTCAGGTGTGCAAAATTACTAACCTTATTTTTATAGAAATAAACTTAATTTCTATTTTGTGCTCTCCCTGTGACCATTCTGCTGGGCAATAAAAATAATCTTGGTAAATTTAGAGTAATCTCAATTATTTCAATTACTCACTCTTCTCCCTAGAAACCCTTCGCTGAAGTTGTTTCTAAGCTGTAAGGACCTTAGAAGGTACCAAACAATTAGCAGGTTTTAAGCAGTTATTAATGGTTACTTCGCACTGACTTCTATTGTGATGTACATATTTTGTCTTGGTTTCCATCACGGGCTTATGCACATGTCAGGTGCATCCTCTTCTTCCTCAACACAAGCCCTCCTCCAGTCTATTGGTTTTCTGCACCATAACTGTGCTGCTCTTAGCTCATTTAAAAAGCATTCTTCTGCTCTTTAGGCTACACTGATGGAGCAAGAGATTCTATGAGGTCATCTTAATGCCACATCTTGAACACTTCATTCATCTCCACTCTTGCTTCTCTCCACATACAGGGGAGATGGGACGAGCGAGGGTAGAGAAATAAGACAGACATAAAGCTAGATACTTCTACGAGCTCCATTTTGGAAATACCAGGTTTTTTAGTCCTAGAATCCCAAGTTTATGAGTTTTTTCCATTATTAAACTGAGGAATTGGGGAAACCAGTTGCAAAAACTGGTTTTGATCAATGACATGTTAGCGTATTATTGCACCTTGGATTTTGTTCTCCTATTATCTACTTTTTTGTGCTTTAAAAATTTTGTTTTTAATTTTTGCATTTGAAACTCGAACACTGACATTTTGGTTTTTATTATTGTTGTTCTGCTATTTCAGCCCTCTTAGAACCCATAAGCTCAGAACACCCTGGTTGCTGCTGGAATTGGGGCCAGTTTAAGGGAAGGGGAAAGAATACATGCAATAACCAAAACAGCAGAAAAAAAATTTCAAAATAACATATTGCTACATAATGATTAGATAATCATGTTTCTTAGAGAAAGTCTATATAATTTAGAGTGAAACCATATCATAAAAGCTCTACTATTTATTTCTAAGTCAAAAACAAGTGTTTTCTCAGTCTCTAGTAATCTAAAATAAGCCTTCAAGTTATATTACATACTGGGTGCATCATCAATCTTGGGGCAGTTGTCACGATTGTTAAAAAGAATAAAAAATATTCAGTCTCTTGTTGAAGGGGTGAATAATAAGATTGTCTACTTATTAATGATAAATATCATAATTTGAAGTTTCCTTACTTTTCTCATTCATGAAACTGAGTATTAATACCCTCAGTTTATCTCATTCAATTATTGAAAGTCCTTATTGAATAAAAGTTTTCATAAAATCTACAAAATGGACCTGACATTTATTGTACATATAAGCACGGTGATCAACATGCCCAAATTCTTTCAAATTGGATACGGTCTATACTTTCATAAAAGACTCCTAAACTGATCTTAACATTTTTGAATTTTTAAATTATTGAATTATAAAATTATTACATATATGTATTGTATATACATAATGTATGTATATATATAATTATACATGTAACTATACATACATGTGTTTATGTATCGATGGAATATTTTTACTTTGTATATCTTGCAAAATCACACACATACACAGCCACACACACATCAGCAACGGGATCCTTTATTTCATAGTTCTAATGTCAATTTCTAATTAAAGAAACACTTAAATACTGCTTCTCCATAACACAAGACAAAAAATAAAAACCTGTTTCAGTGGTTCTGTAGTCCGCTCTTAAGAAAATCTAGAAAAAGTGTTGTAATGTGAGTCAAAGACAGAACGTTGAAATTGATTCATATTTCACAGAGATCTGTAGAACACTGGGTCTAGATTGCAGCTCTTAGCCACTAGCCAGCTTTGCCTGCATTTCCATGATAGGCTCTGTCTTCACTTTTTAAAATACTAACAGGCTTCTAGTGGGTGGGATCAAATGACTGCCCCTCTCCCTTCACCTGTGAAATTTCAGAGCCTATTTGAAAAGGGCCATTGTTTCCCAGGAATGCCAGGCCTAGTCCAGGAAAGAAAGTCTTCATTTCAACAGGAATTTGGAGCCTGCCTGAGAAGGCCAGCCAGTTACTCAGTGAAAACTGGCAATTCATTCAAGTTCTGAATGGTTACTATCCCAGCCTTACTCTCTTACTTTCAACTCCTGAGCTTTATGACTAATTTTTTTTCCTTAAATTAAAAAGGCGTGTGCGTGTGTGTGTGTGCACGCATGTGTGTGTTTGCACATGTGCGTCACAGGTGAAAGAAGTATGTACGTAGTGCAGCATGTGCACAGGCAGTAGAAGCTGGTGAAGAAAACCTCTCTCCTCAAACAGTGAGTTGTAGCCCTGAGTATGAGACATAGGTTTCTCTGTTTCAATTTCTGCTCCTACATTTACAGCACTTGAGTGCATTCATGTGAATAAGCTCATATATTTAACAAGCATTCTGAAATAGGTTCCCAATAAAATATATTTGTACAAGAATACAAAACAAAGATACAGTACTTGTATTCAAGATCTGGACAGAAGGCCCCTGTCTGAAGCACATTAAAAATAATTTCTAAAGTAAAATTAGTACTAGAAGCCAAAAGAGTGTGTTGCTTTAAAAAAGAAACAAAAACCAAAAACCAAAAAAACAACACTTGAAACAAAGGTACAGAGTCAAATCTTTCTTGTTAAAGTCTACAGGGACTGACTATATGAGTTTTGCTATCTAATGTTCCTACTGTTTAGACCTCTGATAGTTTCTACAAAATGACCTGTAAATTTTCTGAGATTTGTTTATTCAAATAGTAAGACATTTAAGATCTTCAGAATTTTTATTAGAAAATCTACCTCTGCCTTTCAAACATTTCAAAAGATTACCTCAAGATTTCAAATTGACTAAATGTAAAAATCTTTTAAAATTTCAGTAATAATGTCAATGAACTTGAAAGCAAAGCATTTAACTTTATGCGTGATTACTAGCAAGAGAAAGAAGTAGTGATGCCAATACAGATTCAGGGTAGGATTTTGGAAATATGTTTTCAAGACAAGTGCAAGCACTTTTGAATATGAACTGACATCAATTACTTTACTCAATATCTAAAAATTTTAGAAACTTTTAAAAATGATTCTTGATACATCAAAGATTTAATCTTTCATTTAACAATAAGGTACCAATAATTGGTGGTGAATAACTACATAGTAATTTTCCAAAAAGAATGTTCTCAAATTAGAAAACAGTGAAACAGAGGCTAATCAAGTCAAAAATGACTTTTTTTTCTTCACTTCTCCTTCATCTGATGTTTCCTGTGATCTTGTGAAAAACCTGATGTTGTAACATTATTAGTCGCTGGTCTTCAGGAAAGATGGTGCACAAAAGGAAGCTTGTCCTTTTGAGACCTGGTTTTGAATCAGTTACAGACGACAGAAAAATACTCTTTTGTGGCTGCTAAAGTTCAGGAATGAATTGTGGCAGTCTTGCCCAGTTCCCTAAAGTAGAGTCCACATTACCAACGTCTAATTGGCAGGCTTCACTTGTAACTCCCACTAGGGCTAGTGTAATGAATGGATTTAGTGAAAGTGTCCTGAGTCATCTGTGGAGTGGCTGGTCTGGGCACCAAGGCTCTTCCTTATAACCTCCCCTTGAGACATATCACTCAAGGAAAAGAGAGAGGCCTATGTGCTGGCATATTAGCGACACAGGCTTGGTCATTTTACTAAATTGTAGTCCCAGAGAAACTTGTTGCCCACATCTAATCTAGAAAAGCAAAGGAGTCTTAGGAAAGGAAACATGTTCTTCTTACATCGTTTCATTCCTTAAGTTTCATTCCAAAATCTTTTATATTTGGCTTAAATATCTAAATATGGGTGAATGTTACTTCCTCTTGACCAGAGTATTCTTTAGGTAGTCAGGCAAGAAATTTGGCCCATTTCGGCCTAGAAAGCAAAGACTCAAAGTTGACCCAAGAGTCAGATTCCCATTCTGATAAGGTGACATTCTGACACCAAACTTACGCATTTTTCTAAGGCTTGTTCTATGTGGATTTACTTTCATTTATTAAGTAACTTGTACTCTTAAGTGTGAGCGGGATAATTTGTTTACTCCTCTAGTTTAGTGCATATCAATAACATTAAATAATTAATACAGAGTCATTTTTGATCATCTTAATTCTTTTAAGCATTTAAGCCAAATTCTCTCTGAAATATTTTAGTGAAATATTCTCTCTGCCTCTTTAGTGAAATTCCACTAGCATCCCAAAACCAGCAATCAAAAATTGAATATTGACCATTTTAGAGCCAATAATACTGTCTAGTTTACATTAAGAGTATAAGAGGAAGATTAAAACAAAAATAAAATGCCAATCATGACAAAAATTAATGCATTATTTACTAGTGTTGAAGAAAGTATTCTTACTTTCTACTAAAAGACAGATAAATTAATACAATTTGTCTTCTTAGTGAACATTCTCAACACTGATTCCTCTTAAATATATGAGGTATTGTAATCTGAAAGTTACACAAAATTGTATCATTAGATCACTCTCATTTTTTGTTACAATTTTTAAGTCCCCTCCCGTTCCTAGAACCAACAATCAACACATACTACACTCCAATGTTTAAAATGAATAAAAAGATACAGAGAAGTCTCAATAACAAAACCTACATTGAAAAGTTATGTGCTTTGAACCTTCTCATCACCTTACCAGGGTTTCTGCATGGGCAGTCTAAAAGACAACTCAGCAATGTCTGAATGGAACTGCAAACAATGGCTCCTTCACAAGTGGGTCTTTAATTGATTACGGCTGTGTTTATGGAAGCAGAAGAGAATTTATACAAAATGACAGATTCACTTCATTTTAAGCGAGTTTTACTGGCATTCGCATGGTAAGGGTGGTTTTTCTACTGACTAGTTCTGCTATCTTTCCCTACATATATCCCCTTGATTACTATCCAACTAAATAAACATTAAAAATGGTAACATATAACTTTTTACTAGAATTATCTTCTCAGGTTTTTTTTTTTTTTTTAATGAGGTAAAGTTTACATTTCCTGAGATACAGCTCATGTTTACTAAATTCAAAGTCCAGTTTCCCTGTCTCTTTGCCATATAGTCTTATATTAAATATTAGAGAAAATAATTAAGTAATAGGAAATTATTAGAACTCAATTTAGGGAGGTCCCACTTTTTTCAGTTTAAGTAATTGCAAAGATGGGAAATTTTAAATCATATGACTTGGCTAACCTATCCAAGTAGTAATACCCACTTTTATTATATAATTACCTAAAAATACTGATTTTAAAATTGTGTTACATATCTATAATGTCTTAATGTGGTGTAGTGCCATGGTCTTTCTAGTGATTTGGGACAAAGAGATTTTAAATTTTAACTATATTACCTCCAAGTCCAAAGGGTTTTCATTTGTCTGTTAACAGTGACCTCTACAGGTCAACTACATCAACAACATAGCATCCCTAGGTAGGTGCTCTGGAGTCAAAGGTTTATTCAATGAAGTTGTTTAATCGTAATATTAAATTTAAATTATATTAGACCCACAATGCCAATTTATATTTTAAATCTTTAAGCCTAACAAAAATCAACTTGTCTCAAAGTATCTGTGGACGCCATAATAAAAGTCCATGAAAAGAGAAAATATGTGTATTTACAGTATCAATTTTGATAATTCTATATAAATAAATTGGGAAATATTCTATTATTGCTTAAGTTACATTTATCATTTTGAATTTTTAAGGTAAAACTCTTTCTGACTCAAGTAGCCAAAAATTTAATTAATCTAATAACTAGACTTCCTAGTTTTAGTTATTTTTCTCTAGTTAAACGATATGTTCTAGTAAATGCTTAAAAACTATAATTTACTGTATTGCAACTTTCTGACTCCAACTTCTTATCCTTCCATCTACTTCCACGATCCTTTACCTCACCGGGCCCTGTTTTACTGACATTTGTTTATTTTCTCTATCCGCAGCCCAACACGTCAAACATTCTCTTGTCAATATCCTATACTCACTGACCCTATGTCATTTCATTGCTAAATATAACTCTAAACCTGAATAGCGTCTACCTGTCTGCCTTCTGTAGGCTTACTCTAAAGTGGAGGCGTTTAGTAGTTTAAGAATATGTTTAGGATCTATAAATAGTCCTCAATAAAACTAGGCAGCATCTTTGAAAATAATAACATATGCTTTGTTGATTAAAAAAAAGAAACCCTACTACTTTGAAAAATAAGATTATGAAATATAGGATAAAAAAGAATTATAAAAAAGTAGATATATTTTCCTAGCCAGAGAAATCAGGCAATAAACATAAGTGTGAAGTATCCAAGCTGGAAAGAAAGGAGTAAAACTGTCACTATTTTCAGATGACATGATATCACATGTAGAAAACCCTAAAGACTTCACCAAAAAACTGTTAGAACTAATAAACAAATTCAGTTAAGGTGCAGGATATAAAATCAATATACAAAAATAAGCTGTATTTATATACATTAATAATGTACAAACAGAGAAATTAGAGAATCTATACATGTATGTCTAACTGGGTCACAATGCTGCACAGTAGAAAGTTGACAGAACACTGTAAACCAGTTATAATGAAAAAAAATTAAAATCATTATATAAAAAAAGAGGAATTAAGAAAACAATTCCATTTACAATTTCATCAAAAGAATAAATACCTAGGAATGAATTTAACCACGGAGATGAACAACTTATACACTGAAAACTATAAGACATTAAGGTAAGAAAGCAAAGAAAATACAAATAAATGGAAAGACATTCCACGCCTCATGGGTTAGAAGAATTAATAGTTAAAATGTCCATCCTATTCAAAGTAATCCACAGATTCAATGTAATCCCCCAAAATTTCAATGGTATTTTTCACAAAAGTAGAACAAACAATCCTAAAATGCACATGTAACCAAAACAGAATCCAAATAGCCAAAAAAATATGGAAAAAGAACAAAGCTAGAGGTATCACATGTCCTGATCTCAAAAAATATTACAAAATTATAGTAATTAAAACAGTATGGCATTGGCAAATATCAGGCATATAGCTTAATGGAACTAAATAGAGAGCCCAGAAATAAACCCATGCATATATGGTCAGCTAATTTATTACAAATGAGCCAAACTTTTATAGCTTTATATGTGTGTGTGTGTGTGTGTGCATGCATGTGCACGTGTGTGTGTGTGTACTTTCAATAGAACTACATAAAATATTAAATTTATTACCACAGTGGGAGATTTTATCACACACTGATGAAATGTAACCATATACTGAGCCTTAACACTAGTCTCAAAAATTATGAAAATATTGACAACATTCATACCACATTATCTGATCCCAGTGGAATTAAACTGAACAAGTAAATAACCTGCAAATAACTAAAAAATCATTATATGTTTGCAAATCAAGAGAAAGACTTCATGTTGTTTCATGGGACAAGGCAGAAATCTCAGTTATAATCAGAAAATATTTTTGAACTGATTAAAAATATTACATTAAAACTTGTGTGGTATAGTCAAAGTCATATATAGAAGAATAGTTATAGCCTTAAATGCATATAGCAGAAAAATGGAAAATCAATAGCTGTAATAATTTAGAAAAGTAAAACAGCCAATTAGATACAAAGTAGAAGGAAAGAAGTAATACAGATAAAAACAAAAATTACAGAACAATAGAAAAGAGGACCAATTTAGAAAAGGGGTTTTTTTTAAAAAAAAAAAAACTAATGAAATCAATAAAACATATAATATTTGTTGAGTCAAAAGAGGGAAGACTGAAAGAGAATTAGAAATGAAATGGGGATAGAACTGCACACACTGCTAGTATTAAAGTTATAATAAAAAATAACAATAATTTTATGCCAATAACTTTTAAAAAGGTAGAATTGACAAAATCTCTAGAAACATCTTAATCTGAAGAATCTCACTTAAAAAATAGAAAAGTTCCATGACTATTAAAGAAATTGGATCTTAGATTTCCCATTGTGACTCAGTGGTAATGAACCTGACTAGTATCCATGAAGACAACAGTTCGATCCCTGGCCTTGCTCAGTGGGTTAAGGATCTGGTGTTGCCATGAGCTGTAGTGTAGGTCACAGACATGGCTGGGATCCAGTGGCTGTAGTGCAGCTACAGCTTTGATTCAACCCTTAGCCTGGGAACTTCCATATGCTGCAGGTGAGGCTCTGAAAAGACAAAAAAATTGAAAGAAATTGGATCTTGGTAAATCTTCCAATAAAGAAAACTTCAAGCTCAGAAAATTAGGTCAGCAAATTCTATCAAACATTCAGGAAACAAATAATTACAGTCCTCTACAAATACTATTCTAGGGATAAAGAAAAGAGTAAGCACTCACATTTCCCTTTATGAAGCTGACAAAATTTTGATTAAAAAAATATGGCAAGGATAGTACAAGAAATAATTAACTGGTTTATAGCACTCATAAACATGCATTCCAAAATTTAAAACAAAATATATCCAAACTGTACCCTCCAATGTATTTAAAAAAATAAAATTTTGTGATCAGATAGGTTTACTCCACAAACCTCCTTTAACATGAGGACAAAGTGGTTTGGACAAACCCACATTAAAGCCATTTTTTTCAGCTGGAAAAAAAAATTACTGAAAATAGATCAGCATCAAGTACCTAACAGAATAATAAAGATTACTTCTTGTTGTAGGATTATTTTATTTTATGTGAAGTAATACAACTTAAAATATTCTATGATAAATTAAGGATACATATTGTAAACACTAGAGTAGGCACTAAAAAATTATAAAGAGGTATAACTAAAAAGCTATGAGAAGAATTAAAGTGGAATTTTGAAAATCAGCTAAGATGATTGAATTGGGTTTAAAGGTGGGAATAGTGAAACAGAATTGGAAGACTACATAGTGTATATTCTGCTTAGAAATATTTAATTCTTTTAGCTCTCTTTTCATTTGGAATTGATTACAGTGACACATTACAAGTGGGATAAGGATTAATGTGTCATATTTGTTTGCCAAACACTGAAGAGACTATATCTTTGGTGCCAAGGTGTTTGTCAAGAGACAAGAATATATCTTGGTCAAAGGAGCCACTTGTTGACCTATTCTTTCAGCTATTCTAAGAACATTGACACCATTATGGTTAATGGGAAGTTGAACTTGGAAGTATCTGGGAAAGATGCCAGAATTAGATAGAATTTAAACTTTTAAGAAAATTTACTTGTTGCAACTTGGCTTGAGAAATCCTAATGACTACTTTGATGATAACTTTAAGAATGGCTTATGTCAATGAACTTGCAGAAGACATTGGAAATAAGAGTAACTAACACAAGGATCTCAGAGAAATGGTAACAATTGCAGAACAATCCCCAGACATGGGCAAGTAGGGTCCTTGTCTACCGGACCCACACGAGAGATGCCCCATACTTTGGAGTGACTGCCTTGTCAAGGCCATCTAAGCAGGGTTTCTCCAGTCCAGACCACTGTCCACAGGAACTTTGTTCCTGTTTTTCCCCTCTGGAGAACTCTCCAACTCTCCATCCTCTTGACCAGATGGCATGAGTGTTCTGGGATTTGTACCTATAGAAACCACGGCTGAGCCCTGGTTCCTGGAAGGTGGTTTAGCAGATGCATAATTTCTGCTGGCTGAAACAATATTTCTTTAACAGGCTATTGTGAGATTGGCCTCCAAAATGGTGGTGATTTGATGATTTTTGATGACACACTCATGTCAATCACAAGCCATGTTCAAGCTATGACTTACATTAGGCCCTCACCACACTTTGGTCTTCAGCTGTATATATGACCTTATGCATGGGCTATCATTTGCATGTTATTATAACCAGAGTGCCAACTTTGGTCAACAAGGGAAGTAGGGGTGGTAGCAGACTTTGTTCTGTAAATCCCTGCCACCCTCTCTGCAGACTCTATTCTACATGTTAAGCCATTTTCCCAAAGTGATCATGCCTATATCCTTTGAAGATTTTTGAAACAACTACTCTGTAATGCTGAAGGGCTCTTCCAATCAATGTCCTCTCTTGCTTTTAATTGATGTGGTGATTTCATGCTTTTCCAGGTAAGTTTTAAGCCTTGCCAGGTGAGGTACAGATGATCATTGCACAAATGGGGCTGATACCATCACAGTGTCCTCGGTTCCTATTTCACCACAACAAAACATTGAAATGGAGGACATTTTACAAATTTATTAAAATACATTTTCAGAGAGGGAGAGAGAGGACTCACGGGCAAGCAGGTTAAAAGGAGGGCCTGACTCACTCTGCAGTAGTCTTTATATCCCACAATGCAACCTGAATGGAGACCTAATTTGATCTTCTGATTGGTTTTATTTGCATGGGTAACAGGTTATATGGTGGCCAGGTGAGGAATGGGTGACATTCCTTGTCTAGCAGGGAGTGAGCAGCCCAGGCGGGTCAAGGTGGGGGAAGGGGCATTACAATGAGACACGGCGAGAGGCTTTTGGGTTTAATCTCCTTGAAGGGGACTTGAAGCCTGTAACAGGACCACTCTTATACTGCTCACAAGTCCCTCATCTCTCCTCCCCACTGATGCCAGTGCATGTAGATATGAAGCAGGAGATGGATGGGTCCCAGGCTGAGCAACTGTAATCTGTTCCCTGGGGACAGATAACTTCAAGATAAAAGATTATGGCAGGAGCAAGGAGGAGCTGAATCTTTTGGATAAAAGAAAGAGACCACCTATTTCTCATCCTTGGGGTCGAGACCTCCGGAACTACACACTGGCAGAAAAGGTGCCTCAGAGGTCAGAGAAAGGAGGGGAACCAGACCATAGTACATCCTGTCAACCTCCCAGAGACCCTTGTGCTAGAATCCATCATGGCTAAAAGATGCAAGTGCACATGGGGAGGGCCCTGAGTCAAACCAAAGCCAGATGAAGCAAAATGACTGGCCAGAGAAAACCCGGAAGGGGGCTGCTTCCATACAAGTGATTTAAACTACCTCCAAGTAGGTGTTGCTCTCTTCCTCTCTGGCTCTTTCTGTTTCTGTCTTTCTCTCTCCCTCTCCCCCACTCCCCTCCCAGCCTGCCTGTGCCTGTGCTTCCTCCACACCTATCGTCTCTCTCTTCTCTTTAAAAATAAACACATATTTGCCTCACTACTCTGAGTCTCCTTGCCAAATTCTTTCTCTGAAGGGACAAAGTTGGGGACCTACATCAGGTGGTTAGGGTTCAGCATTCTCACCTGACAGCCACCCAAGAACAGGGAGGAGTACAAGAATCTGCACTGAATGGGATCACCTTTTAGGAATGCAGTTACTGTGGTCTAAAGAGTTCAAGAGACAACATGGTTGAAAAAGAGGTTGCTCTATGTTTATGTGACAAAATTCCAAACACTAAGTTTAACAAGATTGGAAAAATATTATGCTTACTGCATTTTTTGAGTAAGACTTGCATAAATGTCACCACAATGAAGCATATACTTTGAGAGAGGCATCGTAAGCCAGTATTCACAGAAACACAATGGGTAATAAAGCATTGTAAGAAATGAAAAAAATAAATAAATAAAAAAGAGACAACAGGCCCAAAATGGAGTCACTTGTACTAATCTCCACATCAGTAAACCAAAACTGAACACCTAACTTCATTGCAGTTTTAAACTCTCCCAGGAATACAACTTTGTCAACCTGGAATCATTTGTTCGGCACTAATAAGGTAATCTGCTCATTAGGCCCCTTCTTTCCCCCATAAAAAGATCATGTTGCCTAAAACAATCTACCCTTTGCCAGAGCTTCCTTTTCCCACCCTCTATGCTTATTAAGTCTTTCATTTTGCTCAGCTCTGCAGACCTCCTTTCTATTTGCTAGATAGGGTGCTGCCCGATTCTTGATCGTTGAATAAAGTCCATTAGATCTTTACTCGGTTGAACTTCGTCTTTTAACACCAACATTAAATAATATTGGAAATGCAGAGGCAAAAAGACTGAGACTGTTTCAGTAAAAATATATTTTAAAAATAAGTGTTGCTATCTTTTTCTTCTGGTGGGAGCTATGACATTAGCCGGAATCACACCTTTGACAATAATGAAAAGAAATAGTTCTTAAACAGGAAGGGATGGTGCCTGAATGCTATGAAGAATCTTTATTTGCACTAGCTAGCAATAAAAAATATGCATGTGCCTCTTCTCTAACTCCAATTCTAAATCTTCAGAATAAGCCACTATGTCTCCTATCGGCCCATGAATTTTGTAGTTTTTAAAGTCAATTTACTTATTTCTATAGTGAGATACACCAGAAATATTCTTCTGGTGTCCCATACATCCTAGCAGTGGCCCTACTTTTTGAAAAAGGCTGGCGCGGAGGATGAGTGTAAAGGAAGAGGAGAGTTAAAAGTTGTTTTTGAGTGTCCATATTTGATATTTTATATTAATTCCTCTTTTAATCCTCACAACTGGCCTATAAAATAGACATATAATTAACACTGGCTAAGAAAGAGAAACTCATAAAAGTTGAACAAGTGATCTTCCATGGTATTCTGGTAAAAATGAAAGTAGGCAGCAGAGACATAAAAAAAGCCCGACTGGTTTTTTTCTGTGATCACCAGGTTTTTTTCTTTCAAGGCAGACAATCTCCCTTCCGGCCAATCATAATATATAAGAGATTATACAAATATTAGCTAACATTTAGACAATCCTAATCATATACCAGACATTGTTCTAGGTGTTTTACATATATTAACTTGTCATTAAAACATCCTAATGAGGAAGATACTATTATTACTATTTTCATCACCATTTTGCAGCAGAGACAATTGAAACAGAGAGGCTAGGTCATTTTTCTAAAGTCACAAAACTGGTTGGTGGTGAGTGGAATTTTAACCCAATCAGTCAGTCTTCTGTGTCTATGCTTTAATCACTATGCAATATAATCTCCATGCATAGAACAGAAGTGAAGAGTGCAAACTCTTGTAATGCCAGATCAGCAAAACAGATCAGCAAATACATGGGTATTTTAACACTGAAATATTACATATCCTTAAAGTTGGGCTTAAGTTTTTTTTTTTAAGTGCTTAAAAATACTGCATTATCAGATCAGAGAAGTTATAATAAATTATGACATTTTATCTAATCTAAGATGCTATCAATTGGATGTCCCACTATCTTTTATGATACAATATTATTAGCAAGTGCTCCTAGTTATATAAAGGTAAATGCTTTTTCACTTACAATTTTTATTTAAAACATTATTTTATTTATTTATAGATTTTTAACATACATCACATGATTAAAATGTTAGTAAAAGAAATTAGTTTATTTCTAAAAAATTGATCATAAAGTCTGACTCTAGTATATCATGTTTTCAACTTGGAGTCATCGTTTTCCAAGTTTTTAAACACAATATCATTCTCTATTTCATCAAATTTTGTTGGTGATACAGCATTTCTTAAAAGACCCCTGCTTTGTTGTCTCTAAGATTTGTCTTTTGAGCTTCTGATATCCATTCTGGAAACTGTGATGCTAGAGCTTTTCTATTTGAAAGCTCATAGTATTATTTCTTCCTCAGCTGAATTACATTTTGCTGAAAGTTAAGCAGCTTCTGTTCAAAAACAATACAAAGTTGTTTTGTTTCGTTTTTTGTAACAAACGATGTTTCAGTGCTTTAAGAATATCTTGTGTGATTATGAATTTGGTCATTCAAGTCTCTCTAAAGACAATTTGATTTATATATTTCAATTGACTTGGTAATCTCTTCTGTTTCAGTTGCACTTTTTAATGCACAGTAACAATACTTGTAATTACAACAATATTCAGAACTCAGTAAGATGAGTAAAACAGAAATAGCTATGTATATGTGCAGGCATACCATAATTGACATTTAGTTGATAGGAGTTGTAAGATGCATCCTACTTTTGAAATATGTTAGTATTTGGGATAAAATGCATCTTCAGTTGGATAAAATGTGATAGCTTACCACATTGCTCATCTGAAGACATAAACATGTCTGTCTAACCCTCACTATCACTACCTTCACTATCCATAGCTTTCTCATCCTCCCTTTCTTTGCTTACCCAACAGGAACATTTTTAATTTCCCCCAACTTCATGGTTTAGAATAAAGATAGTAAGCTTCCAGCACTGGGATACCAGGAGAAACAGAGACTAATAGCAAAAAATGACCTATATCCCTCACTGAAGTTAAGTATCCAACATTTTGAAGGCTATAATGTATTATAAGAATGTGCCCAGTTCTGTCTAGATCTGTATGGCAAGTCAGACTCATAGTAGAGAGTCAAGGATGTTTTGCAAAATTCAAGAGCTGTGATCGTTTTATCATTAACCCTTTGCTCTTTCCTCTAAAAGCTACTGAAAAGACTTAGGGAAAGTTTAGAATTAGAGTTCAACTGGACTCTTGTATCTCCAGAGTGAAAGGAATTAACTATACTTTTTTTGTAAAGTAACCATTAAGATCTTGACATGTACCCTTTTAAAGTCTGTACCTTTACATTTTTTTACTCCAATTTTAAAATACTATTTTAATACTACTTTTTCTCTGAATAAACCACACAGAAACAACCAAAGTCAATATATTTTTTAAAGTAGCTCAAGAGCTTACAGATAATAGAGTTTAGAGAATAAGAAACAAGAAAATAATTTTTGATTAAGATTTATTTATCAAACTGAAATCTTAATATTCCTTAACAAACTAAGTCATTCTCAGTTCTTAATAGACTAAATGGGAAAAGTATTGCAAGAATTTGGTCTATAATTACATTTTTAAGTACAATTTTTTTAGTGATTTTTGTTTTATCTCTGCAATAATACTATTTTGAGTATTTTTACATATCAGAGATTCATGGTAAGTGCTCAATAAATGTCCATTATTATTATTTTCAATTTTTTTTCCTGCATATAAATCCTTGAGCTTTAACTCAAGAAAACTAAGTCTAATTAAAAGTATCTTAAAGAAAAGAATATTTATCCTATTTGCTATGTTTCTCCTGAATAGGGTCTATTACTGGTGATCTACAGTAGTTAAAGGATCTAGTTGACTTAAATACAAATTTAACTTTGTTTGAAATTTATGCACTTCCACTGAACATATTATTGTCCATCCAGATGATTACTTACTACAAATATCGAAAAGATTATCTCCTATTGCTATTATATATACGTTTTATAACAAAGTAAGAGTGAAGCATAATCTTTTTTAGATAAAATACTGTATTTGTAAGAAGTAGAAATAAAAATATTATTTTCCACCCCCTGACATTTTATAAGAATTAGGAAAAAAAAATGCCCAAACTAGTTCAAATGGTTTAGATGAGATAGTGGAAAAAGAATTCATGAGAAAGTTTTCCCTATTAAATTGAATTAGCAATTGATAGCAGAATATTAGAAAGCTTCATTTACTTAAATGTTTATCTTGTTAAGTATTATTATTCTTAGAACTAGTAATTAAGCAAGTCTTCTAGGCAGAAGTTCAATATAAAAATTAGTGCCTTATTTTATCCTACTAAAAAGTACAGCATTATTAAGTTTTCACATTATATTCTGCAATCACAAATCGTTAACTTTCTCAGCATGCTACTAAATAGTGCATTGTAATCCAGAATGTGACTCTAATTAGCTCTTAAATGAATTTATTTTAAAGGAACTGAATGGTATCTAAGAGTATTTGTTTGGTAAACACAGTATTTGAGGGATATTATTAAATATAAGAGAACATGTTGGCAATCAGTAAATGAAAAAACAGAACTGAATTTTTTAAAAAATTATATTGAGACATATAACATTAGTTTCTGGTGTACAACATAATGATGCAATATATGTATATATTGCAAAATGATCACCAGAATAAGTCTAAATTAACATGTATCACCTTATAATTTTTTCTTGTGATGAGAACTTTTAAGATCTGTTCTCTTAGCAGCTTTCAAACATACATCAGGGTATTTTTATCAGCAGTGACCATGCTGTACATTGCATCCCCAAGATTTATGTTTTACATCTAGAAGTTTGTATTTTTTGACCAACTTCACCCATTTTTCCTACCTTCACCCTCTGTCTCTGGTAACCACCAACCTGCAGAACTAAATTTTTTCAAGCTATAAAAACTGTACAGGAGTTCCCATCGTGGCTCAGAGGTTAGCGAACCCAACTCGCATCCATGAGGACACAGGTTCAATCCCTGGCCTCACTCAGTGGGTTAAGGATCTGGTGTTGCCGTGGGCTGTGGTGTAGGCCACAGACGCAGCTCCGATCTGTCATTGCTGTGGCTGTGGCACAGGCCAGTGACTACAGCTCTGATTAGACCCCTGGCCTGGGAACTTCCACATGCCTCGGGTGCAGCCCTAGAAAAGACAAAAAGACAAAAAGACAAAAAAAAAAACTGCACAAAATTTTTCAAATTTTAATATTAATGAACCAACAGTGAGCCACTTAAAAAATGGCCTTACTATTCAACAAAATGGATAACAATTGGTGATAGGTAAAAGTAAAGAAAATGTGAGTAGGCTGACAAATTTTATGTTCTGTCAATGCCTTCTAGTCACAGACCACCAGGAACACACCTATAGCTGAACAAGTTAAGTTTATTGCTTGGTGCTGGGAGAGAGAATGCATATGACAGAGAACTGCGGGAGTTTGCAGTAAGGGGATGTTAGAAAACACTTATGAGATCAGGGCTATGGTTGGATGATTTGGGGGAGGGTGCAAGTGGGGATGCCCTGAATTTGGTTCTATCAGAAAGCAGGACAGTTTTCTAATTGGGTATCTCAATAAATCTTATTTGTTAAGAAAGAGAGGCGAGCAAGGCTAAAGCTATAACTGGCAAAGAAGTAACAGTCACCCATATTAGCTACAAGAGGGAAGTGTTTTGCTATTTGTGGCTTCCACAATTATTGATGTTTTGTTTGTGTTCAGATGTGATTGTAGAGTGGGTTTATTTTTGTCTTGCTGCATCATGGTCACACAGCCTTGTCTGATGTTGGTGTTCTGTGAAATTATTCTATGCACAAAACCCCCACAAATATTTAGCTAAAAATGTCAGGTCACTTAATAGGAACACCAAAGCCTGATTGATAGTATTAGGCTAGCTCCCATATACCCAAATAATTTAATATGATGCAACCATTTATAATGCTGTTTAAAGTTTTTAATGAATGATATAAGGAAGCTTTTATGCTACATCAAGAAATAACAAAAAAGCAAAATAGAAGCCTATCCGCACATATGTGATCATAACTATATAAAGGCATATACAGAGACTAGAAAGAACTATAGCATAATGTTAATCATGAATATTTAATAATAATAATAATGATACATTTAAATATTCCTTAAAACTCTTCTTTCTTTCCAAATTTTTGACAAGTATGGTAGACATGTTGTCCTTTCCTTTCCCATACACTCATTTCCTAGAATCTATAGTAACCACAGACCCTTGAAAAGGCAGGCTTTTATGACCTTTCACTCACCTCCTCACATCCAACCATGGATAATCATCTATCCCAAAACCGATCAAGATACTGGCAGTCCAATGATAAATATTTCAAGAAATGTACTGAGACAAAGAGATCACAATCAATTACTGATAAGAAGAGATGCTGAGCAGTCATAGTTTGTAGAATTGTTGCTGGTGGTTCTAATGGGCATTGTACAACAGGAATAAGAAGGTGGTAAAAGATAAAGAGAAATAAAGTAGATCAGCAGCAGACAGAAAAGTAGAAAGCAGATTTTAGAGTCCATAGGGCTTCTGAAAGTAACAGAGTGATCTCAGTTCCTGACATCCCCAATCCCATATTCCATAAAGTCCAACATAAATCACTTTCATTCTTTGGGATCCTGAGACATTAGTGGTTTTATAATAAACAATATCTTACTTGACCTAGTTTAAGTTAGTTTCTGTACCTTGAAATCAAAAGAATTTGACAGAGTAGATGAAAAAAAAAATGTAGCAGAACATCTTAATATACTTCCTTTCCTATGGAAAAAAGGAACAGGAATATCAGGTAGAAGAGAACGTGTCCCTGCGAGCATAAAATTCAACTGTATTTTGTATTTCAGAGCTAATATGTTTTCTTTTATATGACTAGTTGAAGTCTCATTTAAAAGCAGAAGAATGAGTCAGACTGGCAGAAGGGGACATCCAAGAGATTCCAAGCACAGGAGGATTCTGGATATACTGATGCTGGTTCTGATATGCAGAAGAAAAAATTCCTCTAGGTACTAAGTAAACCCCCGCTGACAGGAAATGAAGATCTTTGTCCAAAAACCATAAGGAATTAGACCCTACTAACAGCCTGAATGAGCTTGGAAGTGGTTCTCCCTAGAGGCTTCTCTTAAGAACTCAGCTAACCAACACATTGATTTTTGTTCCCTAGAACAAAAATCTAGAGCAGAGGAGTGAACTGAGAGCTAAGGTAGACTTCTGACCTGTGAAATTGTAAGATAATAAATTTGGGTGTTTTAAGCCACTAAATATGTAGTAATTTATTACGGTAGTAAAAAGAAACTAAAATACTATCTTAGACTATCTATCCCCAGTTGAGCATTCAGATGACTATAGCCACATAAAAATAACAGGTGAGCCCAGCCCAACTGCTTAAAAGTGATGTTTTAAGCCACCAAATTTTCAAATGATTTGTTAGGTAGTAAAGAAATGACATAGAAAAAAGTATTGAGAATCGAGGTCTGGTGTATCAAAAATCTAAAGCAAATGAATGGCATTGGCCTAAAGACTGCGTGAAGGATGGAGCCTTGAAAAGCAGAGAGGAAATTGTTGACAAAGGCTGAAAATGTGATGAAACTGTGATAGGAAACTAGAAATAGAAACTATGTGCCTAGATAATATATTTTAGTAAGAGTGTAGATAGTGAGAAAAGCAAAGTCAGATCTTTGGGAAACAAAAACATTAAAGGGATTCAGAGAGAAAGAGGCTACAGTAAAGGAGATTGATAAGTAGCGTCTGAGGAAAAAGACTAGGGAGAGGACCAGGAAAGAATCATTCAAGCGAATCAGTAATGAAGAAGGGGGCAGAAAGTTGTTTTGTGTGTGTGTACATCAGAAAAACTCTGAACGTATATACAGTGAAATGATAATCATCTCTGATTGGTAGGATTACTATTGAGTTTTTTCCTCCATTGTATTAGTATTCTCTAATTTTCCTACTACAAAAATGTGTAAACCAAGGGTTTTTGTTTTTCTCCTTAAATTATTGAAGACATCTACAAGGAGTGTGCAGAAGTACTAAAACGCCACAGAGAAATAAATAACAAGGAAAAAGAAGTGTTCACTTGATTTGGCATTCAATAGATTATTCGCAAATTACAAAATCATTTTGGAGTTTCCACTGGGGCTCAGGGGGTTAAGAATCCAACTAGAATCCATGAGGATGTGAGTTTGATCCCTGGCCTTGCGCAGTGGATTGAGGATCTGGTGTTTCTGTGAGCTGTGGTGCAAGTCGCAGACACAGGATGAATCTGATGTTGCTGTAGCTATGGTGTAGGCCAGCAGCTGCAGCTCCAATTCGACACCTAGTCTGAGAATTTCCGTATGCCACAGGTGCAGCCCTAAAAAGAAAAAAATAAACAAATAAAATATTTAAAAAATTAAAAATCATTTCATTTGAATTTGGAACATGAATAGAGGTTGAGGAATTAATGGGAGCATCCACTTCACAGAGATGCCATTAATTACTAAACAAGAAAAAGTGGGTGAGGAGCTTGAGCAGTGCCTGATACAATGTTAATAGAATAAGCATTCAGTCAACAAATATGAGATAATAATTCTAGGGAAGGATGGCAATATCCTTATCATGGTAGACTGGCTTCTTTAGCAAGTCCTTTGTCTTCTCTTAATCTCAGTTTCCTCATCTGTAAATCGAATATAGGGGACATTCTGTCAGACAGTTAAGAATTTGATATGCGCAAAGCTCAAGCTCTAAACTTGGGCTTAGAAATATTTCTGAATTACTGAGTAAAGGAATGGAGAGAGCAAGCCTATAACATCCTCTATAAGAAGTTTGACTGTGAAATAAAGGAGTAAGCATAATCAAGGTACAGAGAGCTAAGGAAGACTGTTTCAAGATAGGAGAAATCAAATATATATATTTATTTCCTGAAGAGAATGCAACAGTAAAGAGTGATGAAGCTATGGAAAAAGAACTTGGTTAATTTGTGAAATAATATTGTTGAAGAAATGGCAGTGGATGGGCTCTAAAGCATAGGAAAGGCATTTGTCTCAGTGATCTTTCATGTAAAACAAAAATAAATAAATAAGTAAAGATAGGCATCAATATGGAGGACAAAATCTGTAGGAAAATATTTTTTGGTGTGTCCCAGCTTGAGTGCGCCTCCACCTGAAGTGTGAAGACTGTTAAATTTTGATCCACAAGTTTGATAGCAACAAAAATAATGACGATAATAATAATATTTTTGTTTTGCTTGGTGTATTATAAAGGCATCCCTTCCCCCACAAAAAGAGAAATTTAGAAAGGTATTTTACTGAATTAAAAAAATGAAAGATATTTACTTGCCTGAGCAGTGCCTTATCCAAACACCTTACCTCCAAATTATCGCTAGGTCCCACATATCTTTATACAATTAAGCCTCAGTAATTTGAATTCCCACTTCATATAAACACTGGTTAACACAAGGTATGTGCTTGTTCCCAAGTACCTCGAATTAACATTTTGAACACTTTCAATTTTTTTGGTTCTGTAAAAGGAACATTTTAAAGGTATTTTTGGCAGGTGCTTTGGCTAGCTTCACTGAATCCATTCATTAGTACAAGGAGGCATTTTCCACTGGTTGCAGACCAAACCTAAGGTAAAGCCTACTGGGTAAACACTCCTGTTTACTTGTCACAGTAAATTATTTGATTTATAGTTGAACTAGTTTGCTATACACAATAGTTTTGTTTGAAAAATTAAAAAACAACATATAGGGACCAGGACAGATGGTTGGTAATATGTTAAGGACAATATAACACCATAATGTTTTAAATAAAGTAAATGATAATATAATTTGTATAGCTATACTGCAATTATCATTATCATCACTATCATTATTTTATTTTCATGTGGAGTATAAATTTCTCCTAGAAAGGATCTAGCAACAATTTTGGTTATGCCTTTGTATTGACCAGGGTATTCCAGTGAAATAGAATCAACAGGATATATACAGACGAGATTTGTTTTAAGGAATTGGCTTACCTGATTATGAAGGTTGACAGGTCCAAAATCTGCAGGATGGGCTGGGTGCCTAAAGACCCAGTGGAGAGTCAATGCTGCAGTTCAAGTTGAAGGTCTTCTGTTACAGAATTCCCTCCTACTCAGGAGAGGTCTATTTTTGTTCTATTCAGGCCAAGTGATTGGATGAGGCCCATCCACATTACAAAGGATAAACTACTTTACTCAAAGTCCAGCAATTTAAATATTGACTTCATCTAAAAGCACCCTCACAGAAACATTTAAAATGTTTGACCACGTGTTTGAGCACCACAGACCAGTCAATTTGACACATAAAAACTGTCATCATGTCCTTTCTTAATTGTAATCAAGTACAATGCAACTTTTAAGATTGGGCTGGAAGGATACTTGTCAGAAATAGAGTTGAGTGTAAAAAGTCTACCAGGGAGAAAACTGTCAGATGTCCATCTTCACTTCAATCACTTATACACTGGAAAAATAAACTGTAATGCAAGGCATGCCACTCTGCCTGTCTTTGTCCTCCATCCCACTCCCTACCCCCTACCCCTACTCAGAAAAGCCACCAATATTAGTCTTACATCAGCCTTATTCCAAAATGCAGGCAGGCAGTAGCCTATCCTGTTTCTCCCCTCCTCTCATTCACCTCTCTCTTCTGCTTCCCTCCTCTCAATTCTTCTCTTTGGCCATCTCCAAGCCCAAGGATTTGTGATCACCGGCTCTGGTGAGGTATGTTTGGCATCTAACACCTTACACAAGAGGGAATAAAGACATGACAACTGGCCCAGTCATGCAAGGGCAATAACAGCACCAAACTCTTTTCTTTTCTTTTTTTTTTCCCTCTTTTTACAGCCACTCCTGCAAGTAGTTCCAGGCTAGGGGTCAAATAGGAGCTGCAGCTGTGGCCTACACCACAGCCACAGCAACATGGGATCCAAACCACATCTTCACCTTACACCACAGTTTGTGGCAATGCTGGATCCTTAACCCACTGAGCAAGGCCAGAGATAGAACCCACATCCTCACAGGGACAATGTTGGGCCCTTAACCTGCTGAGCTACGATGGTAACTCCAGCAAGCTCTTAAGATGACTATTCCTTAATAGTCAGAGGATAGAATTTCTGATTTCTTACTCCCTGTACGAGTGCATTAACACACACACATTTTGTAATTTCAGAGAGTAGTTAAAAATTAGGCCATGTAATTAGAATAACTCAGATGAAGAAGATATATACTATGCATTTTTATGGTATGTATTTCAAATATAGTATTACCAATTGTTTAAGACAGAATTTTATTCTCACACAAGTTAAAGGCCTATGCTGATATGGCAGTTGTGCTATACACGCTAATCAGAGGGTAAGCCTTCTTCTATCTTGAGGTTTGTCAACCTCTGTCTTCCTAGATGACTCACTATTACCTCTACAAATTCTAGGTAATGAAAAAGGAAGGAGGGAAGGAAAGGCATTCCCCTTTAAGGGTATTTCTACTTAAAGGAGGCAGAAATTACATAAGTTCACATGCCATTGTCCAGCACATAAACACACTAGCTTGAAGGGAAACTGAGAATCTTCTTTAGTCTAAATGACCTTATCAGTACTACAAGAAGAGGGAAACGGACGGTGGAGCATAAATAACCAGCAGTGTCGACAACACGTCTAAACTTGAGTTTAATAATTATAGATAGAGTGTACGCATGTACACTATTTACGCCTGTATACACACATACATATTTAAAGGAAAAAGTAGATAGTGTGATCCATAGCTTGAAATTAATTAAAACTGTAATCATACATCTGCTATTAGGGTGATATAACTGTCACTAAGAATTTGCTGAATGTTATAAGGCATATTATATTCATTTTGATTGATTCTGAAAATCTGTAAGCATTGGTAAATTTCTCTATTTATATAAAACAAACCATGAGGTTTACTTGTTAATAATCACGTGGAAAAATCTCTTTATAAATAAGTATCAACTATTGCCACAATTGTGCTTATAACTAACCACTCCAGAACTTTGAGACATACAACAATAATCATTTTATTCTTGCTCACCCATCTATGTGCTGGCTGGAGGTTGGTTGATTTTCGTTTTTGGGGGAGAGGCATGCCCATGGCACGCAGAAGTTCCTGGGCCAGGGCTCAAACCGGCAGCACAGCAGTGCCCTAAGCCACAGCAGTGATAATGCCAGGTCCTTAACCTCTGATCTACTAGGGAACTCCCAGCCTGGTTTAAACTGAACTTGGCTCCAAGCTGTATGTCAGGCCCAAGTCTGCTCCATATGTCTCTGTTGGATCAGTGGGACTAGTGGGTTATCTGGGACATGTTCTTCACTTGACAAAAACAGAAGCACAAATGGGCAGACTCAACTACCGCATTATTTTTTTAGGCTTTCACTTGTGACACTGCTAGTAAAGAATTCAAGCCCCAAATTAAGGGCTGATGAATTACCTCCTGGACACCTTGAGGCATGGCAAGGGTATTGATATATATTACCACTATAAGGAAGTGAAAATTGAGACCACTACGTCAGTCTAGTGTAAGATATTGTGCTATTCCAAAGTGATTGTAATTTCACTTTGTGTATTAGTCTTATTTCTATAATATAATTCACTTGTTAAATACTTACTTGGCTACAATTATGTGCAAGGCACAGACATTTTTCCAAAAAAATTAAGACAGATCCCATGACTAATAGAAAATTAGTCTGGTGAAAGATTACAACAAAATTAAAAGCAATTATAGTATAATGTGGTGAGTTCAGTGATAAAGATGTGGACAGCATAATACACACATATGAGGAGAGGAATCTCTTTCAGCCTAGAGAAATAGGAAGAGTATTGAGAAGATTTCCTGGAATAGATGTCTTAAAAAATCCCATGGGAGGAGTTCCCATCCTGGCTCAGTGGAAATGAATCTGACTAGTATCCACAAGGATGCAGATTTGACCCCTGGCCTTGCTCAGTGGGCTAAGGATCCAGCACTGCCTTCAGCTGTGGTGTAGGTCACAGACGAGGCTCAGATCTGGTGTTGCTGTGGCTATGGCATAGGCCAGTGAGTACAGCTCAGATTCGACCCTTATCCTGGGAACTTCCTTATTAAAAAAAAAGAAAGAAAGAAAGAAAGAAAAAGTCCCATGGGGAGAAAGGGAATTAAATTTTGTCAGTTTTCTTTCACGCATTAAAACTGCCCAAAAAATCTCAGAGGAATTTTACTCACATCCTTGGGTTTGCCGGGGAGGTTCTGCTTTACAAGTTCTTCATTCTCCTCTTGAAGCCAGTAGGAAGCCATGGTATATTCTTCTCACAGGGTTAGCAAAGAGCTAGAGGGACAGCCTGAAAGAATAAGCACAGTGTTCTGTCTTCTAAGATCCCACTGACCAAGGCAACTCACCTGACTGAGCTCAACAGCAAGGGGTTAGGAAGGACGTGTACTCCTTTTATTGTGTGTGGCTAGAAATTGAGAGGTTGCAGGGCAAAGGACTACATGGAGGGGGAAAGAACTGAAGTAAATAATTCAACCTATCATACAAATACAAGTAAAATAATCACTAAAAAGCCAATTCTCTACAAATACTGATCTATCAATCTATATCTATCAATAAATAAAAAATGAATATATAAAATACATAAATATATGTATTTAGTCCATTTCATGTGATTTAGTCCCTATCATACAGGCAGTATGGTTATGTTTGGACATTAATAAATATGTATTATTGGAGTTCCCGTCATGGCTCATTGGTTAACGAATCCGACTAGGAACCATGAGGTTGCAGGTTCGATCCCTGGCCTTGCTCACTGGGTGAAGGATACGGCGTTGCCGTGAGCTGTGGTGTAGGCTGCAGACGAGGCTCCGATCCCATGTTGCTGTGGCTCTGGCGTAGGCTGGCAGCTACAGCTCCGATTCGACTCCTAGCCTGGGAACCTCCATATGCCGTGGGAGCGGCCCTCGAAAAGGCAAAATGATAAAATATAAAAAAATAAATAAATAAATAAATAAATAAAAAATAAATATGTATTATTAATACACACCACACTAATTCCTACAGTACTGGGAATGATCACTGATTCCATAGTCTGTAATGATAATAATGAACACATGTATTTAATATGTAGTTATAATTTTATGTCATTTTTCCATATTTTCACAGAATTAATTTGTAAGATAAATTCACAAATACATCAATTAAAACCTTAATTAAATGATCAGGACCATATTTGGTAGCTATAACATGGAATCTGATTTTGTAGACTGGCGTTATAAAGTGAAATACGGTGACCATTAACAGCTAACATTCCTTGAGCTCTGACAGGCACTTTATATAGACTAGCTCATTAAATCCTAACAGAAATTCTTGGGCTTGATACTAGAATTATTTTACAGATGAGGTTCAGAGAAGTAAAGTAATTCCTCATTATCACAAAATAATGAGTTTTTCCTTATCTATTTATGCCTATCTGTAGCTTAATATCTTAAACATAAATCTGCTTTTCTTCAATTACCAAATATTTCAAGCAATGATAATCCAAATTTTTCCTACTAAACAATAATGCCCTTAATTACTTTATTCATTTACTCATTACATGTTAACTGAGCAGTTAAAATGTACAAGAACTTACCACAGGAACTGGGGACAAAGATATTAAAAGTATGATATGGTCTGTAACTCTCATGAAGCTTTCAGTCTGAAAAGTTTAATAAATATGTCCTGACTGATTGAATGGCAGACTCATGACTGTGGGCCTGCCCATCTTTCACATTCAAATTTTGGATTCTCTGTTATGTGCTTGAAAACCACAAAACAGAGATTTTTAGAATTGTTCCTAAACCTAAAGATATATATCTGAATAAAGAACTGAAGAAATCACCTATAAATAAACTAAATCAATCGGTTAGATTTTTTTGATTGTTAACGACATGCAACAAAGTTGGATGTCATTAAAAAAGTTAACGTAAAGAAGAAAATGTAGTGCCAGATCTGTCCTCAGGTTAGAAACAAAACTGAACTAGAAAATATCACACACACACACACACACACACTGGAATACTACACATCGAGAAAAAAGAATGAAATCTAGGAGTTCCCATTGTGGCTCAGCAGTAAAAAACCCAACTAGTATCCATGCAGGTTCGATGCAGGATGCAGGTTTGATCCCTGGCCTCGCTCAGTGAGTTAAGGATCCAGCATTGCCATGAGCTGTGGTGTTGGTGTAATTTGCAGACATTGCTCAGATCTCATTGCTGTGGCTCTGGTGTAGGCCAGCAGCTACAGTTCCAATTCGACCCCTAGACTGGAAATTTCCATATGCCGTGGGTGCAGCCCTAAAAAGACCAAAAAAAAAAAAAAAAGAATGAAATCTAGCCATTTGCAATAACATGGATGGACCTAGAGGGCATTATGCTAAGTGAAATAAGTAACATAGAGAAAAGACAGACACCATACAATTTCATTTATTGGTGGAATCTAAAAAAAAACAAATGAACCCCCCCCCAAAAAAAAACAGAACAGAAAGAGTCATAGATACAGAGAAAAAAATAAGTGGTTGCCAAAGGGGAAGGGGGTAGTGGGATGAGTGAAAGAGGTGAGAAATTAAGATGTACAAAATTCCAGTTGCAGACCAAGTGAGGGATGAAAGGAACATTGTGGGAATATAGTCAATAGTTATAAAACATCTTTGTATGGTTACAGGTGGCAACTAATTGTGATCACTTTTTATTGTACAGAACTATCAAATCACTAGGCTGTGCACCTGGAACTAACATAATGTTGGAGGTGAAAAAGGGATCAGGGAGTTCCCATTTGGCTCAGTGGGTTAAGGATCTAACTACTAGCCATGAGGATGCAGGTTTGATTCCCTGGCCTCACTCCGTGGGTTAAGGATCGAGTGCTACTGCAAGCTGCAGCATAGGTTGCACATGTGGCTTGGATCTGGCACTGCTGTGGCTGTGGTGTAGGCCAGCAGCTGCAGCTACAATTCAACCCCTAGCCTGGGAACTTCCACATGCCACAGGGCAGCCCTAAAAAGGAAAAAAAGGGGGAACAGATTTTTTGTTACCAGCTGCTGTGGGGAGTGGGTGAGTATGGAGGGGAATTGAATGAAGGTGGTCAAAAGGTACAAACTCTAAGTTACAAGTACTAAGGATGTACCTCATACCAAGGTATATTATATTTGAAATTTATTTATTTATTTATTTATTTATTTATTGTCTTTTTGCTATTTCTTGGGAAATTTAAAAGAGTAAATCCTAAGAGTTTTCATCTTTTTTTTCTTTAATTTTATATCTACATGAGATGATGGATGTTCACGAAACATACTGTGGTAATCATTTCATGATGTATATAAGTCAAGTCATTATATTGTACATCTTAAACTTATACAGTGCTGTATGTCAATTTTATCTCAATGAAACTGGAATAAAAAATAATAAATGTATATATTTTAAAAAACATATTTCACATCAATGTTGAGTGACCAGTAATAAGAAAAAATGAATAAAAATGGAATAAAAAATTATAAACGTATATATAAGGCAACTGTCGACAGCCATAAAAGGAGAAATCAACAGCAAAACAATAAATAGACATTTCTCCAAAACAAGACATACAGATGGTCAACAGGCATATGAAAAAATGCTCAATATCACTAATTACTAGAGAAATGCAAATCAAAATACAATGAAGTACCCCTTCACACCAGTCAGAATGGCCATCATTAACAAGTCAATGAATAACGAATGCTGGAGAGGGTGTGGAGAAAAGGGTACCCTCCTTCACAGACGGTGGGAATGTAAATTGGTACAACCACTATGGAAAAAAGTATGGAGGTACCTCAGAAAACTAAATATAGAACTTCCACATGATCTAGCTATCCCACTACTGGGCATATATCCAGACAAAACTTTCCTTCAAAAAGACATATGCACCCCTATGTTCACTGGAGCACTATTCACAATAGCCAAGACATGGAAACAACCTAGATGTCCATTGACAGATGAATGTACATTAAGAAGATGTGGTACATATATACAATGGAGTACTACTCAGCCATAAAAAGATAAACTAGGGAGGTCCTGTTGTGGCTCAACAGAAACAAATCTGACTAGTATCCATGAGAATGTGGATTCAATTCCTGGCCTTGCTTAGTGCGTCAGGGATCTGGCATTGCCATGAGCTGCGGTGTAGGTCACAGACACAGTTCAATCCCACGTTGCTGTGGCTGTGGTGCAGGCAGCTACAGCTCTGATTTGACCCCTAGCCCAGGAAGTCCCATTTGCCTCAGATGTGTCCCTAAAAAGCAAAAAAATAAAAAAAAATAAAAAATAAAAAAATAAACGAATGCCCATTTGCAGCAACATGGATGGAACTAAAGATTCTCACACTAAGTGAAGTAAGCCAGAAAAAAAAAAAAAAGACAAATACCATATGATATCACTTATCTGTGGAAATCTAAACATGGCACATATGATCCTATATATAAAAGAGAAACAGACCATGGCCAAGGAGAGCAGACTTGTGGTTCCCGGGGAATGGGGAATGGGATGCATAGGCAGTTTGGGGTTTTTCAATGCAAACAGTTATATTTGGAGTGGGTAGGCAATGGGGCCCTACTGTACAGCACAGGGAACTGTATGTGATAGGGTCACTTGCTGTACAACAGAAATTGAAGAAACACTGTAAATCAACTATAATTTAATAATGATGAAAAAAAAAGAATGAGGAATAGGGAGTTCCTATCATGGCTCAGCAGTAACGAATCCAACCAGTATCCGTGAGGATGTGGGTTCGATCCCTGGCCTTGCTCAGTGGGTTAAGGATCCAGGGCTGCCTTGAGCTGTGATGTAGGTCACAATTGCAGCTCGGATCCCGCACTGCTTTGGCTGTAGATTAGGCCGGCAGCTGTAGCTCTGATTTGACCCTTAGCCTGGGAACATCATATGCTTCAGGTGCAGCAAGAGGGAGGAGTAGAGGGTACAGATATGGAGAAAATTATGTCCCTGCTAAAATCATAACATTTTGGAAACAGCAGGTAAAGGATTTGAAGTTGAAACAATTAGGAAACACTTGTTAAAAAATAATACTAGAGAAGACCTTCTTATACACTGTTATTTTTTTAACAGAAATTATAAATATTATAAAAGGGTTCTGTGGAATGGCAAATGCTAAAATGCATCACTATGCAAAAGACCGTGCATCACTATGTAAAAGAGCTAGTTAGAGCACACAATGGAATGAAGGCGAATAAAATATATGCAATTTTAATTTTATGCTTACACTTTCATCTTCCTATCATCCCATCAACCTAGGAAACAAATATATGATGTTTTCCCCTACCTTGAGCCGTCATTCTTCAGTTTATGCAGGCTTAGTGCTGGTAACATTTGCCTTATCTAAGACCAGCTTGCCATCTAGTGACAAATACTGGTAACTACAGAATAAGGGCATGAGTTCTGTGCATACAAATTCATGCATTACCTCAAAATGTAAACCATTCTTTTTCTTTTTTTCCCCTGCAAATATTTACAGAGTTCCTATTATGATCTTGAAAGTAGATATACAATGGTTGGAGAAAAATTAACTTGGTCTAACAGTCTAGCGTAAAAGACATTATTCAAATAATCACCAATTAAATGTAAAAATAAGGAATATAACAACTGCTAGAACACCAACTCTGTGCTAGATTAATTCATTTACTACTTACAACAAGCCTATTATAAAGGCATTATTTTCATTTTATGGATCAGAAAACTGAAATAGATAGGTTAAGTAATTTCTCTTAGGTCACACAGCAGAATAGGCAGTTTCACTCCCAAATCTGTGCTTTTCATTGCATCTGAATGTAAAACTGAAACTGTGATATATGTGAAAAAGAGCAACATATTATTGGACAACATGCATTCATTCAACAAATATTTACTGAGCTCTTACAGTGTACCAGGAGCTTGTGTCACATCAAGGAACTTATACCATATATCGAGCAGCTTATATCATAAACACCCATATGCATGAACACATAAATACACATATAAGCATTAATTTATAATTTCTAGGCTGTTATACGTCAGGAAAGTAACAAGGCAGGATAAGTAATTAGTGATGGGTAGGTGGGAAGGCATGCTATTTCCAAAGCAGTTGTGGAGTTCTCTCTGAGGAAAGGACATTTGAAAAGAGACTAAATAAATGTGAGGGATGTGAGCATCTGGAAGAATGCTGGAGAAAGTGATAGCAAACATAAAGGCCATTAGAAGGCATTCTACATTTTTCTTTGGCGCCTCCACCAACCATCCCCAACCACCGCTGCAGCAAGAATGACTAAAATGAAGAGTGCAGGAAGCATAACAGTAGGATATGAAATTGCGGCGGTATCCAGAAAGGCTTTAGAGGACATGGTAAGAACTTCATATTTTATTCCAAGTGTGATTGGGAAGCCAAAGTTTCAAATAGGAGAGTAATTTACATTTTCTAAAGTTTACCCTCACAACTGTGAGTGGAGGATACTGTAAAGTATATAGAGTGGAAAATAAGAAAACTGCTTAGGAGGCTACCAGGTAAGAGATAATGATAAAGAGGTGATAAAGTCCAACAATAAATCATATCGAACTCACAAATAACTATAATACAAAAGAAACTGTGTCACAGTAGAGGGCACAAAATACACAGGACATTAAAGGAAGTTCACTTTTAAATGAGGATCAAGAAAACATGAATTATAGTCAAATAATGGAGGGACTCAAAGATTTAGGGAAATAAAAATTGTTTTATTTATGTATTAACCTTTTTATTCATTTTCTTCTCTGCACTTTCTTACACAGCTTCCAGGTAGTCTTCTAACAACTTATGTCAGTTTCCAGACTTATGTCAGTTTCCATCTGTCAATATGATTGGTGTATGTCTTTTTAAATGCCCTTAAAGATTTCTGGGCACCAAAAACGTTAAGAATGATAATAAATCTGCTTAAAGAACATCAAACTGTGATACATCCATAGTCTGACAAAATTATGTTTACGAATTTGCTACAGTAAGAGATTCTATAAAAGCATAACTGTGGAGCGAACTAAGGAAGAGCCAGTGTTCTCACTGCTTTGGGAGCAAGATGGTGTTGAAGTAAAATTCAAATAAGCAGTTCTTTGTTAGGATGAAAGCAGGCAGTGTTAGCAGGGCTGGATTAAGAAGTGGGTGTAGGGCCCTGTTTCCTTGTAAACTGTAAAGTTAAAATGAATGTGAAATCTTGTGTTTGAAAACACATTATCTGAAGTTTTGACCTTGAGTAAGAAATTGAGGCTACTTCTCCATGTCAAAGTGGACACATAACTCAGTTCCCCCGGAAATATGGGGATGTTCCCATCTCACCAATACGATTTCAAAAGGCAAAGTATGCCATTAGAGTTAATTAATAAAAAATGGTTTTTCTTGCAGTTTTACACTATATAGCTTTTAACATCATTTGATTAGAGCACAATTTTAAAATGCTAGTTATGCTTAAAATGCTACAGTTCAATTTAAGAAGGCTACGCAGCAGGAGCATGCCTGTAATGGCAATAAATGAATGAGGAGACCAGAGGAGCTTAGAGGTGAGCGGAGACAAACTGCCATTTGCTCAGACCACTTGTGAGATAGTTACAGCAGCTCTGAGCCTTCCCAGAAAAGTAAACGAAATCCAAGCTAGCAAATCACTGAAGGAGAGAGCTGGACTCTATGTGGGTAAGTTCGAACTAAGAGGATCATTTGCTTGAGTGAATGGCTCCAAGTGATTAGAAGCATGAAGGGGAATCATAAGTAGCCAGCTGGAAAGTACATCAACAATATCATGAAACTGTATGGTACATATATTGCAGGGCCATTTTAAAAAACCACCAAAGTGCCCCATATATTTCAGTGATTGCCATGAAAGAGGAAAAGAATAGCCAAGAGAGAACTACCTCTTTTCCCTGAGCTTAAAGCAGAAACAGAAGGTGAAGGAACACAGAAAGAAAAGAGAATGCCAGCTTCCCCACTACAGGTTTCCTTAGAGAAGGGTATAAACTTAGAAGTGAGATTAATATTTTAATTGGACTGGTGGTTAATTTTTAAAATCCAAATCCCTGACAGGGAAGGGAGGTCCAATGAAATATTTTTTAAGCTATAAAATAAAGGGTTTTTTTTTGGGGGGGGGGAGAGGGAGGCGTGGTGGTAGGTCCATGAGGTTCAAGTAAGTTCAACCACCAAGCCAACTGGTTACACACAGATGCTTTTATTTCTATAAGATAGATTCTGCTGTGGTCTGAATTATGTTTCCTTAAATTTCACGTGTTAAAGATCTAATGCCCAGTGTGATGGTATCTGTAGATGGGGCATTTGGGAGATACTTAGGTTTAGATGAGATCATGAAGATGGGGCCCTCATGACAGAATTAACGCTCTTATAAAAGATAAGCCAGAACACTCATTCTTTCTCTATCTCCCCACACAATATATGGTATTTTTTTAGACAGCCCAAGCTTCTAACGTAACATAGATTCTGAAAACAGAATTGCTGGGTTAAAGGGCATGTTTATATTTCATTTCAATATAAGGATTATTTTTCTGAAAGCTTGTGAAAAAATTTGCCCTCATATCACCAACATAAGATTTCATGTCTATGTAAAATGTTTTTACATAGGGAGTAAATCTACAAATGACTATTTGTGAGATCCAAACATAACCATCTCTCGATAAGCAACAAAGAATTTTGGCATTTGGTCTTCCATTAGCATGATAATTTTGCAATGAAACCTTTAGTCTACCTTCTTAAAGTCATCTTCTTTGGTGCAAATCAGTGAATTTACAATCCCTAGTTGCCATCAGGATGTATTTTAGTTTCCTGTAACATTAATTTATATGTTTTAACATTCAGTGACCATTAATCTACTTGTAAGGCACCATGTTAATGCTTGGAAAACGTGGAAATGAATACGGCAATTCCTATCTTCAAGGAGCGTACCAGAAATAAGTAAATTATGTACACGCTCAATTAAAAAATCTATATATGATTTCTACTTTAAAAATAAATGAGATGAAGACATAAATACTGCCTTGGGAAAAAAGAAAAGTGTTAGGTAGTAGTTGTTTTAAACTACTAAGTTTTGAGGTGGTTTATTACACAGCAACAGACAACAAAAATGCTGAAATACCTAATATATAAATTTGTTGAAATACCTGGTTTCCTGTTTTTTCGTTGCTGCAACATAGGATAGAAGAGGCAGAGATGGTTGTAGACTCACAAGGAACAATTTAGTAAAAAGGTATCATTTGAGCACCTGAAGTTAGGGAGTTAACATGCTGATATCTGTGGTAAAAGCATTTTTGAAAGTTTTAGCAAGTGCAAAGGCCTGTGTCATGGGGTCTAAGGTATTCAAGAATAGATAGAAGTTTACCAGTATATCTATGGCAGAGTGTGAAGTTGGGGGGGATAACAGATGAAGTCAGAAAAGTAGTCTAATGGGAGAACCAGATCATATAAGCCCTTATACATCAAAAGCTTTTAGTCTAAATAGGAGGAAAAGACACCAGAGAGTTTTGAAGATTTAAAAGACTCACTCTATTGTGATAAAAATATATTGAAGAATATATTAAATATAATATTACATGTGTAATAAATTTAAAATTTATAAATAACAATGAATAAAAATTACATATGTACTTTATGTATTTTATATATGAATAAATGCAAAAATGATATTTTATATTTTATAAAAACAAAGTATTACATATTTATAGATGGAAACTATTACATATTTATTTATACATTTATATACTGTTTATATATTTTACTAAGTATAAATATAATATATAAATAATTTTTTATTTGAGGAATTGGCTCATGTGATTATAGAATGGTAAGTCCCATGATCTGTCATTGGCAGGCTTGGGACCCAGGAAATCTGGTGGTGCAATCCAGCCCAAATTTGAAAGTCTGAGAACCAGGGGATGGTGTAAAGCCTGATTGCTCAAGATGAGCTGTCTCAGGTTAATCAGGGAGGCAGGAAAAAAAAGGAGTGATTCTTCCAGTTCTCCACCTTTAGTAGTATCCTGGACCTCAATGAACTGTATAACGCCCACCCATACAGGTAATGGAAGTCTACTGAGTTCACCAATTCAAGGGCTAATCTCATCTAGAAGCACCCTCAAAGACACACCCAGACACACAAACTGAACCATCTCAATGTATATTTTTTATGGTGGTAGAATGGACTTTGCTATGGTAAAAACGTTTTTTAATTAAAAAAATAAGTTAACCCTAAACGATCAGTACATTTACATTAAAAAAGTTAATAAAAGTTATTTCTAACATAGGCAAATTTTGGAAGGAGTCAAGCATCTTTGTTGGACATTTGTCATCCATGCGGTGACTAGGTTGGTATTCTACGCTGTATTTACCTTACAGTTCTATGATCTCAATGTGTGGGCTCCAGGATCACTACTTTCACAATCACTCTTCTGTACTAGTCTGGAATTGGCACGTGTTGCTTTCCTTAACAGCCCACTAACCAGATTGAATCCCATGATTCTAACGAGGGAGTTGGGAAATGAAGAGGAATATATGGAATAATTGCTGAACCTTACAGAGTCTGTTCAGGTGGCAGTGCCTTTTGAAAATCAAGATGAAACAGGAAACATGGTGGCAACTAGGGATGTTGTAAAAAAATTACTTAGACAATGAGGGCACCATGAGCTGAGAAAGTTAGGAAACCTCCGGGCTAAACCAAGCACAGGGAAAGGTGCAACTCAGAGCAAAGCACACCCAGTTCCACCTGAAAATGGGAGACATGAAAGCAAATTTTATCTTCTTATCCCTCAGGTCAAGCCTGATATGAAGGGTGGGTAAGAAATGTGACCTTAATGGAGTATGAAGTTGACATTTCAAACCAACTTGGACTGTTAGTAAACTGAAAGTGACCAAGATATTATGAAATCTTCTTATCCCTCAGGTCAAGCCTGATATGAAGGGTGGGTAAGAAATGTGACCTTAATGGAGTATGAAGTTGACATTTCAAACCAACTTGGACTGTTAGTAAACTGAAAGTGACCAAGATATTATGAAATCTGCCTGAACTATTATCAAGGGAAGGCTAAGGTGGATTTAATTGAGTACAATTAAAAGCCACTAAGAGAAAATGAAATTCTGTCATGTTCCTCTCACTGAGTTGTGATGTCTCTATTATAGAAAAGACCATTAAACTTATCTTGATGACTCATGTAGCAATACTTGACCATAGCAGGCAGTGGTAATATTAAAGTTAATCCATGCATGCATTCATTCATTGACTTTATGTCTAGTATATGCTAATCATATATATATTACACAGGAAAAAGCCTGCAAAGGACAGTGTTTAAAGTAGCATGCCCTATCCAACTAGTTTATCACTCTACCCTGGCTCTCTTTTTTTCTTTCCCTCAAAGTACTTATTTACTCTCCAAGAGGAACTCATTTACTTACATACCTGTTTGAGTCTGTCTTACTACTAGACTGTAAATGCCAAGAAAGGATCACCTTGTTCTCCTACCTCTCAATTTCTCAACAATGGGTGCCCCCATGGATCAACACTGGTCTCCCTTGGATATTAATATCATATGTGTTGATGCTATACGTGTATCCAGTGTTAATGTTTCTCCAGAACGCCATACTTACACATCCAACTGCCTAGCTGAAACATGAATACTGATGAGGTACTTCAAATTTAATGTGTTCCTCCCTCCCCTACAGTTCCTAACCTAGCTATACTTCACTCTTCTCATGCTCAGTGAATGACATTATCATCCTCCAAACTTCTCCTTAATTACTCTTCAAGTTTATCAATTATAATTTCAAGATACATCTCAATTCCTATTTCTTCAGGTACTGTCACCAAACTATTTCTAACAGTGTCTTTTTCTTTCTTTCTTTAGGGCTGCACCCATGGCATATGGAGGTTCCCAGGCGAGGGGATGAATTGGAGCCATAGCCGCTGGCCTACACCACAGACACCAGACAGTCACATCTGCGACCTATGCAGCAGCTTGTGCCAATGCCATATCCTTTATCCTTAACCCACTGTGTGAGGCCAGGAATCCAACCCACATCCTTGTGGATACTAGCATGGTTCTTAACCCACTGACCCACAAAGGGAACTCCCTAGCCGTGCCTTTTGCCTGGGCTACCCAGTAGCCCAACTGGTCTTTCTGCTTTTACTCCATTTTTTCAGAATGCAACCAAAGAGAAATTTTCATATCTAAAATGTAATCATTACATACATATACACATACACGCAAAGCCCTACTAAAAAAATTCTGTCCAATTGCTCTCCTGATAATCAAAACTCCAAACTAACCTACAGGGCCCTCAAGGCCTGGCTCTACATACATGACATTATGAGTGTGTTGGGAAGGAGCCTCCCCATGATTTTTAAATTCTTATCATCATTTATAGTCTGTTTGATCTATCATTTACTAGCTGTGTGACTCAAATCTCCTCGTACATTAGCGTCCTTAATTGTAAAATGGGGAGGAGTACCTACCCCTTACAATTTTTGTGGGGACTTAAATTAGGGTATCTTTCTCTAGAGGACGCCAATTCTGTGAAACGAACCACGCGCAGAACGAATCAGACTGCTATAAGTCTGATGATTCAAGAAAACAAAACATGTCTCAACCTTCTGTTCCTTAAACTGAGCTCGCTTGGCTACGAGGACGACCCTAAGCCTAATAACTTGCCAGGTCCAGGCTTTACCAGCCCCGGACGGTAGGCACACCCTCAAGACCCCACCTGCCAATCAGACTCAAGTTCCAGTCCGCCAGGATTGGAAACCCAATAATGCGCAGCTCGGCTCCCCGCTGGCGCCACGCCCAGACTCGCTCCTCGCTCGCACAGGCGCAGAAGTGACTTCTGCCCTTGGGGTTATTTCCTCGTTCGTCAAGGTAGCTGAAGTCCCTCCTACTTTCTTTGACAGTTTTTCTAATCCTCACTCCTTCCTCCGGGGAATTTTTGTTTTTAATACCTTCAGCAGCTACCTGGAACTTGAATCATTTTACTTCCCCATCGGTGTGGAACCTCGCCCTGCAGTCTGAGAAAAGCGTCGCCGAAGTATCACAGGTCCGCGGCGTAGGTCTCGCGAGAAGACGGCAAACTCTCGCGTTTTTTCTTGTTTTCCATAATCCTTAGCGCGAAGTGGAAAAACACGCATTTCGCTCAGCTTCGGTTGATGACTGCCGGGTTCACGCGTTTACTCTCTTGCTGGTGCTCGAGCGGAAATGGCGGCCCCAGAACAGCCGATCCCGATGTCGAGAGGATGCCAGAGCTCTGCTTCGCTTTCTCCGCCGCGGGGCGACCGAACCCTTCTAGTGAGGCATCTGCCAGCCGAGCTGACCGCTGAGGAGAAAGAGGACTTGCTGAAGTATTTCGGGGCACAGTCAGTGCGCGTCCTGTCCGATAAGGGGAGGCTGGTAAGGGCGCCCGGTCCCGAGCCTCGGGGGAAGGCCTTTGGCTGGTGGCCCGGGAGAGGAAGTTCTGACAGAAGAAAGACGGAAAAGAGCGAGGAAGATGCCCGTGCGTAGTGGGGGCTAGCCAGTCCTTTTTCTTTCCTTTCGAGAAAGCTTACGTCCCAAGTCAAGTTTTAATTGGCCCGAGCCTGGGTTCTTCGCCGCGCTGCGGGAAAGGGCAAGTGAGAAGGGCAAAGCAGAAGAAGGGAAAATAAGCTCAGTTGTATTCCATTATATCCGCTCATCCTGAGAATCTCAAAACTCCTTTGGATTTGGGAGTAATTCTCTTAGATTCAAGGGTACTCTGAGGAATAAGTAACAAAGCACTATTTTTTTTTTTAAATATTGGTTTATTTGTAAGCTAGCATTAAAACTTTCATCAAAATAGAAGAGAAAATAGGGTAAATTAGGAGAAACCTTGTTACAGGGTTTCGACTAGATTTTTGACGAAGATGTTCCTCATAAAGTTTCCGACGGACTCCTTTAGAAAACGATATTTTAAGACTTTTAAAAGTTCTAACACAGGAGTATACACAGTTGCTTTATTTTCTTTTACACCTGAAGATGTTTCCGGTGGATTTCTCTCCATGAAAATAATAACGGTGATGTTATGTTTCTGAAAGATGGCCTGTGAATGGGGCAAAACATCAGTGGTTAAGTCTCCCCAGGTGATTCTTATATGCAGCCAGGGTTGAGAATTACTGAATTGGAAGAAGAACCAGTTTTGCACAGTGTCATGTATACCAGCAAATATATTGTGTGTGATTCAGTTTAAATACACTTAATTGGGTTATCTTGAATAGAGTAGACAAAATTAGATATGCGGTGTATAATCAATAAACTTGTAAATGCTTGATTAAGATTTACAGAACCTCAGCATAATGATTCATTTACTTTGTACTTATTTTCCTCTTATAGTTTAAAAATATCTAAATATAGTTTATATTTAAAAATAGACTTCTCCCATTGAACCTCCATTTTAAGGAAAACTCACAAAAGGAGCATTTGCTTCAGAAATAATTTTCTGTTGGTGAGCATTTTAAAATTGCATTTGGCTATATAGAGAAATGTTTAGAGCTTTAGATGTTTTATAAATGGAAGCTATTTTATATTTTTGGATGGTTTAAGAGTGGTATAGTAGTTTTTTAACTTATGGACTGTAGAACTATTTGAAAGCCTATGTCAAATGTGCTGTATGTCCACACTTTTATATGGAAAAAAGTTATAAGGCTTTCATCTCAAAGATGTCCATCCAAAACTAATTCAAAAGCACTGTACTGAAATTAGTAGTTAAATGGTCTCCCATTCTTTTCTGTAATTTTATTAATGTGTGGAATCACTGTCAACTGGTATATCAGACTTCCTTAAGAGAAACTGAAATTAGGTATGTGCATATATGTAGTCTTTTTAGGGCCACACCTGTAGCATATGGAGGTTCCCAGGCTAGGGGTCTAATCAGAGCTGTTGCTGCAGGCCTATGCCAGAGCCACAGCAAGACCAGATCCTTAACCCACTGAGCAAGGCCAGGGATCGAACGTGCAACTTCATGGTTCCTAGTCAGATTTGTTTCTGTTGAGCCACAACAGGAACTCCTGAAATTATATTTGAAATAATTTGTACCTTAAATCTTTTTCAGAAACATACCGCTTTTGCCACTTTCCCTAATGAAAAAGCAGCTATAAAGGTATGGCTTTTTCTTCTCTATTAAAATTTTCTACAATTTTTCTCTTATCTAATCTTAGTTCAAAAATGAAACACAGTGTTAAAATGTAGTTTTTAAAAGCAAAAGCTTTTGTTTTTCCAAAGTTTGCCTCAAAGTCTACACTTGGTTTGTTAGTTGTTTTTGTCCAATGTTTAGGTATTTGGACATATGACTAGTAGATTAACTGGAATTTGAATTAAAACTGAATTGTAATCTCATGTAATTATAAGTAAGTTCTTAAAGGATGCAAATATTGATAATTATCTGTGTAACTGTGGCAAGGCAAGGTGTTTTAAATATTGAAGGGAATGTCTACATACACATATATATGAAGCATTTATGTATGTATAAAAATCTAGGGAATCATTCATAAAGGAGGTAGCCTTTAAGATAGACCTTTAATGATTAGTTGAATTTTGAAAACACACAGAGCAGAGCCTTCCAGGTTTGAAGAATACTAAATAAACTGTGGTGCATGGAAAGTTCTTAGTGAAGCCAAAACTAAGGGTTGAATGGAAATAGGGCTTGGAAGATAGGTTGAGTAAATTTGGGTGGAAATGAGAGCAGGACTGAATTTTATTCAGTAGTTATTCCTAAGGCATTTGATACATTTGAGCTGGCCAATAATTGTAATCAGGCCTGTGAAAGTTATCTGGTAGAGATCATGTAATGGATTGGATGTGGGAAAAGATTAGAGGTAGAACGACCAAATGCAAAATCAAGAGTAGAAATGTTCAAATGGCCAAGGCAAGAGAAACGATCTGAATAGGGCAGTAAGAAGACAAAGGAAGCTGTACATGTGGTAGAGATTGTGCTTGTCTGTCTTGTGATCCCTTTAGATGTTCAGTCATTGAAAGAGAGGGAATACTTGGATAATTTTGGCCTGAGTTATTGGGTTATTACATGAGGTGAAAGGGACAGAATTCAGAGAAGGCAAAAGTAGGTAATGAATTGTCATCTCTTTGCGGATTTGCTAGGCTACTTCCATGGAAATGTAAAAAAAATTAAAAATAAACATCAAGCGTTGAGGCAAGCTTAAAAAGAGTTTCTTCATGAATATGATTGCCCAAGGGAAGAAGAGCCAGCAGAGACAACTGGTGAGAGACATTAAAAAGGAAGTAGAACGAGGAAATAAATTCTCATGGATGCAAAGAGAGAAGCAAGATCCTGTGATGACATAAAATGTAGAATGAGCGCAGTACTTTTTATTGTGAAACAGTAGAAGTGACCCAAAGTTTCATCAGTAAGGGGAAGGAACACTTTATATTGTAGTATATCCATACATTGGACTACAACTATCAGAGAATAAGTCAAAAGAATATGTGTTAATAAGGAGTATAGCCTAGATAGAGTGCATGAATAAAGTTACAAAACATTATTATGTAACCCTGGAGTTTTGGGACATGAAAACTGTGTATATTAGTTTATGCATAGCACAGTATGTGGTGGAGCTATACACCAAATTGAATTATAAATGTTTTTCCTCTGAGGATGGGATTAACAGAAGACTTTCATATTTAATGTATTTTTTTAAGTACAGGAAATTTTTTTTTCAGTAAAGACTTTTTGAAATATAGCATAGTTATAGTTAACAGAAAACCATGTTGTTTTAGCATTGAGATTAACTTGTAGGAGAGGACATGGGACCAGTCATTGTCTTCAAAAATAAAAGGCCATGATTTTGAAAAGAAAAGAATGTGACATCCATTTGGAGAAGAAGAAAGGTGAAGCAATTCAACTCTGTTTCAGATAACCTCCACTGATACTGAAGAGGGTCTAGAGTTGATGTAGGAACTTGAAAATTATTGAAACATTTAAAAACTTGCTTTGTATAATGGAGTCAAATAAGGATGCATAAAAGTGGCAGAATAAAATTGTAGTGTCATTTAAGGCCTAAAATTCAATTTGTTTAAAAAATATTAAGTGCCTGCTGTGTGCTAGATCCTGCTATTGATCTTGGGATATATTAGTGAATAAGACAATGGTTTATGCCCTTATCAAAGCTTACATTCTCAAAAGCAGAGATAGACCATAAATAATAAACTTAATAAGTTGTTGAATATTTTAGAAAATGACAATTGCTATGGAAAAAAGAAAAAGAACAGTAGCACCAGGAGTGCTGAGTTGGGAGAGTTAAGCTATAGTTAAGGTAGTTAGGGTCATACTTTGAAGGAGTTGAAGGAAATTAGCTAAGGGAATAGCTGGGGGAAGTGCATTCCAGTAAGATTCGGAATAACTGGAAAGAAGGCTCTGTGGGAGCATGCCTGTCATGTTCAAAGAAGCCAGTGTGTCTAAAGCAGAAAAAATGGGAGCGGTAATTGGGTTCAAGGTCAGAGAAGAAAGAGTAAGAAGTATAGGTATTGTAAGGGCCCTAGACTGTACTCTGAGTAAAATTGGGGGCCACTGGAGTATTTATTGTAAGTGTAGGTATTGTAAGGGCCCTAGACTGTACTCTGAGTAAAATTGGGGGCCTCTGGAGTATTTATTGTAAGCAAAGCAGTAACATATTTCAATTTAAATTTAAAAGTATCACTTTGTGTTGAGAACAGATGCAAGGCAGGGAATAGTAGAAACAGGGAAATCTGTTTTGTACTGGTAATTCAGTCAAGAGATAAGGGTTTGGATTATGACAATCACAGTGGAGATGCTAAGAAGTAGTTAGATTCTGGATATATTTTGAAGGTGGAAGGAAACAATTTCTTGTTGGCTTGGGTATGCAGTGTGGGAAAGAAGTGTTAAGGATGATTCCAAGATTTTTGATGTAAGTAAGTGAGGGAAGGTAGTTCCCATCAACTTAAATGGGGAAGGTTCAAATAGAGACCCTTTGAGGGGGAGTGGGGAAAGAAGTGACTCTGTTTCTGAAGTGTTGATTTTATTTTTTTTCTTTTTTATTTTTTTTTGGTTTGTTTGTTTTTTTGTCTTTTTAGGGCTGCACTGGTGGCATATGGAGATTCCCAAGCTAGAGGTCAAATTGAAGCTGTAGCTGCCGGACTACGTCACAGCCACAGCAACAACCTACACCACAGCTCATGGCAGTGCCAGATCTTTAACCCATTGAGGGAAGCCAGGGATTGAACCTTTGTCCTCATGGATGATGGTCTGATTCGTTTCCACTGAGCCATGACGGAAACTCCCTGAAGTGTTGTTTTTAGAATGTTTGTTAGACACACTTCAGGGGAGCCATCCTGGACTTAAGGGGAGAAGTTTGGGCTGAAGTTATAAATTGGTAAATCATCAGCACCAGCATTCAAGATGCTGGATTAGAGAGAGAGGATCAGTAATAGACCTTTGGAGTAAGTATGTCAACTGTAAGAGTTAAGGATGACATAGGCAAAGCGATTGAGGAGTAGAAACCAATGAGCTAGAAAGAAAACTGTAGAAAACTATAGTGTCTATATCTCAAGTGAAGAACGTGTATTAATGAGGAAGTGATTGTGTTAAATGCAATGAAATGAAGACTGAGAGTTGATCATTGGTGCGGCAATACAGAATTTGTGGTTGTTTATGGCAAGCAGTGTCAGTGAACTGATTAAGGCATAAGCCTGATTGGAGTAAGTTAGAGAATGGATGGGAGGAAAGGAGTTTTACATAGAGGGGTTGATAACTCTTAAGGAGTTTTACTGCAAGAGTAATTTAAAGGGAGTGGGACTAATTAGTGGGATTCTAGATGAAAAAAATACTTTTAGGGTGGGGAAAAATAAGTGTGTTTGTATACTGATGTGGATAATCCAATAAAGGACAGAACATAAGTAGTATAATCAAGAACACCCCATGTATAGGTCCAGAGAGTAGAAGAGAGGCTAGGATTTAGTATACATACCAAAACAACTAGGTTTAAATACAAATATAGATAGTTAATATGTGATAACAGATGGAAGGTAGAATATGTGGCTGCAAATGTTGGTAGATGAGGTGTTAGGAAAGTTCTCATCTGTTTGCTTCACTTTTCTCAAAGTAGGAAGCAGTGTCCTAGGCTAAAAGAATGGAATAGGACTATTGTGAAGTTGAGGAGGGAAGGAAAAGTAGAAACTTTTTCCATAGAGATTGGTAGAAAATAAATGAACTAAGAATATAATGTATAACTGCATGGCTTCAGTAAGAATCACCCTCAAGTTTGTGGTTGTGATTATGAATTTAACGCAAGACCAACCCAATTCATTGTTTGTTTTTCTAACCATTTTTAGCTGCCTGTGTGTAGGCATTGTTTGATTGAACCAGATCTTAGTTTTGTTAAGTGATAGGAAGCAATCCCTTAACAGATAATGAAAGCTTGGCAGCCTGAGATTAGAAATGAATAAGAAATAACAAAGGGAATGTTAACAGCATTAACAAAAAGCATGTATTAATTGTTTTGTATGTAGTCTCTAACAAATAATTTTTGGAATAGTTATCAATTTATTTTTTCCAACTAAAGGCATTGACAAGACTCCATCAGCTGAAACTTTTAGGTCATACTCTAGTTGTTGAATTTGCGAAAGAGCAAGATCAAGTTCATTCACCATGTCCCTCTTCAAGCACTGAAAAAAAGAAAAGGTATGTAGATGGTTAGATTTTCCTAACATTTTGAAGTATTTTTTTTCAATCATTTTTATTGGTCTTAGATTGTTTTCAGACTAGCAAGTAAATAATTCAGAAAAATAAATGATTATATATCTCTGCTGAGTCTAGGACATTAAAGCAATGTTTGCTCCTAATTGTGCGTTAGGAATTTGTTTTGATTTTATGTTAGGAATTAATCAATGTAAAGTTGGAAGAGAGTAGGCTAAAAGTATTTAGCTCTAAGTGGAAGGATGGTAACTAGTATAAAGTCTTTCTATTAGAGGTAGCAAGGTGTCATGAATAGTCATGGGCTGGTATTTGGTTCCCAGCTGAAATTTTTTGTAGTAACATATCCTTTATAAAATTGCTTTACACCAGTGGTTCTCAAAGTATAATCCCTGCTCCAGCTGCATCATCTAGGATCCTGGCTGAGATATAGATTCTTGGGCCTTAATTTAGTCCTACTGAATCAGAAATTTGGAGTGTTGAGGGTGGGAGGAGAATGAGACTCCAGCAGTCTGAGTTTTAATAAACCCTCATGAATGCATATTAAACAAATCTGTGTGACACAATTTTATATACCATATGAAAACTTCAATTTTTTTTTTCTTTGTTCAGTGAAATTTATCATAACATCTTCATAGGGTTGCTGTGAAAAATAAGTGAAAATGTGATGTGCCTTATATAATATCTGGAGTAGATATTCTTCTTAATTGGTGTTTGCTTAAGAAATAGTTGAAAGTTTTACGTATTATGGAAATGGAACTGTTTTAATAATGCCATGTTTGAAAAGATGTCTTTTTGTATGTAATTTTTCACTCTATTTCTAAAAATAAGGTCAACTTTGATTCTGTATTTCTTAGGTCTGATGATCCTATGGAAGATGATAAAGAAAAGAAAGAACTTGATTGTTTAACCATAGAAAATGGAATTGCACCAAACCATGGGTCAGCACTTTTTGTTTTTATTTCATTGTTCTTTTGGTCTTCTTCTGCATAAGTGGGTGGGTAGTGTGGGTTGGAGCGGGGGCGGGGGGGGGTGGTGTATTGCAAAGAAGATAATTTTTTGTCTTTTTTTTTTAGCTATTTCCTGGGCCGCTCCCGCGGCATATGGAGATTCCCAGGCTAGGGGTCCAATCAGAGCTGTAGCCACTGGCCTACACCAGAGCCACAGCAACGCGGGATCCAAGCCGCATCTGCGACCTACACCACAGCTCACGGCAACGCCGGATCGTTAACCCACTGAGCAAGGCCAGGGACCGAACCCGCAACCTCATGGTTCCTAGTCGGATTCGTTAATCACTGCGCCACGACGGGAACTCCAGAAGATAATTTTTAAAGGCTATTTTATTACATATCATGAATGTTAACCTATTAAACATTTTGAGTTATGAGTTTGTCACTGAATTTGGTCCTATTAAAATGTTCAGAGTTATAAGCTCTGATAAGAAATGCCATATTTTTCTATAATGGTATCAGAAGGCAAGTTTTTTTTTAAATATACTCATTTGGATCTATTAGGAAAAAAATACTCTTAGATTTATCATGTCATTTGAGTAATTTGCATGTTAATATTTCTCCTAAGTGAGTTATTGATATGAAACTTTTTAAACCAAATAAGCATTTTAAATATATATTTTTTAGGCTGACTTTTCCACTGAATTCATGCCTCAAGTATATGTACCCGCCACCTTCGAGCACAATCCTAGCAAACATAGTAAATGCTTTGGCAAGTGTGCCTAAGTTCTATGTACAGGTAAGTCTTCTAAACATTTTCTCAGAGTTAATACCTGTATAACTTGATAGGTCATTTTTCATCCTAATTCTCATACTTTTTTTTTATAATAGTATTAATTAGACTAATTCCTATAGGCAATGATATTTCAGTATTTTAAAAGTGTCTTAGTTCAGGCTGCTGTAACTGCCATAGACTAGGTGACTTTTAAACAATAGAAATTTTATTTTTCATAGTCTAGAGATTAAGTGGAGATCGTTTCAGTGTGCCAGCATGGTTAGGTTCCGTTGAAGGTCCCCTTCTGGGTTGCGGATAGCTATTTCCTCTTTTATCATCACATAGCTGAAAGAGGGTGAGGAAGTTCTCTGTTACGCTTTTTATAAGGGACACTAATCCCATTCATGAGGGTTCTACTCTTTTGACCTAATTACTTCCCAAAGGCCTCACCTCCTCAAACCATCACATTGAGGGTTAGGATTCAACATAACGAATTTTGGAGAGGGACACACACACACAGTCCATTGCAAAAGGTAATGAAATAATTATTGCATTCAACTAAAGGCTTTGTATAAACTACAGCATGAACATACTAATATGGTTGGTATTAATAATACTATAAATATAAGCTAATTTGGAAAATATAATTTATGGTAATTCTTTTTTACTTTTCTTTCTTAAAGGAAAAGGTACAGTGGACCCCTCAGCAAATTCTTGAAACTATTGACAAGATACTTCTTTGAAGTACATCATATAGATGATGATGATTATTTATTGTACTCTATTTCATAATTTCACAATAATTAGGAAAAAACATAGCATTTCAGGTTTTTACATTGGAAGAACATGACTTTTTATTAATGAGAATAATAGTATTTATAGAATTTACAGTCATTTTAGGAAGGCCAATCTTCTGTAATGTACCAGTGCCAGAAATGCACTGGTTTAGTCGTATCCTGGGATTATAAAGGCAAGAGATAGGCCTTCCTTTGCACTAAATTAATCAATAGTATTATTGCGAAGTTTGTAAGTACATAAAATATCAGCTGTGAATTGAATCATCGTTTTTCTATTTGATTTTAAATGCTTTACCACTTTATTTAAGGTGCTTCATCTTATGAATAAAATGAATTTGCCCACGCCTTTTGGACCAATTACTGCACGACCTCCAATGGTAAGATATTGGAAATTCTTAGAAATTTAAAATCCTTAGAATTTTCAAGATTCAAAATTTTTTTTTCTGAGGTGAGATTATTGAGGCTAAATTTTTACAAGTGTTATGCCAGTGACCTCTAATGTGTATTGAAAATAAAGAACAAATATAAAGTTAACATAGTAATAGTCAAGTGGAGCACTGAAAGTCGGAGAAAGCTAGAACACTAAAGAAATGCTTTTGGTAATAGAGGCCATCATTTCTGCCAGCGTTGTTCAGTTCTTTCACCTAGAACATCATGTTATTCTATAAGATAGTTACATTTAAGAACCTGAATTTCCAGGAGTTCCCATTGTGGCTCAGTGGTTAACAAATCCGAGTAGGAACCATGAGGTTGCAGGTTTGACCCCTGGCCTTGCTCAGTGGGTTAAGGATCCGGTGTTGCTGTGAGCTGTGGTGTAGGTTGCAGATGCAGCTCGAATCTGCATTACTGTGGCTCTGGCGTAGGCCGGTGGCTACAGCTCTGATTCAAGCTTAGACCCCTAGCCTGGGAACCTCCATATGCTGCGGGAGTGGCCTAGAAAAGTCAAAAAAAAAAAAAAAAAGAAAGAAACTGAATTTCCTAAAATTTCTATTGTTTTGATTTTATTGTTAATTTTCTGCATTAGCAGAAGATAAGAAGCATTGATAATTTTTAAATTAGAATTTACTATGCAAATCTGTCAGTAATTTAGATGGTAGGCTATGTTTGCTCTTGAGTAATTTTAGTTATTGTTTTGCTTAATACTCTTAGTACTTTCTTTAGATAACAGTAGTGAGAAATTATTATGAGGGCTAACATTTAAATAGAAAACTTGCTTCTATTGTGTATTGGCTGCTTTTCTAATGTGTATACAATTAGCTTCATAATTTTTCTTTGTAACCACAACACCTCAATGCCTGGCACATTGTAAGGGTGTTATATTAGATGTAATATGCTAGCTGTAGTTAACAAATAAAACTCAAGTCTTAGTCACTTAACATAAGTTACGTTTTACTCATGTCAAATCAATTTGGAAAGTAGGGCAAAATGATGTTTCCCTCTACTGAGTTATTCAGAGGACATAAGTTTTATTCACTGTGTGCAGTCCCAGGTTGGTGAGGATTTACCATTGAGCCTTGGGATCAAGGAAAAAGAAGACGTGTGGGAGTTTCCTTTTGTGAACATTGCATTGGCTAAAACTCGGGTAAAATCTAATTGCAAGGGAGGTTTGGAAATTTAGTCCATTTAGTTGCAAAGGAATAAGAAACAGGTTTTGTCCATAGCTAGCAGTCTGCCAAGACATGTTCCATCATATGTGTTGAATACATAAAAGAAAATCATGAGGTAGATATGAAAATCATGTATCTGAATGAAAATGGTTTTTTATTCTATGAACACCATAGATTGACACAGTATTTTTGCTTTTTTCATTTAATTAGTATGAAGACTATATGCCATTACATGCACCTCTTCCACCCACATCTCCTCAGCCACCAGAGGAACCCCCTTTGCCAGATGAGGAATTATCTAGTAAAGAATCAGAATATGAAAGCAGTGATGATGAAGACCGTCAAAGGTTTGTAATGTCAAATAATATTTGTTTAGATTCTAAGAAACATAAAATATGGGAAAAAGATTCTCTTGGTCTTCTTATTTTGCATATAGCTCTTCACAATTTGGGGTCCTTAGTTTGTCCATCCCCTCGAGGCATACATAATAGCTATAGATTAAAACCTGAGACTGGATGCAAGACCTAAAGGAAGCTTTTTCTATTCTGAGTAATTTTCTGGATTGATGATTATGGTATATGATTGATCCTCATTATTAATTCTGTATATGCAATTCTGCCTACTTGTTACAATTTATGTGTAACCTCAAAATCAATAATTACTGTGCTGTTTTGGTCTTCTGCATGTGCAGAATTGTGTAAAATTTTAGTTGATTGGCAATGCTTATTCCTAGATGAAGTAGAACAAGGTGAAATTCTGTCTTGTTTCAACTCATACTGTATCCAAGTGCCTTTTTCACTGTCTATTTAGTACCACGTTTTTTACAAAGAGAAGTAAATTGTTAGTAGTGTTCAGGTATATAATACACAGCATAGCCTAGAACAGGAATTGCTAAACGTTTTCTGTATAGGGCCAAAGAATTCTGTTATAGTGGGACAACAGCCGTAGATGACAACTTAATGAGTGTTTCCATCTTTAAACACAACTTTGAATTAAAAAAAAAAAAAAAACCTACAGCTGGTCCTTTGGCTGTAATTTGTCAACCTCTACCCTAAAAGACTTGTATTGGCAAGTGATGGGGGTTTTAGGCATATAATGCACAGAAATAGCCAGATGGAGGAATGGTTGACATGAGTCAAAGCAAAGCAGAGAATCCAGGCAACATATACAAGTAATCAGCAGCAACATGCTGTTATTGAGTCATCATCTACTTAAGTAGTGGTTCCATATGTATTCTCTTTCTAAGGAAAGAATTGAAATCAAAGTATAGGTAGGGCTGAAACTACAGCAGTGGGAGTGAATATCTGTTTTGAATAGAGACATTTAGGAAGACTGACAGTTCTTGATAGACAACTTCTTAACTTGTTGCTAAACAAAGAAGAGTGTAGAATATTGTAATGAGTTAAATACTTAACCTCTTTAAATTGCATTTTCTTATAATGATGATAATAAATACAAAGACTAGCCAAAACCTTTGTTGTTTTTTGTTTTATTTTGGTTTCCATTTAGGGATGCAGTGTGGAATTCTACAATTAATTGATCTTGAGTCATAAGAACAAAGCCGTTTCATGAACCAGTCTCTGGTTTCATACTTCTCTGTTGTCTTCCAGAAATAGTATAAAACATTACTACTATTTATTTGTTCAGAAAATATTTATTGATTGCTTACCTAACAGTGCCTTGCCCTGTTGTAAAGGCTTAATGTACTTTAGATGAGCAGTTTGTGAATATAACATGTTTTGTATGACTGGATTTATAAAAATATTGGTAAACCATGTTGTTAAGAGGTTTTAAAAATTTATAGCTTACGTTTTAATTTTTCCTCAAGGAGAAAGGTTTGCAGCCTATTTTAACTACCCTCTCCTCCTTCACTGCATTTTATCATGTTTATTTTGCTTTCAAATTTCACAAATTTAACCGGAAGAAGTAGAGCAGTGATTAGTGGTTTTTGAACTTCTGCTCTTCGGAAGCACTGTATCCTATCCTATGGAAGATAGAAGAAAGCCTAGACAAAATCTATTCTAAATATTATTCATGATCAAAATGAAATAAGCTATGTACAAGGTATCAGTTGTCACACATTGGTTGATTAAGCTGCTTTAAAGTATAGTGTTTGAAAACTCTGTTCCCAAGTTATTTGTATGAATGATGCTATCCAAAAATTATGCACAATATATTTTTTAAAGTACTGAAGTTCAGGGCTCTCTTTAATAATTAGAATATGAATCAAAATAATTTTCTCTCTAAGCTCATTCAAGAAAAGAACAGTAAAATTACACAGATTATATTTAGTGTATCCTGTTCAACTTTTTGTCATCAATGTTTAGTCATTTATTGGGGCAACTAATAATTTTATTATAATGTATTTAAAAATTGACAAATTGCAATGTAGTGAATTCCCAGTTTCTTCAAACTAAGAAGGGAGATTTATAACTTGCATTTTTGTCAAATTGATTGTATGTTAATTAATGACTTAGAAATTATACTTGTTATATAAATTATTTTATAATTTAAGCCCAAATAGAAATTTAAGCTTAATAGAAACAGTAATGAATAGCTTATGTTTCTACATAACAGAATAGTTTTTACTTTCCCTTCCTCCAATGTAGAATGACTAAACTAATGGAACTAGCAAATCTTCAGCCCAAAAGACCAAAAACAATAAAGCAGCGCCATGCGAGAAAAAAGAGAAAAATAAAGGATATGTTGAATACACCATCATCTGCTTCACACAGGTAATTTTGTTTTGGGTTGTAAAATAAGGTTTCTGTATGTACTTTGTCTACCTGCTTAACTCACATCATTCCTCAGTCTGGCTTTTATTTCATTTACCAGTGACTTCCTATTTGCCAAATTCACAAGTATTCATAATTCAGTCCAAGTTGATATTGCCAGCATTTGATACTATTAGCTACCCTGGGCTTTGAAATTGTCCACCATTAATTTTACATTTTCTTTGTTTGTTTCTCAGCTTACTGCCTCTCTTCCATTTCTCCTTTTTTTTTCTTTCTTTTATGCTTTTCACTCACTCACTCCCTTGCTTTTTATTTCTTTTAAAGATTTGGTTCCATATATCCCCATCTTCTGTTCATAGTTTCAAATTTATTGTTAATCTCATTAATTTTTATCATTCACCTATTGCAGCTAATAGATTCCAAATCTCCCTCTCCAGATTTAACCCCCTGAGATCTGAAGTCTTCATTTCTAGCTTCCAGGTGGCATACTCAAAGTGTCTTGTAGGCACTTAAGATATTATCCAAAACAAAAGCCATTTATTTTCCTTTCATTATCTCTCTTCATGTGCTTTCACGGTTTTGATAATGCTATCACCAATGTGCTTATATGAAATTTTGTTAGTTTTTCCTAAATCTACTACTTGATGTTAAACATTTTTTTTACTTCAAAGTACGACACCATGTCAAAGTTCATGACTTAGCAAACAGGACCCACCTTTAAATATTTATTGAATGTATGACAAGTTGCCTGTTAAATATCATTTAGTTTGGAGCATACTTCCAAAGCTTAATGCCATCTTTTCTAAAAGTGAGTTAATAGTGTTATGAGAAAGTAAGCCATATGCAGGTAAACGACATAGAAAAAGATATAACTAAGAATGAAGGGTTGCAAGAAAGGAGAGGTCACAGTCAGTTAAGAAACCTGGAAAGACTTTAAGAGGGAGGAGTCATTTGAACTGGTCTTGAAAAATGAGAGAAGGGAAGAGATACCTAGTGTGAATGGTAAAGTGAGTGATTCTAGACGTAGGAAAATTTGTTGCATAGGAATAGAAATGATGAAAGGGAAAGCTAAAGGGATGTGAAGATACCTGTCTTAAATGTTAGATTATGATGTTTGAATATATTGAAGGAGCCGTTATAATATGATTGCCATTTTTAAAAAATTAAGAATTTGTTTCAGACTTCGTTATCTTATAATAAATTCTGCAGTAAATATGCGGATTTGGGCTGATGTTCAGGGCTATCGGTATGAAATAGTTTAATTAGATACAAGTTAACTTCCCACTGTCTTTTTTTTTTTTTTTTTTTGGCTGCACCTGCAGCATATGGAAGTTCCTGGGTTGGGGATGGAATCCAAGCTGCAGCTGCAACCTGTACCACAGCTGCGGCAACCCACTGTTCTGAGCCAGGTATCAAACCCGTGCCACTGCAGAGACAAGGCCAGATCTTCAACCCTCTACACCACAGCAGGAACTCCCCACTATGTTTTAAACCTTTTGTTTATAGTAGAGAAATTGCCAAAGAAATAGTATTCATTAATGTGTATTTTGTTTGAAATATATTGTCCTTTCTTTCCTTTTTGACTGATTACTTGACATTTTGCATTAACATATTTTTTTTGAAATTGTGGCAGAAATTTTACTTGCCTGTCTGCCATGGAATTCTTTTTATTTTATTCATATCTTGATCAGTGAAAATTGCCATTAATTGTGATTTTAATTTTATTCAACTTTTCTACAATGTAAATTTAATTTGAGCTTATAACTTTATAAGTGGAGAAAGGAGTTTTTTAAAATGATCTTTTTACATTTTTAAAGGAATGAGTCTTTAATCTTTGGGTTTTTTACATTATTATTTCATGTTGTCTAATATGTGTATTTCCCACCTGTGTGTGTCTTGATATCACAGTCCCATACTTTTAATCTCAATAGCAGCACTGAACAATTAAAAATTAATACAATTGACCCTTAACACATATTTGAACTGTGTGGGCACTTACACAGATATTTTTTTCAGTAAGTTCTATAGTGCTACATGATCTGAGGTTATTTGAATCCCTGAATATAGAACTGTGAATACAGAGGAACCATGGATCTGGAGGGCTGACTACAAAGTTATATAGAGATTTTTGACTACTTCATTGTGGGATCCCTAGCAACTGTCATGTGAACCAAATTAAATTTTCCATTAACCACATTAAAAGATAAAATATTAATAATATATTTTAAAATAATTATATCTGAAGTATTATTACAGCATATAATTAATATAAAAAGTTATTGAGATATTTTCCATTTCTTTTTTTACACAAACTTGTTAAACTCTGGTGTATATTTTTTACTTAGAGCATAACTACAGCAACATTTCAAGTCCTCTTTAGCCACATGTGACTTGTGGCTGGCCACTTTATAGCATAGCTATCCAATATATAGAATCTAGCATACAGTGCATAAAAGCTTTTATTAAACATAGAATGAACTTTTTTTATAATGGGTAAGTATCCTGAAGTTTGGAACCAATAGTCCTAAAATCCTGTTTCTGTCATTTACTGAGTGACTTTATGCAGTGTCTTAACATCTGTTAACCTCAAACTCCTATATATCTAAACTAGGAATTTAATGATAACCATATTAGAGCATTTGCTAGAATTTATTGGAGTATTAAATATAAGTTACTTTGTACACTGCCTATAGTGTATTTTAGATTTTAAAGGTAAATATGAAATAATATTTTACTCAGAATTTTCTTTGCAATTACAAAGTAACGCTGTGATTGTTTATAAACAGCAATTTACATCCAGTGCTGTTACCTTCGGATGTATTTGACCAGCCACAACCTGTAGGTAATAAAAAAATTGAATTCCATATATCTACTGACATGCCAGCTGCATTTAAGAATGATTTAGAAAAGGAGCAAAATTCTGAAGAACAAAATTGTGGTAAGCACATTTTAGTTCTTTAATATGCTATGTAAAAATTCTTCTCAGTCAGTTCTTGGTGTTAGAATTAAAGTTTATGTTTCTATATTTTAGTATTTGTGAACTATGTTTTAAAAAATAGGCAGTTATGTCTTCCTTAGTGGCATGGAATACTACCCATTTCAAACTTTTTTATAAAACTAAAATTAGTGCTTAATGGTAAGATTGTCACTGTTACCTTTTACTAGTAATGAACTCTAGGGTGAAATTTAGTCTGTTTTTTGCTGATTTTTACACTAAAAATACAAATTTCTTATATTGGTTTATTTTTCATTGCTTGTTAAATATGATGTTTTATGGTTTTATTAGCATAATTGTATGTTAGGAAAACAGCAGTGTGATTACCTTGTGAGTTGTAGATTTTATGTAATTTTGTTTTAATCTAAAAGATTTGGAAGTTTGTTTACCAAGATATTATTCTTTAGCTTAAAGATAATATATTGAAATTATGAGTTTTTTTTCTGCTTAGTTAATACATTAATACGATTTTATAATGGCATCTCTTCTTTAATTTTTAAATTTCAGAATAATACCAGCTTAAAGAAAATGTAATCAAAACAGGAGCACATAAAGTTTTAAAAAGTTAACACCTCAGATCCAACTGTTCCCTATTCCATTACTTAGAGATAATCATTTTTAGTAATTTGATATGAAGATCGTCCTTCCAGATCTTATCTTACTCTTGTATAAAAACATTTTATTTTCCCTTCTTTTTTTAAATGGCCATCATGGGTTACTTTTTATGGCTGCATAATACTCCATGGAATAGTTACATCAATCTTTATCTAATCGTACTGTATTCATAGTTGAGGTTGTTTCCATTTTTTTTTATTTTTACAGAAAATACTGGAATACACATTTTTGTACATATATCTGAGCACTTACGTGAATATAGGATAGATTTCAAATAAGTATTGAGAATGTACTGGGTTCAAAACTAATTGGTTTTAATTCCTGTCTCTGTGATGGTTAGTGAGAATGCATTGCCTTTTCAGACAGCTACTTTTTGATTTCCATATTTAATATTTTTCTTTTTGAATGGTTTTCTTTCTTTTTTTTATTTTTTACTGTTATTTCCCCAACACTTTTTTTCCCACTGTACAGCATGAGGACCTAGTTATACATACATGTATACATAATTTTTTCTCCCATTGTCATGCTGCGTTGTAAGTATCTAGACATAGTTGTCAGTGCTACACAGCAGGATCTCATTGTTAATCTCATGGCTAGTCACTCTTTGATATGAACTTTTTTTTTTAAGCTTAATTGACTCAAGTCATCCCATTCTCTGTCAGTGTATAATATCAATATATCAATGTAATGCTGAAGTAATGTTTTCAAAGTTTATCTTTTAAAGCAATTTTTAAAGTTTTTCTTCTTCAAAGTGTTTAAAAAGTAAAAGTTTTTTCTCTTACTGATATCTTCAGGCCACAATACAATACAAATTGTGGATTGTACAACAGTTGTTCTATATTATGAGGAGATTTTTATAATCCTAAATGTGGCATATTATTTGAATCATTTTCACAGCCATTTTACAATTTGGTTTGGCTTTTTGAGTAGTATAACTAAAATTTTTTCTAGTGAATGTTTAATCCTGTCTTCTAAACTTTCTCCCCTAAACTAGTTTTATTTTTACTGAAGCTAAAACTCATGTTTTCTGAATGAAATCCATTATTCTGCAATTCTAAATTTTTTGAAAAGATCAGTGTTTTTGATTTTTCTAATCAAATGAATAGATAATTAAGTTCAAATACTTTTTTTTTTCCTTAACTGCTTATAGGACTAAGGTTTGATTTTGCTTTTTGTTTTTTTTTGTTTTGTTTTTTGTGGTTTTTTTTTTTTTAATGAAGAGGGGTATAATGGATTTTTTTTTTTAGTATCCTCAAATACAAGTGTCTTATGTTATGGTTTTCATGTATAGTGACAGAGCTGAATAGTCATGACGAAAACCATATGTCTTGCAAAGCCTAAAATATTTACTGTTTGAACCTTTATAGAAAAAGTTTGCTTACCCCTGTTTCAAAGTATTGAGAAAAACACCCAAGGGTTTTAATGTTAAAAGGTATCTTAAAAATGGAAATCAAAAACTATTCCTGAAGTAGGAATTTTCAATGGATAATAGTATCAATGTTCATTCTTAGATTTACCTGCTTCTGGAGTTGATGCATCCAATAAAGGATTTGGAAAAATCTTCCCCAAACCAAATATGAGCATTGCAGAGGAGATCAAAGAAGACTCTGATGAAATGCCATCAGAATGTATTTCTAGAAGGGAGTTGGAAAAGGGCAGAATTTCTCGAGAAGGTAATTTAATGAAATGAACCAGCGCTTACTCCATTTTATATTTCTTTGGCCCTGTAAGAAACAGAACAGATCTCTTCATGTTATTTACCTTATTTCAAACACATACTTCAAAACATCTCTAGTTAATGTTCTTAATCACCACTTTTGGTTTTTACTACCCATACTTCATAAGTAGGTAAGTATCTCTCAATAAAATGTTTCTAGTATATATTTGAAAAATGTTTTATTTTCATTCCTGAAACTTTTATGTGACATCCTAAATCAGTGTGGTCCACAGCCTGGAATTCTATATTCTGACAATTGACAGACCACCCAATACTGCCTGAGATGTATGCAAAGCAGTTACTTGTCTCAAAAAAGTAAAAGCCTTTCTTTATTAGTTTTATATCCTGACATGATACTCTTTTACTTCTCATGGATTTTTCCTGTTGTAGTGTTTTAGGAAAATATTTAGGGGTTTTAGATTGGCATTTAACACATTGTATTTTTTCCCATAATAATAGGAACCAGACCCCCACCTCACATTTTTTTTTTCTTGCATTCTAGGGCTGCACCTGCAGCATATGAAAGTTCCCAGGCTAGGAGTTGAATCAGAGTTGCATCTGCGACCTACACCACAACTCACAGCAATTCCAGATCCTTAACCCATTAAGTGAAGCCAGGGATCGAACCCCCATCTTCATGGATAACTTGTCAGGTTCGTTACCCCTGAGCCACAACTGGAACTTCCCCAACTAGCAATTTTGATTGGAATTATTTTTGACCTAGTTGTCAGGAACAGATTATGGACATTATATAGGAGTGGCTGTAGAGAGATTCAGGATGCACAGTTTGTCAGAAATACCTGATTGTTATGTTTGAGTATTACATTCTTACATTTGAATATATTAATGCTTGGTAGTTTAGGAGACTGACTTTAGCAAAACAGTTACGCAAATAATTTATAGCATCTTAATTTGCTTCATTTTTTTTTTAAATAACTCATCTTGAAGGTAACCTTTTAAGAATTATAATACTAAATATTTTAGTGAATATATTTTAGTTGTTTTAGATGCCTGAAAATTTTACACTTATTTTCATAATGTCACTTTAGATTTTTAATGGGTATTTTTATCCTTAGTAACTTTGCCATTAGTTTTTGGTTTTAACAATTTCATAATGCATATTTTGTCTATTTAACAATTACATTTGAATTTTGTTATGGTTTTTCTTTGAAAAATTAATGAGCCTGTCTTAATTTTATATCTTTGTTTTGTTTTTATGTAAGAAATGGAAACACTTTCAGTTTTTAGAAGCTATGAACCTGGTGAACCAAACTGTAGAATTTATGTAAAGAATTTAGCTAAACATGTTCAAGAAAAGGTAAGTTGAATTTATATAAGTTGGTTTTATTATTTTGTGTGTGTGTGGGTTTTTTTGGTTTTTTTGGTTTTTTTTCCTGGACTTCCTTATTAGTCTTTCCTTGTTTGAAATTCTAGGACCTTAAATTTATTTTTGGAAGATATGTTGACTTTTCATCAGAAACACAACGGATAATGTAAGTGAAATTTATGTTTTCAAATTACATTTTGTTTTTAATCTGTTATTTTTCTTTATCATCTTTTCCCTCTGGAAAATTATATGAAGAAATTGTTCTTGCCTGTTGCACAATTAGTCTTGTAGATGTTTAGAGCAAGTGTCAGAAAACTTTAAATGAGCAGGTAATAAAAATTTAATGTTTTTATGTTATCACAGTCGATACACTGTCTGTTGCAGCTACTCAGTTTTGTCTTATGAAAGCAACCATAAACAGTACATAAATGAATACTAATAGCTGCATTCCAGTAAAACTTTATTTGTAACCACAAATAAAGTTTAATTCTGACCTTAATCTCTAGCTTTCAATCAGTGGTTCTCAAATTTTAACTTACATAAAATAGCTTAGTAAAATCATTGCCTTGGTCTGTCCCTAGATAGTCTGGTTTTCTAGGTTAAGGTATAGGGTCCATGAATTTGTGTTTCTAATAAGCTCATGGATGATGCCAAAGCTGTCGTTCCAAAGATGATATTTTGAAAACTAGTGTTTTAATGATTCATCCAGGAGTATATGACAGTCTGGCAGATTTTTTTTATATTTCTAATCTGGCAGAAATTTCTTTTGGTTGTGCTGCAGTTAAGCAAGGCTTCTAATTTTATGAAAGCAATAGGGAGGGATATGATTTGTGAATGATACAAACATTTATGTTTAGAGTTAGAATTTGATTAAAATTTTATAATTAGTTAACTCCAGAGTACGTATGACCATATAAATTAGAAGTAAAGAAAATTAGAAAATGTAAGGAGAGAGGCTTTTGAATGGAGGTAAAATAGAGAAGTCACTCTAAATAGGTAATTTTGATTTAATCTTCATGTGAAACTAATATTTTTAAAGTCTTATCTGGGATGTTAACCTTTTTATACAGGCACGCACAAGAAGCACCATGTCTTAAAATTGTCCATTTATGTTCATTAGTGGCAGATAGCTCTTCCTAAAAGAATATTTAGTTTCTTTTGCTGGTAATGCAAAATACTGGCCATTTTTCTTCTTGCTGACTTTGGATCCTGATCATAAGGAGAAAAAATAAAAATTTTAAAAATATGAATGTGTGGGAGTTCCCGTCCTGGCGCAGTGCTTAACCAATACGACTAGGAACCATGAGGTTTCGGGTTCGATCCCTGGCCTTGCTCAGTGGGTTAACGATCCGGCGTTGCCGTGAGCTGTGGTGTAGGTTGCGGACGCGGCTCGGATCCCGCGTTGCTGTGGCTCTGGCGTAGGCCAGTGGCTACAGCTCCAATTCGACCCCTAGCCTGGGAACCTCCATATGCCGCAGGAGCGGCCCAAAGAAATAGCAAAGAGACAAAAAAAAAAGAAAAAAAAATATGAATGTGTGTATGTGTATATGTATCACATGTAAATATATACCTTATATGTATTGTGTGTATGTGTATATTAAAAATGTATATGAATATGCATTCTTTCTATTTCTAGTATTACCTGCCATTTGAATTTTAGGGGGAAACATAAGTCTATATTGAGAAATCTGTACACATCAAAATAATAAATAATTGTTTCCTGTGGGACTGGTCTTGTGATTTTTTTTAGGAAAAAAATTTCACTGCATTTTGGATACTTATAAAATTCTTTATATGCTTTTCCTAGTCTTCTAGACTATCAAAATGGCAGGTAGTACTTCAGTTGTAAATTACAGTCTTTTTTTTAAGTAGTTTTGAGTATGGTTTTCTCCCTCAAAATGCTGAGGAATGAGTACACTAGGAGATTATAGAAGACCACACTTGGAATGCAAAAATCTGGTTCATGTTTTTATCTCTAACTTTAGCTATCTGTGTGACCATGAAGAAGTCACTCAGTCTCTGTAAAATGGTGATTTTGACTAGATCAGTGAAGTCTCTTCCTGATCTGAAATTCCATGTTACTTTTCTGTAGTTCCTGTCATGACAGCCCATCTATTCTTGTTTGTATACTTGTTTTTGTCACTCGAGTAAGTAGTTTTGAATTCAGTGCATGACATTTTCGTAAAAGTAAATCTATGAAATAAAAACTTTAACAGTTTGCTTTTATAGTTGCTAATAATAAAATTTTTAAGTCACATGCATTTATAATAGCTAAAAAAAGATAACCCAATTCAAACATACATTACCTATTATAGAATCAATTTTAGAAAGCCTGAGTAATTAACATACTAGTCAGATATTATAGTCATTTTTACTCCAAAATAACAAAATTTTAAATTGCTCAACACATTCCAAGAATTCATCAGAATTCTTTGACATTCTTTCTTTTTTTTTAAGGGCTGCACACCTGGCATATGGAAGCTTTCAGGCTAGGGGTTGAATTGAAGCTATAGCTGCCAGGCTACACTGTAGCCACAGCAGCGCCAGATCAGAGCCACGTCTGCCACCAACACCACAGCTTACAACACCACCAGATCCTTAACCCACTGAATGAGGCCAGGGATCGAAACCCTGTCCTCATGGATACTAGTTGTGTTTGTTACCATAAACCATGACAGGAACTCCTGCTTTGACATTCTTTGACGCCAAACCATCCTTTCTTCCTTGACTTCTAGGTTTGATATACGCTTGATGAAAGAAGGTCGCATGAAAGGACAAGCATTCATTGGACTTCCAAATGAAAAAGCAGCAGCAAAAGCATTAAAGGAAGCTAATGGATATGTTCTTTTTGGAAAACCTATGGTAGTTGTATCCTTCAAATCAGTCTGTTATAAGACTGTGTGGTTTTTAGGAGTAAAGGTATAATTGAAACCGTTTTTTATATAACCCTTTAGAAATCTCAGCAGCTGGCATTCTAGCTCAGTTATGGATATATTTAATTGAGTCAGATGAAAGTGTTTAGATTTTTCTTGGAAAGTAAGCATTATAAGGTTATTAAAATTAACCGAATCTAATCATTTTACTTAATACAGCTTAAAAGTATATACATACTCGTGCTAAGCCAAAGAGACCACAGTGTCAAGAAGTACATTTAGAATCATTAAAGAAAGGTCAGATTCATTGTAGTTTATTATTTTATATTTTATTTTATTGTAATTCCCATTTATGCTTGAGAATTTTAATAACCAAAATATATCATTAATTAGCCAGCCTGCTTTCAGCAGCATTTAATCATGCTGCCTTCTGCAGTTAATGTACCTCAAACTAGAAGTCACTGGGATAAATGAAAGAGCAAAGGTCCAGGTGTAAAAAATGGTTGTAAAAGAAAAGGTAAATATAAGCTTTTTACCTCTTCCTCCAGATCCTGAAGCTAGGAGGCAGTCAACAAAAACTTCACAAATGACTGAGAGTAGGAAGACAAACTTAAAGAATAGATTAAAAACTGTACTCCTACATTAGGAAGTACTTAATAATTTAGAAAAGATTGCTTTCATATGAAGGAAACCTTAATTTTTAAATATTAGCAATTTGCTCGATCTGCTAGACCAAAACAAGATTCTAAAGAAGGAAAAAGAAAGTGCTAAAAGTTAATAAAGGTAAGTGTGGACATAATATAATTAAAGGACATGACCTTATTTAGATGAAATTAAGGATGGATAAAAGCTTAATAGAGTATTCATGAATCTCCCAATTCTTAAATTTTAATGTGTATTATAATCATAGAGGATTTGATAATATACAGATTACTGGGCTTCCCCTCACCCCCATTCAGAGTTTGTGATTTAGTAGGTCTGCAGGGGACATTAGGCCTTGGATAGCCAGTCCTCCCCAGTTTTCCTGTAATTAGAGGTTTTCCAGGACATTGGCCCTTAATGCTCACTCTAAAAAAGTGCTGAGTCAGGACAAGTTGGTTACCCTTGAAGGGACCTAAGAATTTGCATTCCTAATTACTAATTGTACACTTCTTAAAAATATATGCATATTTTTTGGGAATGAAGTCGTCTTCAAATAAGTAATTTTAATCCATATCTAGTATAATGATTAAAAACGGTAGAATTAAGCATTAAACATAAAAGTTTATGTCATACTGTTAAAGATACATGGAAAATATATTCCTTTTGTTTTTTATTTTATTTTAAATCTCTGCCCTAGTATACTGAAATGACATGAAATAAATGGGCCAGAATTACTGATGAAAAAAAATTATATAAGGAAAATTTTCTTTAGTGTTCCTTTTGGGAGATACCTTGAATATTTGGATATATTTGTTGTAAAGTATCTATACGGTGTAGTCAGAGCTTACAAATACCTTAGAAGAACAGATGAAAACAATTTTCAGTGTGTTTTTAAAAAATCATTTATTTGTAAACCTAACATCAAAAATAGAAAAAAATTAAACTGCATTCTGCTGTTCTTCTTTAGAAGCATTCCTGCGTAAATACTGCTGTAATACTGTCATACAAAGTGTATCCTTTCTTGTTGTATCCTTTTTGGGGCAGTGTTTTTTGATTTTTCCAGAAATGTTTTGTTTTTCCTCCACCCATTAATTCACCTTAAGCAATAATCTTTTACAGTGCATTGAAATGAAGTATTTCTAAAATTATCTGTTAATTAAACAAATCTTTTAAATGGTTTTTAGATTTGTTGTTGAATTTTCTATGCTGTGTTTTAGGTTATGTAATTTTTCCAGGGAAAGTTAGTGAATCAGGTCAACTTATTTACTTGGAGAATGTATACATTTACTTTAATACAGATTTTAGTCTTGTTTCTTTAATCCATGTATTTTCTAAGCCTAAAATTCAGTAACATAATGCTTTCTGTTTCATGATGTATCTGGTTTTAGGTGTGCTATATAATGTGTTGTAAAATTCGGGGAAAGGTTTTTTTGTTATTTTTTCCTTTTAAAAAGTACGTACGTTGAAAAGTGAAGTAACTGGATTTCAGTGTAAATTCCAAGTAAGAGTAGCAGACCTTACATCTGAGGTTTTATTATTGAAATCTTTGAGATAGCAAGTAGAAGTATCTTTTTTCCTCTTTCTTTTTCTCAACTAAACAAAAGGAGTAAGAGTAACAGAGAGGAGAAGACATAACATTAATTCAGGGTAGCACATTAAGTGGAAAGAAACAAATCTGGTAGGTATGTAAGTGCAGGGGTTTACAGACTATTTGATAATAAGAACCACACAAAATAGTGTGGTTCTCAGTCTTGGCTACATATTGGAATGATCTGTGGAAGTTTTTAAAAAATACTGATTATATAAAATGACGTAGTAAACTAAAAAATATACTTATGCCTGTGTTTCTTCCTCAGAGTTTTGATTTAATTGGTCTAGATTTCAACATAGATATTAGGGTTTTTAAATCTCAAAATTTTGATTCTAATATGCAGTCAAGGTTGAGAACCTCTGAGCAAGTTTCCTGGACTCTATCCTAGAACTGATAAATCAGAGTATCTGGGATTAGGACCAAGAATCTGATTTGAAAGGGCCCTTAGTAGTTCTAAGGACTGATTAGTTAGATTAAAATGGTTAGGTGGATTCAAGAATACCAACCTGGCCATCTAAATTTTTATCAGTAGGAAAATAAAGCATTTGAGCCTCTACACCTCTTTCTTGCAAATCCTATTAGTAGTACCATGAAAACAATGCAAAATTCTGTTAGTATCACCCTAAGAGTATAAAAAGTTATAGATATTGAAATTGCTGTTGCTTTTTCCTATAGACTCAAGTAAAATATTATATTTTTTATAGGTCAGTTTCTGTATAAACTGTTTAAACAAAATTTTGTACTGACATGATTCACTAATTTTCTGAATATAAATGTTTTAGCTTTTAGTTATTTTAAAACTATTGAACTGTTTTATAATCATTACTTTTAATTAATTTTTATGGTGTTTTAGGTTCCTTTTGAATTCCATATCTTTCAAGTACTTTCCAGCTTTGGAGAGATGAAATTGACTACCTGGACGATGGAACTGTGCGTAACAGCTTTTAAAGTGTATTTAAAAATTAAATTTATATTCATTTAAATCAGGCTATTAGAGATATATCACATGTATTTTAATCATCTTCCTCACATAAAATAAATTATTTTCTTTCCAATAAAATAATGTTCTTAATTTTTCTTCGTTTTATGCATTAATGAAAGCATAACTTGATAATTACATAGTCTTTTTACTAAGATAATTTTACAGTACTAAATATAAGTTTTCCTTTATGATTACACATATTACCGTTTTTTCATTCTTACCTGCATGTCAATGCACATATTTAACACACTTTTTTAAGGGTAATTTTATTTCTTATATCTTGTAATTATTTTAGGAGTGATTTTGTTTGGCTGTGAGTTTTAATGATTTTTTGTTTTTTGTTAAATTTGATTTTTTTAATAGTGTGGGATTTTTCTGCAGGTTAGGAAGTTTATATTCTTGCCTACTTAGTCTTCCATTTTTTATGTATCAGATCAGAATGTCACTTAGTGGTGTAACTGTTTCCCATGTAAAATTTTTCTGTTTCCTTAGCAAAATTAGCTGTATTTAAATAGCAAAACTTGGTGTGTTTCATTTAATTTGTTCTGATACTCCCTTGTGAGTATATCATAATAACAGTTTTCACCTTAGAGTCACTTAGGTCTTTGCTAGAATAATGTTATGAAACAGAGTTTCTCTTTTTACTCATAGCTTTGTTCAAATAAGGTGAATGAAAAATTTAAAGATAGGAATTAGAGGAACCTTGGGACATGCTAATGTTTGGATAGCAAAGAGATAAGAAAACATTAAAGAATGACAAGAAATAGAGCCAAGATAAAGAATGTCAGCTAGGAAGGGGTTATTTGTTATGTCAGATCTGTGGATGAAGCAAAAAAGAAGAGTTCTGAAGGGAACAATTAAGGAGTTTTGCTCTCCAGGGAAATAGTGAAATGACCTATTAATATTAGAGGGGTATAGTATCAAGAAGGCTTTTGTTGTTGTTTTATAAAGATTGAAGAAATAACAGGTTTTTATGTTAATAGGACTAATCTAGTAGAGAAAAAAACAGAAACAGTGATTCAGGAAGGAGAGCAATATTGCTAGAGCCATAGACATTGTGTACAAATAGAAGGATTAGTTTTAAAGATGGCTCTGTACACAGCTCATTTAATAGAGTGGAAAGAAGGGCAGATAATGTAGGTCTAGATATTTTTAGTTTGGTATGGATGTATAGTAGGTACTTACAAAAGTTTTGTTATATTTTCTCAGTGAAATAGGAAGCAAGGTCACAAAGTAAGAAGATATGTTGGGAAGAAATGTGTTGGATTGATGAAAGAAAAAAATATGTATTTAGGAAAATGAGAGAATGAACAGATTCTTAGAAGGACTGCTAAATAGTACTTAAAGTGTCTGCTTGAGGTCCATGGTTAAGTTAAGTGAGACCAGTCAACGTGTTTTTATCTCTTTCCTCAGTTATATTTAACCTTGGTGCTATCTTTTAATAGACACAGGGAGTCTAATTTAACTGAAGTTGGAATTTTCCCAGATGAATACAACAAAGAGGGAGAAGGGGAAAGATGTTGATGTAATCAAGGAAACAATTATAAGGGAGAGACATGGAAAGTAATCCTTTTAAGAGCAAAGTGAGAAAATGCTGGTGGTACAGGTAGATAAATGAAATCCATTGAAATTGCAGTGTGGTGTGGTTGAAGATTGTATTGTAGTTAATTACTAGAGGTAGAAACTAGAAATCTGGGAGGTTGAAATAAGAGTAAGGAACTGAAAATGACAATATTAGAGTACAGTAATTAGTGACTAAGTTTTAGGATGTGAACATGGTAGTTGAATGAAAGCAGGGTCATGGAAAGATGAATTCAAGAAATTGAGAAACCGGTGTTGAAAGGATCATCTAAGTGGATTTTGAAATTATCAAGAATTATAAAAGGCATATTGAGCCAAAAGCAAAATAAAATTACTTAGAGCACTTAAATCTGTCAGGTATACAAAAAAATATTTTTAAAAATCAACTTAAAGCTTAGCTGTCCCCTGCCACAGTGACAGGAAATCAGCCTAAATAGTCTACTGAGAAATAGTGTGTTAACTGTGGTTTTACAGGTGTAAGTTCTAAATTCAAAGCTTGTATCTATAGCTTAATTGCTTTATGGCTTTGGGCAAGTTCTGTACCTTTTTTAAATCAATTTTCATGAGGATAATAAAGTTCTTACCTTAGGGTTGTTGTAAAGATGATTAGATTAATATATAATACTTAAAACAAGCCTGGTTTTATATATATACACATATATATAAAGTTTTCAATAAAATTTCAAGTTTTCAATAAACGTTAGCTCTCTTGGTGGTTGTGGTGGTTCCTCAGCTCACTCTAATTGTGAAGGTAATATAAAAAATTCTGAGGTCTTAGGTAAAACTATTTTTTTCCACTTTGATTATCACTGAGATGCCCAGAATGCTTCTATGCCACACTTAGGGAGCACAAGACTATTTGACAAGTTTAGGATCTTTGGTGTCTAGGAATTAACCTTTTTATGGATAATGTTCTGTCCCGATGATTACTTCATAAGCTGAGCATGTGACCCAAGTAAGTATAATTGGAAAGATTTCTAGGGCTTGTACGGAAACAGCAGTGCCCTCCTCCCTCCCTCATAGAGTTCTGGATGAGGCTGCTAACCATTATCTTGATGATAGCTTATTATCCATGAGTTTTTTAAAAAAGTCATCGTGGAGATGGAGAAGTACTTATAATTTGATCCCATAGCAAAAGCCCTAATAGCTAGTCTGTCATTAAATTTTTCAGTTACTATTTAAACAATAAATATGTTTTTCTTTTTCTTTTGTTGGAGGGATTTGACACGCTGGCCAGGTGTAGATCACATGTGTCACCTCTGAGGGGAGAAGTTTCATATAAACCACTTGAAATGACAGTTAGGAATGGGCTTGTTCTTTGAAGGAAAAGCATAGCATTGTGAAATCAAAAGAGAAACTTAGGTATTAGGCAGCCAAAAGCAAATGTTTTACTACAGTATACAATAAATAAAACTCTTACTGCCATGTGGTTGTTATCCATTTATTCTTTTCATAAGGGCTGGGACCAGTGTAAAGAGAAGGAATCTCCTAGGGTGTGGACTTTAAGGAGGCATAAACTCTCAGAGTAATCCAAGAGCTCTTTCTCTCAGTCTAGTCTTGGTGCTGCCTCCTACTATATTAATAACATAAACAGAGTCAGCATAATCCTGTTTAAGTAAATCACCAAACAAAAGCAGTACCATTCAAGTAGCTATTTTAGATGATTTGAAAAATATTTATTATGCAAATGACACTCCTTCAAAATCAATGTCAAGAGAGATTAAGTCTTCTAAAGGAAGTAAGGGAAAGGAATTACTACCTATTAAGTACATAAAATTCAAAAAGCGTTGCATTAATTGTTTAGATATAGTAATTATTTGACATTTGCCAACCTATAAGAACACTTCCTTTAGTGAGGAATGGAGACGTTTCCTGCTGAACTTCAACTGTATATTAGTAGATATTGTAAAGTTTAGTTTCCTTTACTAATATTTAAGTTATTTCCATAAATTTAACCTTGATGAAATGGGCCAACTTCTTGAAAGTGACAAGTAAAACTTACTTGAGAAGTAGGTAATCTCAACAATTCTATATCTGATAAGTTTACTTTGTGGTTAAAAAATCTTCCTGAAGCCCTGGATAACTTCACTGATGAATTCTACCAAACATTAAATGAAGGAACCAACAATTCTATACAACAGAACACTTCTGAATTCATTTTAAGAGGCCTGATTTATCTTGATAGTAAATAAGACAAGGGACAAGAAAAGTACATATCACTGTATCTTATTAGTGTATATGCAGAAATCCTCAACAATATATGAGCAAGTTGAATCGAGCAATATATAAAAAGGATTATAAATCATGGCCAAATGAAGTTTATCCTGCAAAATGCAGGCTGTTGAACCTTTGAAAATGAATAAATGTTATTTATCAACAGACTAAAGAAGGAAAAGCATATGATTTTCTTAATGTAAAAAGTATTTGACAAAATTAAACATCCATTCTTAATAGCTCAGCAAGCTAGCACTAGAAAAGGGCGTCCTTAAGTTAAAAGTGTCTACAAAACCTCTTGGTGTCTTAATACTTCATGATTAAAGGCTAAATGTTTTCCTCCTAAGAAAAGGAGAAATTAGGCAAGGAAGTAGACACTCACTATTAATATTCAACTTCTCGCTGACAGCCATTGCATAAAACGAAAAAGAAGATCTTTGTAAATTGGAAATTATGAAGTAAAATTATTCCTTGACAGAGATGACATGTTTATGTTGAAAATTCCAAAGGATTAAAACATTCCTACAACTGATTGTAAGATTAAAATAAATACATAGAATTCAATTGTCTTATCTGTGCACTAGCAATGAGCAACTAGACATTGAAATTTTTGTGTACATTTGCAGTAGTATCAAAGCAGAAATAATAGTCTACCAAAATATGTACTACACCTGTATGCTGCAAACCTTCCACCAAATTTTGATAATAAAAAGTGAGGAAGGCTTAAGTAAAGGGAGAGAGGTACTGTATACATGGTTCAAAAGACAATTATTATGCCATCTCTTCCCAAATAGACTGATTTCAAATAAAAAAATTCTAGCAGGATATTTTGTTGATATTATCAAGTTGACTTTCAAGTTTCTTTGGAAAAGCAACAGAGCTAGAATAGCTGACACAATATCAAGACAAAATTATATGACTTAGACTACAGAATTATAAGTCTTACTATAAAGTTATAATAAATAGTGTCATATTTGGCAGAGAATAGACACATAAATCAATGGAACAAGAAAGTCTAGAAATAGACCCACACAAGTATGGTAAATTAATAAGCCAACTCAGTGGAAAAAGGATAGTCATTTGAATATGAGATGTATTTCCCCCCCCCCAAAGAAACGGTATCAATACATTTCTGTCACACAAAGATATTTTCAAAATAAATTTTAGGCCCAAATATAAAATCTAAAACTATGAAAATTATAAGAAAAAAATGTCTGTGGGACCTAGATGCTTATATATAACTTATGCTTATGTAAGTTCTTATATATATATAACATCAAAAGATTGATCCATTTATATATAAAAAAAGATAAATTGGTCTTCAAATAAAAATCTTGTTCAGAAGACACTGCTAGAAAAGAAGAGGCAAGCCATAGAATGGGAGAAATCTTTGTAAAGCATATATTTGACAAAGGAGAGTAACCAGAATATATAAGGAACTTATATCTCAGTAACAACAACTACAAAAAAAGCCAAAAATGGACAGTAAATATCAAGGCACTTCAAAGGTTTATGATGGCAAATAAGCAGATGGACATCATCAACCATTAGGAAAATATACAGCCAGAATAAGATGGCACCACATACGTATTAGAATGGCTTAAAATAAATTCTGATAGCACCAAGAGTTGTCCAGCTAAGCTCCCATACATTGCTAGTGAAAGTACAAAATGATATATCTGCTGTGCAAAACAATTTTGGAAAGTTTGTTAAAAGGTTAAACATGCACTTAACAAGTGACCTACCCATCACACTTCTAAGTGTCCAAGAAGAACAAAAAAATTACGTTCACTCTAAAACTCTACATGAGAGAATTTTGGAAAGGTGGCAGAGTAGGAAGTCTCAGGAATCAATCTCCCCACAGAAACAACTGCACTGGCAGTACCAGTCTGATGTCACTGTTTTGGAACTCATGGGTCTAGTAAAGGCTTGCAACTTCCAGGGAAAGTCTTGGACAATAAAATTGTAGTTAATTTAGGTCAATTTCAGCTCTTAGCATAGCAGCAACTACCGATCCATCAAACTCGGCCATGTGGCAAGCAGCCATGTATGTATCCTGGAGCACCTTTCACACAGCTGGTTAGAGTCAGGGTAGGCAAAAAGGACCCTGAGCTCTAAATATTGGGAATCTATGTTCTAATCATTAATTACTGCTTTCTATCACAAAGGTTCAAAGAGGTTGGCAGCCGTGGTTGTACATCCTCCCATTTTTGTAAGACATGCCTCTAAACTGATGAATGGACTTCCAGGTGAATAATAAGGCAGACACCCTATTTTTCTTCCCTTTTTTATTTTTCTCTTTTTCCCCTTTTGGGAGCCAGGCATGGTTAAAGAATAGGACATTCAGAAACAACTGCTCTTATGGGGAAAATTAGACATTGACTACTAACTTCAGAAAAAGACACAAAAATCTGAGAGCTAAGATATTATACTTTAGTGATCCTTGGTGCAGAAACAGCATAAAACAATTTTTTTAAAAGCAATAAAAATACTAGTACTTAAAAAAAAAAAGCCAGCAAACCATGTGGAAGAGGGAGAATCTGAATTTCAGAGTTATCATAACATTAAATTCAAATGTCCAGTTTTCAACAAACAAAATCTCAATTTCCTCAAGGCATACAGAGGAACAAGAAAGTGTGGGTGATTTCAAAGATAAATAAGAAAATAAAAATGAACTGAAACTATCCCTGAAGAACTAATGACAGATATACTATACAGAAACTTTAAAATAACTGTTCTTAAGATGCTCAGGGAACTAATAGAAAATGTGGAGAAATGTGGTGGAAGGAGGAAGTAAAAGCAAAACAATGTGCGAATAAAATGGAAATATCTATAAATATCTAAAACCAAAGAATTCCTGGAGCTGCAAAGTACAGTAACTGAAATGAAAAATTCACTAGAGGTTTTCCCAGGAAGATGTGATTATGTAGAATGAAAAATCAGCAAACTTTCAACAATGGAAATCATGAAGTCCGAGGAACAGACAAAAAGATTGAAGAAAAGTGAACACAGTTTAAAGTCCTGTGGGAAACTGTCAAGCAGACCAACATACACATTGTGGGAGTCCAAGGAGAAAGAGGAAAAGACAGCTAATATTTGAAGAAATAATGGCTGAAAACTTCCTGAATCTGATAAAAGTTATAACTATTAATATATAAGAAGTTCAACAAATTCCAAGTAAGATGGACTCAAAATACCCACATCCAAACATAATAAAACAGGAGTTCCCTTGTGCACCAGCAGGTTAAGGATCCAGAGCTGTACTGCTGTAGCTCAGGTTGCTGCTGTGGGGTGGTTTGATCCCTAGCCTGGGAACTTTATGATGGGTCCATCCAAAAAGGAAAAATAAAACATAATAAAACTTAAGAAAAATAAAGGTGAATTGTCACAGACAAAGGATTCTCAATAAGATTATCAGCAGATACCTCCAGAACCTGGCAAAACCATTTTTCAAAAGTAAGGACGTTTCTTAAAGTTCAAAGAATTTGTTACCACTACACCTGCCCTGCAGGAAATGCTAAAGGCATTTTTGAGGTGTAAAATGAAAAAACATGGCAGTAACTCAAAGCCATGTGGAGAAATACAGATTTCAATAAAGGGAAATATATGAACAGTTATAAAAGTTAGTATTGTAACAGTGGTTTGTTACTATACTTGTTTGCATGATTTAACAGACTAATACATTGGAAAGACAATTGTGAGTCTATAAGCTGATATTGTAACTGTGGTTTGTAATTCCATATGTTATTTTCTACATAATTTAAGGGGTTAATGCTTTAAAAATATTTATTTAGGGGCACACAGTGTATAAAGGTATATTTGGGGAACCTCAACAAACGAAATGACTGGAGACAGAGCTGTAAAGCAATTTTGTATGTTTTGAAATTAAGCTAGTATAAATTCTAAGGTTATAATTATAAGATGTTGAATGTGAACTCCATGTAAGCACAAGGAGAAGAGCTATAGAATATACACAAAAGGAAATGAGAAAGTAATTTAAACATTTGAGTACAAAAAATTAAATATGGAGGAAAACAGTAATGGATGGAATGAGGGACCCCCCCCAAAAAAAGATGGAAGGCATATAGATAACAAGCAAAATGACAGAAGTCCCTCCTTTTCAGTAATTAAGTATAAAGTCTCCAGTCAAAGCAAAACATCAAGATTGGGTGAATGGATTCAAGTACATGATCTAACTATGTGCTATCTACAAAAGAGTCACTTTAGATTCAAAGATAAAATAGATTGAAAATGAAACTGTCAGAAAAGATATTTGATGTAAATAGAAACCAAAAGATCAGGTGTGGTTATACTAATATCAAAAAACTACACTTTAGGTCAAAAGAAAGTTACAAGAGATTAAAAAACAAAAGTTTCAATAGAGCAAAATGATACAACAATTATAAACATTTATACACTGAATGACCATCAAAATATATGAACAAAAACTTATAATGTTGAAGGGAGAAATAAATAGATAACTACAAAAATAGTTGGAGACTTCAGAACTGTAATTATGATAGTGGATAGTGTAATCAAATAATTGAGGAAATGTAGTACTTAACACAATAACCAATTTGATCTAGCAGACATATACAGAATGCTCCAGCCAATAACAGCATACATATTCATCTCAAGAGCACATGGAGTATTTTCCAAAAAAGACCATAGATGTCAGGCCACAAATTGTTTCAAGAGATTTCTGATTAATTGATTAATCTGTCTATTTAGGCCACACTCATGACAACATCTGGAAATTTCCAGGCCAGGGACTGACCACACCATGGCAATGACCTGAGCCATAGCAGTGGCACCTTGAGTCCTTAACTGCTGAACCACCAGAGAATTCCTCAGTAGATTTTGTTAAAGGGATATACAAAGTGGCTTCTCTAACCACAATGGGATTAAATTAGAAATCAATAAAAAGGAAAACTGGAAAATTAACTCTATTGTTGCAATTAAACAACACACTGTTGAACAACAATTGGTTCAAAGAAGAAACCACATGGGAAATTAGAAAATACTTAGAAACAAACAAACAAACAACAACCACAACAACAAAACAAAACTACAGATGCATTGTAAATGGTGCTAAGGGGAGAATTTATAATCACTAACATTGAAAAACAGGTTTTAAATCAACAGCTAGCTTTACAGCTTAAAGAACTAGAAAAAGAGCAAACTAAACACAGAGCTAGGAGAGGAAGGGCATATTAAAGATTAGAGGTAAATGAAATAGGGAATTAAATCATGGGGAAAACAATAAAACCGGAAGTTGATTGCTCAAAAAAGACCAACAAAATTGACAAGTCTATAGCTCCATGGACTAAGAAAAAAGGACAAGTTACTAAAGTGAGAAATGAAAATGGGGATATTCTACAGTGATAAAAAGTACTGTTAACAATTTTCCACGAACAAATTGGATAGCTGGATGAAATGGACAAGTTCCTAGAAATACAAACCTACTAAGGGTAAATTACAAAGAGACAGAAATTCTGGATTGAATACTGGAGAGATTGAATCAGTGATCAGAAATCTCCCAACAAAGACAAGCCCTGAGGCCAGTGGCTTCACTCTTGATTTCTAGAAAATATTTAAGGAAGAATTAACATAAATTCTTATATTTTCACAGAAATTGAAGAGGAAGAAAAACTTCCTGATTGATTCTATGAGGCCAACATTACTCTGATATCAAAGCCAAAGACACTGCAAGAAAAATGCAGACCAATATCCCTTATGAACACAAATGCAGAACTCAATAAAACACTAGCAAACAAAATTCAGCAACGTATTAAAATGATCATATATCATGACCATGAGAGATCTATTACCGGAATGCAAGGATGGTTCAGCATATGAAAATCATGAAGTTCCCACTGTGGCTCAGTGGTTACGAACCCGACTAGTAAACATGAGGAGGTGGGTTCAATCCCTGGCCTTGCTCAGTGTGTTAAGGATACAGCATTGCTGAGCTGTGGTGTAGGTCACAGAAGCAGCTTGGATCCCATGTTGCTCTGGCTGTGGCCAGCAGCCACAGCTCCCATTCAAACTCCTGGCCTGGAAATTTCCATAGGCCACAGGTGCAGCCCTAAAAAGGCCAAAAAAAATAAATAAATAAAAATAATTAAAAAAAAAAAAAAAACCTAACAACATGAAGGACAAAAACCATAAGTTCATTTTAATACAGAAAAGCATTTGACAAAATAAAATCCTTTCATAATAGAAACATACAACAAGCTAGAAACAGATGGAAACTACCTCAATACAATAAAATTCATATAAGAAAAACCCACAGTGAACATCATGGTCTATACTGAAAGACAAAGCATTTCCCTCTACTGTTAGAAACAAGTCAAGGATGCCCACTTTTTCTACTTTTGTTCAACATAGTGCTGAAAGTTCTAGCCAGAACAATCAGGCAAGAAAAATAAATAAAAAACATTCAAATAGAAAAGGAAGAAGAAAAATTAGTCTCTGTTCCTAGATGACAATGATTTTTTTCAGTTTTATTGGTATAATGGACAAAAATCAAATATAAAGTGTACAACACAGTCGTTTTATGTATACATATGTTAAGGGGAAATTCCTTTAATAATATATATATATATTAAATTCTTTTATATATTTAGAAATTATAAATTTTAAATTTTTTAATATATATATACACACAGTATTAATTTTCCTTTAACATATCCATCATATCACATATTTCCTTTTTTCTGTGCTTGAGGACATTTAAGTACTACTATCTTAAAATTTAAATTATGCCATACATTGTTATGAGCTATAGCCATCATGTTATACATTCGATTCTCAGACCTTATTTATTTTATAACTGAAAGTTTTTATCCCTTTACTAACCTTTTTCTATTTCCCCCCACCACCTAGTCCCTGGCAACCACTTTTCTGTTCTCTGAATATGAGCTCCATTTATTTTTTTTTTAAAAAGATTCCACATGTAAATAATACAATGAAACCATGAGTATTTGGTCTTTTTCTCTTTGGTTTATTCCATCCCCCCCAATATCCCAAATGGAATATTGTGTGTGTGTGTTTATGTGTGTATACACACATCCACATATATTACATTTTCTTGGTTCATTGATCTGTTGATGACCCTTTAGTTTCTTTCCATACCTTGGCTGTTGTGAATAATACTACAACGAATCTGAGAGTACAGTTACCTCTTTTAGATAACGATTTTGTTTTATTTTGAATATATACCCAGAAGTTGGATTAGTGGACCAAATGGTAGATCTGTTTTAATTTTCTGAGGGTCTTCCATACTGTTCTTCATAGTGACTACCACTTTTCCACCTGACAGTGCTCAAGCATTCTCTTCACACTTGCTGGCATTTATCTCTTGTCTTTCTGATGATAGCCATTCTAATAGGTGTGAGGTGATCTAATTGTAGTTTTGATTTGCACTTTTCTGATGATTAGTGATGTTGAACAGCTTTTCTTGTATCTGTTGCCCATTTGTATGTCTTCATTGGAAAAATGTATATTCACATACTTTTTTTTTTTTTGGCCACCCCACGGTGTCCTTTGCCTGTTTTTAGTTTTATTTGAGCTTTTTTTTCTTTTGAATTGTAGCTATGATCTTATTTACAAAGTTACCTAAAGATTTCACACACACAACTATTTGAGGTCATAAATTTTAGCAAAGTAACAAGATACAAAATCAATATACAAAAATCTTTTGCCTTCTGTATGCTAATAATGAACATCTGAAAAGGAAATTATGAAAACAATTTCATTTACAATAGCGTGGAAAAGAGTAAAATACTTAGGAATTAACTAAGGAGATAGAGACCTGTACAATGAAAACTGCAAAACTTTGCTGAAAGAAATTAATGAAGACATAAGTAAATGGAAACATCCCATATTCATGGATTGGAAGACATAATGATATTAAAATGTCAAAACTGTGGAACGTAATCTACAGATTCAGTGCAGCCCCTATCAAAACCCCAATGACTTTTTTGAGAAATGGAAAAATCCATCCTAAAAGTCATATAGAATCCTAAGGGAGCTCAAACAGTCCTAGCAATCTTTCAAAAGAAGAACAAAACTGGAGTACGCACACTTCCTGATTTCAATCCTACTACAAACCTACAATAATCAAGACAGTATGTCATAAAAACATAAAGTCATAAAAAGACATATAAACCAGTGAAATAGAATAGAGAGCCCAGAAATAAACCCCTACATATGTGGTCAAATAGTTTTTGATGAGATTTATTGAGGTAAAATGGAAAAGACCATTCAATGGGGAAAGATTCTTTTTTAATAAGTGTTGCTGGAAAAACTGGATAACTGTGTAATAATGAATTTTGACACCTAACACTCAATTTAAAAATTATCTCAAAATGGATGAAAGACCTAAATTTTAGAACTAAAACAATAAAATCTTAGAAGAAAATATAAGACAAAATCTTCACAGCATTTTATTTGGCAATGACTTCTTGGATGATGACACCAGAAGCACAGTTAACACAACTAAAAATAGACAAATTGGACTTTTAGAAAATACTTTATATTTCTACATCAAGAGATACTATCATTAGAGAAGAAAATTCAATGGGAATGGGAGAAAATATTTGCAAGTCATATATCTGAAAAAGAATATCCAAAGTACATAGAGAACTACTAGAACTCAACAACAAAACAACCCATTTGAAAAATGGACAAATAATTTTATTTTTTTTAGAATTTTTTTGTTTGTTTTTTTGTTTTTGTTTTTGTTTTTTGCCATTTCTTGGGCTGCTCCCGTGGCATATGGAGGTTACCAGGCTAGGGGTCAAATTGGAGCTGTAACCACCGGCCTACACCACAGCCACAGCAACACGGGATCCGAGCCCCGTCTGCTACTCAAACCACAGCTCACAGCAATGCCAGATCCTCAACCCCCTGAGCAAGGCCAGGGATCGAACCCACAACCTCATGGTTCCTAGTCGGATTCGTTAACCACTGAGCCACGACGGGAACTCTGACAAAGAATTTAAATAGCCTTTTTTCCATAGAAGATAGATTATAAGCACATGAAGTGATGCTATTGATATTGATCACTAATCATAAGGAAAATGCAAATCTAAACTATAATACGATACAACATAACTCATTAGGATGGCTACTATCTAAAAACCCTAGAAGGGGTTTCCCACTGTGATGCAATAGGTTTAGGATCTGGCATTGTCTCTGCAATGGTTCAGTTCAATGCTGAGGCACAGGTTCAATCCCTGGCTTAGTGCAGTGGGTTAAGGATCTGGCATCGCTGCACCCGTGGCATGGGTTGTGTTGCAGTTTTGGCTCAGGTTTGATCCCTGGCCCAGGAACTTCCATATGCCATGGGTGCAGCTGGGGAGGGAAAAAAAAAAAAAAAAAAAAACAGAAAACAGCAGGTGTTGGTAAGGTTGTAGAGAGACTGAAGCCTGTGAACTGTTGGTGGAGATCTAAAATGGTATAGCTGCTCTGGAAAATAATATGAAAAGAATTTAAAATAACCATATGATCCAGCAGTTCCACTCATGGGTGTATACACAAAAGAAGTGGAAGCAGGATCTCAAAGTGATACTTCACCCACGTTTGTAGCAGCAATATGCTCAATAGCCGAAAGATAGAAGTAGTACATGTGTCCATTGTTAGATGAATGGATAAGCAACATGTAGTATATACATACAATGGAATATTATTTGGCCTTTAAAAGAAAGGAAATTCTGCAATATACTACAACAGAGATAAACTTTGTGGGTAAACATTATGCTAAATGAAATACGTTAGTCACAAAAAGACCAATACAATATAATTTCATTTATATGAGTTACTTGGAGTAGTCAAAATTATAGGGACATAAAATAGAGCAATGGTTGCCAGGAGCTGAGGTCAGGGAAGAATAGGGAGTTTAATTGGTGCAGAATTTCAATTTAACAAGATGAAAAGAGCTACTGAGATCAGTGGTGGTAATATTGGTACAATATTATGAATATATTTAGTATCACTGAACTGTATGTTTAAAAAATAAGATGGTAAATTTTGATACATATGTTTACTGCAACACAAAAATTTGGACAAAAAATGTGCATGTGAAGAATTATAATGGCTTTATATATCATCCTCCAAAATGGAAACAACCCAAACGTTCTTCAACTATTGTAGTGCATCTATACAAAATGCTGATAATTGATATCTGGAACAGTATAGATTTATCCTAAATAATTCGTATTCAGTAAAAGAAGCCTGACTCAGTCACATACTATGTGGCTACATTTTTAATGAAATTACTAAAGAAAAGTTACAGCTACCTGATGAATGATTGCCAAGAGGGTAGATTTGATTACAAAGTGAATTTTGGGGTGTGAAGGAAATACTGTATGTTATAGTCTTTTTTAAATTCAAATATTTGGAGCTCGCAGGGGGTGTAACATATGAGGACAGTTTTATTGTTCTGCATGTGTTTATCCAGTATTCCAAACACCAGTTGTTAGAGAGGCTATCCTTTCCCTACCGCGTGTTCTTTGCTCTCTTATGGAATAATAGTTGATTTTATATTTCTGGTATTTACTTCTAGGCTCTCTATTCTGTTCCATTGGTCCAAGCATCTATTTTTGTGCCAGTCTCATACTATTTTTATTAGTATACCTTTATAGTGTAGTTTAAAATCAGGAAATTTGCTATCTCCTACTTTATTCTTTTTCCTCAGGATTGCTTTCACTATTTGGGTTCTTTTATGATTCCATAAAAAAAAATTTAGTATTCTTTTTTCTTTTTTTTAAGGCCACACCCACAGCATGTGGAAGTTCCCAGGCTAACAGTTCAATCGGAGCTGTAGCTGCCAGCCCACGGCACAGCCACAGCAAAGCCAGAACTGAGCCTGTCTGTGACCTACAGCACAGCTCACAGCAATGCAGGATCCTTAACCCACTGAGCAAGGCCAGGGATCGAACACAAAACCTCATGGTTCCTAGTTGGATTCGTTCCCACTGAGTCACAATGGGAACTCCATGATTATTTTTTATTTCTGTAAAGAATGCCATTATATTTCATGGAGATTGTATTGAATCCATCACTGGCTTTGGATAATAAGGATCTTTTAACGATATTAGTTCTTTAGAGCCATAAACACAGGATATATTTCCTTTTGTTTGTGTCTTCTTCTGTTTCTTTCAGAAAAATCGTACAGTTTTTCTTGGGCCTGAAACATCTCATTTGGCACATTATACTAAACATTAGAAATTTAAAATTCTACAAAAATGTTCTTATTAGAGAAATCAAAGAAATATGAGGTGTAAGCAACAGAGTAGTGATGCAAGTATCATTAACTGTGAATAGCTTTTCTGAGGAGAACCATTTTAGGAAAACTGTAATGGGAAGGAGACATAACAGTTATTTCAAGTTCTTATTTTTTTGTTTTGTTTTTGATGCCAAAGATGTCAGAATGTGCTTGCAGATTTTACTTCACACGTTTAAATACACTTCAGATGTGGATCCTTGGTTGATCCTTGGGTAGGAGCTTAGATGATTAGATATCTCCATCTATGCTGGGATGCTAATAAAATTTGCCAAATTTTGTCCGAAAGTGATCCTTTAACACAATTTTAAAACACTTTGTGAAAAACACTTGTTATTTAAAGAACAGTTCAGAGGTAACTGATGAGGCAATGACGAGAAGCTACTTCACACTAACATGTACTTTGCCAAAAGCGCTGAAGATTTTTTAAAAAGAGAGCGAGAGAGCAAGCAAGGAAGAAAGCAAAAGAAAAGAAAATGTGGGAAAAAATTGAAGGTGGAAAACATGGCTGGTTCCTTCTCATCACCATCTGTTCCTCTGGGGGATATGACAATACTCCCGAGATAGAGAAAGTATTACTAGAATTTGGGAAGAGTGGAATGAAAAGACAGAATGTCCAAGTGATGATGAGTGAAAGTGGGAAGAGAACCTGAGTTTGCAGCAGTTTGAATAGCAGCAGAGGTAAAGATAACCATACTTTAATAACACCAGCGTTACAGCAACCAAATGCCTCGAGCTTTTACTGTGTCTATGCACTGTGGTAGTAACAGCTCTGCCTGTGTTAATCCATTTACTCATCACAAGGGCTCTGTGAGGTACACGTTCCATGTTTTAGTTCACAGGTGGATTTAGAGATAGTACTTTGCAGGATCCCACAGCTGATAAGTGGCAGGGTCAGGGTGTACATTAGAGTTTAACTCCTAAGGCCATGTTCTTAAGCGTTACAATTTAACATTTGTAACCATGAGTCAGTGTGAAGTTCAAATGATGCCCCTCTTCTCTAATTCTCACCTCTTTATCACCATCAGTCCAATATCATCCTCCATCTAGTCAGTCTTCTATTCTCTTTCTAATACGCATCTGCATTCAGCTAGTCTTTTGCCTTCCTTGCAATGTTTTTCTTCCTATTTGTTTGTGAACAGCTTTTTGGGGAGGGGGGCGGGGAGGGAGGGAATTAAACTCCTCTCCCTGCTTTGAAGGCACCTTTTTATATGCTGCCTCCTACCTGCCCCATCTATTGACTGCTGGGCTTTGCCCCAAATTGTGATGGTGGATTCCACATCTCTGTGTGTACCTTGTGGACTCCTGAGGGCCCAGCTCTACAGGCCCGATAATTCCACCAAGTGATTTGGCCCACGCATACTAGTTGCTTATGGCTAGCAGCTGTTCTGACTGGCTGGTGTCTGTCCTAAAACAGTTTGTTAAATATTTCGTGTGCCGTTTCTGAAACCATCATTTTCTTGCTGGAAACTGCCAACTCTGTCGTCGTCTTTTTTCTTGTCTAATGCGTTTTGATATGTCAAGCTCAGTATATCCTGTGTTAGCTCCTCCGTTTCCCTAAACCAAGTCTGCCTCTAGATTGCACGGTGAGCATTGTCACTGTTCCTCTCACTAAACTTTAAATTGCAGCGTTGTTTTTGACCCTTCCTTTTCTCTATTCCCCTCCTTCTGTAGAATTAGCTCCGCTACATCTACTGCCTCTCTCCTCTCCGTATCAATTAGTTCTTGCTGAATAACAGTAATTTATGATGTCTCGCGTGTGTGTAAGTTGACTAGGTGGTTCTTCTGCTGGTTTGCCTCTGGAGTAATCATTCAGCCACAGTCAGCTGGAGGATCAGCTCACATGGTTGGGATGGCTTGGGACAATTAGAGCTCCCCATGTGGCCTTGCATCCCAGTTAGCGTCACAGTTACCATCGCAGATTTTCAAGAGATCCAGACCCACTGTGCAGATGCTAGTCAGACGTTTATTGTGTCTTATTTGCTGACATTCTTCTGGACAAAACAAGTTATAAACCAATTCCATAGGCTGTGTAGGAAGAGATTCCACAAACATAGGGATGCTGGCAAGTGTCCTTCATAGGGTGGCACTTCTTGTTACCATTTTACCATAGTCTCCTAGCATTAATTTTTATTGCTGAAACTCTAGTTCAGATTTCCTTTTCCCTTCCTTCCCTCCTTCCCTCCCTCCCTCCTTCCTTTTTCTTTCTTTCTTTCTTTCTTCTTTCTTTCTTTCTTTCTTTCTTTCTTTCTTTCTTTCTTTCTTTCTTTCTTTCTTTCTTTCTTTTTCTTCCTTCCTTCCTTCCTTCCTTCTTTCCCTTTCTTCCCTTTTCTTTCTTCTTTCCTTTTCTTTTTTGGCTGCCCAGAGGCCTATGCAGTTCCTGGGCCAGGACTCATATCCAAGCTGCAGTTGCGAGTTACCCCACAGCTGTGGCAATGCCACATCCTTAACCCACTGTGCCAGGACAGAGATGCTGCTGATCCTATTGAGCCACAGCGAGTCTCCCTAGTTCCCATTTCCATCACTACTCTGTTTTACCCCCGTACAGGTGTTCCTTTTTTCTGTGTCCTTTATCTTCGTCTTTCAATCCATTTGCTCTACTCCAAAAGCTCTAATCATGTTACCTTCCTGCTGAGAAACAAACAAATGGATAGAAGCCTTCTCTAGCTGGACATAGCTTTCAAAAGAAAGCTTTCTTCTCCCTGACTTTGAGAGACCCCCGGTATAGCTTTCCTACTTTAAGCCCTATGGAAAATGATGGGTCCTCCATGTCTAAGTAATGTTCTTCAAAAGTGTATTGATTTCCTGCTGTTATCCTTGCCCAGTGGATGTATTGTTTTCTTAGGTAGAAGCCATATCACCTTATCTCTTTTGGTTAAAATCAAACCCACTCTTCAGGTCACTTTTACCTATTACCATGGATCACCAAGGATTTTCCTGTTAATGAAATGCTAAAGCACTTTCCTCATGTCTCTTGTGAGATAGTGATCATATCCTTCATTTTATTATTGTTATTTGTATTTGCGTGTGGATGCGTCCTTTCTGTGATTTAACATGGGAAAGGTGCTACATCAGGCGTCCAATAGAAATATAATGAAAACCACATAAATGTTTTTTAAAAAAGTTTGTAGCCAGTTTAAAAGAAACACACACACACACACACACATGCAAAGAAAAAACCTGGAAAATTTAATGTTAACAAGAAATTTCACTTCTCACAACGTGTAAACAACATGCAAATTAACCTTTTACATTTTGTCACCCTCACTCTTCAAAAAGTGGAGTATCTTTTATACACAGAGCACATTTCAGTTCAGACTAATGGCATTTTAAGTGTTTAATAGTGAAGTGTTGCTTGTAGCTACCATGTTGGGCAACCCGTCATGAGAATTCTATGAGACTCATTAGTGTAGTATAGAGAAGGTTGACTTGTGGTGGGTTGATTGTGAACTTCTGGCTTTATCACTTAAATGAGCTTGGACAATTCATTCAGTCTCTCTGAGCCCTGGTTTCTTTTTGTATACAAAGATATTTCAAGGGTTAGAATTGACCATATTATATAGTTTCTCACATAGTGCTCATTTATTTAAAAAAAAAAATCCATGCAGGCGTGATATAAGCTGAACCAGTACCTTGCATAATACCTGCAACTTAGAGTCTATTGTGAAAACCATTTATTGGTCAAATGAGCCATCGTACTGTTTGTGTTGCTAGGAACATTAAATATGAAATCTGCTCTTAATAAGGTTTATCCAGAATGCCAGTCATGTAAATCCTTACTTTTTATAACATTAATCCAATATCACTTAATAACATCCCATAGGTTAAAACCTGCCATACAGAGGAGTACTTAACGCTGGCTGGGAATATCAATATAAGTTTCATAAAGGTATATTTTCAACTGCATATGAAAGTAGGAGTAGTTACTAGCTATTGAAGGGTGATGCAAGAAAGAAGAAAAGCCCTGGAAAGTCATGAAAGAATAAAATTGCTTGTCAAATACGCAAAACGTTTATTTTTTGCAGCAGATGGATATTGGGGACTCTGCACTTGTGTTCCGCCCCTCTAACAATTTGAAATATTGAACTCCTAACTCCCCATGGTATGCTATTAGGCTGTGGGGTCTTTGGGAAGGACTTAGGTTAAAGTGACGTCATGAGAGTGGAGGCCCCATGATGGGTTAGTGTGCTTGTACGAAGAGAAGGAAAATCAAGATCTCTGAGCTCTACACTCCGTGAGGATACAAGAAGCTTGCTGTCTGTGAACATGGGATGGGGCTTTCGCAAGACACTGGAGCTGCTGATAGTGTAGTCTTGGGTTTCCCAGCCTCTAGAAATGTGAGAAAGAAATATTTGTGCTAAGCCATCCAGCCTGTATGGCATTCTTGTTACAGCAGCTGGAACTGAATGAGAAAAATAGGACACGGAGTATATGTTCACGACGTGGGCTGGAGGAGGGACCGAAGGAGAGTGTTGGGATTCACAGAGTGGCTCTCGGAACCCCCTCCACAAAGCCAGGTACTTCCTCATTTTCCTCATCTTAGTAAATGGTGTCATCAGATACCTGTTTCTTTAGTTTTTCTCTTTCCCCCAGTCTTCGGCGCTAATCTATCGATAAACCGATTGCTTCTCCACCTCTGAGATATATTCTATCAGGGGCCTAGGCCAGGCCACTTTCCTCTTTCACGGACCACTACAAAAGCCTACTGATCTCTTGGCCCCCAGTTGTGTCCTCCTATGATCCGGTTTTTCACAGCAGAGCAAGAATGACTTTCTTGGAAAGGAAATCAGAATCTCTTCACTCATCCTCTTTCAGCCTCAAAAGGCCTCTCTTTCCTTATGTTCTACAAGGTTCTACATGAGCTGGCCACCCTCTCTGATTTCATCTCATTTTACTCTCCCCTTTATCACTCACACATTGTTTAGCTGCACTGATGTTTAAATTTTGTTCAGTGTCACTTGAGTATGCCATGGTTGTTCTACCTTGGGCTTTTGCTATTGCACTTTCCTCTTTCGAGACTGCTTTTCCTCTGATCTTCAAATAAGTGGGTCCTTCTACTCCGTCCAGTTCTGGCTGACAATCACTCCCTCTGAAACAGCTTTCCTGACTATTCCCAGTCTAAAATATGGGGATGGGTCAGTCCTTTTCCCTTTACTGCACCGTGGGATTCATGCTAGTTCTCACTGCTCTCTTTAATTTAGTATCGTTGTTGTTATCATTCCTTCCTGCTATATTTCCCTTACCTTCCCCTAGAATGTAGGCTGCCTGAGAACAAGAGTCTTGTCTGTCTTGTTCATCCTTGTATCCTGAGTATCATGCCGGCATTTAGCAGAAGCACTCAGTCACTACCTGTTGGATGAATGGATTAGGTTTTCCCACCTGTACGGTTATGTCTTTACTAGGATTTCTTGTACCTTACGAGGGAAAATAGATGCGGATTCATTAACTTAGTGTTCTGGCAATTATAAGAGACTTTTTGCTAGAAGGAGAAAAAAAATCCATTCTTTCCTGCTACAGCCAGTGCATTTTCACATGAGTTAATGTTAAGCGTGGGGAAAAAAAAATCTGTCTCCTCAAGTCGTGGTCATTTAACTTCCAGATAACTTCCTAAATCTTAGTGGAGAATCTCAAGTATCTACAACTGGGGTAGGAGGTACCAACTGAACTGAGTTGATAAACATGTGTCTTTTACAATGGAAACATTGCACGTGTTTTCAGATAGTTAGGGCAACATTTTGACTGTGAATTCAGTTGGCTCTAATTCCGCCTCTGTCAGTGAAGGACTTCAGAAATAACATCTAATCCTACCTAAACAATACATGATTAAGGCCTTTCTGCAGATAACATGCCAGATGTTTAAAAACTTGCTCTTCTTCAATAAGGAAAACATTGTCTTAAAAGGTCATTTAGATAGTATTTCCTGGAGATTGTCTGGATGATTCCTCACCTGTTTAGTGTAATTATCAATAGTTATTTTCGGAGAATGCATTCACGGTTTGTGCTCTAAGTATTTATTCATGTCAATATTTGCTTTGTAAAATATGCTTCTTGCAGGATTATAAATCCTTGCCGGGAAGACCGTTGACAACCCTCAGAGCAAAATGAAGTTGTTTCTCCTGCTTTCAGCCATTGGGTTCTGCTGGGCCCAATATGCCCCACAAACCCAGTCTGGACGAACGTCTATTGTCCATCTGTTTGAATGGCGCTGGGTTGACATTGCTCTTGAATGTGAGCGGTATTTGGGCCCCCAAAGGATTTGGAGGGGGTACAGGTGGGTATGGTTCGCAGGATAAATTGGAGATTTTGCCGTGCTTAGAGTAAAAGGTATTGCGATCTGTGTCTGTGAAGCTGGGACGTTAGTTCACAGGTTAAGTACGCGAAGTAAAACAGTTTTCTGAAGAAGAAGCACACGTGAAATTGTTGGCAACTCACTGTTTTATTCTAATACAATATTTTTTAAGCGGGGACATTTCCACTGTGATACTGATATTCTTACCCGGTTGTAAAGAAGGGTGGCAGCATATACAAAGATTCAGAAAGAAAAAAAATGCTGTGTTACTGAATAGTTTCCAGGATGGTCAGTGATACAGAGGGAGCCATAATTTGATACTTACTAAGGTTGTTTTATTTGCAGGTCTCCCCCCCAATGAAAATGTAATAGTCACTAACCCTTCAAGACCTTGGTGGGAGAGATACCAACCAGTGAGTTACAAGTTATGTACCAGATCAGGAAACGAAAATGAATTCAGAGACATGGTGACCAGATGTAACAACGTTGGCGTAAGTGAATTACAGCTTCCTTTAAAAATCTTGTGTAGAGAACTCATTTCTCTCTCCTGTCTCAATTTCCTCTTGAGAAGAACAGTTTTCCTATATTTTCGAGGTCCACTGCATGCTTTAGCTCTAAACTCAAATGTAATTGTTGTCTTATGTTTGACTTTGGTAAGCATTTGGTATGTGCCCTCTGTCTACTACAGGAGATATAAGTAAGAGTTTAAGGCCATGAACTTACTGATGAAGCAGAATATCAGCTTTGACCCCATATGACCCTACACCTTTCTGGGGGACATTTTTTTGGAGTTAGAAATTGGAATTCTGGTTACAGGTTTTGCTGTTGCCTTAATGTGGCTTGTGTCCCCACCCATAATTGGGGGGGGGGGGTCTTGCTTGCTGTAGGTCCTTTGATGGTAAATAATTCCATAACTATTTTCTCTTTGAGGAGGAGCGTAATGAGCGAGAATATCTACTTTTCCTTCTTCTGACCCTACACAGGTGGTAGAGACTGGCTGCTTATTTCTAAGGACGACCTATGGACATGTCAAAAGTCAATAATCGCTCCGGCCTCAACTGATTCTTACTGACTGCCATAAAAGGCTGTGCTTTTTTTTCGTGGTTATGGTAGTTTGGGGTTCTCTCAGTGTATCACACACGCAGGTAGTTGGCCAAATGGCTAGAACGCCTGTGGGCCTTCCCAGTGATTTCCTCTCACACTTGACCTTTGCTCTTCTGGGAAGCTAAGTCATAAGATAAGGAAGAGGTATCTTAGAGTGTTGCTAACATGCGGTACACCTTGATCAGGAGTCTTATAATTTCTGCCTCTTTAGAAGGTAAACTGAAATAGAACCTTTGACTTTCAGGTGCGTATTTATGTGGATGCTGTCATTAATCATATGTGTGGAAGTGCAGCTGCAGGAACGGGCACCACTTGTGGAAGTTATTGCAACCCTGGAAGTAGGGATTTCCAGCAGTCCCATTCTCTGCTTGGGATTTTAACGATGGTAAATGTAAAACTGCAAGTGGAAATCGAGAGCTATAATGATCCTTATCAAGTAAGTAAAATAAAATAATAAAGCAAGAACTATCTGTGCTTCTCAGCATGTAGCTTATTGCTCTCCAATTAAGAGCTATTAGTCCAGATTCCTTAGGAAAACAGGGTTCCAAGTCTGACTGTTAAAATAAGAACCTGGAGTTCCTCTGTGCCTTAGCATGTTACTAACCAGACAGAGTGTCCATGAGGATGTGGGTATGATCCCTGGCCTTGCTTCGTGGGGTAAGGATCTGGCATCGCCCCAGGCTGTGGTATCAGTCACAGCTGCAGCTCTGATTGGACCCCTGGGCTGGGCACTTCCATATGCTAGAGATGGGGCCATGGAAAGAAATACAGTAAAATAAAAGGAATTTCAGGGCAATGCTTAAAATAGTGTTTTCCAAGTTGAATTTCTCCCAGTGAAAAAGCTCATCCTCTTTACTTCCTACCTTCTCCCTTTTCATACTAGAAAATATTTTCAAGGCATGCGCATATGAGGATGGCAGTCTCCTCAGAGACCAAGGCCTAGAATGCAGTAAAGGAATGTCTGTTAATGAGTAAATGAATGCATAATCAGGTGAATGCTCAGGGAAAGATGATGTTTTCTGTATGAGTCACACCATTTTTGCCTCAATAGGTCAGAGATTGTCAACTGGTTGGTCTCCTTGATCTTGCACTGGAAAAAGATTATGTGCGCTCCAAGATTGCTGATTATCTAAACAAACTCATTGACATTGGTGTAGCAGGGTTCCGAATTGATGCTTCTAAGCACATGTGGCCTGGAGACATAAAAGCAGTTTTGAATAAACTTCGCAACCTAAACACCAAGTGGTTCCCTGCCGGGAGTCGACCTTTCATATTCCAGGAGGTACCTCAATGTGTATACGTGCATGGAAAACCCTGTAATGTAATTCGCTAGAAAAGCAGTAGCGGGTTTCATTGAAAGTAGCATTTCTGTGTAGATTAGCGGCTACATCATTTACACAGCAGGGTGTTCTTTAACCCCCTTCGAGTCAGAGGTGGCACATCTAGCTGTATCACAAGAGGTGTTTGATACAAACGCGGAGAATCTCCTTAGCCTGCAGACAGCTTGTGGCATTTATCAGCTGCCCAGAGAGCATTGGAGAAGACGGGTGGTAATGTAGTTGTTGTCCTGAGCTAGTCTGTGTGACTCACTCTTGGCTCTAGCACTCTCAGCTGTGTTGGTTTAGGCTAACTAACTTCTCTGGGTAGCAATTTTTTTTTTTTTCCAAAATTAATCGAAAGGGGTCATGGTAATGTCTTTGAAGGATTAAAGAGTTAATATTTATCAACCACGTAGAAATACCGTCATGCAGATATTAAGTGCTGTTATAAGTGTGAGCTATGCTTATCATTGACATGTGAGACTACATGAGGCCAGTAATTTCACAGGACTACAGGTCATTTTGTCCCATCACTTGTACTCTCTTAGCATAGGCGTAGCAAAGAAACAGGAATCTTGCTATAAGGAAAACCGTAGGGGCATTTGGTGCAACACAGACAGTATAAAGCTATTCTCTGGGTAATGTTAGTTTACCTTGTTAAAGTTCTTCCTTAACATGAGAGTTTCTTCTCCATTTCTACTAGGTGATTGATTTGGGTGGTGAGCCAATTAAAAGCAGTGAGTACTTTGGAAATGGCCGCGTGACAGAATTTAAATACGGTGCAAAACTGGGCACCGTTGTGCGCAAGTGGAGTGGAGAGAAGATGTCTTACTTGAAGTAAGTGAAATGTGAATTATGCTTTGATTTACTTCACACATATTTGTGCCATGCCCCAACACGGGTTATCTTCTCAAGGCAGATGTCTTTCACGGATTCAATGACTCATACGGTGTTATAATTCCCCAGACTGCAATTGATTATATTTCTTATTTAGAATGTCAGCCACAAGGAAGTCTGTCTAGAAAGCCAAAACATAGAGATTTGCATCTGTGTATTAGAGGAGTCTACTAGACCTGACCAATATTGGTATATGATCTGTTAGTGCTAGGTTATTATTCAGAAGATTCTATTAAGGATGAAGTCGCTGTAATGTGGTCCTACTGTAGAATTTAGATATATTAAGAAATTAATTTCAAACATAAACTCTCTATCTTCTGAATACAGTATGTAAGCCTTCTTTTATCCCCACTTGTCATTCTGTAGAGTGTGATATCAATGTTCGTTCACCCTTTGGAAATCCACCTCCATCATAATATACCCAAACTCTTCGAAACTAATTTCCGTCACACACACCTTCTACCTGTAACATGAATGTAATTGAAGTCTTCCTACATATAAACACACATGGAATGTGTCTGAGGATCATATATCTATGTAATTTATGTTTCAAAGGCCCTACGGAATAATCATTTCATTAGAGAATTTCCCTGGAGGGTCCTCTACTGAAGGAACGACATGTTAGGTTACTCTGCAGCTGTTATGAAAGAATGCATTTATTTGAATTTAACGTTCTTTTGTTTGTTTTGTAGGAACTGGGGAGAAGGCTGGGGTTTCATGCCTTCTGATCGAGCCCTTGTCTTTGTTGATAACCATGACAACCAGCGAGGGCATGGAGCTGGGGGAGCATCTATTCTTACATTCTGGGACGCTAGGTAGGAAACACAGTTCCCCGATTTGAAGCTACCCTTGACTGACATTAAAATATTGCTTTCTTCTGTGATGATGGTATTCTGTGCCTTTTAGACTGTACAAAATAGCAGTTGGATTTATGCTCGCCCATCCTTACGGATTCACACGAGTGATGTCAAGCTACCGTTGGGCAAGAAATTTTGTGAATGGAAAAGTAAGTTTTGGTGTTGTCCAAAAAATATCTTTTTCTCAAGGAGAAGAGGTTTTACTTTCACATGATGCCGTGACATACACTAGGTATTTTGTCAAATATTTAGTGAAGGCCAGCCTGTTGCAGGGCTCTTTTAGCAATACCGTGGATATTAAAAAGTAAAAACGACTGGTCTCTATTGACCAAGAGTGGGCCAGCTATTTCCAAATATGGTGAGCCTACTTCCTGCCCCCAAATAACCCACTTGAAAGTAAGGATACAGCGAGTAAAATAAGTATGCTTCTCATAAGTACCTACTTCATAGCATTGATATGAGGATTAAAAAGCCACACTTGCCAACACCTTTAAAAAGTACCTGCCCACAGCACAAGGAAGATAACAAATATTGGTTAAATCCGTTTCTAAAAAGTTTTGTGCTGGCGTGCAGAGAATTTGCCTAGCCGAAGGGAGGTTCAATAGGGAAAGTAGAAGAAGAAGGAAAGTGCGTGTCTTAAAGAAGAGCTGTTTGCAGTCTGTTCTAGGAAGGAGAAAGAGGAGGGACGTTTTGACAATGTGGCAAAGACATGAATCTGAGCAGTAATTTTAAAAATGAACTGAGACATAGAGTGTTGAAGTATTTGGAAAGTTAGAGGTACACTTTCTCTTTAACCGGAAGATTTCCCATGCAGCCTCAAGTAGCAACTTCATACCTGAATTAGAACATCGTCTTCATTGCACCCAAGATAGGTCTTTCTCTACTTCCTCCTAGATCCCTTTCAAATTAAGAAGCTCATTCCTTTGTCGAGGACCTCGTTTTTTTTTAGCGAGCTTTAATATTTGGAAGATGTCCCCTTCTCCTGAGCCTATTTCCTATAATTTTCAGTAACTGGCCCAATTTCTGATGGCAGGAGTCATGGCATAAGTCCATTCTCCCTCTTCCCATAACATTTCCAAGACATTTTAGGACTTCTGCATGCTAGAAACGTTTGATTTGTCCACTGTTTGTGATACGGCATGATTTTAAGACAGACTCTGATAGTCTTCCTAGGCATAGTCTGTTGTTTATTTAATGATTAAAATTGCCAGTCGGAAAAATACAGTAGTGGAGTTCCCTTATGCCTGAGAAGTTAAAGATCCAGCATTGTCACTGCGGTGGCTCAGGTTTGATCCCTGGCTAGGAAGTTCCACATGCAGTGGGTGTGGCCGTTGAAAAACTGAAGAAAAAAGAGAACTGCATTTAAAAGAGAAACGCACAATATTAAAAGTTTGGTCAGGTGTGTAAAGATTATTGTGGTGTTTTGATTAGTGCCCTTACTCAACAAGGAGGAATGACAGAAAGTAATATTTGTTTAGCAGATTTTTTGAAGCATTTTTACCTAAATTATTTCAGTTTAATAGCAACGAAGCAAAAGCTTCATTTTAAGAAGAGGAAAATCAGGCACAGAAATGATGAATATTATCTAAGTGTTCTTGGCCAGTTGTCATAGAACCTGCTGTTTCTGACGCAAAAGTCCTTGCCGTTTCCACGACATTACATTATCTATGTACAAGTGATGTTAAGAAATCATTGCAATTCGTTGGAAAGAAAACGAGAGAGTAAAAAAAACCAAAACCAGTCATACCCTTGTTTGAAATAAGGGCCCGGAGAAGGTGAAGTTTGGAAGGAGAAAAGTAAAAGTAATGAAGGAGTTGGATTCTAAATGAAGACACCATGAAGACCCCAATAGAACAGATTGAGTTTGGGGAACATGCTGTGTTAAAAATGCCGTCTTTTACAATGATTTCTTTTTGCCAATCAAGGATGTTAATGATTGGATTGGGCCACCAAATAATAACGGGGTCATTAAGGAAGTTACTATTAATGCAGATACTACCTGTGGCAATGGCTGGGTCTGTGAGCATCGATGGCGTCAGATAAGGTGAGACTACTTGTTTAGAGGTATCCTCCCTCTAATAATAAACCTTCTTAAGACTTTATCTGAAACCATGGGATTACTCATCAACGTTTCACATGCCATTTTGTTTTAGGAACATGGTTTGGTTCCGTAACGTGGTGGACGGCCAACCTTTTGCAAACTGGTGGGATAACGGAAGCAACCAGATAGCTTTTGGAAGAGGAAACAGAGGATTCATTGTCTTTAACAATGATGATTGGTAAGTTGATACCCATTTGAAATAATGTTTGTGCTTTTATATGCTCTTGGTTTATTGCTGTTTTCTTTCTGCTCACCTAATTTTTTCATAGGTGAAAAAGTCTGATTTTTCCAGATTTTTCACCTGAAAAATCCTCTAGTCAGTGGATTAAGAAAACATAGTGATGAGAAAAGGGCCCAAAGAAAAACATAGCTTTATTCTTTTGATCTGCTCCTTATAAGCCCTCTCCTAAGGGCTTTCTGTTCTGCGCAATTACTTCCCGTGCACTTTTGTGTATCATATGCAGATAGATAGGATGCCCGTGTATATGCTTACATATACACACTTCACACAAAATACACAAAGTAGTTAATAGAAAAGTTGTGAAATCCCTGGAAGAATGACTTACAGCCTTTGTTGAAATCAAGAAAAATTCTGCCTCAGGACTAAAACACCTTTCTCTCTCTCTCTCTCTGGCCTATTCTGGTCTCCAGTGCTTTTGATTTTTTTCTAGTTCTGTTTTCACTGTCCTATCTCTCTGTGACACATAATGTTTTTTAAAGCTCATGTGTAAAGAATATGTGTGTTACATTCAGTGATTGACCTCAGGAGAGTTCAGTTCTGAGACTTCTCCTTACTGACTTTGCAAGCAGTTGACATTGTCAGTCCAGGGTCAGCCTCCAGTCATGATTAGCTCATTCTAGCCCAAACTGTATTTTACTGATGAAAAATAAATCAAATTCATTTCTTTCTTGCTCAAAGAATCCACGGCTGGTTCTTTAATTTCTATCTTTTATAGATGGGAAGAGCAAAATAGATTTATGAGATAGCTTTACCTTTTTTTTGTCTTTTGTTGTCGTTGTATTGTTGTTGTTGTTGCTATTTCTTGGGCCGCTCCCTCGGCATATGGAGGTTCCCAGGCTAGGGGTTGAATCGGAGCTATAGCCACTGGCCTACGCCAGAGCCACAGCAACGCAGGATCCGAGCCGCGTCTGCAGCCTATACCACAGCTCACGGCAACGCCAGATCGTTAATCCACTGAGCAAGGGCAGGGGTCGAATCTGCAACCTCATGGTTCCTAGTCGGATTCGTTAACCACTACGCCATGACGGGAACTCCAGCTTTACATTTTAAAACCATATACTGCTTCACAGAAATGCAAGCGACTTTTTATCTCCTCTTGAAAAGAATAAATTTTTGAGGAAATAATCAAATTTAAATTCTTGGAAGTAATCGGTATTTTCTTGTGCTCAGATGAGGACACATTTAAGATACGTGCGTTTACCACGAGAAGCACTTTTCTCTAAGAGAGGCGATCCAGTCCAATTTGCAGTGATACTCTTCAACCTTAAATTTTTTAAGAACAATGTTCCCTATTGACTGGGGAATTGCTGTGTTTTCTCTAAGAATAGTTCTGGCCCTGAGGAAACGATTTACACCCACTGGAGAAGTCCTTGTGTTGTATTTTCCTTGCACGGAGCCCCCGACTTCTTAGAGTTCTATGGCTCAGAGTTAAGCTGCTTGTTTTAGAGATGGCCCGTGTTCCTGCTTTTAATTGTGTTGAACTCAAGTTACATCTTAACTTTTATTTTACAGGCAATTATCTTCAACTTTGCAAACTGGTCTTCCTGGTGGCACATATTGCGACGTCATCTCTGGAGATAAAGTTGGGAACAGTTGTACGGGAATTAAAGTCAATGTTTCCAGTGATGGCAGAGCTCAGTTTTCTATTAGTAACTCTGCTGAAGATCCATTTATTGCAATTCATGCTGAATCCAAATTATAAAATTTGAATTAAATACATCTTCCAAGAGCAATAAGAAGTGTTTGTTTCCTTTCTTTATGTATGCGACATATAACTTCCTACAGTTCATTAGTTTTTGGTAAAAGCTGTCATCAGCAATAAACTTGGAAAACTCAGAAAAGCACGGAAATGACATATATGATTATAAGATGATCGCAAACAACAGTTTGTCAGGTGGCAGAAGACTCACATTAACCTCTTTGTCAGAAAAGTTTCTACGAACTCAGAGAAGCATGCTGACAAGTATTTTTTTGGCCATGAACACAATCTGCCGAGCTGTGTCTCTCTCATGTGTGCCTGTATTTCTTCCACAAGGTGTTCCTAACCCTTGGGTAGGGGTAGCTGATGTTATGATGATTCCCATACAGAGGTATAAGGTCTGGGTGTTTTTCACAATATATAGGCCCTTTCATGGTTTATTAGGTAAAACATAAAAGACACTAAAATAATGCAGTCCGTAATTCTTAATTTTATGGAGCTCACAGGACTCATCTACTTTACATCATTTTCTCCTTTACTTTCCCTTTCTAATGGCTATAACCTAATGCTATTGCATGGCTCTTTGTTCTGCCTCTTAACCCCCTAATATCGGTGTGTGTTTACAGCTTTTGTGGAACTATATAGTTTACTTTTTTTTTTTTTTCCTCATGATACTCTTGCTGTTAATTCTCCTTCACCTGGACTTTAAAATGTGGAATTTATTAAGATGCTTGTCTAGGTCTTATCACTCTCAGTTTAGTTTTTCATGTTTGAATACGAAAATAGAAACTGAAACTTAGAAAGTCTCCACTTTTCCACTTATAAATCAATCTCTACTTGTCCTATCATTTTCTTCTACCTCCTATCATAATGAAGAAAGTGTACTTCATTTTACCCGGGTCCATTTCCTATGTTTGTGTTAAGAACACCCTTTTTTTTTCCTTTTTGAGGACTTTATTCTTAGATTATCCATCCTTTCTCTTGATTTATCACTGTTTCTTTTTCTACCAGATCAATCCCCTCAGATTACATGCATGGCATACAAATCTTTCAGCTAAGAAATTCATGACCCTCAGTTTTTCCCTTCCTTGTTCACCTTATTAGGTTTCATCACACAGTCTCCACATCCTTAACACTAGCCATTTTTCATTGCCTTACTGTCCAGTTTCCATCATCACCTCTTCAATCTGCTCTTGTCAACATAATTAAAAATATGTATGTTACTGATACAGTGTACTTCTCCTCATTTTATTCAACTTACAACCGCAGTCAGTAAGGTAAGACACTCTCACCTCCTCTCTTCCTTTGGCCTCTTTGAATCCACTCTCCCTTATTTTTCTCCTCTCTCACTAATTGCCCCTTTTCAGATTCTCTTATTGGCTTACCTTCTGCTTGACCTAAGAACGCATTTGAATCGAATTCCCTTCTTTTTCTGTGCTCTCGCCTTTAAGTGATTGCAACATTTCCACTTGTTTAAAACACATACTTTGGCCTGGAGAACTGTTATCTCCAATGTAGATATTTTCTTAGACTTCAGTCTTATATTTCCAACAGATGCTTGGCACCTCACTTCAGTATTTCACAGACATAGCATGCTTTACATATCTAAAACGTGACCTTCAAATTGTTCTTCAGTAAGCCTTTTGGTACTTCCTGGTGCTCTGTTTCACCACTCCCTTACAAACCTGGGGTATTTCTTTGACTTTTCTCCTTCTCCTAAGAACTTTCCCTGTCTCCCCACATAAGCCTTAGCAGGGCCTGTTAATTTTATCTTTGGAATACCTCTGTCTTCCTTGCTCTTCTTTTGTATCTTCTTCCACCTCTTCATCCAGGCCATCCTTATCTCTTGCCTTCATTCCAAAACAACTTGTTTCCTTTTTGTACTATGTTACTTCCTCAGTCAATTTTACCACATACCACAAAATAATGTTCATAGCTTTTAAGTCAATTTACAAGCATTCATGCCCCAAACTACTAAATTTTTATTGCATTTAGAGTAATAACATACAAAACTACACACTTTGTAGTTGTAGGCATGAACCTAGCTTGTCAACTTCAGCCTTGCTCTTTGCCTTGGCAATCCCATACCTTCAGCCATCCTGGGCTTTCTTCATTTTCTTGAATGTGCCATGTTATTTTTCATCTTGGAGACTTCTTTGGGTGTTTTCCCCACCTTTGGGGGCATGCTCTTAACTCTGTTTCTACGCCGGCTGGCTCCTGTTCTGTGTAAGTGGTCCATAACTCAGTGACAGGCCTCACCAATCATTCAGTTCTGCAAGCAGAAGTCTAGTCTCCTCTTTGAAACCCTCTTCTCTTATACGACCCAGATGGAATCAAGTATCACATTCTTATTTTACATTCTAAATATTTTTTGACTGTGTTCCTTTCCCTGTCCACTCCTACCATCTGGTCATCCTTTTCTTAAAGACTGACTTCTCTTATTTTGTCTACATTATCATGAGGAAAAGACCACAGCCTCATAATGTAAAGCCAGACTTTATCACAAATACACCGCAGAATGGAAGCAGAGAGACTAATCACAAGGCAGGGGGTGGGAACACCCCGTAGCTGTTTTGTAACATATCAGAATTCAGAATTACATGCTTTCTTTTATGTAAGATTGTACCCAGAGAACTCCTTTAAGGATATCCTGGTGCTTAGCCGGGGAGTAGGGTATCCATGCCAATCAGGAAGTGATGGAGACACATGTACACCCCCAGCAGAGGAGCAGGAGATGAATATTATAGACACAAGCCAGCAAACTTCAGAAAGGATGTTCAAAAGGGATTTTATAGTGGCGTAACAGTATTCGTACAGGGAGCATATTTGAGGTTAAAGAGCTTATCCAGGAGCGTAACACATCAAGAATGTCTATTGAAATTTTAGCTATTCGATTACTTGACTAAGAGAACTTCATCTTCTGTTGATTCTGGTGAGGCTGGCTGTAGCAGCATCATTTACTTTAGTCCTTCCTTAAATCATTCCACTCTCTACAGTGCGTCCAGAGTGATCTTTTCAAATCAGAAGGCCACAGCCATCGTCACCAGCACCAGCACTTTTTCAAAATCCTATCAATGGATTACCACTCACCTTAGAATAAAAGGACAAACTTATTAATGGGTCTATTGGACCCATCTGTATCAAAAGCCTCACCTCACAAAACTCCCCCCTTTTTTTTTTTTAAAGACAAGTTGTCTTCTTATTTTTGTATGTATGTATGTATGTATTTATTTTGTCTTTTGTCTTTTTAGGGCTGCATTCATGGCATATGGAGATTCCCAGGCTAGGGGTCGGATTGGAGCTACAGCTGCTGGTCTGCCCCACAGCCATAGCAACGTGGGATCTAAGCCGCGTCTACAACCTACACCACAGCTTGTCCAATGCCAGATCCACTGAGCAAGGCCAGGGATCGAACCCACAACCTTATGGTTACTGGTCGGGTTCCTTAACCACTGAGCCACAGCAGGATTCCCAAAACTCCCTTCTTACCTTTTCTTTTTCTTTTTTTTTTCCTTTCCCCTCTAGCTATGCTAACTTTTTAGTTAATCAAGCTGGCCAAGATCCCTTTATCTCCTCAAGTTCAACTCTAGGAAATTCTGCTTCTTCTACTTTGAAGATTCTTTTCTTAATTAACCCCTATTCATCATTCAGTCTTAGGTCAAAGTCCACGTCGACAAGGACACTTACTCAGGATTAGGTCAAGTCTCCCTATTATGCCATGACTTTCAATACTTGCCTCTTTAGTGCTCATCATGATGCATTCGGACTCTGTCTATTGCTCTTTTTTGAATCCTTTGTCTCAGGACAGGCTCTGGCACATATGCTTTATGATCTCAATAATCCGTTGTAAAATAAATTGAGATCATGAAAGAGAAGAAAAGGAAATATGTGTGTATATATATAATTTTTTTTTTTTGAGGGGAAACTTATTTGTAAAGGAAGGCCTAGGAATAGAGATCTTCCTCCCATTCTCTCTTCAATTCTTCCCCAGTTTAATTAACTTCTGATTACCCTGATATCTCCGGTCATAAATGTCATGGGGTCTCACTGAAGCATAAAAAGTACAAGCGGATCTCAGAGATGTTGCTGATTTAGTTCCAGATCACCGCAATAATGTGAAGACATCAATAAAGCAAGTTACATGATGTGTGTGTGTGTGTGTGTGTTTTTTTCAGTGTTCTAGTGCCTCTAAAGGTTAAATTTACAATGCACTGTAGTCTGTTAAGCATGCAATGGCATTATATCTTTCTAATGTGCATACCTTACTAAAAAGACCTTATTGGGAAAAGAAGCTCTCATTTGAACCTTCAGTGAGTCATAATCTTTTTCCAGTAGTGGCGTCAAAGATCACTGATCACAGACTGCCCCAAAGTTTGGGAAATTTTTGAAATATTGCAAGAATTGCCTAAATGTAGCAGAGAGACCAAGTGAGCACATACCATTGGAACGGTGATGCCCTATAGTCTTGCTCAATTCAAAGTTGCCCAGACCTTCAGGTTATAAAGAGCACAACAAAACAAGGAGTGAGGTATGCCTCTATTTGACAACGTTCCACATCTCTTCGTGGGAGAAACTCTCAGGAAATGAAGTGTAGAAGGAATATACCTCAACATTACAGAAGTCATGTATGTCATGCCCACAGATAACATCCTACTCAAAGATGAAAAGCTGGAAGTTTTTCCTTTAAAATCAGGAAAACACAGCAATGTCCATTTTCCTCATTTCTATTCAAGAGGCTCTAGCCATAACAGTTAAGCAAGACAAAGACATAAAAAGGCATCAAGGTCAGAGATGAAGAATTTTTTTTTTCCTGCATTCAAATGATGTGCTCTTATATGGAAGCTCTTAAGGATGCCACCAAAAATCGGTGAGAAGGCATAAAAATCAGTAAAGTTACAGGATAAAAGACCAACCTGAAAAAATAAATTTGTTTCAATACACTAACAACAAACTAACAGAGACGCTAAGAAAGAAATTCCATTTGCAACAGCACCAAAAAGAAAAGAGTACTTAGGAAAAATTTAGCCAAGGAGGTGAAAGATCTTTATGCTGAAGACATTGGTGGAAGAAATTGAAGAAGACACAAACAAGCAGAAACAGGTCCTGTGTTCTTGAATTGGAATAATCTGGATGCATAAGAATTCCTTATTTCAAACTAAAGTTTGAAACTGCAGTAATCAAAATAGTATGGTATTGGCATAAAAATAAAGCATAGAGCAAAGGAACAGAACAAAGAACTTAGAAACAAACCCTTATGTACATAGTTAAATTATCTTTGCCAAGGAGTTCGGTACCAGACAATGGAAAAGGATAGTCTCTTCAACAAATTGTACTGGGAAGTCTGGATATCCTCAAGGCAAGAATACAGTTGGACCCCTGTTTTACAGCACTTGAAAATTTATTTGAAATGGATTTAGGGAGTTCCCATTGTGGCTCAGTGGAGATGAATCTGAGTAGCCTCCAGGAGGATGCAGGTTCAATCCCTGGCCTCGCTCTGTGGGGTAAGCATCTGGTGTTGCCGTGAGCTGTGGTGTAGGTCACAGATGGGGCTAGGATCCTCAGTTTCTGTGTAGGCCCACAGCTACAGCTCCGATTTGACCCCTAGCCTAGTTACCTCCATATGCTGTGGGTGCAGCCCTAAAAAGACAAAAAAGTGAAAAAAAAAAAAGAATTTAGAAACTTAAATGTAGAACCTCTCAGGTGTCATCATAAAACTCCTAGAAGAAAATAGAAAAAATCTTTATGACATTGGTCTTTGCAATGTTTCCATGTATAATGCATCAGAAGCACAGGCAAAAAAACCCCCAAATAAACAAGTGGATGACATCACACTAAAAACTGAAAGCTCCCGCACAGCAAAGAAAGTAGTCGATGTAATTAAAAAGGCAACCTTTATGGAATGGGAGGAAATGCTTGCAAACCATTCTCTGATAAAGGGCTACTATTCAAAATATATAAGGAACTCTTGTAACTCGGGAGAAAAAAACCCCAAAGAATCTGACTTTCAAATGGCAAAGGACCTGAAAGTAGTTTTCAAAGAAGACATACAAATGGCCGACAGATACATGCAAAGATACTCAACATCACTTATCTTCAGGGAAGTGCAAAGCAAAACCATAAGATATCACCTCATGTGTGTTAGGATGTCATTATCCAAAAGACAGGAGATAGCAAGTGTTAACGAAGATGTGGAATAGAAAACCCAAGTCCACAGTGGTTAAGAATGTAAATTGGTACAGCAATTGTGGGAAAGAGTATGGATGTTCCTCCAAAAATTAAAAGTAGAACGACTATCAGACCCAGCAATCCCACTCCGGGGTATATATTCTGAAGGAATGCAATCAATATTTTGAGTTGATATCTGCACCCCCAAGTTCATGGCAACATTACACACAATAGCCAAGACATGGAAACAACTTAAAGTCTGTCAGTAGTGAATGGATAATGATAATGTTATATAGGTGCTGGGAGCCGTTCCTAAGGTCTGTCTGCCTTATGACACAGTCGAGGAGACCAAAGGACACAGACTGCACAGCATGTCTGGAAAAACAACGGTCCTGCTTCTTTTTCTTCTTAGTCTGCTTATGTTGCTTATAATAACTGCAGGAGCTGGGGAATTGCTGCCAAATCAAAACTCCCCCAAAAAAGGCCCAGGAGAGGGTAAACGTTGGGGATTAGTGCTTACTCATAAGCTGCCAGAAATCCCTAAAGTCCCTACAATTCCCCGTTTCTCTATCCTCCTTCCGCTTTGGGGACTGCCCCTCTCTAGTAAAGTCCCCAATAGGATGTTTTCTGATTACCAGTGCTACTTTGAGAACAATATTTCAGGTTTGACAATAGGCCAAGACATAGGCCATTTAACCTCTGTGTGGGAAGTCGTTTTCCCTGCCAGGGAATGATTGATAAAT